>NW_027211873.1:7500-607500 GCF_036971445.1 Narcine bancroftii | reverse complement strand
GATTGAGTAGACTGGAACTTCATTCAGTGGAGCAGAGAGGGTTGAGCGGGGATTTGATAGAGGTATTTAAAATTATCAAGGGAATAGATAGAGTAGCTGTGAATAGGCTCTTTCCCCTAAGGGGAGCAGAGATTGGAACAAGGGGTCATAAGTTAAGGGGCAAAACTTGAGAAGTAATACAAGAGGATGCTTCACTCAGAGTGGTGGCTGAGTGGAATGATCTACTGGAAGAAGTTGCACCAGGGTCAATTCTGTCATTTAAGATGAGGTTATATGAGTACATGAATGCGAGGGGGTGGGAGGGTTATGGGAAAGGGAAGTAGGTAGGTGGAACTCGTGGAGTTTCACGTAAATCGGTGCTTTCGATGCCATGAGCAAGTTGGCTCTTTCTTGCACTCGACTTGATTACGTGAAACCTTTCTGGGTTAGAATCAAGGAACTTATTAAAATTTAAACTTTCACTTGATCCTAAGGTATTGTTATTGGGTTATATGAAGAAATTGAGTTTAGAATTAAAATTAGATGAGTCTCAAATTGCTCTTTGAGATTGGCTTTAGCTGGGGCTAGAAAATGATGAGTATTCAATGGTGGCATTCAGAAAGGAGGTCTTGTATTCCATTGGAAAAGATAACGTATAATACAAGCCTCGTCTACCAGTGGAAATATTAAACAGGCAGAATACTATTCATAGTCTGAAAATGAGAGGTTATCCGTATAAAAGAGATCAGGAAGAACTTCTTTAGCCAGAGGGTCGTGGATGTGTGGAACTCACTGCGGCATACAGCAGTGGAAGCCAGATCGCTGGGAGTATTTTAAAAAGAACGACAAATATCTCATTAGTGAGGGCATCAAGGGTTTATGGGGGAAAGGCCAAAAATGAGAACTAGTGTAGAATAGCTTAGTGTAGATTTATGGAACAGACTCGATGGGCCTAGTGGCCTGGTTCTGTTCCTTTGTCTGTGATCACTTCAGAAATGTACAGATAAAAAGCTCCTAAATTAGAAATTCATAAATCAAGATTAAAATGGGAATCTGATTTGAAAGTTAAAATATGAAAATGATTAAGTACAACTAAAATTATTAATGTCAGGTCGAGACTGGTACAATATAATCTTTTTTACATCGATTATACTTGACACCCAATTAAAATAAATTTAATTTGACATTATCAGATTTGTCTTGCATGTAATAAAGTAGGTTCTTTTTGTGTGGATAAATGTGAGGTGAACCACTTTGGAGGCAAGAACAGGAAAGAGGACTATTACCTCAACGGTATCTGTTCAGGAAATGCAGAGAGACTTGGGTGTTGCTGTGCATCAGTCGTTGAAAGTGGGTGTGCAGGTCCAACAGGCGGTGAGGAAGGCATTCATAGCAATAGGATTTGAGTACAGAGATCCTGCTGCAGCCGTACACGGCCTTGGTGAGACCACACCTGGAGTACTGCGTGCCATTTTGGCCTCTTTAATCCGAGGAAGGACATCCTCGCCGTGGAGTGGGTGCAGAGAAGATTCACTAGACTGATACCAGGGATGGAAGGACTTGCAGATGAAGAAAGGTTGGATAGACTAGGCTTGTATTCTCTGGAATTTAGGAAATTGAAGGGGGATCTTATAGAAACAAAATTCTAAAGGGTTTAGACAGACTAGATGCGGGTAGGTTGTTTGCAATGCTGGGAAATACAGAACCAGGGGTTACAGTTTAAGGATAACCATACTATAACCATATAACCATTTACGGAGCGGAAACAGGCCATGTTGGCCTTTCGAGTCCGCACCAGTTCACTGATTTTATGCGCCCTCTTCAGGCATTGGGGGAAGGTTTTCAGGACCGAGATGAGGAAAGATTTCTTCTCTTGGAGGATGATGGATCTATGGAATTCTTTGCTACAGAAAGTAGTTGAGGCTGGTTCCTTGTCAATGTTCAAGAGTAGGTTAGAATTGGCCCTTGTGGCTAAGGGGATCAGGAGGTATGGAGAGAAGGCAGGAACTGGGTACTGATCAGCCATGATCGTATTGAATGGCAGGGTAGGTTTGAAGGGCCAAATGGCCGAATCCTGCACCTATTTTTCTATGTTTATATATTCTACTTGGGTTTGTCCAAAATATATACATTTTGGTCCAAAATTAAAATTTTGAACACTCCCAATGGATCCTAGAATATTTTTCCTGGAAGAGACTAAAAATATTTGGATTAAACGGGATTTTTAAAGGTTGCTTTAGCTGTTTCATATTTGGAGGACCAAGTCACCAAATTGCAGAATCCATGTGATTGAAGGAGTGCAGAGATTGGTTAGGTTGTTGCTGGGACTTGAAGGTGAACCCACCAGGGCCTACAGCTGGTCCTCAATGTTGTCGACACATTCTTGGAAAGTGTGACTTGAAGTGAAATGAAGGTTTTACCATGGGCTCAATGATCAAAAATAAGAGAAGTTCCTATTTTGGACACCAAATATCATCATTCAGGTGCCTTACCGTCCAGCGAGGGCGATCCTGTCTCTCAATGCACCACAATCTCTGAACCTCTGAATTGTAGTTGTGGCCTCCCCGTTCTTTTCTGAGCTGAGACCAATATTGACGTTTAGGTCATGGTTACAGATGGGCTGGAAATACTGAAGAAGTTTCCTCTTGCCTTACTCAGTTGTAGTGTCCATACTGGATGGGTAACCCTGGCCATTGATCAGCAGATCCAGAGAACACAGCACAGTACAGGCCCTTCAGGCCTTGATGTTGTTCTAGCCCATATATTCATTCCTTAAATATAACGTACTAAACCAATGGTTCTCAACCTTTTTCCTTCCACTCACATACCACTTTTAGTGGTAAGTGGGTGGAAAGAAAGTTCAAACCCTATTTTAAAATAATCATATGAACAATCTAGAACCGTCATCCTCAACCTTCCCTTCCCACTCACCTACCACATGAAGCAATCCCTTAATGTTCAGAGATTACTTAAGGTGGTAGGTGAGTGAGAAGATGAAGGTTGAGAACCTCTTTCTGCAGGCAAACTAATTCTGAATCCACACAGCCAAGGTTCCACAGATCCTTTGGCTCATGACAATCAGAATGAATCTACCCTGGGCAACCCTGTCAAAGGCCTCACTAAAATCCACACACCCCACATCCACTCCCCTGCCCTTCATTTGTTATTTCATTGTTTTCAAACACTTTCTTTCCCCCCCCATTCTTGAGTCATCCCTGACTAATCACGGAACCAACAGTCAAAGGACAAGGCCAGTGCCATTTTTATAAATGAGATTTGATATTTGCTTAAGTTGTCGTTTGTTTCTACGAAATTACCTCAAACATATTGCTGCGGGTCGCCTGTGGAGGCCACTCCTGTGATCGCGGTTCGTTTTACTGCGCTTTTTTGGCCAAAATGGCCACACTTTCACACACGACCACGCGGTACATAGAAAGATTAATGATGCCTAGCGTCCCATTGGCCTGAAATATTCTATTAAATTTTATTAAAATTTTCAAAGAAAAGCTTAACATAACGTAATACATTTTGCTTATTTTCAAGTTGTGGAGAGTGAGGAGGGTTTTCATGGATTACAAAAGGATTTGGACTGTTTGGAAAGATGGCAGATGGAGTTTAATGAAGGTAAGTGTGAGGTGCTTTATGTTGGGAAGAATAACCAAGACATATGCAGTGAAGGGGAGGGCATTGAGGAACAGAGGGATCTTGGAGGAATGGTTCAATAGACAATAAGAGCTGGAGTAGGCCCTTCGGCCTGTCGAGCCAGCACCGCCATTTTACAGATCATGGCTGATCACTACTATTAGTACCCCTTTCCAGCCTTATCCCCATAACGCTTAACTCCTTTGCCCACTAGAGTCTTATCTAACTCTCTTTTGAACATAATCAGCGAATCTGCCTCTACCACCCTCTGTGGCAGAGCATTCCACAGATTCACACTTCTCTGTGTAAAAAAATGTTTTCCCATCTCCGTCCTAAAGGACCTACCCTGTATTCTTAAACTATGCCCTTTAGACCTCGTCTCCCCCATCACTGGGAACAAGTAATCTGACTTCACCCTGTCTGTGCCCCTGATAATTTTGTATACATCAATCATGTCCCCCCTCATCCATCTAAACTCCATCGGATACAAGTCCAATTTTCTAGCCTTTCAGCATATGTCAACCCCGCCATCCCTGGAACTAACCTTGTAAATCTGCTCTGCACATCCTCTATAGCTAGTATGTCCTTCCTCAAAATTGGAGACCAGAACTGGACACAATACTCCAGGTGGGGTCTCACCAGGGCCCTGCACAAGTGCAGAAGGGCGTCTCTGTTCCTATACTCCAATCCCCTCTTTATGAAAGCCAACATGCCATTTGCCTTCTTCACAGCTTTCTGAACGTGCATGTTAGCCTTCAGTGACCGGTGAACAAGTACACCCAGATCCATTTGCTCCTCCCCACTCCCTAGCCTGTCTCCATTTAAATAATACTCAGCTTTCCTATTATTGCCCCCGAAATGGATAACCTCACATTTGCTCACATTGAACGTCATCTTCCATTCAGCAGCCCACACCCCCAACCTGTCCAAGTCCCTCTGCATTTTCCTGACATCCTCCTCACACCCCACACCGCCACCCAGTTTAGTGTCATCTGCAAATCTGCTCATGTTATTAATAATCCCCTCATCCAAATCATTTACATAAATTACAAACAACTGAGGACCCAATACCGATCCCTGCGGCACTCCACTCATCACATGCTGCCATCCTGAAAAAGACCCGCTTTCTCCAACCCTTTGTTTCCTATTTCTTAACCAATTTCCTATCCATGTCAGCACCTTAACTCCAATACCATGCTCCCTGATCTTGCCCACTAGTCTCCCGTGTGGTACCTTATCAAAGGCCTTCTGGAAGTCCAAATACACCACATCCACTGGCTCTCCCAAGTCCACCCTCTTTGTCACATCCTCGAAAAATTCTAGAAGTTTAGTCAAGCATGACTTACCCTTAAGGAATCCATGCTGACTAGCCCTTATACTATTTCTGCCTAAGTGTTCTGCTATTACTCCTTTTATGATAGATTCCAGTATCTTCCCCACCACTGACATCAGGCTGACCGGTCTATAATTTCCCGTTTTCTCCCTCCCTCCCTTCTTAAAAATCGGCACCACATCAGCCACTCTCCAATCCTCAGGGACCTCCCCCGAATCTATGGAACTTTGGAAAATGTCGACCAGTGCCTCCACAATTTCCATAGCAACTTCTGGGATGCAGCCCATCAGGTCCTGGGCATTTATCAGCCCTCAGTCCCAACAATTTATTCACAACCTCCTGCTTCTAGATCCGGATATCCATTAGATCCCCTACTTCCACAAGAAAGTTCCCCAAGTCTCTTGATACCGCATGACCACTACCCCCTAACTGACCATAACCTATATCCTCCTTGGTAAAGACCGATGCAAAGTATTTGTTAAATTCCTCAGCCATCTCCTTGTTTCCGGTAATAATTCCAGCCTTTTCCATTCTTAATGGACCAATTTTAGACTGAACCAATTTCTTCCTCTTCACATATTTAAAAAAGCTTTTGCTATCCTGCATGATATTATTTGCTAATTTCCTCTCATACTTCATTTTCCCCTCCCTTATGACTTTCTTAGTTACCCTCTGATGCTCTTTGAAGGTTTTCCAATCCTCTAGCTTCCCACTCCACTTCGCTATCTTATACTTACTCCCTTTGGATTTGATATTGCACTGGATTTCATTAGTTAGCCACGACTGCCATTTGCATCTCCTCGAGCCTTTCCTCCACTTTGGAATAAATTTGTCCTGAATCCTGTGGAAAATGTCCAAAAGCACCTGCCATTTTTCCCGAATTGTCCTCCCAGCTAGTGTATCTTTCCATTTTATTTTGGCTTGCTCCTCCCTCATAGCTGCATAATCCCCTTTATTTAACTGCAGTACAGATGCTTCCGACTTCCTTTCTTTTTCCCTTTCTAATTGCAGCTCAAAAATAACCATACCATGGTCACTATTCCCTAATGGCTCCCCTACATCGAGGTCACTTATTAACTCTGCGTCGCTGCACAGCACCAAGTCCAGAATCGACTTCCCCCTGGTAGATTCCTCCACTAGCTGCTCCAAGAAAGTATCTCGTATTGGGTAGGACACGTAACAGCAGCATCGTATAATTCAAAAGCAAGAGGAGTAGCTATATTAATTAGTAAAAATGTGCCATTTAAAATATAAGAGGAAATAATAGATCCAGCAGGGAGATGTGTAATGATAAAATGTCAGATATATTCGCAGTTTTGGAATCTACTCAATGTATATTCACCTAACGAAGAAGATCAAAAGTTTATGCAAGATATCTTTTTGAAGGTAGCAGATACGCAAGGGAACATATTAATAGGAGGGGATTTCAACCTGAATTTGGATTCAAATATGGATAAAACTGGGAAAAAAATTAACAGAAAGAACAGAGTAACCAAATTTATAATTAAATCAATGGAAGAAAGTATCTCGTAGACATTCAATAAACTCACTCTCTTGTGTTCCTGCCCCCGTCTGATTATCCCAGTCCACCTTCATGTTGAAGTCCCCCATAACTACCGTATTGCTACCACTTTGACATGCCACTCTTAATTCCTGATTTCTACTGCTTCCGATATCTGAGCTATTTTTCGGAGGCCTGTAAATGACCCCCATTATGGTCCTCATGCCTTTACAATTTCTTAATTCTATCCAAACAGACTCTACCCACCTGTTTCAATGTCTTTCCTTTCAAAGGCCTGAATTTCATTTCTTACCAACAGAGCTACCCCACCCCCTCTTCCTAACTTTCTGTCTTTTCTATAGGACGTGTACCCGGGAACATTGATTTCACAATCCTGCCCTTCCCGCAGCCATGTCTCCGAAACTCCGACATCTCCTGTCCAAGCTGCAGATTGCAAGGGCTGTAAAGTGCTGCCACCGCCTGTTCACACCGAGTACTGCATGCATGAAGCGAGAGGGGGAGAGAGAGAGAGAGAGATCTAGGTATAATACCACCACCTGGTGTCCAGACTCGCGAACTACAGGATACATGATTTTTATTTTTCATGGGAGTGTTGATTAAGGTTAACAAAATTGAGCAAGATGGATAATATGGAGCTCCAATGAACAGGGAGGTCTCACCTGTGAAGGAGAAAGTGTGAGATCTCCCAGTTCATTCTTGCTCGGGCAGTGGTGGCCAATTCAAGACAGCTCCAATTAGGGGAAGAGAATATGCTGTTTCAGGTCATGGGTTTGAAATGGTTTCCCCAGTTGTGCCATTCAGACTCAAGAGAGCAGATGCTTGCAGACAGGAAGGAAACCTAGTTTTATTGTGGAGAATTGCTTGTTTTTCGGGGTGAAGGTTGTTTGTGGTCTGAGATTCCTAAATACTTTACAATGGAAGCAGCAATTTTCCTTGTGCCTGATTGCTACATAGCGGGTAAAATGTCTCAAATCTATCGCTCAGCCAGGACTTTGGGTCATTGATTTGGAGAGAGAGTGATGGCTTGGCAATATTTATAGCATGGTGAGTCCAAAGCTCTCAATGTGACAGTGTGGAAGGAGTTTGTCTGTTGTTTGTGTTTTCTGCCACCCTTGAGAACTTTAAAAATGTCCGTGAATTGTGGTATTGGTGAGACACAAGCTTGTTTTGCCCTCTTTTTGTTCTGTATGTCTATAAAGTTTCAGTTTAGGGATAAAATGTCCAGACACTGTTCTGTTCAAAAGTCTAGTAACCAAATCAGATTCTCCCGAGTTCTTGTCATGGATATGCATCAAGAAGCCTGTTTTGCAGCAGTCGTGTTGCATTAGAGGTGCACATACAATTTTCAAAAATAATGAGTTTGAAACCAGAAAAAGATCAGGTCGTGCCCAAAGGTTCATCTGTGCTGTTGAATTGAATTGATGCCCCCAGGTCCAGAATGTGCACTTCCACCCCATGGTCTTGAGCTTCCCAAATCGCCAATGAACTTACGGCCCCCTTGAGCTATGGAGTGTGGGAGGAAATCCACACAGACACCGAGAGGATGTAGAAACTTCTTGCAGTCAGTGCTGACTTGATCCTGGGGTGACTCGTGCTGGAGAGGTGGGACTACTGTCCTGCCTTCACCTTGTGATGGCTGATTTTTGTCTGATGGTGGATGGAGGTCTGACATGATATTCCCTTGGCCTTGAGGGAAAGAAGAGTAGAAATTGCAAGGGCTCTGACAGAAATGTTTAAAACCTGTTTATCCACGGGTGAGGTGCCAGAGGAATGGATGTAATCTAATGTTCCCTTGTTTAAAAACGGCTTCAAAAGCCAACCAGGTGAGCCTGACAGTGATAGGTTAATTATTGGAGGGTAATCAGAGAGTACCTCGAAAAGAATCTGTTCAAATAGCTGGCCTTGAGCAACCATAGCATAGAATACAGGAGTCAGGCAGTGAGGTTGAGACTAGACAAGATATTGGTGAGGCCCTATTGAGAGTACTGTGTGCAGTTCTAGTCACCAAATGAGAGGAAAGCTATCAATAAAGTAGAGAGGGTGCAAAGAAGATTTACGTCAATGTTACCTGGATATCAGCAACTAGATTACAAAGAAAGATTGAGCAAATGAAGTCTTTATTCTTTGGATTGTAGATGGTTGAGAGGGGATTTGATCGAAGTCTTTAAAATTACTAGGAGGATAGAACGAGTTGATGTGGAGAGACTTTTTTCATTGCGGGGAGCAGGGATTGAAACAGGAGGTAAAAGTTTGGAAGTAACATGAGGGGGAACTTCTTTACTCAGAGTGGTGGCTGAGTGGAGTGAGCTTCCGGGAAAAGTAGTGGCGGCAGGGTCCATTTTGTCATTTCAGGGAAAATTGGAGGGGAGGGGAATGCAGAGAGGTGGTACGAGAGGAGAATATTTCGTTCAGTGTAGACAAGAAGGGCCAAATGACCTGTTTCTGTGCTGTAATTGTTATAGGGTTAAAATGTGTGGCAGTAACTTGGAAGTCCGATGCGTATTTGGGAATGGGTCGATAGCCACACTGAAATAGGCCGTTGTATCCCACTTGAAATAATTACATTGAATGCACGGAACAAATTTGAATTTCTCTTTTGAAGATTTGGGATGTGTATTTTCCAATTGTAGGAATTAAGTTGTACTCACCCAACACGAACTTTCTGACTCCTAAAACCAAGAAAAGCAAGATTTTATTTGAGAGTTTTGCTCAATTTTTATGAATACTATCTAGATGTTTCCTCTCTTTATTGTTTTCTATTGGGCAGCTGTGGGAGGGGTTACTTTTTAAATCACTATGCATTAATTTTATCTTATATTCAAATCAGAAATTTAGGTTTTTTCATGCATATGTTAAATTAAATGTAAAAATGTTACAAATAAGATAAATGAAGAATTGTTTCAGGAACTGGCGATTTTCCTCGAGTGCCATTAACCCCAGGCAGCAGGAATGTGTGAACGAAACACAAAACTGGCCAGAACAACTGAGGAAATACGGCTAAAAGTGTCCAAAAAGGTGCTGATGCCACCTTGATTTTAATGCAGGTGACACCGAGGAATGCGTTGAGGCAGAGATGGTACATGGACAGCCAATACGGACGCCTTGGGGAACAAAGCCCGCACCACCAGTCGGGATGGATAATGGTGGGTAATGAATTAGCAAATATTAGAGACACCGATAGAGAGCGACACACATACCCAGACAGACAGACAGACAGAGACACACACACACACACACACACAGGCAGAGACAGAGAGAGACTCTGACAGCGAGAGAGAGACAGAGAGATACACACAGACGGAGACACACACACAGATGGAGAGAGAGATACACACAGACAGAGACAGGGAGACACACATAGAGACAGAGACAGACATACACACAGACAGACACAGAGAGACACACATAGAGACAGAGAGAGACACACACACGACACAGAGAGACAGATACACACACACACACAGACACACACATACAGACACAGAGAGAGTCACACATTGAGACACAGAGGGAGAGACAGAGAGAGAGACACACACAGACAGCGAGACACACAGAGACACAGAGAGGGAAACACACACAAACAGACAGAGAGAGAGACACAGAGCGAGAGAGAGACACACACACACAGACCCACACAGAGAGAGACACAGACAGAGAGAGAGAGGTAGACAGAGAGAGAGACATGGACAGAAAGACACAGACAGAGAGACACAGACAGAGAGACACAGACAGAGAGAGACAGACACACGGACACAGACACAGACACACAGACACAGAGAGAGACACACAGAGAGAGAGAGACACACACACAGAGACAGACACACAGAGACAGACACAGATACAGAGACACAGACAGAGAGAGACACACACACACATACCCAGACAGACAGACACACTCACACACAGACACAGAGAGACAGATATACAGACACAGACACACAGAGAGACACATACAGACAGAGAGAGAGACACTGACAGCGAGAGAAAGACAGAGGGAGAGACACAGACAGAGAGAGACACAGCGAGAGAGTCACAGACATACACACAAAGAGACACACACAGACAGAGACAGACACAGAGACAAACACAGAGTGACACAAAGAGAGACACAGATAGAGAGACACAGACTGAGAGAGAGACACAGACAGAGAGAGAGAGACACAGACAGACAGAGACACAGACAGACAGACACAGACAGAGAGAGAGAGAGACACAGAGAGATAGAGACACACACAGACTGACAGAGAGAGACCCCTTGGTTGTGCACTTAACTTCCTCATCTCTCCTGGCAGGATCTACCCGTGGACCATGACATCTGTCTGCTCATCCTCCTTCCTGAGAATGGTGTGAACTCTACCCTAGAAACACCACAGCAAAGAAAAGAGACCCTTCTGCCCTTCTCGTCCATGGTGAAATATCATTCTGCCAGTCTCATCGACCTGCACCCAGTCCCTAACCCTCCTGACTTCTCACATCCATGGATCTCTGCAATTGATTCTTAAAACGTAAGAGTTTGAATGTTAAATGTTAAATGTCAAACAAAGGGATTGAGGAACTGTGGTACAGAACTGCCCGAAAGTGGAGTCCCTTGTAGAGATGGGGGGGGGTGGGGGGGAGTGAAGAAAGCTTCTGGTATTTTGGCCTTCAGAAATGAGAGGATTGAGTGCAGGAGGTGGGAGGCCACGAGGAAGTTGGACGAGGCATGGGTGAGGCCAACTTGGGAACGTTGTGTGCCGTTTGGGTGGCCGGAGGAGAGGAAGGATAGGAATGAGACAGCGCGTCGAGGAGAGGGACAAGAAAGTGGTCTGGCTTTCGGGGTTTGAGTTCCAGGGGAAGGTTGGACAGGCTGGGACTTTATTCCCTGGAGCGTAGAAGATTGAGGAAGATTTGAAAATTGTGAGGGGGGACGGATCGTGTCCATGGGGACAGGCTGTTTCCAAGGATAGTGGGAGAGATTCAAAGAGGAGGACATGGATTGAGATTGAAGGGGGATTTTTTTCCCTCAGAGGAGGGTGGGAGCGTGGAATGAGCTTTGGGCCAAGGTGGTGGAGGTGGGATGGACTGGACTCTTGGGGGGGGGAATGTGGGGCAGGTCCTGGTGTGGAAATGTGCAGCCTGAAGGGGAGATGGACTGGAGGCCCGAGGCAGCTCTCGGACCCTTCCCCAGTGGGACGAGGTTCTCAGGAGAGAGGGGGCTCCAAAGGGCTGGACCTCGAGCCCTGGGGCTCCATCCAGGGGCTCGGGTGGTGGAGAGGAGATCCCGTGGAGGGGTGGCCCAAGCTCTCGCGAGAGCGACCCCTGGTGGCTGCCATGTTGTTGATCTTTGCCGCCTTTGGAGGAGTTGGTGGCGAGCGGGAGGGGGAGAGAGGTTCATGTCGGTTCCTCACGGGCGGGAATCGGGGCATTTTGGGAGCGAGACCAGGGAGGACAGAGATTCCACGGGTCGCCCTTTGGGTCGGGGGTGGCCGGAGCTCGGAGGGGAACGGGCAGGGGGATTGTTGTAAGGTGGGGCCGGGGAACCGTGAGGGAGTTTGGGTCGGGGTGGCGTTAGGGTTTGTGGTAGTCGGGGACCCGCGAGGCTGAAGGGGGCGGTCGGGGTCCGTGAGGCTGTGGGGGGGAGGGGGATCCGCGAGGCTGAGGGGGATCGGGGACCCGCGAGGCTGAGGAGGGTTGCGGCCCGCGAGGTTGAGGGGAGTCGTAGCCCGCTAGGCTGAAGGGCGTCGCGGCCCGCGAGTCTGAGGGGGGTCGGGGCACACGAGGCTGAGGGGGGAACGCTCCAACGAGGCTGAGCGGTGTCGGGGCCCGCGAGGCAGATGGGTGTCGGGGCCCGCGAGGCAGAGGGGGGGTTGGGGCCCGCGAGGCAGAGGGGGGAGAGGGACGGGGACCCAGAAAGGTGAGGGGGTCGGGGACCCAGAAGGGTGAGGGGGACCCGCCAGAGGGGTGTGGGAGATCTGCCAGAGGAGTGAGGGACACGCAAGGCTGTGGGGGGCGGGGATCCTGCGAGACTGAGGGGGACGGGTATCCAGAAGGTTGAGGGACACGCAAGGCTGAGGTACTCGTGGAACCAAAAGGGTGAGGGGAATGAGGACCCAGAAGGGTGAGGGTGATCAGGACCCAGAAGGGTGAGGGTGATCAGGACCCAGAAGTGTGAGGGTGATCAGGACCCAGAAGGGTGAGGGTGATCAGGACCCAGAAAGGTGAGGGGGGACGGGGACCCAGAAGGCTGAGGGGGGACGGGGACCCAGAAGGCTGAGGTGGGACGGGGACCCAGAAGGCTGAGGGGGAAACGGGGACCCAGAAGGCTGAGGGGGGACGGAGACTGAGACGGGGACCCAGAAGGCTGAAGGGGGACGGGGACGGGAACCCAGAAGGCTGAGGGGGGACGGGGACCCAGAAGGCTGAGGGGGGACGGTGACGGCGATCCAGAAGGCTGAGGGGGGACGAGGACCCAGAAGGCTGAGGGGGGACGGGGACGGGGACCCAGAAGGCTTAGGGGGAATGGGGACGGCGACCCAGAAGGCTGAGGGGGGACGGGGACGGGGACCCAGAAGGCTGAGGGGGGACGGGGACCCAGAAGGCTGAGGGGGGACGGGGACC
Organism: Narcine bancroftii; assembly: GCF_036971445.1. NCBI lineage: Eukaryota > Metazoa > Chordata > Chondrichthyes > Torpediniformes > Narcinidae > Narcine > Narcine bancroftii. Next base: position 594,427 of record NW_027211873.1, on the reverse strand, counting down.
CAGAAGGCTGAGGGGGGACGTGGACCCAGAAGGCTGAGGGGGGACGGGGACCCAGAAGGCTGAGGGGGGACGCCGACGGGACGGTGACCCAGAAGGCTGAGGGGGGACGCCGACAGGGACGGTGACCCAGTGGGCTGAGTGGGGACGTGAACGGGGACCCAGAAGGCTGAGGGGGAACGGGGACCCAGAAGGATGAGGGGGGACGGGGACAGGAACTCACAAGGCTGAGGGGGACGGAGACGGGGACCCAGAAGGCTGAGGGGGGAAGGGGACCCAGAAGGCTGAGGGGGGACGGGGACCCAGAAGGCTGAGGGGGGACGGGGACCGAGAAGGCTGAGGGGGGACGGGGACCCAGAAGGCTGAGGGGGGACGGGGACCCAGAAGGCTGAGGGGGGACGGGGACCCAGAAGGCTGAGGGGGGTCGGGGACCCAGAAGGCTGAGGGGGGACGGGGACCCAGAAGGCTGAGGGGGACGGGGACCCAGAAGGCTGAGGGGGGACGGGGACCCAGAAGGCTGAGGGGGGACGGGGACCCAGAAGGCTGAGGGGGGACGGGGACCCAGAAGGCTGAGGGGGGACGGGGACCCAGAAGGATGAGGGGGGACGGTGACCCAGAAGGCTGAGGGGGGACGGGGACCCAGAAGGCTGAGGGGGGACGGGGACCCAGAAGGCTGAGGGGGGACGGGGACCCAGAAGGCTGAGGGGGGTCGGGGACCCAGAAGGCTGAGGGGGGACGGGGACCCAGAAGGCTGAGGGGGAACGGGGACCCAGAAGGATGAGGGGGGACGGGGACAGGAACTCACAAGGCTGAGGGGGACGGAGACGGGGACCCAGAAGGCTGAGGGGGGAAGGGGACCCAGAAGGCTGAGGGGGGACGGGGACCCAGAAGGCTGAGGGGGGACGGGGACCGAGAAGGCTGAGGGGGGACGGGGACCCAGAAGGCTGAGGGGGGACGGGGACCCAGAAGGCTGAGGGGGGACGGGGACCCAGAAGGCTGAGGGGGGTCGGGGACCCAGAAGGCTGAGGGGGGACGGGGACCCAGAAGGCTGAGGGGGACGGGGACCCAGAAGGCTGAGGGGGGACGGGGACCCAGAAGGCTGAGGGGGGACGGGGACCCAGAAGGCTGAGGGGGGACGGGGACCCAGAAGGCTGAGGGGGGACGGGGACCCAGAAGGCTGAGGGGGGACGGGGACCCAGAAGGCTGAGGGGGGACGGGGACACAGAAGGCTGCGGGGGGACGGGGACCCAGAAGGCTGCGGGGGGACAGGGACCCAGAAGGCTGAGGGGGGACGGTGACGGCGATCCAGAAGGCTGAGGGGGGACGAGGACCCAGAAGGCTGAGGGGGGACGGGGACGGGGACCCAGAAGGCTTAGGGGGAATGGGGACGTCGACCCAGAAGGCTGAGGGGGGACGGGGACGGGGACCCAGAAGGCTGAGGGGGGACGGGGACCCAGAAGGCTGAGGGGGGACTGGGATCCAGAAGGCTGAGGGGGGACGCCGACGGGGACGGTGACCCAGTGGGCTGAGTGGGGACGTGAACGGGGACCCAGAAGGCTGAGGGGGAACGGGGACCCAGAAGGATGAGGGGACGGGGACGGGAACTCACAAGGCTGAGGGGGGACGGAGACGGGGACCCAGAAGGCTGAGGGGGGAAGGGGACCCAGAAGGCTGAGGGGGGACAGGGACACAGAAGGCTGAGGGGGGGACGGGGACCCAGAAGGCTGAGGGGGGGACGGGGACCCAGAAGGCTGAGGGGGGACGGGGACCCAGAAGGCTGAGGGGGTCGGGGACCCAGAAGGCTGAGGGGGGACGGTGACCCAGAAGGCTGAGGGGGGACGGGGACCCAGAAGGCTGAGGGGGGACGGGGACCCAGAAGGCTGAGGGGGGACGGGGACCCAGAAGGCTGAGGGGGTCGGGAAACCAGAAGGCTGAGGGTGGTCGGGGACCCAGAAGGCTGAGGGGGGACGGGGACCCAGAAGGCTGAGGGGGGACGGGGACCCAGAAGGCTGAGGGGGGACGGGGACCCAGAAGGCTGAGGGGGGACGGGGACCCAGAAGGCTGAGGGGGGACGGGGACCCAGAAGGCTGAGGGGGGACGGGGACCCAGAAGGCTGAGGGGGGACGGGGACCCAGAAGGCTGAGGGGGGACGGGGACCCAGAAGGCTGAGATGGGACGGGGACCCAGAAGGCTGAGGGGGGACGGGGACCTAGAAGGCTGAGGGGGGACGGGGACCCAGAAGGCTGAGGGTGGACGGGGACCCAGAAGGCTGCGGGGTGACCGGGACCCAGAAGGCTGAGGGGGGACGGGGACCCAGAAGGCTGAGGGGGGACGGGGACCCAGAAGGCTGAGGGGGGCCGGGGACCCAGAAGGCTGAGGGGGGACGGGGACCCAGAAGGCTGAGGGGGGACGGGGACCCAGAAGGCTGAGGGGGGACGGGGACCCAGAAGGCTGAGGGGGGACCGGGACCCAGAAGGCTGAGGGGGGACGGGGACCCAGAAGGCTGAGGGGGGACGGGGACCCAGAAGGCTGAGGGGGGACGGGGACCCAGAAGGCTGCGGGGGGACGGGGACCCTGAAGGCTGCGGGGGGACGGGGACCCAGGAGGCTGCGGGGGGACGGGGACCTAGGAGGCTGAGGGGGCACGGGGATCCAGAAGGCTGCGGGGGGACGGGGACCCAGAAGGCTGCGGGGGGACGGGGACCCAGAAGGCTGAGGGGGGACGGGGACCCAGAAGGCTGAGGGGGGAGGGGACGGGGACCCAGAAGGCTGAGGGGGGACGTGGACGGGGACCCAGAAGGCTGAGGGGGGAAGGGGACGGGAACCCAGAAGGTTGAGGAGGTACGGTGACCCAGAAGGCTGAGGGGGGACGGGGATGGGGACCCAGAAGGCTGAGGGGGGGAGGGGACGGGGACCCAGAAGGTTGAGGAGGTATGGTGACCCAGAGGGCGGAGGGGGGACCGGGACGTGGACCCAGAAGGCTGAGGTGGGGGTGGGAACCCGGTTGCTTTGGGGGATCCGTATGCTTGAGGGGATCAGAGAACTGCGAGTGTGAGGGGGACCCGTGAGGTTGAGGGAGTCCCGGCCCCATGGATGGGAATGAGCAGGAAGGGGTGCTGCTCAGTGGGACGAGAATATCAGTTCACCACAGACTGTAAACTTTCAGTTCTGTAATGAGACGTCATTAACTATGACACCGACAGCCCAACCCTCTTTCTCCCAGTTTCACTGCAGACATTGGAAGACGGTCCTCTTTAAAATAATTCAAATACCCCTGGGCGCGGACCCGCCGAAGCCACAGATTAGAATCTGCATCTCAGATGGTGAAGTCTTCAGATTTTTCTTTAAAATATTGTTTACATTGTAAAACCATTTGGAAAGTGCATTAACATATATTGCAATGTTCAATTCAAAAGGAAAAACTAGCACTAAGCAAGGTTAAAAAAAAACACACAGGAATCAAGTGCCATCATCTTGGAGATGGATTTCACAGTGACTAAGGACAAGATTTGTTCTTGTCTCTACCTGTGCACACACGAGGATGAGAACAGTGTTTGAGATGCTCCAGCCAGAAAGAATTCCGATCCATATCCCCACGGTTTTATTCCTCGTATTTCAGATTGAAATAGCAGAGAATGAGAATCCAGGCAAAAGGACAGAAGCCCAGACCAAGCAACAATTTGAGCAGAAGGATTTAGTTCCACCGATAGAGAGAGAGAGAGAGTGGAAGGATACTGTCAGAATGCCCATAGGATTTAACCTGTTTAAAAGCAGGTGGCACAAATCTGTGCAGAGGGGCACAATTTAAAGGCGATTGCAGATGTTTGATTGGGAAGCTGCAGGAATTCAGCCCATCAGAATGAAGTAAATGCAATATCCAGAGAGAGAAACCTTGGGCTTTTCTCTGGAGTGATGCAGGAAGCTCATAGAGTGTTGGTGGAGGAGCAGGCAGTGCTGAGGAAACACAAGGCTGCTGAAGGACTTGTAGAAAGAGAACGTGCAGAAGACTGCGGGTGCCTGGAGTGCATGGCCGGGCAGGATGGTGTGGTCTGGAATAATAGGGACCTTTAACATTTAGACAGGCACATTGATGCAAGAAAAATAGTGGGTTTACGGGTGTGAGGGGTGAAAGGTTCAGTTTGTAGTAGGTTTGATCAGTTGTCTTGTGACACCAATACCCCTGAGCAAAAATCTCTACAAAAGTATGGACACCGCCCAGGACATCTCAGGTAAAAACCCGCCACATTTGAGAACATTTGCAGGGAACGCTGCTGTCAGAGAGCAGCAGCAATCAAGGATCCACATCACCCGCTCTGTTCGCACTGCTCCCATCAGGAAAGAGGTATAGCCAGGTTCAGGAACAGCAGCTACCCCTTCATCACGAGACTCAACACACATTCAGGGACTCATTTAAAGACTCTCCCTTTTGCACTTTGAATTTTTTCTCTCTCTATTGCAGTTTGTTTTCATATCCACATTTTCAGAGATTACAAGTAGATGAGTCCAGTTGGGGAAACTTGGTTTTGGTCTATATAATGGTTACATTCATCCCCTTTTATTGTTCATTTATATTAGTGTCTGGGCCCCTATGTGGTCCAGGTACAGCTGACAGACCTTTACTAAAGGGTCACGTTTATGTGATTTTTTTTTCCCGTAGGCAACAGCAGTTCATTTCCACAGCCCAGCGTGCTATCGGACATCCAGTTGATCGTGATACATCTTTTCGCGAAGGCCAGTGCTATTTTTATAAATGAGATTAGATATTTGGTTAAGTTGTCGCTTGTTTCCATGAAGATATTGCTCCAGGTCTCACGTGGAGGCCACTCCTGTGATCGTGGTTAATTTTTCTGTGCTTTCTTGCCAAAATGGCCTCACTTTCACGCACGACCACGTAGAAAAGTTTAATGAAGCTCATCATCCCATTGGCCTTCATTTTGGTTGAAGCACTGCATGCAGATTTTACAAAGCAGTCTGAAACCCTTTTTCCACGGGAATCCCAGTTCATTGGCCATGCAGTGTCTCAGGTTAGGAAGCCCTTGGTGCCATTTCCACTGGGACACAAGATTGCTTTTCCACTGAACACAACTCATCCCCGGGGAGCGGAGTGTTCTGCCTTCGACTGGAAACGGGTGATTCTCTGCTGTCTCTCTTCCACTGGTTTTACCATCAGGCCGACGTCGGCAAACGCCGAGGATATGAGTAGGGTTAGAGGTGGCGTGAAATGACATCGTTTGACACTGGCATTTGGACAGTGTCCCTTTTCCACTGGACCCTGTCCCAGTAAATTCCTGGGATTCGCCATGAGGGGCTGTACTTTTGAAGTTGAAACACTTTGCAGAGCAAAGTCTTGGAATTTAATTTCTTCAACTATGTACGCTATTCTGGCGCTCCATCCTGTAGGATGTAGATGGTTCCTTTCATAGCACCTGAATCAATTCCTGACTAATCACAGAGCACTTCTGGTGTAGGGATTGCTTCAAGTGGAATTTGAGTTTGAGAGCATTTTGAAAACCACAGGTCTAAGTTATAGGGAAAGGTTAAGCAAAATTTTTATTCTGCGGAGCATAAAAGGTTGAGGTTGGATTGGGTTGAGGTATTTAAAATTATTGGGGTATAGATTTGAGGTGGGTTGAGAGAAAGGGGCAGAAGTTTCGAGGAAATGTGAGGGGGGGACTTTCACTCAGAGTGGTGGGTGTGTGGAATGGACTTGCAGATGAAGTGGAGGAGGCAGGCTCAATATTAGCTCTTAAGGAGAAGTTGGATATGTATTTGGACAGGAAAGGAATGGAGGGTCAAGGGGCGAGTGTAGGTCAATGGGATTAGGTAGGACAAAGTGTTCGGCGTGGACTCGAAGGGCAAAGTTGGCCTATTTCGATGCTGTAATAGTTGGAGAGGTAAAACGTGTATGTGAACATTTTGGGTCCAGTGACCATAGATTAGTTTCCAATCAATTATGGATAAGAGTGGGGTCTGCTGCAACAGCACCACTCAATCAATGCACCGGACACAGTTAATCAGGAAAGATGTTTATTCAGACTTGTTCCTCTCTTAGGTCTCTTGCCCACGACCTTACCAGAGAGAGGGGGATCTTTTTCTCTTCTATCCATTAGTGACTGGTGTCATCCTCTGTTCTGCTAATATTTCAAACCAGCACTGAGCTCACGTTAAATGTTCCACTTGAAACTCAAACATGTTACAGACTAAACCAAGCCAGTCATCTTTGCTAAAATTAATGATGAGGGAGAAAATGAAGGGAATAGAAAGCAAGGGAGTAACAGGGAGAGGATGCAGAAAATAATGCAGGCTGAATGAGAGGGGAAAGAAATCAGGCTTCAGATGATTAAGGAAGACGAGGCGAAAGAAGGAGACCCTAGGACACTGCCACCCTATGTTGAGAATGAGGACTCAAAAGATTCCTTGTGGGCAAGGCTATCTGCATGTGCTTCCCAGCAGCCACCGTGACCAGTCCTGCATCTCACTTGATTCAATAAAAGGTGGTTTCAGACTTGGCTCTGACGTAAACAATTTGCTCATTTTCAAACCAACTTTCCTCCCTCCGTCATTGACGGCCGTGACACTGTGCACGAGTGAGGAAGATGGGGTGAAAGAACTTGAACTGAAAGTTACCTGCAGTAATTGGAAAGCTGCCTTCCAGAGAGCTTCAATCATGTCAATGTTTCACCAGTTGTTGGACTTTACCAGCGATGAAACAGCGTCCCACTCCCACAGTGTTTCCTGTTACTAACTTGGACAGGAGTAAAAAAATGATTCACACAAAGAATTATAAACCAGGGGAAAGATATACTCTGAAAACAACAAGAAATGTTGTTCATATCCCACTGTGCTCCCGACAGAAGTTAAAATCCAATGGGCTTCATGAACTATATCAGATCAACTCAAAACACATACGGAACTTAGCCCCAGATTATTCCCCCGCCCCCCGTCCTATTAAATGTTGAATCCTGTTGTGTGAAGAAGGAGTTGCCTGGAATGTTAGCCCATCCCAGAAAGCTCACCAGACTTGGACTGCAGATCAACACTTAAGGATGACCAGCCGCAGCTTCATTTAATGCAATGCTTATTTCCCCCCCCCCCCAGCAAAAATCTTCAGCATTGCTTCATTGAAACTGGTCTAATTCCAAATAAGATCAGCAATGTCTTTTGGACCGAGTACAAAAGAGAGAGAGCTGAGGTACCTTCGAAACCCAGAACCAAATACATGCAACATTCAGTGGCAGCTCTCCTTGCATCTAATCAAGCACTTTTGAGCCACTATGAACTGTTCCCCAAGAGAATTCATCCAACCATCCATGAGTGCATTCCTGTCAACTCGAAAGCCGAGAGGGGATTTGGTAGAGTATTTAAAATTACAAGAAGGATGGATAGAGTTGATGTGGATAGGCAATCCATTGCAAGTGGGAGAGATTGAAACAAGAGGTCTTGAGTTAAGAGGCAAAAGTTTTGAAGTAACGTGAGGGGGAACTTCTTGACTCAATGGTGGCTGAGTGGAGTGAGCTTCCGGGAGAAATAGTGAAAGCAGGGTCCATTTTGTCATTTAAGAGAAAATTGGAGGGGTGGGGAATGCAGAGAGGTGGTACTGGAGGAGAGTATTTAGTTCAGAGCAGACGAGAAGGGCCAAATGAGCTGTTTCTGTGCTGTAATTGTTCTAGGGGTAAAATGTGTGGCAGTAACTTGGAAGCTCAACATGAACCTTCCGACTCCTAAAATCAAGAAATTTAAGATGTTAGATTTTATTTGAAAGGTTTGGTAAATTTTTAAAAATACTATCCAGATGTTTTTTTCTTTTTTTCTTTACATCAGGAAAAATTAAATGAAATGGTTCTTGCAGTCAAGAGCAAGAGAATTCCTCCAATCCAGCCCTTGCCCACAAACACCCCCCCCCCCCCCCCATTCTGGGATCAACCCATCAGCAGCGTCCACTTCAGAGACAAACCTCAGGCACAAACATCCCAAAACCATCATCCCAAGACAAGGGGTTAATTTTTTTTAATCACTATGCATTCATTTGATGTTATTTCAAATAAAAAATTAGTTTTTAATGCATATGTGAAATTAAATAATTTAAAAAAAATAAGATGAATGAAGAATTATTTCAGGAATTATCAATCATCCACTACTCCCATTAACCCCAGACACCAGTACTGAATGAAAAACTAAACTGGCCAGATTGACTGAGTAAACACAGCTAAAATTGGCCAAAAGGTGCAGATGCCATCATTGATTTAAATGCAAGAGACACTGAGGACTGCATTGGGACAGAGATGGTCCATGGACAGCCAATACGGATGCCTTGGGGAACAAAGCCCGCACTGCCAGTTGGGATGAATTAGATTATGACATAAGCAAATATTAGATACCCCCCCCCCCCCCACAGAGAGACCCAGCCTTGATTTTCATTTTTTGTATTGATAGAGAGATCCCAGACTTCACCAAATGTACCGAGACCCCACAGCATGTTATCAGTTAAAGGCAACGTATTCCTCTCTAATGGAACTTTTACTACCTCTATTACAGGAAACATCCTCCCTGCCTCATTTGCCATTGGAACGTTAGGCCCGCTTGTCGTCACAAGGCCAGAAAACGCTTGAGTCAGAATACTGATCATCGTTTGAGGAGTGACGAAGGAATTTGTGAGCACGATAAGAATCCTGTTTCACTCTGGTCTGAGATTGGATGGTGAGTCCTCAGCTACACATCCCTGCAACACACTCTCCTTCGCCAACAACTGCCTCACACTCCTATTCACCCCACCAGCTCTGTGCATTCCCCCTCATTCACCTGCGATTTTCCCCCCCACAAACCCCTGTTAACCTGCCACCTCCACTGAAGAGTGGGTGAACACACAAACCCCTTACAGACGGGGCCAGATTTGATCCAGAGTCATTGACTTAACAGGACCATAACACCACCTGTGGCATAAATATTCCCAAACCAATGCTCTAGGGCACTGGGAGAGCAAACAGCTCAAATTCTGCATTTGAGAAGTTTGAACTGCTGCACAACCATCAGGATCAAAGAAAACCCTAGTTTGCTTAGTTTTCAGCTGTCATAGACCACAAAAGGCTTCCAAACCAAAATTCAAAAGACAAGCCCCACAAACAAACAAATCTCTCATAAAGCTCTAACACTCCCCTATCTAGAAGTATCATCTCCTCAAACATCTCAATGCCACAGGTGAGAAAACTGTTTTAACTCCCACTCCAAATTAAAAAGGTGCTATTCCCTTAATTGCAGCTCTCTTGAAGGGCGGAGATGGGCCTTGTTTAAAGGGCCAGCCACAATTTACTGAGATATTTCACACCTGAATTAATTGTCCTCCTGATTCCAGCTCAGGGTTTAAAACAGCCCCACTCTAGTCACTTGCAGGTTTCAGGCAGAGATGAGGTGATGCTGCCATCAGAGGAAGGTAGGAAGCCTGGTTTTACTGTGGCTGCTTTTTCTGGGGTGGTTCTTTGAGTTGTTGGGGTGAAAGGAATCCGGTGTTTGTGGGTCGTTTGCAAACTGGTGTTCCATGTGGTTCGTGGGTATTGAGCCAGAGAAATGTGTTGCTTTAATGTGTGTGGTTTATGGTGCCTGCAACTTTAGCTCTTGTCTTGGGATGATGGTTTTGGGATGTTTGTGCCTGAGGTTTGGCTCTGAAGTTGTCGGACTCTGGCTTTCCCTTACTCTTAATTTAGTCTGTATGTGGTCTGAGTCCAGCGTGTTCTTTGAATGAAGAGATAGGAGAAGGTATTCAGTTCAACAGTCAATTTATTACACAGCACAAGAATAAAACTTAACAGAGCTCTGGGTCAGTCGTTAGTTCATAGGTCACCTGCACAGTGAGCTATTCCCCAAGACTGACCCCTATTGTCCAGTTGGCTCAGTTTATATAGATCAACCTTATCATACTGAACAAAAGTTGGCTTCCTTTGCTAGATCTTTTTGCACAAGGGTTATCACAAGTCATCTCCTGTTTTGCAGATATCTGGGGTGTAGCGCTCCCATCTTAATCCTCCAGGCCAGACTATCCTGTTGTTTTGATCAGAAATTAATTCATCACCAGATATTTCTAATCACCATTCTGTTCCTGTCTGGCCAATTTCTGCTGTTCTCTTTAACACCTCCTCATGCCTTAATCTTCCTCCTAGACTGGTTTTCCATTTCCTTGGTTTCTTGCAGGCCATTCTTTGTTCTGGTCTGGCCTGTGTCTCCTGTGCTACTCACCACCTCCTTCAGTTGGAGCTTTCTTCCTAAATCGTTTTATGAATTTCCTCTCCCTGTATTTGGGAGCAGACAATTTTGCTCAGCCAACTTCGCTCCATGCTGTGATTGCCACTTAATCACATTCCTCTTTTTCCCTGAACCATGCAGTACATATCAACTTATTAATTAATCATTTCTTTCATAATGTTTTAACCCCTAGATTCCAACAAAGTGTAGGCTGCTGATGGTTTGATCCCAGAATTGGGGTGGGGAGGGGGGCGGGGGGTGTTATTTGTGGGCAAGGGCTGGTTTGGAGGCTGCAGGGAATTCTTTTGCTCTTGACTGTAAGAAGCATTTCATTTAATTTTTACTGATGTAACCATCTTACCTTACGTGTGTGTAATATTGCACTATGTTACAGGACAGTCAGTCGAATTTTGATCTTGGCATGTTTAACAGAAAATGACAGTGACCCAGGTTCAAATCTGTCCCTTGTGTCAGGATTTTCCCCCCATCACCTTTTACAAAATGGCAAGGTGAACAGGGGCATTTGTGTGGGTCAGGGTTTTTTTTTAATTAATTTTTAAGAGTTAGTTATATTCTTGTTAATTTTACAAGAATATAATTCAAATCCCGATACATGTGGTTGATTAATACAAATTGAGATCTACCCAGACCCACCCTCTCCACATCCCATATGAGGGACCAGAGATCTTCAACAGATGTTTTATTTAACCATAATATTGTGAATATTTCAAAACTTCACTTCAACCCACCTTTAGGAAATGTGGGCTCCAAAGATAGAATGTTCATCTCGTGAACGATACATTATTTTCTTGTGGTGAACAGTTCCGAACCTCAGCCAGTTTGCAAGATATGGCCACACACTTTCTAGCTGTACAATTTGCAGCAATTTACACCTGGTAAATATTCAGTTCTAATTTAAATTTAATTCCTTAACATTTCTTTCTCATGGATCCTGTGGGAATTTAAAAAAAAATACTTATTTCAACCAAGCTGCCCAACTTTAGGACATTGCCAAGTCAAATGCAGAAAAGTACAAATGACTTGTTAACATTTGAAACAAATCCGATTCCATGTATTTTCTTTTGAGGTGTCTGGTGAATAAAATTGTATTGAACCAGTCTATCTCATTTATAACGATCAGTCCATTTTCTATGTTCAAATCTCCATCCCATCTTTGCCTCAGTTTATGAATTCCTAATTTCTCAGCTTTTGCAGTCATTTCTACATTACTGAATAAATTTATATTCCCATGACCTGTTTCAGATGGTCAGGGCTTGTTATGACCTGTTACTGTTCTATCTGCCACTGTATTTTACATTTTGCATATCCTCTTCCTAAAGACAAGGAAAGGACTTCTTCTTGGTCATCTAATCTCATGTACCAGTTAGGGTTAGGGAACACAAAAAAATCAACAGGAGTCTGGAAGAGTTGCTCACAGTTCACGTTAGTAATCATTCTCTGCCTGCCTGATTTCTGGTTTCCAATTTACCCAAATGTCTTAATTTCATAGCAGTCTTAAATTCTTCACTTCAAAGCAGAAACAATGCCATTCAGGGTCTGAGTGGTGCTGGGGGCTTATTGCAGCCTTTGGATCAGGTCTAACAATTTGCACCATTGTTTTGAAGATCAGGCAGGCATTTGGATATGTATGGCTCAGTAGAGGAGGTGAGAATTGATCCCTGTCTGGAATGTGCTTTTTAACTCTCTTTCCCAGCTTTCTGCCAAAGTGGTTTCTTCATCATAATTCCCAGAAGAAGATATTCTACAGCTAATATTCCACACACTTCACCAAATGAGGGTAGTTGTGGGAAAAAGAAGTTCCTGTCTGTGTGGATGGACAATTTAAGGGTGAAAAAATGACCTGATGTCCACATATAGTAACTCAACCAAATTCTGTAAGGACACAAATGCTGGAGAAGCTCATCTGATCAAGCAGTGAACCTTTATAGAGTACAGATACTCGTAGCCCTGTTAAAAGGCACAAGCCTGAAACACTGGTTGTGTATCTTTTTTTAAACTTTATTTATGAACATATAAAATACATAGTAAACAAAATAAACCAACCTCCCAAAAAAAACTATATTCCATCCCCCCTCCCCATAATTACCCCCCCCAAACTCCCTCGACTGAGGGAGAGAAAAATCATATCAATTCGTTGCGGCAGAATGAAAACACCAAACCTAATTTTCCACGTCATCGCAATGCATTTACTGGCCACTGCTAATACTAACTGAATAAACTCAATTTGAGGTTTATCCATTCTTAATCCCGTTGTTCAAGTTGTAATATATCGCATTAGAAAAAGCAGTGGATCGAACATAAAAAGAGTTTCTTTAAAGTAGTTTCAAATAAATCCTCAAAGGCTTAACTTTATCACACAACCAGATAGACAAAAAAAAGTATTAATTTGAATCCCACAATGAAAACATTAGTCTGAATGACTAAATCCTTATCTTTTTTTCCTGGAGTTAAATACAACTGATGTAAAAAAAAATTATAATTCACCCAATTATATCGCACATTCATCAATTTAATCCACCATCTTCACACATAGTAAGTAGTCCGTTCTTCTTGGGTTAATTCTAAAGAAGAATCTCCCATTTAATCTAAAGTTGGTTTAGCCATTTTCTGTTGTCACAAACATTTCTGAAATAGATCCCTTTTTTTGCCCCATTTACAATTTTCAATTTTAGTTAACTTGGGTATCTTCAATTCCCGCCCAAATCCACCTGTGACAGCACTTGCATGGAATGACACCCGTTTACCATGTCCCTCTGTTCAACCTCACTCCTCAGTGCCCGACCGTTCACCGTGTCTATCTTTTTTTGGTTTGCCCTTCAAAATGTGACACCTCACACTTGTCTGCATTAAATTCCATCTGCCCTTTCTTCAGCTGGTCCAGATCCTTCTGCAAGATTTCCTGGCTGTCCACAACTCCTCCGTTCTTGGTGTCACCTGCCAACTTGCTAATCCAATTCACCACATTATTGTTCCAGCACCTATCCCTGAGGCACATCTCTCATCACAGGCCTCCAGTCTGAAGAGCAATTGGTCTCACCAACTCACTGGCTTCTCCTGCACAGCCGTGGTTTCACATCCAAAATACAGAGGACATATGGATGGATGTTAAAATTCTCAAAGGTACATTAGTTAAAATGGTGTCAAATCACAAGGAACAGAAGTTGGCCATTCATGCCACTGTGTCTGCTATCCCCTGATCTAAACAGTTCTCGCCTCTCATTCCAAGTTATGGCTTTTTCCCCTGATCCCTTGATACCCTGACTCATTAAACATCTATTAATTCCGCCACCCCCCCCCCCACCACTTAAACTCTCTTAACAATCCAGCAACAAATTCCATGACCTTCTGGTGAAATAAATTTCTCATCTGCTTTAAATAGGTACCTTCCAATTCTAAGACAATGTCTTTTTATCCAAGGGAAACATTATTCACATCTACTGTCCAATCCTTTCAGCATTGGAAAGGTTTCTGAAATCTCCTCTCCTTCTTCTATACTCCAATGAAGAGTGGAGATATATCATCCTGGTAAATCTCTGCTCTCTCTCCAACATCAGCACATCCTTTTTAAGATAAACTTCGCAGTTCTCCAAATGAGGTCTCTCCCATGCCCTATCAACACCTCCCTACCCTAGAAACAAAGGCCAACATAGAATTTGCTTTCTTTTCCTGCCGATCCAACCTGGTGGTTACCCACTCACTATGTTTTCCTGAACGAGAACCCCCCAAGTCCCTTGACACTTGAAATAATTACATGTAATTTCTGTAACAAATTTGAAATTTTTGGAAAGATTTGGGAATCCTATTTATAAACTGTAGGAATTAAGTTGTAATCGCCCAACCTGAACCTTCTGACTCCTAAAATCAAGAAAATTTGTTAGATTTTATTTGATAGTTTTTTAGTAATTTTTTTATAAATACTTTCCAGATGTTATCAATCTTTTCTATTGGGTTGTTGGGCAGGGGGAATTAAAAAAAATACTATGTATTAATTTTTCGTTATCTTTGAATGAGAAATTTACGTACGCATTTAATGCATGTGAAATTAAAATTTTCAAAGAGAAGCTTAACATAACGTAATACATTTTGCTTATTTTCAAGAGTTGTGGAGAGTGAGGAGGGTTTTCATGGAGTACAAAAGGATTTGGACTGTTTGGAAAGATGGCAGATGGAGTTTAATATAGGTAAGTGTGAGGGGCTTTATTTTGGTAAGAATAACCAAGACGTATGCAGTGAAGGGGAGGGCATTGAGGAACAGAGGGATCTTGGAAGAATGGTTCAATAGACAATAGGAGCAGGAGTAGGACCTTCTGCCTGTCGAGCCTTCAGTGACCGCCATTTCACAGATCATGGCTGATCACTACTATCAGTACCCCTTTCCAGCCTTATCCCCATAACCCTGAACTCCTTTGCCCACAAGAGTCTTATCTAACTCTCTTTTGAACATAATCAGCGAATCTGCCTCTACCACCCTCTGTGGCAGAGCATTCCACAGATTCACACTTCTCTGAGTAAAACAATGTTTTCTCATCTCCGTCCTAAAGGGCCTACCCTGTATTCTTAAACTATGCCCTCTAGTCCTCGTCTCCCCCATCACTGGGAACAAGTAATCCGACTTCACCCTGTCCATCCCCCTGATAATTTTGTACACCTCAATCATGTCCCCCCTCATTCTTCTAAACTCCATCGGATACAAGTCTAGTTTTTCTAGCCTTTCAGCATATGTCAACCCCGCCATCGCTGGAACTAACCTTGTAAATCTGCGCTGCACATCCTCTATTGCTAGTATGTCCTTCCTCAAAATTGGAGACCAGTACTGGGTGCAATACTCCAGGTGGGGTCTCACCAGGGCCCTGTACAACTGCAGAAGGGCGTCTCTGTTCCTATACTCCAATCCCCTCTTTATGAAAGCCAACATGCCATTTGCCCATTTCACAGCTTTCTGAACGTGCATGTTAGCCTTCAGTGACCGGTGAACAAGTACACCCAGATCCATTTGCTCCTCCCCACTCCCGAGCTTGTCTCCATTTAAATAATACTCAGCTTTCCTATTATTGCCCCCGAAATGGATAACCTCACATTTGCTCACATTGAACGTCATCTTCCATTCAGCAGCCCACACCCCCAACCTGTCCCTCTGCATTTTCCTGACATCCTCCTCACACCCCACACCACCACCCCGTTTAGTGTCATCTGCAAATTTGCTCATGTTATTAATAATCCCCTCATCCAAATCATTTACATAAATTACAAACAACTGAGGACCCAATACCGATTCCTGCGGCAATCCACTCGTCACATCCTGCCATCCTGAAAAAGACCGGCTTACTCCAACCCTTTGTTTCCTATTTCTTAACCAATTTCCTATCCATGTCAGCACCTTACCTCCAATTCCATGCTCCCTGATCTTGCCCACTAGTCTCCCGTGCGGTACCTTATCAAAGGCCTTCTGGAAGTCCAAATACACCACATCCACTGGCTCTCCCAAGTCCACCCTCTTTGTCCCATCCTCGAAAAATTCCAGAAGGTTAGTCAAGCATGACTTACCCTTAAGGAATCCATGCTGACTAGCCCTTATACTATTATTTCTGCCTAAGTGTTCTGCTATTACTCCTTTTATGATAGATTCCAGTATCTTCCCCACCACTGACATCAGGCTGACCGGTCTATAATTTCCCGTTTTCTCCCTCCCTCCGTTCTTAAAAATCGGCACCACATCAGCCACTCTCCAATCCTCAGGGACCTCCCCCGAATCTATGGAACTTTGGAAAATGTCGACCAGTGCCTCCACAATTTCCATAGCAACTTCTTTAAGCACCCTGGGATGCAGCCCATCAGGCCCTGGGGTTTTATCAGCCCTCAGTCCCAACAATTTACTCACAACCTCCTGCTTCTAGATCCGGATATCCATTAGATCCCCTACTTCCCCAGGAAAGTTCCCCAAGTCTCTTGATACCGCATGACCACTACCCCCTAACTGTCCATAACCTATATCCTCCTTGGTGAAGACAGATGCAAAGTATTTGTTAAATTCCTCAGCCAACTCCTTGTTTCCGGTAATAATTCCACCCTTTTCCATTCTTAATGGACCAATTGTAGACAGAACCAATTTCTTCCTCTTCACATATTGAAAAAAGCTTTTGCTATCCTCCATTATATTATTTGCTAATTTCCTCTCGTACTTCATTTTCCCCTCTCATGACTTTCTTAGTTACCCTCTGATGCTCTTTGAAGGTTTCCCAATCCTCTAACTTACCACTCCGCTTCGCTATCTTATACTTACTCCCTTTGGATTTGATAGTGCACTTGATTTCATTAGTTAGCCACGGCTGCCATTTGCATCTCCTAGAGCCTTTCCTCCACTTTGGAATAAATTTGTCTTGAATCCTGTAAAAAATGTCCAAAAATACCTGCCATTTTCCCCAGTTGTCCTCCCAGCTAGTGTATCTTTCCATTTTATTTTGGCTAGCTCCTTCCTCATAGCTGCATAATCCCCTTTATTTAACTGCAGTACAGATGCTTCCGACTTCCTTTCTTTTTCCCTTTCTAATTGCAGCTCAAAAGTAACCATACCATGGTCACTATTCCCTATGGCACCCCTACATCGAGGTCACTTATTAACTCTGCGTCGCTGCACAGCACCAAGTCCAGAATCGAGTTCCCCCTGGTATGTTCCTCCACTAGCTGCTCCAAGAAAGTATCTCGTAGACATTCAATAAACTCACTCTCTTGTGTTCCTGCCCCCGTCTGATTATCCCAGTCCACCTTCATGTTGAAGTCCCCCATAACTACCGTATTGCTACCACTTTGACATGCCACTCTTAATTCCTGATTTACACTGCCACCGATATCTGAGCTACTTTTCGAAGGCCTGTAAATGACCCCCATTATGGTCCTCATGCCTTTACAATTTCTTAATTCTATCCAAACAGACTCTACCCACGTGTTTCAATGTCTTTCCTTTCAAACGCCTGAATTTCATTTCTTACCAACAGAGCTACCCCACCCCCCCTTCCCAACTTTCTGTCTTTTCTATAGGACGTGTACCCGGGAACATTGATTTCCAAATCCGTTCGTGGGAATTCGGTCGTGTCCACAGGAAAAAGGGAATCTCAGGGTTGGATGTGATGTCGTGTATGTTCTCTGCCAATCAATGGGAAATCTCCAAATCTTCAATCTTGGTGCAAGAGCCCACGAGGTACAAACCAACCATCTCCTGTCCAAGCTGCAGATTGCAAGGGCTGTAAAGTGCTGCCACCGCCTGTTCACACCGAGTACTGCATGCATGAAGCAAGGGAGAGAGAGAGAGAGAGATAGGTATAATACCACCACCTGGTGTCCGGACTCGCGAACTACAGGATACATGATTTTTATTTTTCATGGGAGTGTCGTAGAATGAGAGGAGACTTGATTAAGGTTAACAAAATAGAGCAAGATGGATAATATGGAGCTCCAATGAACAGGGAGGTCTCACCTCTGAAGGAGCAAGTGTGAGATCTCCCAGTTCATTCTTGCTCGGGCAGTGGTGGCCAATTCAAGACAGCTCCAATTAGGTGAAGAGAATATGCTGTTTCAGGTCATGGGTTTGAAACGGTTTCCCCAGTTGTGCCATTCAGACTCAAGAGAGCAGATGCTTGCAGACAGGAAGGAAACCTAGTTTTATTGTGGAGAATTGCTTGTTTTTTGGGGTGAAGGTTGTTTGTGGTCTGAGATTCCTAAATATTTTACAATGGAAGCAGCACTTTTCCTTGTGCCTGATTGCTACATAGCGGGTAAAATCTCTCAAATCTATCGCTCAGCCAGTACTTTTGGTCATTGATTTGGAGAGAGAGTGATGGCTTGGCAATATTTATAGCATGGTGAGTCCAAAGCTCTCAAAGTGACAGTGTGGAAGGAGTTTGTCTGTTCTTTGTGTTTCCTGCCACCCTTGAGAACTTAAAAAGTGTCCGTGAATTGTGGTATTGGTGAGACACAAGCTTGTTTTGCCCTCTTTTTGTTCTGTATGTCTATAAAGTTTCAGTTTAGGGATAAAATGTCCAGACACTGTTCTGTTCAAAAGTCTAGTAACCAAATCAGATTCTCCCGAGTTCTTGTCATGGATATGCATCAAGAAGCCTGTTTAGCAGCAGTCGTGTTGCATTAGAGGTGCACATACAATTTTCAAAAATAATGAGTTTGAAACCAGAAAATGATCAGGTCGTGCCCAAAGGTTCATCTGTGCTGTTGAATTGAATTGATGCCCCCAGGTCCAGAATGTGCACTTCCACCCCATGGTCTTGAGCTTTCCAAATCGCCAATGAACTTACGGCCCCCTTGAGCTGTGGAGTGTGGGAGGAAATCCACATGGACACCGAGAGGATGTAGAAACTTCTTGCAGTCAGTGCTGACTTGATCCTGGGGTGACTCGTGCTGGAGAGGTGGGACTACTGTCCTGCCTTCACCTTGTGATGGCTGATTTTTGTCTGTTGGTGGATGGACGTCTGACATGATATTCCCTTGGCCTTGAGGGAAAGAAGAGTAGAAATTGCAAGGGCTCTGACAGAAATATTTAAAACCTGTTTGTCCACGGGTGAGGTGCCAGAGGAATGGATGTAATCTAATGTTCCCTTGTTTAAAAACGGCTTCAAAAGCCAACCAGGTGAGCCTGACAGTGATAGGTTAATTATTGGAGGGTAATCAGAGAGTACCTCGAAAAGAATCTGTTCAAATAGCTGGCCTTGATCAACCATAGCATAGAATACGGGAGTCGGGCAGTGAGGTTGAGACTAGACAAGATATTGGTGAGGCCCTGTTGAGAGTACTGTGTGCAGTTCTGGTCACCAAATGAGAGGAAAGCTATCAACAAAGTCGAGAGGGTGCAGAGAAGATTTAAGTCAATGTTACCTGGATATCAGCAACTAGATTACAAAGAAAGATTGAGCAAATGAAGTCTTTATTCTTTGGATTGGAGATGGTTGAGAGGGGATTTGATCGAGGTCTTTAAAATTACTAGGAGGATAGAACGAGTTGATGTGGATAGACTTTTTTCATTGCGGGAGCAGAGATTGAAACAGGAGGTAAAAGTTTGGAAGTAACATGAGGGGGAACTTCTTTACTCAGAGTGGTGGCTGAGTGGAGTGAGCTCCCGGGAGAAATAGTGGCGGCAGGGTTCATTTTGTCATTTCAGGGAAAATTGGAGGGGAGGGGAATGCAGAGAGGTGGTACGAGAGGAGAGTATTTAGTTCAGTGCAGAGAAGAAGGGCCAAGTGACCTGTTTCTGTGCTGTAATTGTTATAGGGTTAAAATGTGTGGCAGTCACTTGGAAGTCCGATGCGTATTTGGGAATGGGTCGATGGCCACACTGAAATAGGCCGTTGATTCCCACTTGAAATAATTACATCGAATTCACGGAACAAATTTGAATTTCTCTTTTGAAGATTTGGGATATGTATTTACCAATTGTCGGAATTAAGTTTTAACCACCCAACACGAACTTTCTGACTCCTAAAACCAAGAAAACCAAGATTTTATTTGAGAGTTTTGGTCAATTTTTATAAATACTATCTAGATGTTTTCTCTCTTTATTGTTTTCTATTGGGTAGCTGTGGGAGGGGTTACTTTTGAAATCACTATTCATTAATTTTATCTTATTTTCAAATAAGAAATTTAAGTTTTTTAATGCATATGTTAAATTAAATGTAAAAATGTTACAAATAAGATGAATGAAGAATTGTTTCAGGAACTGGCGATCTTCCACGAGTGCCGTCAACCCCAGGAAGCAGGAATGTGTGAACGAAACACAAAACTGGCCAGAAGAACTGAGGAAACACAGCTAAAAGTGTCCAAAAAGGTGCTGATGCCATCTTGATTTTAATGCAGGTGACACCGAGGAATGCGTTGGGGCAGAGATGGTCTATGGGCAGCCAATACGGACGCCTTGGGGAACAAAGCCCGCACCACCAGTAGGGATGGATAATGGTGGGTAATGAATAAGCATATATTAGAGACACCGAGAGAGAGCGACACACACATACCCAGACAGACAGACACACACACACAGACACAGAGAGACAGATACACACACACAGACACACACAGAGACACACACAGACACACACGTAATATTTGCTTAAGTTGTCGTTTGTTTCCATGAAATTACCTCAAAGATATTGCTGCGGGTCGACTGTGGAGGCCACTCCTGTGATCGCGGTTCGTTTTACTGCGCTTTTTTGGCCAAAATGGCCACACTTTCACGCACGACCACGCCGTACATGGAAAGATTAATGATGCCTGGCGTCCCATTGGCCTGAAATATTCTATTAAATTTTATTAAAATGTTCAAAAAAAAGCTTAACATAATGTAATACATTTTGCTTATTTTCAAGTTGTGGAGAGTGAGGAGGGTTTTCATGGACTACAAAAGGATTTGGACTGTTTGGAAAGATGGCAGATGGAGTTTAATGTAGGTAAGTGTGAGGGGCTTTAATTTGGTAAGAATAACCAAGACGTATGCAGTGAAGGGGAGGGCATTGAGGAACAGAGGGATCTTGGAGGAATGGTTCAATAGACAATAGGAGCAGGAGTAGGCCCTTCGGCCTGTCGAGCCAGCACCACCATTTTACAGATCATGGCTGATCACTACTATCAGTACCCCTTTCCAGCCTTATCCCCATAACCCTTAACTCCTTTGCCCAATAGACTCTTACCTAACTCTCTTTTGAACATAATCAGCGAATCTGCCTCTACCACCCTCTGTGGCAGAGCATTCCACAGATTCACACTTCTCTGTGTAAAAAAATGTTTTCTCATCTCCGTCCTAAAGGGCCTACCCTGTATTCTTAAACTATGCCCTCTAGTCCTCGTCTCCCCCATCACTGGGAACAAGTAATCTGACTTCACCCTGTCCATCCTCCTGATAATTTTGTATACCTCAATCATGTCCCCCCTCATCCTTCTAAACTCCATCGGATACAAGTCCAGTTTTCTAGCCTTTCAGCATATGTCAACCCCGCCATCCCTGGAACTAACCTTGTAAATCTGCGCTGCACACCCTCTATAGCTAGTATGTCCTTCCTCAAAACTGGAGACCAGTACTGGACGCATTACTCCAGGTGGGGTCTCACCATGGCCCTGTACAACTGCAGAAGGGCGTCTCTGTTCCTATACTCCAATCCCCTCTTTATGAAAGCCAACATGCCATTTGCCTTCTTCACAGCTTTCTGAACCTGCATGTTAGCCTTCAGTGACCGGTGAACAAGTACACCAAGATCCATTTGCTCCTCCCCACTCCCAAGCTTGTCTCCATTTAAATAATATTCAGCTTTCCTATTATTGCCCCCGAAATGGATAACCTCACATTTGCTCACATTGAACGTCATCTTCCATTCAGCAGCCCACACCCCCAACCTGTCCAAGTCCCTCTGCATTTTCCTGACATCCTCCTCACACCCCACACCGCCACCCAGTTTAGTGTCATCTGCAAATTTGGTCATGTTATTAATAATCCCCTCATCCAAATCATTTACATAAATTACAAACAACTGAGGACCCAATACCGATCCCTGCGGCACTCCACTCGTCACATCCTGCCATCCTGAAAAGGACCGGCTTACTCCAACCCTTTGTTTCCTATTTCTTAACCAATTTCCTATCCATGTCAGCACCTTACCTCCAATTGCATGCTCCCTGATCTTGCCCACTCGTCTCCCGTGCGGTACCTTATCAAAGGCCTTCTGGAAGTCCAAATACACCACATCCACTGTCTCTCCCAAGTCCACCCTCTTTGTCACATCCTCGAAAAATTCCAGAAGATTTGTCAAGCATGACTTACCCTTAAGGAATCCATGCTGACTAGCCCTTATACTATTATTTCTGCCTAAGTGTTCTGCTATGACACCTTTTATGATAGATTCCAATATCTTCCCCACCACTGACGTCAGGCTGACCGGTCTATAATTTCCCGTTTTCTCCCTCCCTCCCTTCTTAAAAATCGGCACCACATCAGCCATTCTCCAATCCTCAGGGACCTCCCTCGAATCTATGGAACTTTGGAAAATGTCGACCAGTGCCTCCACAATTTCCATAGCAACTTCTTTAAGCACCCTGTGATGCAGCCCATCAGGCCCTGGGGTTTTATCAGCCCTCAGTCCCAACAATTTACTCACAACCTCCTGCTTCTAGATCCGGATATCCATTAGATCCCCTACTTCCCCAGGAAAGATCCCCAAGTCTCTTGATACCGCATGACCACTACCCCCTAACTGACCATAACCTATATCCTCCTTGGTGAAGACCGATGCAAAGTATTTGTTAAATTCCTCAGCCATCTCCTTGTTTCCGGTAATAATTCCATCCTTTTCCATTCTTAATGGACCAATTTTAGACCGAACCAATTTCTTCCTCTTCACATATTTAAAAAAGCTTTTGCTATCCTCCATGATATTATTTGCTAATTTCCTCTCATACTTCATTTTCCCCTCTCTTATGACTTTCTTAGTTACCCTCTGATGCTCTTTGAAGGTTTCCCAATCCTCTAGCTTCCAACTCCACTTCTCTATCTTATACTTACTCCCTTTGGATTTGATATTGCACTTGATTTCATTAGTTAGCCACGACTGCCATTTGCATCTCCTAGAGCCTTTCCTCCACTTTGGAATAAATTTGTCCTGAATCCTGTGGAAAATGTCCAAAAGCACCTGCCATTTTTCCCGAGTTGTCCTCCCAGTTAGTGTATCTTTCCATTTTTATTTTGGCTAGCTCCTCCCTCATAGCTGCATAATCCCCTTTATTTAACTGCAGTACAGATGCTTCCGACTTCCTTTCTTTTTCCCTTTCTAATTGCAGCTCAAAAGTAACCATACCATGCTCACTATTCCCTAATGGCTCTCCTACATCGAGGTCACTTATTAACTCTGCGTTGCTGCAATGTACCAAGTCCTGAATCGACTTCCTCATGGTATGTTCCTCCACTAGCTGCTCCAAGAAAGTATCTCCTAGACATTCAATAAACTCACTCTTGTGTTCCTGCCCCCATCTGATTATCCCAGTCCACCTTCATGTTGAAGTCCCCCATAACTACTGTATTGCTACCACTTTGACATGCCACTCTTAATTCCTGATTTATACTTCTACCGATATCTGAGTCAATTTTCGGAGGCCTGTAAATCACCCCCATTATGGTTTCATGCCTTTACAATTTCTTAATTCTATCCAAACAGACTCTACCCACCTGTTTCAATGTCTTTCCTTTCAAACGCCTGAATTTCATTTCTTACCAACAGAGCTACCCCACCTCCTCTTCCTAACTTTCTGTCTTTTCTATAGGACTATCTTGGGTAAACTTGTACCTTTCACTTTGTTTGTTTTAGATTGGTCACAGTGTTTGAGCTTCCGAAAGAAAATAGAGACACACACCGAGAGCAGTTCAGTCTACACAAATGTTTATTCCAAATATAAAGCAGGTTTCAAACTACAATATGCAAGCCTGCCTAATCATACTTAACAACGCCTGGACTGGTCCCAACTGCCGAAGCGAGGCAATGACGGCACACTTGTAGTAGGCTGCCGGGGCGCCGGTAGCAGCTCCTTCACCTCCCCCGACCGGGACGTTGCTCGGACTCTAGCTGTTCTTCCTTCTTGACAAAGGATGTTCCCATCCCTCGGAGAGTCTAAACTTCAGCAGCAGGACCACAGACTTTTATACCCCAAAAACAATTAATCATGCACCCACTCCCTCTAACATTTGTCAGTCAAAATCAAAGCTGAGCATACTATTCTACAATTTAGAAGATGAATTATTATGGAGAAGGATGCTATGATATCCTGGTTTATCTCGTAGATACAAAGACTTATTGAAACTTTTAAGGCTTTAGCAATACCGTGCCATCCTGTATTTCGGAAAGAACAATTAATCATGCACCCACTCCCTCTAACATTTGTCAGTCAAAATCAAAGCTGAGCATACTATTCTACAATTTAGAAGATTGATTATTATGGAACCAGGATGCTATGATTTCCTGGTTTATCTCGTAGATACAAGGACTCATTACAACTTCTTGAGCAAGACAGGTTGTGACCAAAACGTCAATTTCAGAGTGTCGTATTTGACAACTGCTTTCCCTGGGCCTCACGGTGGAATTCCATTTCAAAGTGTATCTTCAGATAAATCCCCATGGCTGAGTTTAATTACATCTGCTAATTCTGAAAGTAAGGTGACCTGAGTGTGGCCCCAGTGTTGTCAGTTTCACATAAGCAAGGAAGCATCTGAGCACATGGTTTTAACCCTCCATTACAAGGACGTGTACCCGGGAACATTGATTTCCCAATCCCGCCTTTCCCGCAGCCATGTCTCCGTAACTCTGACAACGTCATAACCTCCCATTGCCATTCGCGCCTCAAGCTCATCCCTTTTATTCCTTACATTCAGTGCATTCATACACAATACCTTGATACCATATCTCCTTTCTCCCTCCATCTTTGTTCTCGATGCACTTGCCCCTACTCTCCTATCACTTTTAGTTCCCTTTTTCCTTACTGTTTCACCGTCTAACAGAACCACTCCTATATTCACTCTCCTATCTGCTTCCCTATCAGTCCAGTTCACTTCCCCCTACCAAATTCGTTTTAAATTTGAAGGTGGATTCCAATGGAGATAGAAGGCTTTGGGTACGCTGGCCTTTATAAATCATAGCATGGAATATAGGATCTGGGGAGGTGATGTTCAGAGTGTTGGTGAGGCCAACTTTGGAGTATTGTATGCCATTCTGGTCTCCAAATTATAGGAAGGATATCAATAAGGTAGAGAGAGTGCAAAGAAGTTTGACGAAAATGTTGCCTGGATTGCAGTATTTTGAATACGTAGAAAGATTGAGTAGACTGGAACTTCATTCAGTGGAGCAGAGAGGGTTGAGCGGGGATTTGATAGAGGTATTTAAAATTATCAAGGGAATAGATAGAGTAGCTGTGAATAGGCTCTTTCCCCTAAGGGGAGCAGAGATTGGAACAAGGGGTCATAAGTTAAGGGGCAAAACTTGAGAAGTAATACAAGAGGATGCTTCACTCAGAGTGGTGGCTGAGTGGAATGATCTACTGGAAGAAGTTGCGCCAGGGTCAATTCTGTCATTTAAGATGAGGTTATATGAGTACATGAATGCGAGGGGGTGGGAGGGTTATGGGAAAGGGAAGTAGGTAGGTGGAACTCGTGGAGTTTCACGTAAATCGGTGCTTTAGATGCCATGAGCAAGTTGGCTCTTTCTTGCACTCGACTTGATTACGTGAAACCTTTCTGGGTTAGAATCAAGGAACTTATTAAAATTTAAACTTTCACTTGATCCTAAGGTATTGTTATTGGGTTATATGAAGAAATTGAGTTTAGAATTAAAATTAGATGAGTCTCAAATTGCTCTTTGAGATTGGCTTTAGCTGGGGCTAGAAAATGATGAGTATTCAATGGTGGCATTCAGAAAGGAGGTCTTGTATTCCATTGGAAAAGATAACGTATAATACAAGCCTCGTCTACCAGTGGAAATATTAAACAGGCAGAATACTATTCATAGTCTGAAAATGAGAGGTTATCCGTATAAAAGAGATCAGGAAGAACTTCTTTAGCCAGAGGGTCGTGGATGTGTGGAACTCACTGCGGCATACAGCAGTGGAAGCCAGATCGCTGGGAGTATTTTAAAAAGAACGACAAATATCTCATTAGTGAGGGCATCAAGGGTTTATGGGGGAAAGGCCAAAAATGAGAACTAGTGTAGAGTAGCTTAGTGTAGATTTATGGAACAGACTCGATGGGCCTAGTGGCCTGGTTCTGTTCCTTTGTCTGTGATCACTTCAGAAATGTACAGATAAAAAGCTCCTAAATTAGAAATTCATAAATCAAGATTAAAATGGGAATCTGATTTGAAAGTTAAAATATGAAAATGATTAAGTACAACTAAAATTATTAATGTCAGGTCGAGACTGGTACAATATAATCTTTTTTACATCGATTATACTTGACACCCAATTAAAATAAATTTAATTTGACATTATCAGATTTGTCTTGCATGTAATAAAGTAGGTTCTTTTTGTGTGGATAAATGTGAGGTGAACCACTTTGGAGGCAAGAACAGGAAAGAGGACTATTACCTCAACGGTATCTGTTCAGGAAATGCAGAGAGACTTGGGTGTTGCTGTGCATCAGTCGTTGAAAGTGGGTGTGCAGGTCCAACAGGCGGTGAGGAAGGCATTCATAGCAATAGGATTTGAGTACAGAGATCCTGCTGCAGCCGTACACGGCCTTGGTGAGACCACACCTGGAGTACTGCGTGCCATTTTGGCCTCTTTAATCCGAGGAAGGACATCCTCGCCGTGGAGTGGGTGCAGAGAAGATTCACTAGACTGATACCAGGGATGGAAGGACTTGCAGATGAAGAAAGGTTGGATAGACTAGGCTTGTATTCTCTGGAATTTAGGAAATTGAAGGGGGATCTTATAGAAACAAAATTCTAAAGGGTTTAGACAGACTAGATGCGGGTAGGTTGTTTGCAATGCTGGGAAATACAGAACCAGGGGTTACAGTTTAAGGATAACCATACTATAACCATATAACCATTTACGGAGCGGAAACAGGCCATGTTGGCCTTTCGAGTCCGCACCAGTTCACTGATTTTATGCGCCCTCTTCAGGCATTGGGGGAAGGTTTTCAGGACCGAGATGAGGAAAGATTTCTTCTCTTGGAGGATGATGGATCTATGGAATTCTTTGCTACAGAAAGTAGTTGAGGCTGGTTCCTTGTCAATGTTCAAGAGTAGGTTAGAATTGGCCCTTGTGGCTAAGGGGATCAGGAGGTATGGAGAGAAGGCAGGAACTGGGTACTGATCAGCCATGATCGTATTGAATGGCAGGGTAGGTTTGAAGGGCCAAATGGCCGAATCCTGCACCTATTTTTCTATGTTTATATATTCTACTTGGGTTTGTCCAAAATATATACATTTTGGTCCAAAATTAAAATTTTGAACACTCCCAATGGATCCTAGAATATTTTTCCTGGAAGAGACTAAAAATATTTGGATTAAACGGGATTTTTAAAGGTTGCTTTAGCTGTTTCATATTTGGAGGACCAAGTCACCAAATTGCAGAATCCATGTGATTGAAGGAGTGCAGAGATTGGTTAGGTTGTTGCTGGGACTTGAAGGTGAACCCACCAGGGCCTACAGCTGGTCCTCAATGTTGTCGACACATTCTTGGAAAGTGTGACTTGAAGTGAAATGAAGGTTTTACCATGGGCTCAATGATCAAAAATAAGAGAAGTTCCTATTTTGGACACCAAATATCATCATTCAGGTGCCTTACCGTCCAGCGAGGGCGATCCTGTCTCTCAATGCACCACAATCTCTGAACCTCTGAATTGTAGTTGTGGCCTCCCCGTTCTTTTCTGAGCTGAGACCAATATTGACGTTTAGGTCATGGTTACAGATGGGCTGGAAATACTGAAGAAGTTTCCTCTTGCCTTACTCAGTTGTAGTGTCCATACTGGATGGGTAACCCTGGCCATTGATCAGCAGATCCAGAGAACACAGCACAGTACAGGCCCTTCAGGCCTTGATGTTGTTCTAGCCCATATATTCATTCCTTAAATATAACGTACTAAACCAATGGTTCTCAACCTTTTTCCTTCCACTCACATACCACTTTTAGTGGTAAGTGGGTGGAAAGAAAGTTCAAACCCTATTTTAAAATAATCATATGAACAATCTAGAACCGTCATCCTCAACCTTCCCTTCCCACTCACCTACCACATGAAGCAATCCCTTAATGTTCAGAGATTACTTAAGGTGGTAGGTGAGTGAGAAGATGAAGGTTGAGAACCTCTTTCTGCAGGCAAACTAATTCTGAATCCACACAGCCAAGGTTCCACAGATCCTTTGGCTCATGACAATCAGAATGAATCTACCCTGGGCAACCCTGTCAAAGGCCTCACTAAAATCCACACACCCCACATCCACTCCCCTGCCCTTCATTTGTTATTTCATTGTTTTCAAACACTTTCTTTCCCCCCCCATTCTTGAGTCATCCCTGACTAATCACGGAACCAACAGTCAAAGGACAAGGCCAGTGCCATTTTTATAAATGAGATTTGATATTTGCTTAAGTTGTCGTTTGTTTCTACGAAATTACCTCAAACATATTGCTGCGGGTCGCCTGTGGAGGCCACTCCTGTGATCGCGGTTCGTTTTACTGCGCTTTTTTGGCCAAAATGGCCACACTTTCACACACGACCACGCGGTACATAGAAAGATTAATGATGCCTAGCGTCCCATTGGCCTGAAATATTCTATTAAATTTTATTAAAATTTTCAAAGAAAAGCTTAACATAACGTAATACATTTTGCTTATTTTCAAGTTGTGGAGAGTGAGGAGGGTTTTCATGGATTACAAAAGGATTTGGACTGTTTGGAAAGATGGCAGATGGAGTTTAATGATGGTAAGTGTGAGGTGCTTTATGTTGGGAAGAATAACCAAGACATATGCAGTGAAGGGGAGGGCATTGAGGAACAGAGGGATCTTGGAGGAATGGTTCAATAGACAATAAGAGCTGGAGTAGGCCCTTCGGCCTGTCGAGCCAGCACCGCCATTTTACAGATCATGGCTGATCACTACTATTAGTACCCCTTTCCAGCCTTATCCCCATAACGCTTAACTCCTTTGCCCACTAGAGTCTTATCTAACTCTCTTTTGAACATAATCAGCGAATCTGCCTCTACCACCCTCTGTGGCAGAGCATTCCACAGATTCACACTTCTCTGTGTAAAAAAATGTTTTCCCATCTCCGTCCTAAAGGACCTACCCTGTATTCTTAAACTATGCCCTTTAGACCTCGTCTCCCCCATCACTGGGAACAAGTAATCTGACTTCACCCTGTCTGTGCCCCTGATAATTTTGTATACATCAATCATGTCCCCCCTCATCCATCTAAACTCCATCGGATACAAGTCCAATTTTCTAGCCTTTCAGCATATGTCAACCCCGCCATCCCTGGAACTAACCTTGTAAATCTGCTCTGCACATCCTCTATAGCTAGTATGTCCTTCCTCAAAATTG
Source organism: Narcine bancroftii (assembly GCF_036971445.1). Lineage (NCBI taxonomy): Eukaryota > Metazoa > Chordata > Chondrichthyes > Torpediniformes > Narcinidae > Narcine > Narcine bancroftii. The sequence continues at coordinate 565,118 of NW_027211873.1, read as the reverse complement.
GAGACCAGAACTGGACACAATACTCCAGGTGGGGTCTCACCAGGGCCCTGCACAAGTGCAGAAGGGCGTCTCTGTTCCTATACTCCAATCCCCTCTTTATGAAAGCCAACATGCCATTTGCCTTCTTCACAGCTTTCTGAACGTGCATGTTAGCCTTCAGTGACCGGTGAACAAGTACACCCAGATCCATTTGCTCCTCCCCACTCCCTAGCCTGTCTCCATTTAAATAATACTCAGCTTTCCTATTATTGCCCCCGAAATGGATAACCTCACATTTGCTCACATTGAACGTCATCTTCCATTCAGCAGCCCACACCCCCAACCTGTCCAAGTCCCTCTGCATTTTCCTGACATCCTCCTCACACCCCACACCGCCACCCAGTTTAGTGTCATCTGCAAATTTGGTCATGTTATTAATAATCCCCTCATCCAAATCATTTACATAAATTACAAACAACTGAGGACCCAATACCGATCCCTGCGGCACTCCACTCATCACATGCTGCCATCCTGAAAAAGACCCGCTTTCTCCAACCCTTTGTTTCCTATTTCTTAACCAATTTCCTATCCATGTCAGCACCTTAACTCCAATACCATGCTCCCTGATCTTGCCCACTAGTCTCCCGTGTGGTACCTTATCAAAGGCCTTCTGGAAGTCCAAATACACCACATCCACTGGCTCTCCCAAGTCCACCCTCTTTGTCACATCCTCGAAAAATTCTAGAAGTTTAGTCAAGCATGACTTACCCTTAAGGAATCCATGCTGACTAGCCCTTATACTATTTCTGCCTAAGTGTTCTGCTATTACTCCTTTTATGATAGATTCCAGTATCTTCCCCACCACTGACATCAGGCTGACCGGTCTATAATTTCCCGTTTTCTCCCTCCCTCCCTTCTTAAAAATCGGCACCACATCAGCCACTCTCCAATCCTCAGGGACCTCCCCCGAATCTATGGAACTTTGGAAAATGTCGACCAGTGCCTCCACAATTTCCATAGCAACTTCTGGGATGCAGCCCATCAGGCCCTGGGCATTTATCAGCCCTCAGTCCCAACAATTTATTCACAACCTCCTGCTTCTAGATCCGGATATCCATTAGATCCCCTACTTCCACAAGAAAGTTCCCCAAGTCTCTTGATACCGCATGACCACTACCCCCTAACTGACCATAACCTATATCCTCCTTGGTAAAGACCGATGCAAAGTATTTGTTAAATTCCTCAGCCATCTCCTTGTTTCCGGTAATAATTCCAGCCTTTTCCATTCTTAATGGACCAATTTTAGACTGAACCAATTTCTTCCTCTTCACATATTTAAAAAAGCTTTTGCTATCCTGCATGATATTATTTGCTAATTTCCTCTCATACTTCATTTTCCCCTCCCTTATGACTTTCTTAGTTACCCTCTGATGCTCTTTGAAGGTTTTCCAATCCTCTAGCTTCCCACTCCACTTCGCTATCTTATACTTACTCCCTTTGGATTTGATATTGCACTGGATTTCATTAGTTAGCCACGACTGCCATTTGCATCTCCTCGAGCCTTTCCTCCACTTTGGAATAAATTTGTCCTGAATCCTGTGGAAAATGTCCAAAAGCACCTGCCATTTTTCCCGAATTGTCCTCCCAGCTAGTGTATCTTTCCATTTTATTTTGGCTTGCTCCTCCCTCATAGCTGCATAATCCCCTTTATTTAACTGCAGTACAGATGCTTCCGACTTCCTTTCTTTTTCCCTTTCTAATTGCAGCTCAAAAATAACCATACCATGGTCACTATTCCCTAATGGCTCCCCTACATCGAGGTCACTTATTAACTCTGCGTCGCTGCACAGCACCAAGTCCAGAATCGACTTCCCCCTGGTAGGTTCCTCCAATAGCTGCTCCAAGAAAGTATCTCGTATTGGGTAGGACACGTAACAGCAGCATCGTATAATTCAAAAGCAAGAGGAGTAGCTATATTAATTAGTAAAAATGTGCCATTTAAAATATAAGAGGAAATAATAGATCCAGCAGGGAGATGTGTAATGATAAAATGTCAGATATATTCGGAGTTTTGGAATCTACTCAATGTATATTCACCTAACGAAGAAGATCAAAAGTTTATGCAAGATATCTTTTTGAAGGTAGCAGATACGCAAGGGAACATATTAATAGGAGGGGATTTCAACCTGAATTTGGATTCAAATATGGATAAAACTGGGAAAAAAATTAACAGAAAGAACAGAGTAACCAAATTTATAATTAAATCAATGGAAGAAAGTATCTCGTAGACATTCAATAAACTCACTCTCTTGTGTTCCTGCCCCCGTCTGATTATCCCAGTCCACCTTCATGTTGAAGTCCCCCATAACTACCGTATTGCTACCACTTTGACATGCCACTCTTAATTCCTGATTTCTACTGCTTCCGATATCTGAGCTATTTTTCGGAGGCCTGTAAATGACCCCCATTATGGTCCTCATGCCTTTACAATTTCTTAATTCTATCCAAACAGACTCTACCCACCTGTTTCAATGTCTTTCCTTTCAAACGCCTGAATTTCATTTCTTACCAACAGAGCTACCCCACCCCCTCTTCCTAACTTTCTGTCTTTTCTATAGGACGTGTACCCGGGAACATTGATTTCACAATCCTGCCCTTCCCGCAGCCATGTCTCCGAAACTCCGACATCTCCTGTCCAAGCTGCAGATTGCAAGGGCTGTAAAGTGCTGCCACCGCCTGTTCACACCGAGTACTGCATGCATGAAGCGAGAGGGGGAGAGAGAGAGAGAGAGATCTAGGTATAATACCACCACCTGGTGTCCAGACTCGCGAACTACAGGATACATGATTTTTATTTTTCATGGGAGTGTTGGAGTATGAGAGGAGACTTGATTAAGGTTAACAAAATTGAGCAAGATGGATAATATGGAGCTCCAATGAACAGGGAGGTCTCACCTGTGAAGGAGCAAGTGTGAGATCTCCCAGTTCATTCTTGCTCGGGCAGTGGTGGCCAATTCAAGACAGCTCCAATTAGGGGAAGAGAATATGCTGTTTCAGGTCATGGGTTTGAAATGGTTTCCCCAGTTGTGCCATTCAGACTCAAGAGAGCAGATGCTTGCAGACAGGAAGGAAACCTAGTTTTATTGTGGAGAATTGCTTGTTTTTCGGGGTGAAGGTTGTTTGTGGTCTGAGATTCCTAAATACTTTACAATGGAAGCAGCAATTTTCCTTGTGCCTGATTGCTACATAGCGGGTAAAATGTCTCAAATCTATCGCTCAGCCAGGACTTTGGGTCATTGATTTGGAGAGAGAGTGATGGCTTGGCAATATTTATAGCATGGTGAGTCCAAAGCTCTCAATGTGACAGTGTGGAAGGAGTTTGTCTGTTGTTTGTGTTTTCTGCCACCCTTGAGAACTTTAAAAATGTCCGTGAATTGTGGTATTGGTGAGACACAAGCTTGTTTTGCCCTCTTTTTGTTCTGTATGTCTATAAAGTTTCAGTTTAGGGATAAAATGTCCAGACACTGTTCTGTTCAAAAGTCTAGTAACCAAATCAGATTCTCCCGAGTTCTTGTCATGGATATGCATCAAGAAGCCTGTTTTGCAGCAGTCGTGTTGCATTAGAGGTGCACATACAATTTTCAAAAATAATGAGTTTGAAACCAGAAAAAGATCAGGTCGTGCCCAAAGGTTCATCTGTGCTGTTGAATTGAATTGATGCCCCCAGGTCCAGAATGTGCACTTCCACCCCATGGTCTTGAGCTTCCCAAATCGCCAATGAACTTACGGCCCCCTTGAGCTATGGAGTGTGGGAGGAAATCCACACAGACACCGAGAGGATGTAGAAACTTCTTGCAGTCAGTGCTGACTTGATCCTGGGGTGACTCGTGCTGGAGAGGTGGGACTACTGTCCTGCCTTCACCTTGTGATGGCTGATTTTTGTCTGATGGTGGATGGAGGTCTGACATGATATTCCCTTGGCCTTGAGGGAAAGAAGAGTAGAAATTGCAAGGGCTCTGACAGAAATGTTTAAAACCTGTTTATCCACGGGTGAGGTGCCAGAGGAATGGATGTAATCTAATGTTCCCTTGTTTAAAAACGGCTTCAAAAGCCAACCAGGTGAGCCTGACAGTGATAGGTTAATTATTGGAGGGTAATCAGAGAGTACCTCGAAAAGAATCTGTTCAAATAGCTGGCCTTGAGCAACCATAGCATAGAATACAGGAGTCAGGCAGTGAGGTTGAGACTAGACAAGATATTGGTGAGGCCCTATTGAGAGTACTGTGTACAGTTCTGGTCACCAAATGAGAGGAAAGCTATCAATAAAGTAGAGAGGGTGCAAAGAAGATTTACGTCAATGTTACCTGGATATCAGCAACTAGATTACAAAGAAAGATTGAGCAAATGAAGTCTTTATTCTTTGGATTGTAGATGGTTGAGAGGGGATTTGATCGAAGTCTTTAAAATTACTAGGAGGATAGAACGAGTTGATGTGGAGAGACTTTTTTCATTGCGGGGAGCAGGGATTGAAACAGGAGGTAAAAGTTTGGAAGTAACATGAGGGGGAACTTCTTTACTCAGAGTGGTGGCTGAGTGGAGTGAGCTTCCGGGAAAAGTAGTGGCGGCAGGGTCCATTTTGTCATTTCAGGGAAAATTGGAGGGGAGGGGAATGCAGAGAGGTGGTACGAGAGGAGAATATTTCGTTCAGTGTAGACAAGAAGGGCCAAATGACCTGTTTCTGTGCTGTAATTGTTATAGGGTTAAAATGTGTGGCAGTAACTTGGAAGTCCGATGCGTATTTGGGAATGGGTCGATAGCCACACTGAAATAGGCCGTTGTATCCCACTTGAAATAATTACATTGAATGCACGGAACAAATTTGAATTTCTCTTTTGAAGATTTGGGATGTGTATTTTCCAATTGTAGGAATTAAGTTGTACTCACCCAACACGAACTTTCTGACTCCTAAAACCAAGAAAAGCAAGATTTTATTTGAGAGTTTTGCTCAATTTTTATGAATACTATCTAGATGTTTCCTCTCTTTATTGTTTTCTATTGGGCAGCTGTGGGAGGGGTTACTTTTTAAATCACTATGCATTAATTTTATCTTATATTCAAATCAGAAATTTAGGTTTTTTCATGCATATGTTAAATTAAATGTAAAAATGTTACAAATAAGATAAATGAAGAATTGTTTCAGGAACTGGCGATTTTCCTCGAGTGCCATTAACCCCAGGCAGCAGGAATGTGTGAACGAAACACAAAACTGGCCAGAACAACTGAGGAAATACGGCTAAAAGTGTCCAAAAAGGTGCTGATGCCACCTTGATTTTAATGCAGGTGACACCGAGGAATGCGTTGGGGCAGAGATGGTACATGGACAGCCAATACGGACGCCTTGGGGAACAAAGCCCGCACCACCAGTCGGGATGGATAATGGTGGGTAATGAATTAGCAAATATTAGAGACACCGATAGAGAGCGACACACATACCCAGACAGACAGACAGACAGAGACACACACACACACACACACACACAGGCAGAGACAGAGAGAGACTCTGACAGCGAGAGAGAGACAGAGAGATACACACAGACGGAGACACACACAGATGGAGAGAGAGATACACACAGACAGAGACAGGGAGACACACATAGAGACAGAGACAGACATACACACAGACAGACACAGAGAGACACACATAGAGACAGAGAGAGACACACACACGACACAGAGAGACAGATACACACACACACACAGACACACACATACAGACACAGAGAGAGTCACACATTGAGACACAGAGGGAGAGACAGAGAGAGAGACACACACAGACAGCGAGACACACAGAGACACAGAGAGGGAAACACACACAAACAGACAGAGAGAGAGACACAGAGAGAGAGAGAGACACACACACACAGACCCACACAGAGAGAGACACAGACAGAGAGAGAGAGGTAGACAGAGAGAGAGACATGGACAGAAAGACACAGACAGAGAGACACAGACAGAGAGACACAGACAGAGAGACACAGACAGAGAGAGACAGACACAGACACACAGACACAGAGAGAGACACACAGAGAGAGAGAGACACACACACAGAGACAGACACACAGAGACAGACACAGATACAGAGACACAGACAGAGAGAGACACACACACACATACCCAGACAGACAGACACACTCACACACAGACACAGAGAGACAGATATACAGACACAGACACACAGAGAGACACATACAGACAGAGAGAGAGACACTGACAGCGAGAGAGAGACAGAGGGAGAGACACAGACAGAGAGAGACACAGCGAGAGAGTCACAGACATACACACAAAGAGACACACACAGACAGAGACAGACACAGAGACAAACACAGAGTGACACAAAGAGAGACACAGATAGAGAGACACAGACTGAGAGAGAGACACAGACAGAGAGAGAGAGACACAGACAGACAGAGACACAGACAGACAGACACAGACAGAGAGAGAGAGAGACACAGAGAGATAGAGACACACACAGACTGACAGAGAGAGACCCCTTGGTTGTGCACTTAACTTCCTCATCTCTCCTGGCAGGATCTACCCGTGGACCATGACATCTGTCTGCTCATCCTCCTTCCTGAGAATGGTGTGAACTCTACCCTAGAAACACCACAGCAAAGAAAAGAGACCCTTCTGCCCTTCTCGTCCATGGTGAAATATCATTCTGCCAGTCTCATCGACCTGCACCCAGTCCCTAACCCTCCTGACTTCTCACATCCATGGATCTCTGCAATTGATTCTTAAAACGTAAGAGTTTGAATGTTAAATGGCAGACCATTGAGGAGTGTTGTCAAACAAAGGGATTGAGGAACTGTGGTACAGAACTGCCCGAAAGTGGAGTCCCTTGTAGAGATGGGGGGGGGGTGGGGGGGAGTGAAGAAAGCTTCTGGTATTTTGGCCTTCAGAAATGAGAGGATTGAGTGCAGGAGGTGGGAGGCCACGAGGAAGTTGGACGAGGCATGGGTGAGGCCAACTTGGGAACGTTGTGTGCCGTTTGGGTGGCCGGAGGAGAGGAAGGATAGGAATGAGACAGCGCGTCGAGGAGAGGGACAAGAAAGTGGTCTGGCTTTCGGGGTTTGAGTTCCAGGGGAAGGTTGGACAGGCTGGGACTTTATTCCCTGGAGCGTAGAAGATTGAGGAAGATTTGAAAATTGTGAGGGGGGACGGATCGTGTCCATGGGGACAGGCTGTTTCCAAGGAGAGTGGGAGAGATTCAAAGAGGAGGACATGGATTGAGATTGAAGGGGGATTTTTTTCCCTCAGAGGAGGGTGGGAGCGTGGAATGAGCTTTGGGCCAAGGTGGTGGAGGTGGGATGGACTGGACTCTTGGGGGGGGGAATGTGGGGCAGGTCCTGGTGTGGAAATGTGCAGCCTGAAGGGGAGATGGACTGGAGGCCCGAGGCAGCTCTCGGACCCTTCCCCAGTGGGACGAGGTTCTCAGGAGAGAGGGGGCTCCAAAGGGCTGGACCTCGAGCCCTGGGGCTCCATCCAGGGGCTCGGGTGGTGGAGAGGAGATCCCGTGGAGGGGTGGCCCAAGCTCTCGCGAGAGCGACCCCTGGTGGCTGCCATGTTGTTGATCTTTGCCGCCTTTGGAGGAGTTGGTGGCGAGCGGGAGGGGGAGAGAGGTTCATGTCGGTTCCTCACGGGCGGGAATCGGGGCATTTTGGGAGCGAGACCAGGGAGGACAGAGATTCCACGGGTCGCCCTTTGGGTCGGGGGTGGCCGGAGCTCGGAGGGGAACGGGCAGGGGGATTGTTGTAAGGTGGGGCCGGGGAACCGTGAGGGAGTTTGGGTCGGGGTGGCGTTAGGGTTTGTGGTAGTCGGGGACCCGCGAGGCTGAAGGGGGCGGTCGGGGTCCGTGAGGCTGTGGGGGGGAGGGGGATCCGCGAGGCTGAGGGGGATCGGGGACCCGCGAGGCTGAGGAGGGTTGCGGCCCGCGAGGTTGAGGGGAGTCGTAGCCCGCTAGGCTGAAGGGCGTCGCGGCCCGCGAGTCTGAGGGGGGTCGGGGCACACGAGGCTGAGGGGGGAACGCTCCAACGAGGCTGAGCGGTGTCGGGGCCCGCGAGGCAGATGGGTGTCGGGGCCCGCGAGGCAGAGGGGGGGGTTGGGGCCCGCGAGGCAGAGGGGGGAGAGGGACGGGGACCCAGAAAGGTGAGGGGGTCGGGGACCCAGAAGGGTGAGGGGGACCCGCCAGAGGGGTGTGGGAGATCTGCCAGAGGAGTGAGGGACACGCAAGGCTGTGGGGGGCGGGGATCCTGCGAGACTGAGGGGGACGGGTATCCAGAAGGTTGAGGGACACGCAAGGCTGAGGTACTCGTGGAACCAAAAGGGTGAGGGGAATGAGGACCCAGAAGGGTGAGGGTGATCAGGACCCAGAAGGGTGAGGGTGATCAGGACCCAGAAGGGTGAGGGTGATCAGGACCCAGAAGGGTGAGGGTGATCAGGACCCAGAAAGGTGAGGGGGGACGGGGACCCAGAAGGCTGAGGGGGGACGGGGATCCAGAAGGCTGAGGTGGGACGGGGACCCAGAAGGCTGAGGGGGAAACGGGGACCCAGAAGGCTGAGGGGGGACGGAGACTGAGACGGGGACCCAGAAGGCTGAAGGGGGACGGGGACGGGAACCCAGAAGGCTGAGGGGGGACGGGGACCCAGAAGGCTGAGGGGGGACGGGGACCCAGAAGGCTGAGGGGGGTCGGGGACCCAGAAGGCTGAGGGGGGACGGGGACCCAGAAGGCTGAGGGGGACGGGGACCCAGAAGGCTGAGGGGGGACGGTGACGGCGATCCAGAAGGCTGAGGGGGGACGAGGACCCAGAAGGCTGAGGGGGGACGGGGACGGGGACCCAGAAGGCTTAGGGGGAATGGGGACGTCGACCCAGAAGGCTGAGGGGGGACGGGGACGGGGACCCAGAAGGCTGAGGGGGGACGGGGACCCAGAAGGCTGAGGGGGGACGGGGACCCAGAAGGCTGAGGGGGGACGGGGACCCAGAAGGCTGAGGGGGGACGCCGACGGGGACGGTGACCCAGTGGGCTGAGTGGGGACGTGAACGGGGACCCAGAAGGCTGAGGGGGAACGGGGACCCAGAAGGATGAGTGGGGACGGGGACGGGAACTCACAAGGCTGAGGGGGGACGGAGACGGGGACCCAGAAGGCTGAGGGGGGAAGGGGACCCAGAAGGCTGAGGGGGGACAGGGACCCAGAAGGCTGAGGGGGGGACGGGGACCCAGAAGGCTGAGGGGGGGACGGGGACCCAGAAGGCTGAGGGGGGACGGGGACCCAGAAGGCTGAGGGGGGACGGGGACCCAGAAGGCTGAGGGGGGTCGGTGACCCAGAAGGCTGAGGGGGGACGGGGACCCAGAAGGCTGAGGGGGGACGGGGACCCAGAAGGCTGAGGGGGGACGGGGACCCAGAAGGCTGAGGGGGTCGGGAAACCAGAAGGCTGAGGGGGGTCGGGGACCCAGAAGGCTGAGGGGGGACGGGGACCCAGAAGGCTGAGGGGGGACGGGGACCCAGAAGGCTGAGGGGGGACGGGGACCCAGAAGGCTGAGGGGGGACGGGGACCCAGAAGGCTGAGGGGGGACGGGGACCCAGAAGGCTGAGGTGTGACGGGGACCGAGAAGGCTGAGGGGGGACGGGGACCCAGAAGGCTGAGGGGGGACGGGGACCCAGAAGGCTGAGGGGGGACGGGGACCCAGAAGGCTGAGGGGGGACGGGGACCCAGAAGGCTGCGGGGGGACGGGGACCCAGAAGGCTGCGGGGTGACCGGGACCCAGAAGGCTGAGGGGGGACGGGGACCCAGAAGGCTGAGGGGGGACGGGGACCCAGAAGGCTGAGGGGGGCCGGGGACCCAGAAGGCTGAGGGGGGACGGGGACCCTGAAGGCTGAGGGGGGACGGGGACCCAGAAGGCTGAGGGGGGACGGGGACCCAGAAGGCTGAGGGGGGACGGGGACCCAGAAGGCTGAGGGGGGACGGGGACCCAGAAGGCTGAGGGGGGACGGGGACCCAGAAGGCTGCGGGGGGACGGGGACCCTGAAGGCTGCGGGGGGACGGGGACCCAGGAGGCTGCGGGGGGACGGGGACCTAGGAGGCTGAGGGGGCACGGGGATCCAGAAGGCTGCGGGGGGACGGGGACCCAGAAGGCTGCGGGGGGACGGGGACCCAGAAGGCTGAGGGGGGACGGGGACCCAGAAGGCTGAGGGGGGAGGGGACGGGGACCCAGAAGGCTGAGGGGGGACGTGGACGGGGACCCAGAAGGCTGAGGGGGGAAGGGGACGGGAACCCAGAAGGTTGAGGAGGTACGGTGACCCAGAAGGCTGAGGGGGGACGGGGATGGGGACCCAGAAGGCTGAGGGGGGGAGGGGACGGGGACCCAGAAGGTTGAGGAGGTATGGTGACCCAGAGGGCGGAGGGGGGACCGGGACGTGGACCCAGAAGGCTGAGGTGGGGGTGGGAACCCGGTTGCTTTGGGGGATCCGTATGCTTGAGGGGATCAGAGAACTGCGAGTGTGAGGGGGACCCGTGAGGTTGAGGGAGTCCCGGCCCCATGGATGGGAATGAGCAGGAAGGGGTGCTGCTCAGTGGGACGAGAATATCAGTTCACCACAGACTGTAAACTTTCAGTTCTGTAATGAGACGTCATTAACTATGACACCGACAGCCCAACCCTCTTTCTCCCAGTTTCACTGCAGACATTGGAAGACGGTCCTCTTTAAAATAATTCAAATACCCCTGGGCGCGGACCCGCCGAAGCCACAGATTAGAATCTGCATCTCAGATGGTGAAGTCTTCAGATTTTTCTTTAAAATATTGTTTACATTGTAAAACCATTTGGAAAGTGCATTAACATATATTGCAATGTTCAATTCAAAAGGAAAAACTAGCACTAAGCAAGGTTAAAAAAAAACACACAGGAATCAAGTGCCATCATCTTGGAGATGGATTTCACAGTGACTAAGGACAAGATTTGTTCTTGTCTCTACCTGTGCACACACGAGGATGAGAACAGTGTTTGAGATGCTCCAGCCAGAAAGAATTCCGATCCATATCCCCACGGTTTTATTCCTCGTATTTCAGATTGAAATAGCAGAGAATGAGAATCCAGGCAAAAGGACAGAAGCCCAGACCAAGCAACAATTTGAGCAGAAGGATTTAGTTCCACCGGTAGAGAGAGAGAGAGAGAGTGGAAGGATACTGTCAGAATGCCCATAGGATTTAACCTGTTTAAAAGCAGGTGGCACAAATCTGTGCAGAGGGGCACAATTTAAAGGCGATTGCAGATGTTTGATTGGGAAGCTGCAGGAATTCAGCCCATCAGAATGAAGTAAATGCAATATCCAGAGAGAGAAACCTTGGGCTTTTCTCTGGAGTGATGCAGGAAGCTCATAGAGTGTTGGATTTCAGGCAGAGCTTGGTGGAGGAGCAGGCAGTGCTGAGGAAACACAAGGCTGCTGAAGGACTTGTAGAAAGAGAACGTGCAGAAGACTGCGGGTGCCTGGAGTGCATGGCCGGGCAGGATGGTGTGGTCTGGAATAATAGGGACCTTTAACATTTAGACAGGCACATTGATGCAAGAAAAATAGTGGGTTTACGGGTGTGAGGGGTGAAAGGTTCAGTTTGTAGTAGGTTTGATCAGTTGTCTTGTGACACCAATACCCCTGAGCAAAAATCTCTACAAAAGTATGGACACCGCCCAGGACATCTCAGGTAAAAACCCGCCACATTTGAGAACATTTGCAGGGAACGCTGCTGTCAGAGAGCAGCAGCAATCAAGGATCCACATCACCCGCTCTGTTCGCACTGCTCCCATCAGGAAAGAGGTATAGCCAGGTTCAGGAACAGCAGCTACCCCTTCATCACGAGACTCAACACACATTCAGGGACTCATTTAAAGACTCTCCCTTTTGCACTTTGAATTTTTTCTCTCTCTATTGCAGTTTGTTTTCATATCCACATTTTCAGAGATTACAAGTAGATGAGTCCAGTTGGGGAAACTTGGTTTTGGTCTATATAATGGTTACATTCATCCCCTTTTATTGTTCATTTATATTAGTGTCTGGGCCCCTATGTGGTCCAGGTACAGCTGACAGACCTTTACTAAAGGGTCACGTTTATGTGATTTTTTTTCCCCGTAGGCAACAGCAGTTCATTTCCACAGCCCAGCGTGCTATCGGACATCCAGTTGATCGTGATACATCTTTTCGCGAAGGCCAGTGCTATTTTTATAAATGAGATTAGATATTTGGTTAAGTTGTCGCTTGTTTCCATGAAGATATTGCTCCAGGTCTCACGTGGAGGCCACTCCTGTGATCGTGGTTAATTTTTCTGTGCTTTCTTGCCAAAATGGCCTCACTTTCACGCACGACCACGTAGAAAAGTTTAATGAAGCTCATCATCCCATTGGCCTTCATTTTGGTTGAAGCACTGCATGCAGATTTTACAAAGCAGTCTGAAACCCTTTTTCCACAGGAATCCCAGTTCATTGGCCATGCAGTGTCTCAGGTTAGGAAGCCCTTGGTGCCATTTCCACTGGGACACAAGATTGCTTTTCCACTGAACACAACTCATCCCCGGGGAGCGGAGTGTTCTGCCTTCGACTGGAAACGGGTGATTCTCTGCTGTCTCTCTTCCACTGGTTTTACCATCAGGCCGACGTCGGCAAACGCCGAGGATATGAGTAGGGTTAGAGGTGGCGTGAAATGACATCGTTTGACACTGGCATTTGGACAGTGTCCCTTTTCCACTGGACCCTGTCCCAGTAAATTCCTGGGATTGGCCATGAGGGGCTGTACTTTTGAAGTTGAAACACTTTGCAGAGCAAAGTCTTGGAATTTAATTTCTTCAACTATGTACGCTATTCTGGCGCTCCATCCTGTAGGATGTAGATGGTTCCTTTCATAGCACCTGAATCAATTCCTGACTAATCACAGAGCACTTCTGGTGTAGGGATTGCTTCAAGTGGAATTTGAGTTTGAGAGCATTTTGAAAACCACAGGTCTAAGTTATAGGGAAAGGTTAAGCAAAATTTTTATTCTGCGGAGCATAAAAGGTTGAGGTTGGATTGGGTTGAGGTATTTAAAATTATTGGGGTATAGATTTGAGGTGGGTTGAGAGAAAGGGGCAGAAGTTTCGAGGAAATGTGAGGGGGGGACTTTCACTCAGAGTGGTGGGTGTGTGGAATGGACTTGCAGATGAAGTGGAGGAGGCAGGCTCAATATTAGCTCTTAAGGAGAAGTTGGATATGTATTTGGACAGGAAAGGAATGGAGGGTCAAGGGGCGAGTGTAGGTCAATGGGATTAGGTAGGACAAAGTGTTCGGCGTGGACTCGAAGGGCAAAGTTGGCCTATTTCGATGCTGTAATAGTTGGAGAGGTAAAACGTGTATGTGAACATTTTGGGTCCAGTGACCATAGATTAGTTTCCAATCAATTATGGATAAGAGTGGGGTCTGCTGCAACAGCACCACTCAATCAATGCACCGGACACAGTTAATCAGGAAAGATGTTTATTCAGACTTGTTCCTCTCTTAGGTCTCTTGCCCACGACCTTACCAGAGAGAGGGGGATCTTTTTCTCTTCTATCCATTAGTGACTGGTGTCATCCTCTGTTCTGCTAATATTTCAAACCAGCACTGAGCTCACGTTAAATGTTCCACTTGAAACTCAAACATGTTACAGACTAAACCAAGCCAGTCATCTTTGCTAAAATTAATGATGAGGGAGAAAATGAAGGGAATAGAAAGCAAGGGAGTAACAGGGAGAGGATGCAGAAAATAATGCAGGCTGAATGAGAGGGGAAAGAAATCAGGCTTCAGATGATTAAGGAAGACGAGGCGAAAGAAGGAGACCCTAGGACACTGCCACCCTATGTTGAGAATGAGGACTCAAAAGATTCCTTGTGGGCAAGGCTATCTGCATGTGCTTCCCAGCAGCCACCGTGACCAGTCCTGCATCTCACTTGATTCAATAAAAGGTGGTTTCAGACTTGGCTCTGACGTAAACAATTTGCTCATTTTCAAACCAACTTTCCTCCCTCCGTCATTGACGGCCGTGACACTGTGCACGAGTGAGGAAGATGGGGTGAAAGATCTTGAACTGAAAGTTACCTGCAGTAATTGGAAAGCTGCCTTCCAGAGAGCTTCAATCATGTCAATGTTTCACCAGTTGTTGGACTTTACCAGCGATGAAACAGCGTCCCACTCCCACAGTGTTTCCTGTTACTAACTTGGACAGGAGTAAAAAAATGATTCACACAAAGAATTATAAACCAGGGGAAAGATATACTCTGAAAACAACAAGAAATGTTGTTCATATCCCACTGTGCTCCCGACAGAAGTTAAAATCCAATGGGCTTCATGAACTATATCAGATCAACTCAAAACACATACGGAACTTAGCCCCAGATTATTCCCCCGCCCCCCGTCCTATTAAATGTTGAATCCTGTTGTGTGAAGAAGGAGTTGCCTGGAATGTTAGCCCATCCCAGAAAGCTCACCAGACTTGGACTGCAGATCAACACTTAAGGATGACCAGCCGCAGCTTCATTTAATGCAATGCTTATTTCCCCCCCCCCCCAGCAAAAATCTTCAGCATTGCTTCATTGAAACTGGTCTAATTCCAAATAAGATCAGCAATGTCTTTTGGACCGAGTACAAAAGAGAGAGAGTTGAGGTACCTTCGAAACCCAGAACCAAATACATGCAACATTCAGTGGCAGCTCTCCTTGCATCTAATCAAGCACTTTTGAGCCACTATGAACTGTTCCCCAAGAGAATTCATCCAACCATCCATGAGTGCATTCCTGTCAACTCGAAAGCCGAGAGGGGATTTGGTAGAGTATTTAAAATTACAAGAAGGATGGATAGAGTTGATGTGGATAGGCAATCCATTGCAAGTGGGAGAGATTGAAACAAGAGGTCTTGAGTTAAGAGGCAAAAGTTTTGAAGTAACGTGAGGGGGAACTTCTTGACTCAATGGTGGCTGAGTGGAGTGAGCTTCCGGGAGAAATAGTGAAAGCAGGGTCCATTTTGTCATTTAAGAGAAAATTGGAGGGGTGGGGAATGCAGAGAGGTGGTACTGGAGGAGAGTATTTAGTTCAGAGCAGACGAGAAGGGCCAAATGAGCTGTTTCTGTGCTGTAATTGTTCTAGGGGTAAAATGTGTGGCAGTAACTTGGAAGCTCAACATGAACCTTCCGACTCCTAAAATCAAGAAATTTAAGATGTTAGATTTTATTTGAAAGGTTTGGTAAATTTTTAAAAATACTATCCAGATGTTTTTTTCTTTTTTTCTTTACATCAGGAAAAATTAAATGAAATGGTTCTTGCAGTCAAGAGCAAGAGAATTCCTCCAATCCAGCCCTTGCCCACAAACACCCCCCCCCCCCCCCCCATTCTGGGATCAACCCATCAGCAGCGTCCACTTCAGAGACAAACCTCAGGCACAAACATCCCAAAACCATCATCCCAAGACAAGGGGTTAATTTTTTTTAATCACTATGCATTCATTTGATGTTACTTCAAATAAAAAATTAGTTTTTAATGCATATGTGAAATTAAATAATTTAAAAAAAATAAGATGAATGAAGAATTATTTCAGGAATTATCAATCATCCACTACTCCCATTAACCCCAGACACCAGTACTGAATGAAAAACTAAACTGGCCAGATTGACTGAGTAAACACAGCTAAAATTGGCCAAAAGGTGCAGATGCCATCATTGATTTAAATGCAAGAGACACTGAGGACTGCATTGGGACAGAGATGGTCCATGGACAGCCAATACGGACGCCTTGGGGAACAAAGCCCGCACTGCCAGTTGGGATGAATTAGATTATGACATAAGCAAATATTAGATACCCCCCCCCCCCCCACAGAGAGACCCAGCCTTGATTTTCATTTTTTGTATTGATAGAGAGATCCCAGACTTCACCAAATGTACCGAGACCCCACAGCATGTTATCAGTTAAAGGCAACGTATTCCTCTCTAATGGAACTTTTACTACCTCTATTACAGGAAACATCCTCCCTGCCTCATTTGCCATTGGAACGTTAGGCCCGCTTGTCGTCACAAGGCCAGAAAACGCTTGAGTCAGAATACTGATCATCGTTTGAGGAGTGACGAAGGAATTTGTGAGCACGATAAGAATCCTGTTTCACTCTGGTCTGAGATTGGATGGTGAGTCCTCAGCTACACATCCCTGCAACACACTCTCCTTCGCCAACAACTGCCTCACACTCCTATTCACCCCACCAGCTCTGTGCATTCCCCCTCATTCACCTGCGATTTTCCCCCCCACAAACCCCTGTTAACCTGCCACCTCCACTGAAGAGTGGGTGAACACACAAACCCCTTACAGACGGGGCCAGATTTGATCCAGAGTCATTGACTTAACAGGACCATAACACCACCTGTGGCATAAATATTCCCAAACCAATGCTCTAGGGCACTGGGAGAGCAAACAGCTCAAATTCTGCATTTGAGAAGTTTGAACTGCTGCACAACCATCAGGATCAAAGAAAACCCTAGTTTGCTTAGTTTTCAGCTGTCATAGACCACAAAAGGCTTCCAAACCAAAATTCAAAAGACAAGCCCCACAAACAAACAAATCTCTCATAAAGCTCTAACACTCCCCTATCTAGAAGTATCATCTCCTCAAACATCTCAATGCCACAGGTGAGAAAACTGTTTTAACTCCCACTCCAAATTAAAAAGGTGCTATTCCCTTAATTGCAGCTCTCTTGAAGGGCGGAGATGGGCCTTGTTTAAAGGGCCAGCCACAATTTACTGAGATATTTCACACCTGAATTAATTGTCCTCCTGATTCCAGCTCAGGGTTTAAAACAGCCCCACTCTAGTCACTTGCAGGTTTCAGGCAGAGATGAGGTGATGCTGCCATCAGAGGAAGGTAGGAAGCCTGGTTTTACTGTGGCTGCTTTTTCTGGGGTGGTTCTTTGAGTTGTTGGGGTGAAAGGAATCCGGTGTTTGTGGGTCGTTTGCAAACTGGTGTTCCATGTGGTTCGTGGGTATTGAGCCAGAGAAATGTGTTGCTTTAATGTGTGTGGTTTATGGTGCCTGCAACTTTAGCTCTTGTCTTGGGATGATGGTTTTGGGATGTTTGTGCCTGAGGTTTGGCTCTGAAGTTGTCGGACTCTGGCTTTCCCTTACTCTTAATTTAGTCTGTATGTGGTCTGAGTCCAGCGTGTTCTTTGAATGAAGAGATAGGAGAAGGTATTCAGTTCAACAGTCAATTTATTACACAGCACAAGAATAAAACTTAACAGAGCTCTGGGTCAGTCGTTAGTTCATAGGTCACCTGCACAGTGAGCTATTCCCCAAGACTGACCCCTATTGTCCAGTTGGCTCAGTTTATATAGATCAACCTTATCATACTGAACAAAAGTTGGCTTCCTTTGCTAGATCTTTTTGCACAAGGGTTATCACAAGTCATCTCCTGTTTTGCAGATATCTGGGGTGTAGCGCTCCCATCTTAATCCTCCAGGCCAGACTATCCTGTTGTTTTGATCAGAAATTAATTCATCACCAGATATTTCTAATCACCATTCTGTTCCTGTCTGGCCAATTTCTGCTGTTCTCTTTAACACCTCCTCATGCCTTAATCTTCCTCCTAGACTGGTTTTCCATTTCCTTGGTTTCTTGCAGGCCATTCTTTGTTCTGGTCTGGCCTGTGTCTCCTGTGCTACTCACCACCTCCTTCAGTTGGAGCTTTCTTCCTAAATCGTTTTATGAATTTCCTCTCCCTGTATTTGGGAGCAGACAATTTTGCTCAGCCAACTTCGCTCCATGCTGTGATTGCCACTTAATCACATTCCTCTTTTTCCCTGAACCATGCAGTACATATCAACTTATTAATTAATCATTTCTTTCATAATGTTTTAACCCCTAGATTCCAACAAAGTGTAGGCTGCTGATGGTTTGATCCCAGAATTGGGGTGGGGAGGGGGGCGGGGGGTGTTATTTGTGGGCAAGGGCTGGTTTGGAGGCTGCAGGGAATTCTTTTGCTCTTGACTGTAAGAAGCATTTCATTTAATTTTTACTGATGTAACCATCTTACCTTACGTGTGTGTAATATTGCACTATGTTACAGGACAGTCAGTCGAATTTTGATCTTGGCATGTTTAACAGAAAATGACAGTGACCCAGGTTCAAATCTGTCCCTTGTGTCAGGATTTTCCCCCCATCACCTTTTACAAAATGGCAAGGTGAACAGGGGCATTTGTGTGGGTCAGGGTTTTTTTTTTTAATTAATTTTTAAGAGTTAGTTATATTCTTGTTAATTTTACAAGAATATAATTCAAATCCCGATACATGTGGTTGATTAATACAAATTGAGATCTACCCAGACCCACCCTCTCCACATCCCATATGAGGGACCAGAGATCTTCAACAGATGTTTTATTTAACCATAATATTGTGAATATTTCAAAACTTCACTTCAACCCACCTTTAGGAAATGTGGGCTCCAAAGATAGAATGTTCATCTCGTGAACGATACATTATTTTCTTGTGGTGAACAGTTCCGAACCTCAGCCAGTTTGCAAGATATGGCCACACACTTTCTAGCTGTACAATTTGCAGCAATTTACACCTGGTAAATATTCAGTTCTAATTTAAATTTAATTCCTTAACATTTCTTTCTCATGGATCCTGTGGGAATTTAAAAAAAAATACTTATTTCAACCAAGCTGCCCAACTTTAGGACATTGCCAAGTCAAATGCAGAAAAGTACAAATGACTTGTTAACATTTGAAACAAATCCGATTCCATGTATTTTCTTTTGAGGTGTCTGGTGAATAAAATTGTATTGAACCAGTCTATCTCATTTATAACGATCAGTCCATTTTCTATGTTCAAATCTCCATCCCATCTTTGCCTCAGTTTATGAATTCCTAATTTCTCAGCTTTTGCAGTCATTTCTACATTACTGAATAAATTTATATTCCCATGACCTGTTTCAGATGGTCAGGGCTTGTTATGACCTGTTACTGTTCTATCTGCCACTGTATTTTACATTTTGCATATCCTCTTCCTAAAGACAAGGAAAGGACTTCTTGTTGGTCATCTAATCTCATGTACCAGTTAGGGTTAGGGAACACAAAAAAATCAACAGGAGTCTGGAAGAGTTGCTCACAGTTCACGTTAGTAATCATTCTCTGCCTGCCTGATTTCTGGTTTCCAATTTACCCAAATGTCTTAATTTCATAGCAGTCTTAAATTCTTCACTTCAAAGCAGAAACAATGCCATTCAGGGTCTGAGTGGTGCTGGGGGCTTATTGCAGCCTTTGGATCAGGTCTAACAATTTGCACCATTGTTTTGAAGATCAGGCAGGCATTTGGATATGTATGGCTCAGTAGAGGAGGTGAGAATTGATCCCTGTCTGGAATGTGCTTTTTAACTCTCTTTCCCAGCTTTCTGCCAAAGTGGTTTCTTCATCATAATTCCCAGAAGAAGATATTCTACAGCTAATATTCCACACACTTCACCAAATGAGGGTAGTTGTGGGAAAAAGAAGTTCCTGTCTGTGTGGATGGACAATTTAAGGGTGAAAAAATGACCTGATGTCCACATATAGTAACTCAACCAAATTCTGTAAGGACACAAATGCTGGAGAAGCTCATCTGATCAAGCAGTGAACCTTTATAGAGTACAGATACTCGTAGCCCTGTTAAAAGGCACAAGCCTGAAACACTGGTTGTGTATCTTTTTTTAAACTTTATTTATGAACATATAAAATACATAGTAAACAAAATAAACCAACCTCCCAAAAAAAACTATATTCCATCCCCCCTCCCCATAATTACCCCCCCCAAACTCCCTCGACTGAGGGAGAGAAAAATCATATCAATTCGTTGCGGCAGAATGAAAACACCAAACCTAATTTTCCACGTCATCGCAATGCATTTACTGGCCACTGCTAATACTAACTGAATAAACTCAATTTGAGGTTTATCCATTCTTAATCCCGTTGTTCAAGTTGTAATATATCGCATTAGAAAAAGCAGTGGATCGAACATAAAAAGAGTTTCTTTAAAGTAGTTTCAAATAAATCCTCAAAGGCTTAACTTTATCACACAACCAGATAGACAAAAAAAAGTATTAATTTGAATCCCACAATGAAAACATTAGTCTGAATGACTAAATCCTTATCTTTTTTTCCTGGAGTTAAATACAACTGATGTAAAAAAAAATTATAATTCACCCAATTATATCGCACATTCATCAATTTAATCCACCATCTTCACACATAGTAAGTAGTCCGTTCTTCTTGGGTTAATTCTAAAGAAGAATCTCCCATTTAATCTAAAGTTGGTTTAGCCATTTTCTGTTGTCACAAACATTTCTGAAATAGATCCCTTTTTTTGCCCCATTTACAATTTTCAATTTTAGTTAACTTGGGTATCTTCAATTCCCGCCCAAATCCACCTGTGACAGCACTTGCATGGAATGACACCCGTTTACCATGTCCCTCTGTTCAACCTCACTCCTCAGTGCCCGACCGTTCACCGTGTCTATCTTTTTTTGGTTTGCCCTTCAAAATGTGACACCTCACACTTGTCTGCATTAAATTCCATCTGCCCTTTCTTCAGCTGGTCCAGATCCTTCTGCAAGATTTCCTGGCTGTCCACAACTCCTCCGTTCTTGGTGTCACCTGCCAACTTGCTAATCCAATTCACCACATTATTGTTCCAGCACCTATCCCTGAGGCACATCTCTCATCACAGGCCTCCAGTCTGAAGAGCAATTGGTCTCACCAACTCACTGGCTTCTCCTGCACAGCCGTGGTTTCACATCCAAAATACAGAGGACATATGGATGGATGTTAAAATTCTCAAAGGTACATTAGTTAAAATGGTGTCAAATCACAAGGAACAGAAGTTGGCCATTCATGCCACTGTGTCTGCTATCCCCTGATCTAAACAGTTCTCGCCTCTCATTCCAAGTTATGGCTTTTTCCCCTGATCCCTTGATACCCTGACTCATTAAACATCTATTAATTCCGCCACCCCCCCCCCCCACCACTTAAACTCTCTTAACAATCCAGCAACAAATTCCATGACCTTCTGGTGAAATAAATTTCTCATCTGCTTTAAATAGGTACCTTCCAATTCTAAGACAATGTCTTTTTATCCAAGGGAAACATTATTCACATCTACTGTCCAATCCTTTCAGCATTGGAAAGGTTTCTGAAATCTCCTCTCCTTCTTCTATACTCCAATGAAGAGTGGAGATATATCATCCTGGTAAATCTCTGCTCTCTCTCCAACATCAGCACATCCTTTTTAAGATAAACTTCGCAGTTCTCCAAATGAGGTCTCTCCCATGCCCTATCAACACCTCCCTACCCTAGAAACAAAGGCCAACATAGAATTTGCTTTCTTTTCCTGCCGATCCAACCTGGTGGTTACCCACTCACTATGTTTTCCTGAACGAGAACCCCCCAAGTCCCTTGACACTTGAAATAATTACATGTAATTTCTGTAACAAATTTGAAATTTTTGGAAAGATTTGGGAATCCTATTTATAAACTGTAGGAATTAAGTTGTAATCGCCCAACCTGAACCTTCTGACTCCTAAAATCAAGAAAATTTGTTAGATTTTATTTGATAGTTTTTTAGTAATTTTTTTATAAATACTTTCCAGATGTTATCTATCTTTTCTATTGGGTTGTTGGGCAGGGGGAATTAAAAAAAATACTATGTATTAATTTTTCGTTATCTTTGAATGAGAAATTTACGTACGCATTTAATGCATGTGAAATTAAAATTTTCAAAGAGAAGCTTAACATAACGTAATACATTTTGCTTATTTTCAAGAGTTGTGGAGAGTGAGGAGGGTTTTCATGGAGTACAAAAGGATTTGGACTGTTTGGAAAGATGGCAGATGGAGTTTAATATAGGTAAGTGTGAGGGGCTTTATTTTGGTAAGAATAACCAAGACGTATGCAGTGAAGGGGAGGGCATTGAGGAACAGAGGGATCTTGGAAGAATGGTTCAATAGACAATAGGAGCAGGAGTAGGACCTTCTGCCTGTCGAGCCTTCAGTGACCGCCATTTCACAGATCATGGCTGATCACTACTATCAGTACCCCTTTCCAGCCTTATCCCCATAACCCTGAACTCCTTTGCCCACAAGAGTCTTATCTAACTCTCTTTTGAACATAATCAGCGAATCTGCCTCTACCACCCTCTGTGGCAGAGCATTCCACAGATTCACACTTCTCTGAGTAAAACAATGTTTTCTCATCTCCGTCCTAAAGGGCCTACCCTGTATTCTTAAACTATGCCCTCTAGTCCTCGTCTCCCCCATCACTGGGAACAAGTAATCCGACTTCACCCTGTCCATCCCCCTGATAATTTTGTACACCTCAATCATGTCCCCCCTCATTCTTCTAAACTCCATCGGATACAAGTCTAGTTTTTCTAGCCTTTCAGCATATGTCAACCCCGCCATCGCTGGAACTAACCTTGTAAATCTGCGCTGCACATCCTCTATTGCTAGTATGTCCTTCCTCAAAATTGGAGACCAGTACTGGGTGCAATACTCCAGGTGGGGTCTCACCAGGGCCCTGTACAACTGCAGAAGGGCGTCTCTGTTCCTATACTCCAATCCCCTCTTTATGAAAGCCAACATGCCATTTGCCCATTTCACAGCTTTCTGAACGTGCATGTTAGCCTTCAGTGACCGGTGAACAAGTACACCCAGATCCATTTGCTCCTCCCCACTCCCGAGCTTGTCTCCATTTAAATAATACTCAGCTTTCCTATTATTGCCCCCGAAATGGATAACCTCACATTTGCTCACATTGAACGTCATCTTCCATTCAGCAGCCCACACCCCCAACCTGTCCCTCTGCATTTTCCTGACATCCTCCTCACACCCCACACCACCACCCCGTTTAGTGTCATCTGCAAATTTGCTCATGTTATTAATAATCCCCTCATCCAAATCATTTACATAAATTACAAACAACTGAGGACCCAATACCGATTCCTGCGGCAATCCACTCGTCACATCCTGCCATCCTGAAAAAGACCGGCTTACTCCAACCCTTTGTTTCCTATTTCTTAACCAATTTCCTATCCATGTCAGCACCTTACCTCCAATTCCATGCTCCCTGATCTTGCCCACTAGTCTCCCGTGCGGTACCTTATCAAAGGCCTTCTGGAAGTCCAAATACACCACATCCACTGGCTCTCCCAAGTCCACCCTCTTTGTCCCATCCTCGAAAAATTCCAGAAGGTTAGTCAAGCATGACTTACCCTTAAGGAATCCATGCTGACTAGCCCTTATACTATTATTTCTGCCTAAGTGTTCTGCTATTACTCCTTTTATGATAGATTCCAGTATCTTCCCCACCACTGACATCAGGCTGACCGGTCTATAATTTCCCGTTTTCTCCCTCCCTCCGTTCTTAAAAATCGGCACCACATCAGCCACTCTCCAATCCTCAGGGACCTCCCCCGAATCTATGGAACTTTGGAAAATGTCGACCAGTGCCTCCACAATTTCCATAGCAACTTCTTTAAGCACCCTGGGATGCAGCCCATCAGGCCCTGGGGTTTTATCAGCCCTCAGTCCCAACAATTTACTCACAACCTCCTGCTTCTAGATCCGGATATCCATTAGATCCCCTACTTCCCCAGGAAAGTTCCCCAAGTCTCTTGATACCGCATGACCACTACCCCCTAACTGTCCATAACCTATATCCTCCTTGGTGAAGACAGATGCAAAGTATTTGTTAAATTCCTCAGCCATCTCCTTGTTTCCGGTAATAATTCCACCCTTTTCCATTCTTAATGGACCAATTGTAGACAGAACCAATTTCTTCCTCTTCACATATTGAAAAAAGCTTTTGCTATCCTCCATTATATTATTTGCTAATTTCCTCTCGTACTTCATTTTCCCCTCTCATGACTTTCTTAGTTACCCTCTGATGCTCTTTGAAGGTTTCCCAATCCTCTAACTTACCACTCCGCTTCGCTATCTTATACTTACTCCCTTTGGATTTGATAGTGCACTTGATTTCATTAGTTAGCCACGGCTGCCATTTGCATCTCCTAGAGCCTTTCCTCCACTTTGGAATAAATTTGTCTTGAATCCTGTAAAAAATGTCCAAAAATACCTGCCATTTTCCCCAGTTGTCCTCCCAGCTAGTGTATCTTTCCATTTTATTTTGGCTAGCTCCTTCCTCATAGCTGCATAATCCCCTTTATTTAACTGCAGTACAGATGCTTCCGACTTCCTTTCTTTTTCCCTTTCTAATTGCAGCTCAAAAGTAACCATACCATGGTCACTATTCCCTATGGCATCCCTACATCGAGGTCACTTATTAACTCTGCGTCGCTGCACAGCACCAAGTCCAGAATCGAGTTCCCCCTGGTATGTTCCTCCACTAGCTGCTCCAAGAAAGTATCTCGTAGACATTCAATAAACTCACTCTCTTGTGTTCCTGCCCCCGTCTGATTATCCCAGTCCACCTTCATGTTGAAGTCCCCCATAACTACCGTATTGCTACCACTTTGACATGCCACTCTTAATTCCTGATTTACACTGCCACCGATATCTGAGCTACTTTTCGAAGGCCTGTAAATGACCCCCATTATGGTCCTCATGCCTTTACAATTTCTTAATTCTATCCAAACAGACTCTACCCACGTGTTTCAATGTCTTTCCTTTCAAACGCCTGAATTTCATTTCTTACCAACAGAGCTACCCCACCCCCCCTTCCCAACTTTCTGTCTTTTCTATAGGACGTGTACCCGGGAACATTGATTTCCAAATCCGTTCGTGGGAATTCGGTCGTGTCCACAGGAAAAAGGGAATCTCAGGGTTGGATGTGATGTCGTGTATGTTCTCTGCCAATCAATGGGAAATCTCCAAATCTTCAATCTTGGTGCAAGAGCCCACGAGGTACAAACCAACCATCTCCTGTCCAAGCTGCAGATTGCAAGGGCTGTAAAGTGCTGCCACCGCCTGTTCACACCGAGTACTGCATGCATGAAGCAAGGGAGAGAGAGAGAGAGAGATAGGTATAATACCACCACCTGGTGTCCGGACTCGCGAACTACAGGATACATGATTTTTATTTTTCATGGGAGTGTCGGAGAATGAGAGGAGACTTGATTAAGGTTAACAAAATAGAGCAAGATGGATAATATGGAGCTCCAATGAACAGGGAGGTCTCACCTGTGAAGGAGCAAGTGTGAGATCTCCCAGTTCATTCTTGCTCGGGCAGTGGTGGCCAATTCAAGACAGCTCCAATTAGGGGAAGAGAATATGCTGTTTCAGGTCATGGGTTTGAAACGGTTTCCCCAGTTGTGCCATTCAGACTCAAGAGAGCAGATGCTTGCAGACAGGAAGGAAACCTAGTTTTATTGTGGAGAATTGCTTGTTTTTTGGGGTGAAGGTTGTTTGTGGTCTGAGATTCCTAAATATTTTACAATGGAAGCAGCACTTTTCCTTGTGCCTGATTGCTACATAGCGGGTAAAATCTCTCAAATCTATCGCTCAGCCAGTACTTTTGGTCATTGATTTGGAGAGAGAGTGATGGCTTGGCAATATTTATAGCATGGTGAGTCCAAAGCTCTCAAAGTGACAGTGTGGAAGGAGTTTGTCTGTTCTTTGTGTTTCCTGCCACCCTTGAGAACTTAAAAAGTGTCCGTGAATTGTGGTATTGGTGAGACACAAGCTTGTTTTGCCCTCTTTTTGTTCTGTATGTCTATAAAGTTTCAGTTTAGGGATAAAATGTCCAGACACTGTTCTGTTCAAAAGTCTAGTAACCAAATCAGATTCTCCCGAGTTCTTGTCATGGATATGCATCAAGAAGCCTGTTTAGCAGCAGTCGTGTTGCATTAGAGGTGCACATACAATTTTCAAAAATAATGAGTTTGAAACCAGAAAAAGATCAGGTCGTGCCCAAAGGTTCATCCGTGCTGTTGAATTGAATTGATGCCCCCAGGTCCAGAATGTGCACTTCCACCCCATGGTCTTGAGCTTTCCAAATCGCCAATGAACTTACGGCCCCCTTGAGCTGTGGAGTGTGGGAGGAAATCCACACAGACACCAAGAGGATGTAGAAACTTCTTGCAGTCAGTGCTCACTTGATCCTGGGGTGACTCGTGCTGGAGAGGTGGGACTACTGTCCTGCCTTCACCTTGTGATGGCTGATTTTTGTCTGTTGGTTGATGGAGGTCTGACATGATATTCCCTTGGCCTTGAGGGAAAGAAGAGTAGAAATTGCAAGGGCTCTGACAGAAATATTTAAAACCTGTTTATCCACGGGTGAGGTGCCAGAGGAATGGATGTAATCTAATGTTCCCTTGTTTAAAAACGGCTTCAAAAGCAAACCAGGTGAGCCTGACAAAATAGGTAAATTATTGGAGGGTAATCAGAGAGTACCTCGAAAAGAATCTGTTCAAATAGCTGGCCTTGATCAACCATCGCATAGAATACAGGAGTCGGGCAGTGAGGTTGAGACTAGACAAGATATTGGTGAGGCTCTTTTGTGAGTACTGTGTGCAGTTCTGGTCACCAAATGAGAGGAAAGCTATCAATAAAGTAGAGAGGGTGCAGAGAAGATTTACGTCAATGTTACCTGGATATCAGCAACTAGATTACAAAGAAAGATTGAGCAAATGAAGTCTTTATTCTTTGGATTGTAGATGGTTGAGAGGGGATTTGATCGAAGTCTTTAAAATTACTAGGAGGATAGAACGAGTTGATGTGGAGAGACTTTTTTCATTGCGGGGAGCAGGGATTGAATCGGGAGGTAAAAGTTTGGAAGTAACATGAGGGGGAACTTCTTTACTCAGAGTGGTGGCTGAGTGGAGTGAGCTTCCGGGAAAAGTAGTGGCGGCAGGGTCCATTTTGTCATTTCAGGGAAAATTTGAGGGGAGGGGAATGCAGAGAGGTGGTACGAGAGGAGAATATTTCGTTCAGTGTAGACAAGAAGGGCCAAATGACCTGTTTCTGTGCTGTAATTGTTATAGGGTTAAAATGTGTGGCAGTAACTTGGAAGTCCGATGCGTATTTGGGAATGGGTCGATAGCCACACTGAAATAGGCCGTTGTATCCCACTTGAAATAATTACATTGAATTCACGGAACAAATTTGAATTTCTCTTTTGAAGATTTGGGATGTGTATTTTCCAATTGTAGGAATTAAGTTGTAATCACCCAACACGAACTTTCTGACTCCTAAAACCAAGAAAAGCAAGATTTTATTTGAGAGTTTTGCTCAATTTTTATGAATACTATCTAGATGTTTCATCTCTTTATTGTTTTCTATTGGGCAGCTGTGGGAGGGGTTACTTTTTAAATCACTATGCATTAATTTTATCTTATATTCAAATAAGAAATTTAGGTTTTTTCATGCATATGTTAAATTAAATGTAAAAATGTTACAAATAAGAAAAATGAAGAATTGTTTCAGGAACTGGTGATCTTCCATGAGTGCCATTAACCCCAGGCAGCAGGAATGTGTGAACGAAACACAAAACTGGCCAGAACAACTGAGGGAATACGGCTAAAAGTGCCCAAAAAGGTGCTGATGCCACCTTGATTTTAATGCAGGTGACACCGAGGAATGCGTTGGGGCAGAGATGGTACATGGACAGCCAATACGGACGTCTTGGGGAACAAAGCCCGCACCACCAGTCGGGATGGATAATGGTGGGTAATGAATTAGCAAATATTAGAGACACCGATAGAGAGCGACACACATACCCAGACAGACAGACAGACAGACACACACACACACACACACACACACACACACACACACACACACACAGGCAGAGACAGAGAGAGACTCTGACAGCGAGAGAGAGACAGAGATACACACAGACGGAGACAGACACAGACAGACAGATAGAGAGACACACACAGACGGAGAGAGAGATACACACAGACAGAGACAGGGAGACACACATAGAGACAGAGAGACACACACACGACACAGAGACAGACATACACACAGACAGACACAGAGAGACACACATAGAGACAGAGAGAGACACACACACGACACAGAGAGACAGATACACACACACACACAGAGACACACACACACAGACACAGAGAGAGTCACACATTGAGACACAGAGGGAGAGACAGAGAGAGAGACACACACACAGACAGCGACACACACAGAGACACAGAGAGGGAAACACACACAAACAGACAGAGAGAGAGACACAGAGAGAGAGAGAGACACACACACACACAGACCCACACAGAGAGAGACACAGACAGAGAGAGAGACATGGACAGAGAGACATGGACAGAGAGACATGGACAGAGAGACATGGACAGAGAGACACGGACACACGGACACAGACACAGACACAGAGAGATACACACACACACAGAGACAGACACAGAGACAGACACAGAGACAGACACAGATACAGAGACACAGACAGAGAGAGACACACACACACATACCCAGACAGACAGACACACTCACACACAGACACAGAGAGACAGATATACAGACACAGACACACAGAGAGACTCATACAGACAGAGAGAGAGACACTGACAGCGAGAGAGAGACAGAGAGAGAGACACAGACAGAGAGAGACACAGCGAGAGAGTCACAGACATACACACAAAGAGACACACACAGACAGAGACAGACACAGAGACAAACACAGAGTGACACAAAGAGAGACACAGATAGAGAGACATAGACACAGACTGAGAGAGAGACACAGACAGAGAGAGAGAGAGACACAGACAGACAGACACAGACAGAGAGAGAGAGAGACACAGAGAGATAGAGACACACACAGACTGACAGAGAGAGACCCCTTGGTTGTGCACTTAACTCCCTCATCTCTCCTGGCAGGATCTCATCACCTTTCCTACCCGTGGACCATGACATCTGTCTGCTCATCCTCCTTCCTGAGAATGGTGTGAACTCTACCCTAGAAACCCCACAGCAAAGAAAAGAGACCCTTCTGCCCTTCTCGTCCATGGTGAAATATCATTCTGCCAGTCTCATCGACCTGCACCCAGTCCTTAACCCTCCTGACTTCTCACATCCATGGATCTCTGCAATTGATTCTTAAAACGTAAGAGTTTGAATGTTAAATGGCAGTCCATTGAGGAGTGTTGTCAAACAAAGGGATTGAGGAACTGTGGTACAGAACTGCCCGAAAGTGGAGTCCCTTGTAGAGATGGGGGGGTGGGGGGGAGTGAAGAAAGCTTCTGGTATTTTGGCCTTCAGAAATGAGAGGATTGAGTGCAGGAGGTGGGAGGCCACGAGGAAGTTGGACGAGGCATGGGTGAGGCCAACTTGGGAACGTTGTGTGCCGTTTGGGTGGCCGGAGGAGAGGAAGGATAGGAATGAGACAGCGCGTCGAGGAGAGGGACAAGAAGGTGGTCTGGCTTTCGGGGTTTGAGTTCCAGGGGAAGGTTGGACAGGCTGGGACTTTATTCCCTGGAGCGTAGAAGATTGAGGAAGATTTGAAAATTGTGAGGGGGGACGGATCGTGTCCATGGGGACAGGCTGTTTCCAAGGAGAGTGGGAGAGATTCAAAGAGGAGGACATGGATTGAGATTGAAGGGGGATTTTTTTCCCTCAGAGGAGGGTGGGAGCGTGGAATGAGCTTTGGGCCAAGGTGGTGGAGGTGGGATGGACTGGACTCTTGGGGGGGGGGGGGGGGGGAATGTGGGGCAGGTTCTGGTGTGGAAATGTGCAGCCTGAAGGGGAGATGGACTGGAGGTCCGAGGCAGCTCTCGGACCCTTCCCCAGTTGGACGAGGTTCTCAGGAGAGAGGGGGCTCCAAAGGGCTGGACCTCGAGCCCTGGGGCTCCATCCAGGGGCTCGGGGTGGTGGAGAGGAGATCCCGTGGAGGGGTGGCCCAAGCTCTCGCGAGAGCGACCCCTGGTGGCTGCCATGTTGTTGATCTTTGCCGCCTTTGGAGGAGTTGGTGGCGAGCGGGAGGGGGAGAGAGGTTCATGTCGGTTCCTCACGGGCGGGAATCGGGGCATTTTGGGAGCGAGACCAGGGAGGACAGAGATTCCACGGGTCGCCCTTTGGGTCGGGGGCGGCCGGAGCTCGGAGGGGAACGGGCAGGGGGATGGTTGTGAGGTGGGCCGGGGAACCGTGAGGGAGTTTGGGTCGGGGTGGCGTTAGGGTTCGTGGTAGTCGGGGACCCGCGAGGCTGAAGGGGGCGGTCGGGGTCTGTGAGGCTGTGGGGGTGAGGGGGATCCGCGAGGCTGAGTGGGATCGGGGACCCGCGAGGCTGAGGAGGGTTGCGGCCCGCGAGGTTGAGGTGGGTCGTAGCCCGCTAGGCTGAGGGGCGTCGCGGCCCGCGAGTCTGAGGGGAGTCGGGGCCCACGAGGCTGAGGGGGGAACGCTCCAACGAGGCTGAGCGGTGTCGGGGCAAGCGAGGCAGACGGGTGTCGGGGCCCGCGAGGCAGAGGGGGGGGTTGGGGCCTGCGAGGCAGAGGGGGGAGAGGGGCGGGGACCCAGAAAGGTGAGGGGGTCGGGGACCCAGAAGGGTGAGGGGGTCGGGGACCCAGGAGGGTGAGGGGGTCGGGGACCCAGAAGGGTGAGGGGGGTCGAGGACCCAGAAGGATGAGGGGGACCCGCCAGAGGGGTGTGGGAGATCTGCCAGAGGAGTGAGGGACACGCAAGGCTGTGGGGGGCGGGAATCCTGCGAGACTGAGGGGGACGGGTATCCAGAAGTTTGAGGGACACGCAAGGCTGAGGTACTCGTGGAACCAGAAGGGTGAGGGGAATGAGGACCCAGAAGGGTAATGGTGATCAGGACACAGAAGGGTGAGGGTGATCAGGTCTCAGAAGGGTGAGGGTGATCAGGACCCAGAAGGGTGAGGGTGATCAGGACCCAGAAGGGTGAGGGTGATCAGGACCCAGAAGCGTGAGGGTGATCAGGACCCAGAAAGGTGAGGGGGGACGGGGACCCAAAAAGCTGAGGGGGGACGGGGACCCAGAAGGCTGAGGGGGGACGGGGACCCAGAAGGCTGAGGGGGGACGGGGACCCAGAAGGCAGAGGGGGGACGGGGACCCAGAAGGCAGGGGGGGACGGGGACCCAGAAGGCTGAGGGGGGACGGGGACCCAGAAGGCTGAGGGGGGACGGGGACCCAGAAGGCTGAGGGGGGACGGGGACCCAGAAGGCTGAGGGGGGACGGGGACCCAGAAGGCTGAGGGGGGACGGGGACCCAGAAGGCTGCTGGGGGACGGGGACCCAGAAGGCTGAGGGGGGACCGGGACCCAGAAGGCTGAGGGGGGACGGGGACGGGGACCCAGAAGGCTGAGGGGGGACGGGGACAGGAACCCAGAAGGCTGAGGGGGGAAGGGGACGGGGACCCAGAAGGTTGAGGAGGTACGGTGACCCAGAAGGCTGAGGGGGGACGGGGACGGGGACCCAGAAGGCTGAGGGGGGAAGGGGACGGGGACCCAGAAGGTTGAGGAGGTACGGTGACCCAGAGGGCGGAGGGGGGACCGGGACGTGGACCCAGAAGGCTGAGGGCACCTGCGAGGCTGAAGGTGGGGGTGGGAACCCGCGTGGTTTGGTGGATCCGTATGGTTGAGGGGATCGGAGAACTGCGAGTGTGAGGGGGACCCGTGAGGTTGAGGGAATCCCGGCCCCATGGATGGGAATGAGCAGGAAGGTGTGCTGGTCAGTGGGACAAGAATATCAGTTCACCACAGACTGTAAGCTTTCAGCTCTGTAATGAGACGTCATTAACTATGACACCGACAGCCCAACCCTCTTTCTCCCAGTTTCACTGCAGACATTGGAAGACGGTCCTCTTTAAATTCTACAAATATGTTAATGGTAAGAGGAAAGCTAGAGACAAAATTGGTCCCTTAGAAAATCAGAGTGGAAAACTGTGTTTGGAACCTTGAGAAATGGGGGAGA
This sequence comes from Narcine bancroftii, assembly GCF_036971445.1. Lineage (NCBI taxonomy): Eukaryota > Metazoa > Chordata > Chondrichthyes > Torpediniformes > Narcinidae > Narcine > Narcine bancroftii. The sequence continues at coordinate 533,172 of NW_027211873.1, read as the reverse complement.
TATTGAACAGTTTCTTTTCTTCGGTATTCACTAAGGAGAAGGATATTGGGAGATGTGGGATAAAAAAAGCAAATTGGGTAAATATGGGGAATATAGAGATTACAAAAGGTGTAGTTTTAAGGCTTTTGAAGAATATAAAGGTGGATAAGTCTCCGGGACCAGACGGGATCTTCCCCAGGACATTGAGAGAAGTGAAGGAGGAAATAGCAGAGGCTCTGGCGGTAATTTTTCAAATGTCATTAGATATGGGGATAGTGCCGGAGGATTGGCGCATTGCGCATGTGGTTCCGTTATTTAAAAAGGGTTCAAGGAGGAAGCCTGGCAACTATCGGCCTGTAAGTTTGACGTATGTGGTAGGTAAATTAATGGAGAAAATTCTTAGAGATAGTACTTATAAACATCTGGATAGACAGGGTCTGATCAGGAGCACTCAACATGGATTTGTGGGAGGAAGGTCATGTTTGACCAATCTGATTGAATTTTTTGAAGAGGTGACTAGGAATGTGGATGAGGGTAGCGCAGTGGATGTTGTCTATATGGACTTCAGTAAGGCCTTCGATAAGGTACCACATGGAAGGTTAGTTAGGAAGGTGCAGTCTTTAGGTATAAATTTTGAGATAGTCAAATGGATTGAACATTGGCTGAAAGGGAGAGGCCAGAGAGTGGTAGTGGATAATTGTCTGTCAGGTTGGAGGCCAGTGACCAGTGGTGTGCCTCAAGGATCTGTATTGGGCCCATTGTTGTTCGTTATATACATTAATGATCTAGATGATGGGGTGGTGAATTGGATTAGTAAATATGCAGACGATACTAAGATAGGTGGAATAGTGGATAATGAAGAAGGTTTTCAAGGATTGCAGAGGGATTTGGGCTGCTTAGAAAAGTGGGCTGAAAAATGGCAGATGGAATTTAATGCTGATAAGTGTGAGGTGCTTCATTTTGGTAAGAAGAATCAGAATAGGACATATGTGGTAAATGGGAGAGCATTGAGGAATACAGAAGAGCAGAAAGATTTAGGAGTGACGGTACATCGTTCCCTGAAGGTAGAAACTCACGTGAATAGGGTGGTGAAGAAGGCTTTTAGTATGCTGGCCTTTATCAATCATTGCATGGAATATAGGAGTTGGGAGGTGATGTTGAGATTGTATAAGACGTTGGTGCGGCCTAATTTGGAGTTCTGTGTGCAGTTCTGGTCGCCTAATTATAGGAAGGATATAAACAGAGTGGAGAGAGTGCAGAGAAGGTTGACCAGAATGTTGCCTGGGTTTAAGCATCTGGACTATGGGGAGAGATTGGACAGATTGGGTCTTTATTCTTTGGAGCGTAGAAGGTTGAGAGGGGATTTGATAGAAGTATTTAAGATTATGACAGGGATAGACAGAATGGATGTGGATAGACTATTTCCGTTAAGAGGAGGAAAGTTTAAAACAAGAGGACATGAGTTAAGAATTAAGGGGCAGAGGTTTAGAGGTAACATGAGGGGGAACTTCTTTACTCAGAGAGTGGTAGCTGTGTGGAATGATCTTCCGGGAGAAATAGTGGCGGCGGAGTCAATTGTATTATTTAAGAAAAGGTTGGACAGGTATATGGATGAGAGGAAGATGGAGGGTTATGGGCATTGTGCAGGGAGGTGGGATTAGAAAGGGGTGTTTGGTTCGGTGCGGACTAGAAGGGCCTAATGGCCTGTTTCCGTACTGTAATTGTTATGTTATGTTATGTTAAAATAATTCAAGTACCCCTGGGAGCGGACCCGCCGAAGCCACAGATTAGAATCTGCATCTCAGATGGTGAAGTCTTCAGATTTTTCTTTAAAATATTGTTTACATTGTAAAACCATTTGGAAAGTGCATTAACATATATTGCAATGTTCAATTCAAAAGGAAAAACTAGCACTAAGCAAGGTTCAAAAAAAAACACACAGGAATAAAGTGCCATCATCTTGGAGATGGATTTCACAGTGACTAAGGACAAGATTTGTTCTTGTCTCTACCTGTGCACACACGAGGATGAGAGCAGTGTTTGAGATGCTCTAGCCAGAAAGAATTCCGATCCATATCCCCACAGTTTTATTCCTCGTATTTCAGATTGAAATAGCAGAGAATGAGAATCCAGGCAAAAGGACAGAAGCCCAGACCAAGCAACAATTTGAGCAGAAGGATTTAGGTCCACCGGTAGAGAGAGAGAGAGAGAGAGAGAGTGGAAGGACACTGTCAGAATGCCCATAGGATTTAACCTGTTTAAAAGCAGGTGGCACAAATCTGTGCAGAGGGGCACAATTTAAAGGCGATTGCAGATGTTTGATTGGGAAGCTGCAGGAATTCAGCCCATCAGAATGAAGTAAATGCAATATCCAGAGAGAGAAACCTTGGGCTTTTCTCTGGAGTGATGCAGGAAGCTCATAGAGTGAATGGATTTGAGGCAGAGCTTGGTGGAGGAGCAGGCAGTGCTGAGGAAACACAAGGCTGCTGAAGGACTTGTAGAAAGAGAACGTGCAGAAGGCTGCGGGTGCCTGGAGTGCATGGCCGGGCAGGATGGTGTGGTCTGGATTAATAGGGACCTTTAACATTTAGACAGGCACATTGATGCAAGAAAAATAGTGGGTTTACGGGTGTGAGGGGTGAAAGGTTCAGTTTGTAGTAGGTTTGATCAGTTGTCTTGTGACACCAATACCCCTGAGCAAAAATCTCTACAAAAGTATGGACACCGCCCAGGACATCTCATGTAAAAACCCGCCACATTTGGGAACATTTGCAGGGAACGCTGCTGTCAGAGAGCAGCAGCAATCAAGGATCCACAACACCCGCTCTGTTCTCACTGCTCCCATCAGGGAAGAGGTATAGCCAGGTTCAGGAACAGCTGCTACCCCTTCACCACGAGACTCAACACACATTCAGGGACTCATTTAAAGACTCTCCCTTTTGCACTTTGAATTTTTTCTCTCTCTATTGCAGTTTGTTTTCATATCCACATTTTCAGAGATTACAAGTAGATGAGTCCAGTTGGGGAAACGTGGTTTTGGTCTATATAATGGTTACATTCATCCCCTTTTATTGTTCATTTATATTAGTGTCTGGGCCCCTATGTGGTCCAGGTACAGCTGACAGACCTTTACCAAAGGGTCACGTTTATGTGATTTTTTTTTCCCGTAGGTAACAGCAGTTCATTTCCACAGCCCAGCGTGCTATCGGACATCCAGTTGATCGTGATACATCTTTTCGCGAAGGCCAGTGCTATTTTTATAAATGAGATTAGATATTTGGTCAAGTTGTCGCTTGTTTCCATGAAGATATTGCTCCAGGTCTCACGTGGAGGCCACTCCTGTGATCGTGGTTAATTTTTCTGCGCTTTCTTGCCAAAATGGCCTCACTTTCACGCACGACCACGTAGAAAAGTTTAATGAAGCTCATCATCCCATTGGCCTTCATTTCGGTTGAAGCACTGCATGCAGATTTTACAAAGCAGTCTGAAACCCTTTTTCCACGGGAATCCCAGTTCATTGGCCATGCAGTGTCTCAGGTTAGGAAGCCCTTGGTCCCATTTCCACTGGGACACAAGATTGCTTTTCCACTGAACACAACTCATCCCCGGGGAGCGGAGTGTTCTGCCTTCGACTGGAAACAGGTGATTTTCTGCTGTCTCTCTTCCACTGGTTTTACCATCAGGCCGACGTCGGCAAACGCCGAGGATATGAGTAGGGTTAGAGGTGGCGTGAAATGACATCGTTTGACACTGGCATTTGGACAGTGTCCCTTTTCCACTGGACCCTGTCCCAGTAAATTCCCGGGATTGGCCATGAGGGGCTGTACTTTTGAAGTTGAAACACTTTGCAGAGCAAAGTCTTGGAATTTAATTTCTTCAACTATGTACGCTATTCTGGCGCTCCATCCTGTAGGATGTAGATGGTTCCTTTCATAGCACCTGAATCAATGCCTGACTAATCACAGAGCACTTCTGGTGTAGGGATTGCTTCAAGTGGAATTTGAGTTTGAGAGCATTTTGAAAACCACAGGTCTAAGTTATAGGGAAAGGTTAAGCAAAATTTTTATTCTGCGGAGCATAAAAAGTTGAGGTTGGATTGGGTTGAGGTATTTAAAATTATTGGGGTATAGATTTGACGTGGGTTGAGAGAAAGGGGCAGAAGTTTCGAGGAAATGTGAGGGGGGGACTTTCACTCAGAGTGGTGGGTGTGTGGAATGGACTTGCAGATGAAGTGGAGGAGGCAGGCTCAATATTAGCTCTTAAGGAGAAGTTGGATATGTATTTGGACAGGAAAGGAATGGAGGGTCAAGGGGCGAGTGTAGGTCAATGGGATTAGGTAGGACAAAGTGTTCGGCGTGGACTCGAAGGGCAAAGTTGGCCTATTTCGATGCTGTAATAGTTGGAGAGGTAAAACGTGTATGTGAACATTTTGGGTCCAGTGACCATAGATTAGTTTCCAATCAATTATGGATAAGAGTGGGGTCTGCTGCAACAGCACCACTCAATCAATGCACCGGACACAGTTAATCAGGAAAGATGTTTATTCAGACTTGTTCCTCTCTTAGGTCTCTTGCCCACGACCTTACCAGAGAAAGGGGGATCTTTTTCTCTTCTATCCATCAGTGACTGGTGTCATCCTCTGTTCTGCTAATATTTCAAAACAGCACTGAGCCCACGTTAAATGTTCCACTTGAAACTCAAACATGTTACAGACTAAACCAAGCCAGTCATCTTTGCTAAAATTAATGATGAGGGAGAAAATGAAGGGAATAGAAAGCAAGGGAGTAACAGGGAGAGGATGCAGAAAATAATGCAGGCTGAATGAGAGGGGAAAGAAATCAGGCTTCAGATGATTAAGGAAGACGAGGCGAAAGAAGGAGACCCTAGGACACTGCCACCCTATGTTGAGAATGAGGACTCAAAAGATTCCTTGTGGGCAAGGCTATCTGCATGTGCTTCCCAGCAGCCACCGTGACCAGTCCTGCATCTCACTTGATTCAATAAAAGGTGGTTTCAGACTTGGCTCTGACGTAAACAATTTGCTCATTTTCAAACCAACTTTCCTCCCTCCGTCATTGACGGCCATGACACTGTGCACGAGTGAGGAAGATGGGGTGAAAGATCTTGAACTGAAAGTTACCTGCAGTAATTGGAAAGCTGCCTTCCAGAGAGCTTCAATCATGTCAATGTTTCACCAGTTGTTGGACTTTACCAGCGATGAAACAGCGTCCCACTCCCACAGTGTTTCCTGTTACTAACTTGGACAGGAGTAAAAAAATGATTCACACAAAGAATTATAAACCAGGGGAAAGATATACTCTGAAAACAACAAGAAATGTTGTTCATAGCCCACTGTGCTCCCGATAGAAGTCAAAATCCAATGGGCTTTATGAACTAAAACACAAATGGAACTTAACCCAAGATTATTCCCCCACCCCCCGTCCTATTAAATGTTGAATCCTGTTGTGTGAAGAAGGAGTTGCCTGGAACGTTAGCCCATCCCAGAAAGCTCACCAGACTTGGACTGCAGATCAACACTTAAGGATGACCAGCCGCAGCTTAATTTAATGCAATGCTTATTCCCCCCCTCCAGCAAAAATCTTCAGCATTGCTTCATTGAAACTGGTCTAATTCCAAATAAGATCAGCAATGTCTTTTGGACCGAGTACAAAAGAGAGAGAGCTGAGGTACCTTCGAAACCCAGAACCAAATACATGCAACATTCAGTGGCAGCTCTTGAGCTCTTGAGCACTTTTGAGCCACTATGAACTGTTCCCCAAGAGAATTCATCCAACCATCCATGAGTGCATTCCTGTCAACTCGAAAGCCGAGAGGGGATTTGGTAGAGTATTTAAAATTACAAGAAGGATGGATAGAGTTGATGTGGATAGGCAATTCCATTGCAAGTGGGAGAGATTGAAACAAGAGGTCTTGAGTTAAGAGGCAAAAGTTTTGAAGTAACGTGAGGGGGAACTTCTTGACTCAATGGTGGCTGAGTGGAGTGAGCTTCCGGGAGAAATAGTGAAAGCAGCGTCCATTTTGTCATTTAAGAGAAAATTGGAGGGGTGGGGAATGCAGAGAGGTGGTACTGGAGGAGAGTATTTAGTTCAGAGCAGACGAGAAGGGCCAAATGACCTGTTTCTGTGCTGTAATTGTTCTAGGGGTAAAATGTGTGGCAGTAACTTGGAAGCTCAACATGAACCTTCCGACTCCTAAAATCAAGAAATTTAAGATGTTAGATTTTATTTGAAAGGTTTGGTAAATTTTTATAAATACTATCCAGATGTTTTTTTCTTTTTTCTTTACATCAGGAAAAATTAAATGAAATGGTTCTTGCAGTCAAGAGCAAGAGAATTCCTCCAATCCACCCCTTGCCCACAAACACCCCCCCCCCATTCTGGGATCAACCCATCAGCAGCGTCCACTTCAGAGACAAACCTCAGGCACAAACATCCCAAAACCATCATCCCAAGACAAGGGGTTAATTTTTTTTAATCACTATGCATTCATTTGATGTTATTTCAAATAAAAAATTAGTTTTTAATGCATATGTGAAATTAAATAATTTAAAAAAAATAAGATGAATGAAGAATTATTTCAGGAATTATCAATCATCCACTACTCCCATTAACCCCAGACACCAGTACTGAATGAAAAACTAAACTGGCCAGATTGACTGAGTAAACACAGCTAAAATTGGCCAAAAGGTGCTGATGCCATCATTGATTTAAATGCAAGAGACACTGAGGACTGCATTGGGACAGAGATGGTCCATGGACAGCCAATACGGATGCCTTGGGGAACAAAGCCCGCACTGCCAGTTGGGATGAATTAGATTATGACATAAGCAAATATTAGATACCCCCCCCCCCCACAGAGAGACCCAGCCTTGATTTTCATTTTTTATATTGATAGAGAGATCCCAGACATCACCAAATGTACCGAGACCCCACCGCATGTTATCAGTTAAAGGCAACGTATTCCTCTCTAATGGAACTTTTACTACCTCTATTACAGGAAACATCCTCCCTGCCTCATTTGCCATTGGAACGTTAGGCCCGCATGTCGTCACAAAGCCAGAAAACGCTTGAGTCAGAATACTGATCATCGTTTGAGGAGTGACGAAGGAATTTGTGAGCACGATAAGAATCCTGTTTCACTCTGGTCTGAGATTGGATGGTGAGTCCTTAGCTACACATCCCTGCAACACACTCTCCTTCGCCAACAACTGCCTCACACTCCTATTCACCCCACCAGCTCTGTGCATTCCCCCTCATTCACCTGCGATTTTCCCCCCCACAAACCCCTGTTAACCTGCCACCTCCACTGAAGAGTGGGTGAACACACAAACCCCTTACAGACGGGGCCAGATTTGATCCAGAGTCATTGACTTAACAGGACCATAACACCACCTGTGGCATAAATATTCCCAAACCAATGCTCTAGGGCACTGGGAGAGCAAACAGCTCAAATTCTGCATTTGAGAAGTTTGAACTGCTGCACAACCATCAGGATCAAAGAAAACCCTAGTTTGCTTAGTTTTCAGCTGTCATAGACCACAAAAGGCTTCCAAACCAAAATTCAAAAGACAAGCCCCACAAACAAACAAATCTCTCATAAAGCTCTAACACTCCCCTATCTAGAGGTATCATCTCCTCAAACATCTCAATGCCACAGGTGAGAAAACTGTTTTAACTCCCACTCCAAATTAAAAAGGTGCTATTCCCTTAATTGCAGCTCTCTTGAAGGGCGGAGATGGGCCTTGTTTAAAGGGCCAGCCACAATTTACTGAGATATTTCACACCTGAATTAATTGTCCTCCTGATTCCAGCTCAGGGTTTAAAACAGCCCCACTCTAGTCACTTGCAGGTTTCAGGCAGAGATGAGGTGATGCTGCCAGCAGAGGAAGGTAGGAAGCCTGGTTTTACTGTGGCTGCTTATTCTGGGGTGGTTCTTTGAGTTGTTGGGGTGAAAGGAATCCGGTGTTTGTGGGTCGTTTGCAAACTGGTGTTCCATGTGGTTCGTGGGTATTGAGCCAGAGAAATGTGTTGTTTTAATGTGTGTGGTTTACGGTGCCTGCAACTTTAGCTCTTGTCTTGGGATGATGGTTTTGGGATGTTTGTGCCTGAGGTTTGGCTCTGAAGTTGTCGGACTCTGGCTTTCCCTTACTCTTAATTTAGTCTGTATGTGGTCTGAGTCCAGCGTGTTCTTTGAATGAAGTGATAGGAAAAGGTATTCGGTTCAACAGTCAATTTATTACCCAGCACAAGAATAAAACTTAACAGAGCTCTGGGTCAGTCGTTAGTTCATAGGTCACCTGCACAGTGAGCTATTCCCCAAGACTGACCCCTATTGTCCAGTTGGCTCAGTTTATATAGATCAACCTTATCATACAGAACAAAAGTTGGCTTCCTTTGCTAGATCTTTTTGCATAAGGGTTATCACAAGTCATCTCCTGTTTTGCAGATATCTGGGGTGTAGCGCTCCCATCTTAATCCTCCAGGCCAGACTATCCTGTTGTTTTGATCAGAAATTAATTCATCACCAGATATTTCTAATCACCATTCTGTTCCTGTCTGGCCAATTTCTGCTGTTCTCTTTAACACCTCCTCATGCCTTAATCTTCCTCCTAGACTGGTTTTCCATTTCCTTGGTTTCTTGCAGGCCATTCTTTGTTCTGGTCTGGCCTGTGTCTCCTGTGCTACTCACCACCTCCTTCAGTTGGAGCTTTCTTCCTAAATCGTTTTATGAATTTCCTCTCCCTGTATTTGGGAGCAGACAATTTTGCTCAGCCAACTTCGCTCCATGCTGTGATTGCCACTTAATCACATTCCTCTTTTTCCCTGAACCATGCAGTACATATCAACTTATTAATTAATCATTTCTTTCATAATGTTTTAACCCCTAGATTCCAACAAAGTGTAGGCTGCTGATGGTTTGATCCCAGAATTGGGGTGGGGAGGGGGGCGGGGGGTGTTATTTGTGGGCAAGGGCTGGTTTGGAGGCTGCAGGGAATTCTTTTGCTCTTGACTGTAAGAAGCATTTCATTTAATTTTTACTGATGTAACCATCTTACCTTACGTGTGTGTAATATTGCACTATGTTACAGGACAGTCAGTCGAATTTTGATCTTGGCATGTTTAACAGAAAATGACAGTGACCCAGCTTCAAATCTGTCCCTTGTGTCAGGATTTTCCCCCCATCACCTTTTACAAAATGGCAAGGTGAACAGGGGCATTTGTGTGGGTCAGGGTTTTTTTTTAATTAATTTTTAAGAGTTAGTTATATTCTTGCTAATTTTACAAGAATATAATTCAAATCCCGATACATGTGGCTGATTAATACAAATTGAGATCTACCCAGACCCACCCTCTCCACATCCCATATGAGGGACCAGAGATCTTCAACAGATGTTTTATTTAACCATAATATTGTGAATATTTCAAAACTTCACTTCAACCCACCTTTAGGAAATGTGGGCTCCAAAGATAGAATGTTCATCTCGTGAACGATACATTATTTTCTTGTGGTGAACAGTTCCGAACCTCAGCCAGTTTGCAAGATATGGCCACGCACTTTCTAGCTGTACAATTTGCAGCAATTTACACCTGGTAAATATTCAGTTCTAATTTAAATTTAATTCCTTAACATTTCTTTCTCATGGATCCTGTGGGAATTTTAAAAAAAATACTTATTTCAACCAAGCTGCCCAACTTTAGGACATTGCCAAGTCAAATGCAGAAAAGTACAAATGACTTGTTAACATTTGAAACAAATCCGATTCCATGTATTTTCTTTTGAGGTGTCTGGTGAATAAAATTGTATTGAACCAGTCTATCTCATTTATAACGATCAGTCCATTTTCTATGTTCAAATCTCCATCCCATCTTTGCCTCAGTTTATGAATTCCTAATTTCTCAGCTTTTGCAGTCATTTCTACATTACTGAATAAATTTATATTCCCATGACCTGTTTCAGATGGTCAGGGCTTGTTATGACCTGTTACTGTTCTATCTGCCACTGTATTTTACATTTTGCATATCCTCTTCCTAAAGACAAGGAAAGGACTTCTTGTTGGTCATCTAATCTCATGTACCAGTTAGGGTTAGGGAACACAAAAAAATCAACAGGAGTCTGGAAGAGTTGCTCACAGTTCACGTTAGTAATCATTCTCTGCCTGCTTGATTTCTGGTTTCCAATTTACCCAAATGTCTTAATTTCATAGCAGTCTTAAATTCTTCACTTCAAAGCAGAAACAATGCCATTCAGGGTCTGAGTGGTGCTGGGGGCTTATTGCAGCCTTTGGATCAGGTCTAACAATTTGCACCATTGTTTTGCAGATCAGGCAGGCATTTGGATATGTATGGCTCAGTAGAGGAGGTGAGAATTGATCCCTGTCTGGAATGTGCTTTTTAACTCTCTTTCCCAGCTTTCTGCCAAAGTGGTTTCTTCATCATAATTCCCAGAAGAAGATATTCTACAGCTAATATTCCACACACTTCACCAAATGAGGCTAGTTGTGGGAAAAAGAAGTTCCTGTCTGTGTGGATGGACAATTTAAGGGTGAAAAAATGACCTGATGTCCACATATAGTAACTCAACCAAATTCTGTAAGGACACAAATGCTGGAGAAGCTCATCTGATCAAGCAGTGAACCTTTATAGAGTACAGATACTCGTAGCCCTGTTAAAAGGCACAAGCCTGAAACACTGGTTGTGTATCTTTTTTTAAACTTTATTTATGAACATGTAAAATACATAGTAAACAAAATAAACCAACCTCCCAAAAAAAACTATATTCCATCCCCCCTCCCCATAATTAACCCCCCCCAAACTCCCTCGACTGAGGGAGAGAAAAATCATATAAATTCGTTGCGGCAGAATGAAAACACCAAACCTAATTTTCCACGTCATCGCAATGCATTTACTGGCCACTGCTAATACTAACTGAATAAACTCAATTTGAGGTTTATCCATTCTTAATCCCGTTGTTCAAGTTGTAATATACCGCATTAGAAAAAGCAGTGGATCGAACATAAAAAGAGTTTCTTTAAAGTAGTTTCAAATAAATCCTCAAAGGCTTAACTTTATCACACAACCAGATAGACAAAAAAAAGTATTAATTTGAATCCCACAATGAAAACATTATTCTGAATGACTAAATCCTTATCTTTTTTTCCTGGAGTTAAATACAACTGATGTAAAAAGAAATTATAATTCACCCAATTATATCGCACATTCATCAATTTAATCCACCATCTTCACACATAGTAAGTAGTCCGTTCTTCTTGGGTTAATTCTAAAGAAGAATCTCCCATTTAATCTAAAGTTGGTTTAGCCATTTTCTGTTGTCACAAACATTTCTGAAATAGATCCCTTTTTTTGCCCCATTTACAATTTTCAATTTTAGTTAACTTGGGTATCTTCAATTCCCGCCCAAATCCACCTGTGACAGCACTTGCATGGAATGACACCCGTTTACCATGTCCCTCTGTTCAACCTCACTCCTCAGTGCCCGACCGTTCACCGTGTCTATCTTTTCTTGGTTTGCCCTTCAAAATGTGACACCTCACACTTGTCTGCATTAAATTCCATCTGCCCTTTCTCCAGCTGGTCCAGATCCTTCTGCAAGACTTCCTGGCTGTCCACAACTCCTCCGTTCTTGGTGTCACCTGCCAACTTGCTAATCCAATTCACCACATTATTGTTCCAGCACCTATCCCTGAGGCACATCTCTCATCACAGGCCTCCAGTCTGAAGAGCAATTGGTCTCACCAACTCACTGGCTTCTCCTGCACAGCCGTTGTTTCACATCCAAAATACAGAGGACATATGGATGGATGTTAAAATTCTCAAAGGTACATTCGTTAAAATGGTGTCAAATCACAAGGAACAGAAGTTGGCCATTCATGCCACTGTGTCTGCTATCCCCTGATCTAAACAGTTCTCGCCTCTCATTCCAAGTTATGGCTTTTTCCCCTGATCCCTTGATACCCTGACTCATTAAACATCTATTAATTCCGCCCCCCCCCCCCCCCACCACTTAAACTCTCTTAACAATCCAGCAACAAATTCCATGACCTTCTGGTGAAATAAATTTCTCATCTGCTTTAAATAGGTACCTTCTAATTCTAAGACAATGTCTTTTTATCCAAGGGAAACATTATTCACATCTACTGTCCAATCCTTTCAGCATTGGAAAGGTTTCTGAAATCTCCTCTCCTTCTTCTATACTCCAATGAAGAGTGGAGATATATCATCCTGGTAAATCTCTGCTCTCTCTCCAACATCAGCACATCCTTTTTAAGATAAACTTCGCAGTTCTCCAAATGAGGTCTCTCCCATGCCCTATCAACACCTCCCTACCCTAGAAACAAAGGCCAACATAGAATTTGCTTTCTTTTCCTGCCGATCCAACCTGGTGGTTACCCACTCACTATGTTTTCCTGAACGAGAACCCCCCAAGTCCCTTGACACTTGAAATAATTACATGTAATTTCTGTAACAAATTTGAAATTTTTGGAAAGATTTGGGAATCCTATTTATAAACTGTAGGAATTAAGTTGTAATCGCCCAACCTGAACCTTCTGACTCCTAAAATCAAGAAAATTTGTTAGATTTTATTTGATAGTTTTTTAGTAATTTTTTTATAAATACTTTCCAGATGTTATCTATCTTTTTTATTGGGTTGTTGGGCAGGGGGAATTAAAAAAAATACTATGTATTAATTTTTCATTATCTTTGAATGAGAAATTTATGTACGCATTTAATGCATGTGAAATTAAAATTTTCAAAGAGAAGCTTAACATAACGTAATACATTTAGCTTATTTTCAAGAGTTGTGGAGAGTGAGGAGGGTTTTCATGGAGTACAAAAGGATTTGGACTGTTTGGAAAGATGGCAGATGGAGTTTAATATAGGTAAATGTGAGGGGCTTTATTTTGGTAAGAATAACCAAGACGTATGCAGTGAAGGGGAGGGCATTGAGGAACAGAGGGATCTTGGAAGAATGGTTCAATAGACAATAGGAGCAGGAGTAGGCCCTTCTGCCTGTCGAGCCTTCAGTGACCGCCATTTCACAGATCATGGCTGATCACTACTATCAGTACCCCTTTCCAGCCTTATCCCCATAACCCTGAACTCCTTTGCCCACAAGAGTCTTATCTAACTCTCTTTTGAACATAATCAGCGAATCTGCCTCTACCACCCTCTATGGCAGAGCATTCCACAGATTCACACTTCTCTGAGTAAAACAATGTTTTCTCATCTCCGTCCTAAAGGGCCTACCCTGTATTCTTAAACTATGCCCTCTAGTCCTCGTCTCCCCCATCACTGGGAACATGTAATCCGACTTCACCCTGTCCATCCCCCTGATAATTTTGTATACCTCAATCATGTCCCCCCTCATTCTTCTAAACTCCATCGGATACAAGTCTAGTTTTTCTAGCCTTTCAGCATATGTCAACCCCGCCATCGCTGGAACTAACCTTGTAAATCTGCGCTGCACATCCTCTATTGCTAGTATGTCCTTCCTCAAAATTGGAGACCAGTACTGGGTGCAATACTCCAGGTGGGGTCTCACCAGGGCCCTGTACAACTGCAGAAGGGCGTCTCTGTTCCTATACTCCAATCCCCTCTTTATGAAAGCCAACATGCCATTTGCCCATTTCACAGCTTTCTGAACGTGCATGTTAGCCTTCAGTGACCGGTGAACAAGTACACCCAGATCCATTTGCTCCTCCCCACTCCCTAGCTTGTCTCCATTTAAATAATACTCAGCTTTCCTATTATTGCCCCCGAAATGGATAACCTCACATTTGCTCACATTGAACGTCATCTTCCATTCAGCAGCCCACACCCCCAACCTGTCCAAGTCCCTCTGCATTTTCCTGACATCCTCCTCACACCCCACACCACCACCCCGTTTAGTGTCATCTGCAAATTTGCTCATGTTATTAATAATCCCCTCATCCAAATCATTTACATAAATTACAAACAACTGAGGACCCAATACCGATTCCTGCGGCAATCCACTCGTCACATCCTGCCATCCTGAAAAAGACCCGCTTACTCCAACCCTTTGTTTCCTATTTCTTAACCAATTTCCTATCCATGTCAGCACCTTACCTCCAATTCCATGCTCCCTGATCTTGCCCACTAGTCTCCCGTGCGGTACCTTATCAAAGGCCTTCTGGAAGTCCAAATACACCACATCCACTGGCTCTCCCAAGTCCACCCTCTTTGTCCCATCCTCGAAAAATTCCAGAAGGTTAGTCAAGCATGACTTACCCTTAAGGAATCCATGCTGACTAGCCCTTATACTATTATTTCTGCCTAAGTGTTCTGCTATTACTCCTTTTATGATAGATTCCAGTATCTTCCCCACCACTGACATCAGGCTGACCGGTCTATAATTTCCCGTTTTCTCCCTCCCTCCCTTCTTAAAAATCGGCACCACATCAGCCACTCTCCAATCCTCAGGGACCTCCCCCGAATCTATGGAACTTTGGAAAATGTCGACCAGTGCCTCCACAATTTCCATAGCAACTTCTTTAAGCACCCTGGGATGCAGCCCATCAGGCCCTGGGGTTTTATCAGCCCTCAGTCCCAACAATTTACTCACAACCTCCTGCTTCTAGATCCGGATATCCATTAGATCCCCTACTTCCCCAGGAAAGTTCCCCAAGTCTCTTGATACCGCATGACCACTACCCCCTAACTGTCCATAACCTATATCCTCCTTGGTGAAGACAGATGCAAAGTATTTGTTAAATTCCTCAGCCAACTCCTTGTTTCCGGTAATAATTCCACCCTTTTCCATTCTTAATGGACCAATTGTAGACAGAACCAATTTCTTCCTCTTCACATATTGAAAAAAGCTTTTGCTATCCTCCATTATATTATTTGCTAATTTCCTCTCGTACTTCATTTTCCCCTCTCATGACTTTCTTAGTTACCCTCTGATGCTCTTTGAAGGTTTCCCAATCCTCTAACTTACCACTCCGCTTCGCTATCTTATACTTACTCCCTTTGGATTTGATAGTGCACTTGATTTCATTAGTTAGCCACGGCTGCCATTTGCATCTCCTAGAGCCTTTCCTCCACTTTGGAATAAATTTGTCTTGAATCCTGTAAAAAATGTCCAAAAATACCTGCCATTTTCCCCAGTTGTCCTCCCAGCTAGTGTATCTTTCCATTTTATTTTGGCTAGCTCCTCCCTCATAGCTGCATAATCCCCTTTATTTAACTGCAGTACAGATGCTTCCGACTTCCTTTCCTTTTCCCTTTCTAATTGCAGCTCAAAAGTAACCATACCATGGTCACTATTCCCTATGGCACCCCTACATCGAGGTCACTTATTAACTCTGCGTCGCTGCACAGCACCAAGTCCAGAATCGAGTTCCCCCTGGTATGTTCCTCCACTAGCTGCTCCAAGAAAGTATCTCGTAGACATTCAATAAACTCACTCTCTTGTGTTCCTGCCCCCGTCTGATTATCCCAGTCCACCTTCATGTTGAAGTCCCCCATAACTACCGTATTGCTACCACTTTGACATGCCACTCTTAATTCCTGATTTACACTGCCACCGATATCTGAGCTACTTTTCGAAGGCCTGTAAATGACCCCCATTATGGTCCTCATGCCTTTACAATTTCTTAATTTTATCCAAACAGACTCTACCCACCTGTTTCAATGTCTTTCCTTTCAAACGCCTGAATTTCATTTCTTACCAACAGAGCTACCCCACCCCCCCCTTCCCAACTTTCTGTCTTTTCTATAGGACGTGTACCCGGGAACATTGATTTCCCAATCCATTCGTGGGAATTCGGTCGTGTCCACAGGAAAAAGGGAATCTCAGGGTTGGATGTGATGTCGTGTATGTTCTCTGCCAATCAATGGGAAATCTCCAAATCTTCAATCTTGGTGCAAGAGCCCACGAGGTACAAACCAACCATCTCCTGTCCAAGCTGCAGATTGCAAGGGCTGTAAAGTGCTGCCACCGCCTGTTCACACCGAGTACTGCATGCATGAAGCAAGGGAGAGAGAGAGAGAGAGATAGGTATAATACCACCACCTGGTGTCCGGACTCGCGAACTACAGGATACATGATTTTTATTTTTCATGGGAGTGTCGGAGAATGAGAGGAGACTTGATTAAGGTTAACAAAATAGAGCAAGATGGATAATATGGAGCTCCAATGAACAGGGAGGTCTCACCTCTGAAGGAGCAAGTGTGAGATCTCCCAGTTCATTCTTGCTCGGGCAGTGGTGGCCAATTCAAGACAGCTCCAATTAGGGGAAGAGAATATGCTGTTTCAGGTCATGGGTTTGAAACGGTTTCCCCAGTTGTGCCATTCAGACTCAAGAGAGCAGATGCTTGCAGACAGGAAGGAAACCTAGTTTTATTGTGGAGAATTGCTTGTTTTTTGGGGTGAAGGTTGTTTGTGGTCTGAGATTCCTAAATATTTTACAATGGAAGCAGCACTTTTCCTTGTGCCTGATTGCTACATAGCGGGTAAAATGTCTCAAATCTATCGCTCAGCCAGTACAGTACTTTTGGTCATTGATTTGGAGAGAGAGTGATGGCTTGGCAATATTTATAGCATGGTGAGTCCAAAGCTCTCAAAGTGACAGTGTGGAAGGAGTTTGTCTGTTCTTTGTGTTTCCTGCCACCCTTGAGAACTTAAAAAGTGTCCGTGAATTGTGGTATTGGTGAGACACAAGCTTGTTTTGCCCTCTTTTTGTTCTGTATGTCTATAAAGTTTCAGTTTAGGGATAAAATGTCCAGACACTGTTCTGTTCAAAAGTCTAGTAACCAAATCAGATTCTCCCGAGTTCTTGTCATGGATATGCATCAAGAAGCCTGTTTTGCAGCAGTCGTGTTGCATTAGAGGTGCACATACAATTTTCAAAAATAATGAGTTTGAAACCAGAAAAAGATCAGGTCGTGCCAAAAGGTTCATCTGTGCTGTTGAATTGAATTGATGCCCCCAGGTCCAGAATGTGCACTTCCACCCCATGGTCTTGAGCTTTCCAAATCGCCAATGAACTTACGGCCCCCTTGAGCTGTGGAGTGTGGGAGGAAATCCACACGGACACCGAGAGGATGTAGAAACTTCTTGCAGTCAGTGCTGACTTGATCCTGGGGTGACTCGTGCTGGAGAGGTGGGACTACTGTCCTGCCTTCACCTTGTGATGGCTGATTTTTGTCTGTTGGTGGATGGACGTCTGACATGATATTCCCTTGGCCTTGAGGGAAAGAAGAGTAGAAATTGCAAGGGCTCTGACAGAAATATTTAAAACCTGTTTGTCCACTGGTGAGGTGCCAGAGGAATGGATGTAATCTAATGTTCCTTTGTTGAAAAACGGCTTCAAAAGCCAACCAGGTGAGCCTGACAGTCATAGGTTAATTATTGGAGGGTAATCAGAGAGTACCTCGAAAAGAATCTGTTCAAATAGCTGGCCTTGATCAACCATAGCATAGAATACGGGAGTCGGGCAGTGAGGTTGAGACGAGACAAGATATTGGTGAGGCCCTGTTGAGAGTACTGTGTGCAGTTCTGGTCACCAAATGAGAGGAAAGCTATCAACAAAGTCGAGAGGGTGCAGAGAAGATTTAAGTCAATGTTACCTGGATATCAGCAACTAGATTACAAAGAAAGATTGAGCAAATGAAGTCTTTATTCTTTGGATTGTAGATGGTTGAGAGGGGATTTGATCGAGGTCTTTAAAATTACTAGGAGGATAGAACGAGTTGATGTGGATAGACTTTTTTCATTGCGGGAGCAGAGATTGAAACAGGAGGTAAAAGTTTGGAAGTAACATGAGGGGGAACTTCTTTACTCAGAGTGGTGGCTGAGTGGAGTGAGCTCCCGGGAGAAATAGTGGCGGCAGGGTCCATTTTGTCATTTCAGGGAAAATTGGAGGGGAGGGGAATGCAGAGAGGTGGTACGAGAGGAGAGTATTTAGTTCAGTGCAGAGAAGAAGGGCCAAGTGACCTGTTTCTGTGCTGTAATTGTTATAGGGTTAAAATGTGTGGCAGTAACTTGGAAGTCCGATGCGTATTTGGGAATGGGTCGATGGCCACACTGAAATAGGCCGTTGATTCCCACTTGAAATAATTACATCGAATTCACGGAACAAATTTGAATTTCTCTTTTGAAGATTTGGGATATGTATTTACCAATTGTCGGAATTAAGTTTTAACCACCCAACACGAACTTTCTGACTCCTAAAACCAAGAAAACCAAGATTTTATTTGAGAGTTTTGGTCAATTTTTATAAATACTATCTAGATGTTTTCTCTCTTTATTGTTTTCTATTGGGTAGCTGTGGGAGGGGTTACTTTTGAAATCACTATGCATTAATTTTATCTTATTTTCAAATAAGAAATTTAAGTTTTTTAATGCATATGTTAAATTAAATGTAAAAATGTTACAAATAAGATGAATGAAGAATTGTTTCAGGAACTGGCGATCTTCCACGAGTGCCGTCAACCCCAGGAAGCAGGAATGTGTGAACGAAACACAAAACTGGCCAGAAGAACTGAGGAAACACAGCTAAAAGTGTCCAAAAAGGTGCTGATGCCATCTTGATTTTAATGCAGGTGACACCGAGGAATGCATTGGGGCAGAGATGGTCTATGGGCAGCCAATACGGACGCCTTGGGGAACAAAGCCCGCACCACCAGTAGGGATGGATAATGGTGGGTAATGAATAAGCATATATTAGAGACACCGAGAGAGAGCGACACACACATACCCAGACAGACAGACACACACACACAGACACAGAGAGACAGATACACACACACAGACACACAGAGACACACACGTAATATTTGCTTAAGTTGTCGTTTGTTTCCATGAAATTACCTCAAAGATATTGCTGCGGGTCGACTGTGGAGGCCACTCCTGTGATCGCGGTTCGTTTTACTGCGCTTTTTTGGCCAAAATGGCCACACTTTCACGCACGACCACGCCGTACATGGAAAGATTAATGATGCCTGGCGTCCCATTGGCCTGAAATATTCTATTAAATTTTATTAAAATGTTCAAAAAAAAGCTTAACATAACGTAATACATTTTGCTTATTTTCAAGTTGTGGAGAGTGAGGAGGGTTTTCATGGACTACAAAAGGATTTGGACTGTTTGGAAAGATGGCAGATGGAGTTTAATGTAGGTAAGTGTGAGGTACTTTAATTTGGTAAGAATAACCAAGACGTATGCAGTGAAGGGGAGGGCATTGAGGAACAGAGGGATCTTGGAGGAATGGTTCAATAGACAATAGGAGCAGGAGTAGGCCCTTCGGCCTGTCGAGCCAGCACCACCATTTTACAGATCATGGCTGATCACTACTATCAGTACCCCTTTCCAGCCTTATCCCCATAACCCTTAACTCCTTTGCCCAATAGAGTCTTACCTAACTCTCTTTTGAACATAATCAGCGAATCTGCCTCTACCACCCTCCGTGGCAGAGCATTCCACAGATTCACACTTCTCTGTGTAAAAAAATGTTTTCTCATCTCCGTCCTAAAGGGCATACCCTGTATTCTTAAACTATGCCCTCTAGTCCTCGTCTCCCCCATCACTGGGAACAAGTAATCTGACTTCACCCTGTCCATCCTCCTGATAATTTTGTATACCTCAATCATGTCCCCCCTCATCCTTCTAAACTCCATCGGATACAAGTCCAGTTTCTCTAGCCTTTCAGCATATGTCAACCCCGCCATCCCTGGAACTAACCTTGTAAATCTGCGCTGCACACACTCTATAGCTAGTATGTCCTTCCTCAAAACTGGAGACCAGTACTGGACGCAGGTGGGGTCTCACCATGGCCCTGTACAACTGCAGAAGGGCGTCTCTGTTCCTATACTCCAATCCCCTCTTTATGAAACCCAACATGCCATTTGCCTTCTTCACAGCTTTCTGAACCTGCATGTTAGCCTTCAGTGACCGGTGAACAAGTACACCAAGATCCATTTGCTCCTCCCCACTCCCAAGCTTGTCTCCATTTAAATAATACTCAGCTTTCCTATTATTGCCCCCGAAATGGATAACCTCACATTTGCTCACATTGAACGTCATCTTCCATTCAGCAGCCCACACCCCCAACCTGTCCAAGTCCATCTGCATTTTCCTGACATCCTCCTCACACCCCACACCGCCACCCAGTTTAGAGTCATCTGCAAATTTGGTCATGTTATTAATAATCCCCTCATCCAAATTATTTACATAAATTACAAACAACTGAGGACCCAATACCGATCCCTGCGGCACTCCACTCGTCACATCCTGCCATCCTGAAAAGGACCGGCTTACTCCAACCCTTTGTTTCCTATTTCTTAACCAATTTCCTATCCATGTCAGCACCTTACCTCCAATTGCATGCTCCCTGATTTTGCCCACTCGTCTCCCGTGCGGTACCTTATCAAAGGCCTTCTGGAAGTCCAAATACACCACATCCACTGGCTCTCCCAAGTCCACCCTCTTTGTCACATCCTCGAAAAATTCCAGAAGATTTGTCAAGCATGACTTACCCTTAAGGAATCCATGCTGACTAGCCCTTATACTATTATTTCTGCCTAAGTGTTCTGCTATGACACCTTTTATGATAGATTCCAATATCTTCCCCACCACTGACGTCAGGCTGACCGGTCTATAATTTCCCGTTTTATCCCTCCCTCCCTTCTTAAAAATCGGCACCACATCAGCCATTCTCCAATCCTCAGGGACCTCCCCCGAATCTATGGAACTTTGGAAAATGTCGACCAGTGCCTCCACAATTTCCATAGCAACTTCTTTAAGCACCCTGGGATGCAGCCCATCAGGCCCTGGGGTTTTATCAGCCCTCAGTCCCAACAATTTACTCACAACCTCCTGCTTCTAGATCCGGATATCCATTAGATCCCCTACTTCCCCAGGAAAGTTCCCCAAGTCTCTTAATACCGCATGACCACTACCCCCTAACTGACCATAACCTATATCCTCCTTGGTGAAGACCGATGCAAAGTATTTGTTAAATTCCTCAGCCATCTCCTTGTTTCCGGTAATAATTCCAGCCTTTTCCATTCTTAATGGATCAATTTTAGACCGAACCAATTTCTTCCTCTTCACATATTTAAAAAAGCTTTTGCTATCCTCCAAGATATTATTTGCTAATTTCCTCTCATACTTCATTTTCCCCTCTCTTATGACTTTCTTAGTTACCCTCTGATGCTCTTTGAAGGTTTCCCAATCCTCTAGCTTCCCACTCCACTTCGCTATCTTATACTTACTCCCTTTGGATTTGATATTGCACTTGATTTCATTAGTTAGTCACGGCTGCCATTTGCATCTCCTAGGGCATTTCCTCCACTTTGGAATAAATTTGTCCTGAATCCTGTGGAAAATGTCCAAAAACACCTGCCATTTTTCCCGAGTTGTCCTACCAGCTAGTGTATCTTTCCATTTTATTTTGGCTAGATCCTCCCTCATAGCTGCATAATCCCCTTTATTTAACTGCAGTACAGATGCTTCCGACTTCCTTTCTTTTTCCCTTTCTAATTGCAGCTCAAAAGTAACCATACCATGCTCACTATTCCCTAATGGCTCTCCTACATCGAGGTCACTTATTAACTCTGCGTTGCTGCACAGCACCAAGTCCAGAATCGACTTCCCCATGGTATGTTCCTCCACTAGCTGCTCCAAGAAAGTATCTCGTAGACATTCAATAAACTCACTCTTGTGTTCCTGCCCCCGTCTGATTATCCCAGTCCACCTTCATGTTGAAGTCCCCCATAACTACTGTATTGCTACCACTTTGACATGCCACTCTTAATTCCTGATTTATACTTCTACCGATATCTGAGTTAATTTTCGGTGGCCTGTAAATGACCCCCATTATGGTCTCATGCCTTTACAATTTCTTAATTCTATCCAAACAGACTCTACCCACCTGTTTCAATGTCTTTCCTTTCAAACGCCTGAATTTCATTTCTTACCAACAGAGCTACCCCACCTCCTCTTCCTAACTTTCTGTCTTTTCTATAGGACTATCTTGGGTAAACTTGTACCTTTCACTTTGTTCGTTTTAGATTGGTCACAGTGTTTGAGCTACCGAAAGAAAATAGAGACACACACCGAGAGCAGTTCAGTCTACACAAATGTTTATTCCAAATATAAAGCAGGTTTCAAACTACAATATGCAAGCCTGCCTAATCATACTTAACAACGCCTGGACTGGTCCCAACTGCCGAAGCGAGGCAATGACGGCACACTTGTAGTAGGCTGCCGGGGCGCCGGTAGCAGCTCCTTCACCTCCCCCGACCGGGACGTTGCTCGGACTCTAGCTGTTCTTCCTTCTTGACAAAGGATGTTCCCATCCCTCGGAGAGTCTAAACTTCAGCAGCAAGACCACAGACTTTTATACCCCAAAAACAATTAATCATGCACCCACTCCCTCTAACATTTGTCAGTCAAAATCAAAGCTGAGCATACTATTCTACAAGTTAGAAGATGAATTATTATGGAGAAGGATGCTATGATATCCTGGTTTATCTCGTAGATACAAAGACTTATTGAAACTTTTAAGGCTTTAGCAATACCGTGCCATCCTGTATTTCGGAAAGAACAATTAATCATGCACCCACTCCCTCTAACATTTGTCAGTCAAAATCAAAGCTGAGCATACTATTCTACAATTTAGAAGATTGATTATTATGGAACCAGGATGCTATGATTTCCTGGTTTATCTTGTAGATACAAGGACTCATTACAACTTCTTGAGCAAGACAGGTTGTGACCAAAACGTCAATTTCAGAGTGTCGTATTTGACAACTGCTTTCCCTGGGCCTTACGGTGGAATTCCATTTCAAAGTGTATCTTCAGATAAATCCCCATGGCTGAGTTTAATTACATCTGCTAATTCTGAAAGTAAGGTGACCTGAGTGTGGCCCCAGTGTTGTCAGTTTCACATAAGCAAGGAAGCATCTGAGCACATGGTTTTAACCCTCCATTACAAGGACGTGTACCCGGGAACATTGATTTCCCAATCCCGCCTTTCCCGCAGCCATGTCTCCGTAACTCCGACAACGTCATAACCTCCCATTGCCATTCGCGCCTCAAGCTCATCCCTTTTATTCCTTACACTCAGTGCATTCATACACAATACCTTGATACCATATCTCCTTTCTCCCTCCATCTTTGTTCTCGATGCACTTGCCCCTACTCTCCTATCACTTTTAGTTCCCTTTTTCCTTACTGTTTCACCGTCTAACAGAACTACTCCTATATTCACTCTCCTATCTGCTTCCCTATCAGTCCAGTTCCCTTCCCCCTACCAAATTCGTTTTAAATTTGAAGGTGGATTCCAATGGAGATAGAAGGCTTTGGGTACGCTGGCCTTTATAAATCATAGCATGGAATATAGGATCTGGGGAGGTGATGTTCAGAGTGTTGGTGAGGCCAACTTTGGAGTATTGTATGCCTTTCTGGTCCCCAAATTATAGGAAGGATATCAATAAGGTAGAGAGAGTGCAAAGAAGTTTGACGAAAATGTTGCCTGGATTGCAGTATTTTGAATACGTAGAAAGATTGAGTAGACTGGAACTTCATTCAGTGGAGCAGAGAGGGTTGAGCGGGGATTTGATAGAGGTATTTAAAATTATCAAGGGAATAGATAGAGTAGCTGTGAATAGGCTCTTTCCCCTAAGGGGAGCAGAGATTGGAACAAGGGGTCATATGTTAAGGGGCAAAACTTGAGAAGTAATACAAGAGGATGCTTCACTCAGAGTGGTGGCTGAGTGGAATGATCTACTGGAAGAAGTTGCGCCAGGGTCAATTCTGTCATTTAAGATGAGGTTATATGAGTACATGGATGCGAGGGGGTGGGAGGGTTATGGGCAAGGGAAGTAGGTAGGTGGAACTCGTGGAGTTTCACGTAAATCGGTGCTTTAGGTGCCATGAGCAAGTTGGCTCTTTCTTGCACTCGACTTGATTACGTGAAACCTTTCTGGGTTAGAATCAAGGAACTTATTAAAATTTAAACTTTCACTTGATCCTAAGGTATTTTTATTGGGTTATATGAAGAAATTGAGTTTAGAATTAAAATTAGATGAGTCTCAAATTGCTCTTTGAGATTGGCTTAAGCTGGGGCTAGAAAATGATGAGTATTCAATGGTGGCATTCAGAAAGGAGGTCTTGTATTCCATTGGAAAAGATAACGTATAATACAAGCCTCGTCTACCAGTGGAAATATTAAACAGGCAGAATACTATTCATAGTCTGAAAATGAGAGGTTATCCGTATAAAAGAGATCAGGAAGAACTTCTTTAGCCAGAGGGTCGTGGATGTGTGGAACTCACTGCGGCATCCAGCAGTGGAAGCCAGATCGCTGGGAGTATTTTAAAAAGAACGACAAATATCTCATTAGTGAGGGCATCAAGGGATTATGGGGGAAAGGCCAAAAATGAGAACTAGTGTAGAGTAGCTTAGTGTAGATTTATGGAACAGACTCGATGGGCCTAGTGGCCTGGTTCTGTTCCTTTGTCTGTGATCACTAATGGAGTTACTTCAGAAATGTACAGATAAAAAGCTCCTAAATTAGAAATTCATAAATCAAGATTAAAATGGGAATCTGATTTGAAAGTTAAAATATGAAAATGATTAAGTACAACTAAAATTATTAATGTCAGGTCGAGACTGGTACAATATAATCTTTTTTACATCGATTATACTTGACACCCAATTAAAATAAATTTAATTTGACATTATCAGATTTGTCTTGCATGTAATAAAGTAGGTTCTTTTTGTGTGGATAAATGTGAGGTGAACCACTTTGGAGGCAAGAACAGGAAAGAGGACTATTACCTCAACGGTATCTGTTCAGGAAATGCAGAGAGACTTGGGTGTTGCTGTGCATCAGTCGTTGAAAGTGGGTGTGCAGGTCCAACAGGCGGTGAGGAAGGCATTCATAGCAATAGGATTTGAGTACAGAGATCCTGCTGCAGCCGTACACGGCCTTGGTGAGACCACACCTGGAGTACTGCGTGCCATTTTGGCCTCTTTAATCCGAGGAAGGACATCCTCGCCGTGGAGTGGGTGCAGAGAAGATTCACTAGACTGATACCAGGGATGGAAGGACTTGCAGATGAAGAAAGGTTGGAAAGACTAGGCTTGTATTCTCTGGAATTTAGGAAATTGAAGGGGGATCTTATAGAAACAAAATTCTAAAGGGTTTAGACAGACTAGATGCGGGTAGGTTGTTTGCAATGCTGGGAAATACAGAACCAGGGGTTACAGTTTAAGGATAACCATACTATAACCATATAACCATTTACGGAGCGGAAACAGGCCATGTTGGCCTTTCGAGTCCGCACCAGTTCACTGATTTTATGCGCCCTCTTCAGGCATTGGGGGAAGGTTTTCAGGACCGAGATGAGGAAAGATTTCCTCTCTTGGAGGATGATGGATCTATGGAATTCTTTGCTACAGAAAGTAGTTGAGGCTGGTTCCTTGTCAATGTTCAAGAGTAGGTTAGAATTGGCCCTTGTGGCTAAGGGGATCAGGAGGTATGGAGAGAAGGCAGGAACTGGGTACTGATCAGCCATGATCGTATTGAATGGCAGGGTAGGTTTGAAGGGCCAAATGGCCGAATCCTGCACCTATTTTTCTATGTTTATATATTCTACTTGGGTTTGTCCAAAATATATACATTTTGGTCCAAAATTAAAATTTTGAACACTCCCAATGGATCCTAGAATATTTTTCCTGGAAGAGACTAAAAATATTTGGATTAAACGGGATTTTTACAGGTTGCTTTAGCTGGTTCATATTTGGAGGACCAAGTCACCAAATTGCAGAATCCATGTGATTGAAGAAGTGCAGAGATTGGTTAGGATATTGCTGGGACTTGAAGGTGAACCCACCAGGGCCTACAGCTGGTCCTCAATGTTGTCGACACATTCTTGGAAAGTGTGACTTGAAGTGAAATGAAGGTTTTACCATGGGCTCAATGATCAAAAATAAGAGAAGTTCCTATTGGGCGATCCTGTCTCTCAATCCACCACAATCTCTGAACCTCTGAATTGTAGTTGTGGCCTCCCCATTCTTTTCTGAGCTGAGACCAATATTGACGTTTAGGTCATGGTTGCAGATGGGTTGGAAATACTGAAGAAGTTTCCTCTTGCCTTACTCAGTTGCAGTGTCCATACTGGATGGGTAACCCTGGCCATTGATCAGCAGATCCAGAGAACACAGCACAGTACAGGCCCTTCAGGCCTTGATGTTGTTCTAGCCCATATATTCACTCCTTAAATATAATGTACTAAACCAATGGTTCTCAACCTTTTTCCTTGCACTCACATACCACTTTTAGTGGTAAGTGGGTGGAAAGAAAGTTCAAACCCTATTTTAAAATAATCATATGAACAATCTAGAATCGTCATTCTCAAGCTTCCCTTCCCACTCACCTACCACATGAAGCAATCCCTTAATGTTCAGAGATTACTTAAGGTGGTAGGTGAGTGAGAAGATGAAGGTTGAGAACCTCTTTCTGCAGGCCAACTAATTCTGAATCCACACAACCAAGGTTCCACAGATCTTTTGCCTCATGACTATCAGAATGAATCTACCCTGGGCAATCCTGTCAAAGGCCTCACTAAAATCCACACACCCCACATCCACTCCCCTGCCCTTCATTTGTTATTTCATTGTTTTCAAACACTTTCTTTCCCCACCACACTTTTAAGTCATCCCTGTCTAATCACGGAACCAACAGTCAAAGGACAAGTCCAGTGCCATTTTTATAAATGAGATTTGATATTTGCTTAAGTTGTCGCTTGTTTCCATGAAATTACCTCAAAGATATTGCTGCGGGTCGACTGTGGAGGCCACTCCTGTGATCGCGGTTCGTTTTACTGCGCTTTTTTGGCCAAAATGGCCACACTTTCACGCACGACCACGCCGTACAGAGAAAGATTAATGATGCCTGGCGTCCCATTTTCCTGAAATATTCTATTAAATTTTATTAAAATTTTCAAAGAAAAGCTAAACATAACGTAATACATTTTGCTTATTTTCAAGTTGTGGAGAGTGAGGAGGGTTTTCATGGACTACAAAAGGATTTGGACTGTTTGGAAAGATGGCAGATGGAGTTTAATGTAGGTAAGTGTGAGTTACTTTATTTTGGGAAGAATAACCAAGACGTATGCAGTGAAGGGGAGGGCATTGAGGAACAGAGGGATCTTGGAGGAATGGTTCAATAGTCAATAGGAGCAGGAGTAGGCCCTTCGGCCTGTTGAGCCTTCAGTGACCGCCATTTCACAGATCATGGCTGATCACTACTATCAGTACCCCTTTCCAGCATATCCCCATAACCCTTAACTCCTTTGCCCACTAGAGTCTTACCTAACTCTCTTTTGAACATAATCAGCGAATCTGCCTCAACCACCCTCTGTGGCAGAGCATTCCACAGATTCACACTTCTCTGGGTAAAAAAATGTTTTCTCATCTCCGTCCGAAAGGACCTACCCTGTATTCTTAAACTATGCCCTCTAGTCCTCGTCTCCCCCATCACTGGGAACAAGTAATCCGACTTCACCCTGTCCATCCCCCTGATAATTTTGTACACCTCAATCATGTCGCCCCTCATCCTTCTAAACTCCATCGGATACAAGTCCAGTTTCACTAGCCTTTCAGCATATGTCAACCCCGCCATCACTGGATCTAACCTTGTAAATCTGCGCTGCACACCCTCTATAGCTAGTATGTCCTTCCTCAAAACTGGAGACCAGAACTGGATGCAATACTCCAGGTGGGGTCTCACCAGTGCCCTGTACAACTGCAGAAGGGCGTCTCTGTTCCTATACTCCAATCCCCTCTTTATGAAAGCCAACATGCCATTTGCCTTCTTCACAGCGTTCTGAACCTGCACGTTAGCCTTCAGTGACCGGTGAACAAGTACATCCAGATCCATTTGCACCTCCCCACTCCCTAGCTTGTCTCCATTTAAATAATACTCAGCTTTCCTATTATTGACCCCAAAATGGATAACCTCACATTTGCTCACATTGAACGTCATCCTCCATTCAGCAGCCCACACCCCCAACCTGTTCAAGTCCCTCTGCATTTTCCTGACATCCTCCTCACACCCCACACCTCCACCCAGTTTAGTGTCATCTGCAAATTTGCTCATGTTATTAATAATCCCCTCATCCAAATCATTTACATAAATTACAAACAACTGAGGACCCAATACCGATCCCTGCGGCACTCCACTCGTCACATCCTGCCATCCTGAAAAGGACCGGCTTACTCCAACCCTTTGTTTCCTATTTCTTAACCAATTTCCTATCCATGTCAGCACCTTACCTCCCATTCCATGCTCCCTGATCTTGCCCACTAGTCTCCCGTGCGGTACCTTATCAAAGGCTTTCTGGAAGTCCAAATACACCACATCCACTGGCTCTCCCAAGTCCACCCTCTTTGTCACATCCTCGAAAAATTCCAGAAGGTTAGTCAAGCATGACTTCCCCTTAAGGAATCCATGCTGACTAGCCCTTATACTATTATTTCTGCCTAAGTGTTCTGCTATGACTCCTTTTATGATAGATTCCAATATCTTCCCCACCACTGACGTCAGGCTGACCGGTCTATAATTTCCCGTTTTCTCCCTCCCTCCCCTCTTAAAAATCGGCACCACATCAGCCACTCTCCAATCCTCAGGGACCTCCCCCGAATCTATGGAACTTTGGAAAATGTCGACCAGTGCCTCCACAATTTCCATAGCAACTTCTGGGATGCAGCCCATCAGGCCCTGGGGTTTTAACAGCCCTCAGTCCCAACAATTTACTCACAACCTCCTGCTTCTAGATCCGGATATCCATTAGATCCCCTACTTCCCCAGGAAAGTTCCCCAAGTCTCTTGATACCGCATGACCACTACCCCCTAACTGACCATAACCTTTATCCTCCTTGCTGAAGACCGATGCAAAGTATTTGTTAAATTCCTCAGCCATCTCCTTGTTTCCGGTAATAATTCCAGCCTTTTCCATTCTTAATGGACCAATTTTAGACTGAACCAATTTCTTCCTCTTCACATATTTAAAAAAGCTTTTGCTATCCTCCATGATATTATTTGCTAATTTCCTCTCGTACTTCATTTTCCCCTCTCTTATGACTTTCTTAGTTACCCTCTGATGCTCTTTGAAGGTTTCCCAATCCTCTAACTTCCCACTCCGCTTCGCTATGTTATACTTAATCCCTTTGGATTTGATAGTCCACTTGATTTCATTAGTTAGCCACGGCTGCCATTTTCATCTCCTAGAGCCTTTCCTCCACTTCGGAATAAATTTGTCTTGAATCCTGCAAAAAATGTCCAAAAATACCTGCCATTTTCCCCAGTTGTCCTTCCAGCTAGTGTATCTTTCCATTTTACTCTGCGTCGATGCACAGCACCAAGTCCAAGTCCAGAATCGACTTCCCCCTGGTAGGTTCCTCCACTAGCTGCTCCAAGAAAGTATCTCGTAGACATTCAATAAACTCACTCTCTTGTGTTCCTGCCCCCGTCTGATTATCCCAGTCCACCTTCATGTTGAAGTCCTCCATAACTACCGTATTGCTACCACTTTGACATGCCACTCTTAATTCATGATTTATACTGCCACCGATATCTGAGCTACTTTTCGGAGGCCTGTAAATGACCCCCATTATGGTCCTCATGCCTTTACAATTTCTTAATTCTATCCAAACAGACTCTACCCACCTGTTTCAATGTCTTTCCTTTCAAACGCCTGAATTTCATTTCTTACCAACAGAGCTACGCCACCCCCTCTTCCCAACTTTCTGTCTTTTCTATAGGACGTGTACCCGGGAACATTGATTTCCCAATCCATTCGTGGGAATTCGGCCGTGTCCACAGGAAAAAGGGAATCTCAGGGTTGGATGTGATGTCGTGTATGTTCTCGGCAAATCAATGGGAAATCTCCAAATCTTCAATCTTGGTGCAAGAGCCCACGAGGTGCAAACCAACCATCTCCTGTCCAAGCAGCAGATTGCAAGGGCTGTAAAGTGCTGCCACCGCCTGTTCACACCGAGTACTGCATGCATGAAGCGAGGGAGAGAGAGAGAGATCTAGGTATAATACCACCACCTGGTGTCCGGACTCACGAACTACAGGATACATGATTTTTATTTTTCATGGGAGTGTTGGAGAATGAGAGGAGACTTGATTAAGGTTAACAAAATTGAGCAAGATGGATAATATGGAGCTCCAATGAACAGGGAGGTCTCACCTGTGAAGGAGCAAGTGTGAGATCTCCCAGTTCATTCTTGCTCGGGCAGTGGTGGCCAATTCAAGACAGCTCCAATTAGGGGAAGAGAATATGCTGTTTCAGGTCATGGGTTTGAAACGGTTTCCCCAGTTGTGCCATTCAGACTCAAGAGAGCAGATGCTTGCAGACAGGAAGGAAACCTAGTTTTATTGTGGAGAATTGCTTGTTTTTCGGGGTGAAGGTTGTTTGTGGTCTGAGATTCCTAAATACTTTACAATGGAAGCAGCACTTTTCCTTGTGCCTGATTGCTACATCGCGGGTAAAATGTCTCAAATCTATCACTCAGCCAGTACTGTTGGTCATTGATTTGGAGAGAGAGTGATGGCTTGGCAATATTTATAGCATGGTGAGTCCAAAGCTCTCAAAGTGACAGTGTGGAAGGAGTTTGTCTGTTCTTTGTGTTTTCTGCCACCCTTGAGAACTTAAAAAGTGTCCGTGAATTGTGGTATTGGTGAGACACAAGCTTGTTTTGCCCTCATTTTGTTCTGTATGTCTATAAAGTTTCAGTTTAGGGATAAAATGTCCAGACACTGTTCTGTTCAAAAGTCTAGTAACCAAATCAGATTCTCCCGAGTTCTTGTCATGGATATGCATCAAGAAGCCTGTTTTGCAGCAGTCGTGTTGCATTAGAGGTGCACATACAATTTTCAAAAATAATGAGTTTGAAACCAGAAAAAGATCAGGTCGTGCCCAAAGGTTCATCCGTGCAGTTGAATTGAATTGATGCCCCCAGGTCCAGAATGTGCACTTCCACCCCATGGTCTTGAGCTTCCCAAATCGCCAATGAACTTACGGCCCCCTTGAGCTGTGGAGTGTGGGAGGAAATCCACACAGACACCAAGAGGATGTAGAAACTTCTTGCAGTCAGTGCTGACTTGATCCTGGGGTGACTCGTGCTGGAGAGGTGGGACTACTGTCCTGCCTTCACCTTGTGATGGCTGATTTTTGGCTGTTGGTGGATGGAGGTCTGACATGATATTCCCTTGGCCTTGAGGGAAAGAAGAGTAGAAATTGCAAGGGCTTTGACAGAAATATTTAAAACCTGTTTATCCACGGGTGAGGTGCCAGAGGAATGGATGTAATCTAATGTTCCCTTGTTTAAAAACGGCTTCAAAAGCAAACCAGGTGAGCCTGACAAAATAGGTAAATTATTGGAGGGTAATCAGAGAGTACCTCGAAAAGAATCTGTTCAAATAGCTAGCCTTGATCAACCATCGCATAGAATACAGGAGTCGGGCAGTGAGGTTGAGACTAGACAAGATATTGGTGAGGCTCTTTTGTGAGTACTGTGTGCAGTTCTGGTCACCAAATGAGAGGAAAGCTATCAATAAAGTAGAGAGGGTGCAGAGAAGATTTACGTCAATGTAACCTGGATAGGGAGGAGTCACGTGATGGAGTAGTGGCCGGACGGTGAACTCCAGCCCTCTCCAGAAAAGTCGGGAAAAACGAGAGAAAATACAAAGGCACAGAAATACAAGTTAAAGAAAAGTGAATATAAAGGTGGAAAGAAGATGGAGACAAAAGGAGAAAAATCAAAATCAACGGAAAGAAGAGAGGAAGAGAAGACAACGGAGGAAAAAGGTGAAGGCCTTACCTGTCCGAAGAGGCCCGCTGTGGAGAGAAGACCCCATTACCTCAGGTCGGTAGAAAGAGAACTACAACAATGGCTCACAGAGCCGAGTAAAAGTGCGCAACCGCGCATGCGCGACTCCTCGCGCATGCGCGATGCGCATACAAAAAAACACACCGACGGGAGGGGGGACCAGCTGGGGAGTCGATCTCCACAGCCGGCAACGACAGCTGCAGAACACCTGCAGCAAGAAGACACCACAGAAGACAATGGAAACAAGAAAGAAGAGGAGGAAAGGGCAGCAAAGAAACAACAGATGGTCAACCTAGAGGAAGAAGAAGAGGAAGAGGAAGAGTACAGGGAAATAGAAGAAGAAAAGATAGGCAAGGTAAAGGAGGTACTTGCTCTTGTTAGAGGATACATGGAGTCATTTAAAGAATGGCAAACACAGGAATTCAATGATTTAAGAAGAAGAATAAACAACACAGAAAAGAAAATAAATAAAATGGATATGACCTTAACAGAAATGGGGAAAAAAATGGACAAGATGGAAGAACGGGCAATAGCAGCAGAAATGGAGGTAGAAGACTTAAAAAAGAAATTGGAGGAATCTAATAAAAAAACTAAAGAGACACAAGAATTACTAGCCCAAAAAATAGATATAATGGAAAATTATAACAGAAGAAATAACATAAAGATAGTGGGCCTTAAGGAAGATGTAGAAGGCAAGAATATGAGGGAGTTTATAAAAGAATGGATCCCTAAGGCCCTAGGATGTCCAGAACTACAGCAAGAAATGGAAATAGAAAGGGCACATAGAGCATTGGCCCCTAAACCACAACCACAACAAAAACCAAGATCTATTGTAGTAAAATTCCTAAGATATACTACAAGAGAAAAGGTGCTGGAGAAGACAATGGAAAAAGTAAGAGAGGGCAACAAACCACTGGAGTATAAAGGGCAAAAAATCTTCATTTATCCAGATATAAGCTTTGAACTCCTAAAGAAGAGAAAAGAGTTCAATGCAGCAAAAGCGATTTTATGGAAGAAAGGATATAAATTTACACTGAAGCATCCTGCGGTATTGAAAATATTTATTCCAGGACAACAAAACAGACTATTCTCGGATCCAGAAGAAGCACGAAAATTTGCAGAACAATTACAAAAATAGACTGAGGGATGAAGACGGGTAATGAGAGCAAAAATTATCACGATTGATATGTATGTGGGTAAAGACAAAAATAGACTGAGGGATGAAGACGGGTAAGGAGGGTAAAAATGACCACGATTGATATGTATGCGGGTAAAGAGGTATAAGAGTGAATAGAGACAACGGGCATATGTGAAAGTATCTGTAATTAGAGGAAAACATAGAAAGTATAGACAAGAATTAATAAGGGAAGGTAATGGAATAGAGAGAATAAGGAGGGAACTAAAAGAGTGACCTTTGTGACATATAAAAAACGAAATCTTTTCTGGGGGGGGCTGGGTGGGGGGAAAAGAGCGGTCACTGCAAAATCAGTTGACGCTTGCGAGTGGATTCGCAAATCCAAATGGAGAGGGGAGATGTGGTTGTCCGACAAGGGATAAAGGGCAACTCAGGAGGGGAAGGGGAGATTGGGGATAAAGAAGATAGAAATAGGAGAATAAGGAAAATGTTGGATGTTGTAGGAATGTTGTCTGGTAAAGAGTTGAAAATAAGAAAACAGAAATGGAAAAGGAGGAAAGGTAATGATGGAAAAACGGAAAGAGAAGATAAACAAAATATAAAATGGCTACGCTGAACTATATGACTCTAAATATTAATGGAATACATAACCAAATTAAAAGGAAGAAACTACTAAATTTACTGAAAAAGGAAAAAATAGATATAGCATTTGTCCAAGAAACACATTTAACTGAATTGGAGCACAAGAAATTAAAGAGAGATTGGGTAGGACATGTAACAGCAGCATCGTATAATTCAAAAGCAAGAGGAGTGGCTATATTAATTAGCAAAAATGTGCCATTTAAAATAGAAGAGGAAATAATAGATCCAGCAGGGAGATATGTTATGATAAAATGTCAGATATATTCAGAGCTTTGGAATCTACTTAATATATATTCACCTAACGAAGAAGATCAAAAGTTTATGCAAGATATCTTTTTGAAGGTAGCTAATACGCAAGGGAACATACTAATAGGAGGGGATTTCAATCTGAATTTGGATCCAAATATGGATAAAACGGGGAAAAAAATTAACAGGAAGAACAAAGTAACCAAATTTATAATTAAATCAATGCAAGAAATGAAACTTGTGGACATATGGAGGAAACAAAACCCAAAAGAAAAGGAATACTCATACTACTCGACTAGACATAAAACATACTCAAGGATAGACCTATTCCTGTTATCAGCCCACATACAAGGGAGAGTTAGGAAAACGGAATATAAAGCTAGACTATTATCGGACCACTCACCCCTGTTATTGGCAATAGAGCTAGAAGACATCCCTCCAAGAATGTATAGATGGAGATTAAACCCCATGCTACTTAAAAGACAGGATTTTAGAGAATTTATTGAAAAACAATTAAAAATGTACTTTGAAGTAAATACGGAATCAGTGGAAGATAAGTTTATACTATGGGACGCAATGAAAGCATTCATTAGAGGGCAAATAATAAGTTATGCAACCAAGATGAAGAAGGACTATAATCAGGAAACAGAGCAGTTGGAAAGGGAAATAATAAACATAGAAAAAAAATTAGCAATAAAGGAAGATACAACCAAAAGAAGAGAATTGGCGGATAAAAAAATAAAATATGAAACATTACAAACATATAAGGTGGAGAAGAATATAATGAAGACAAAACAGAAATATTATGAACTAGGGGAAAAAACACACAAAATCCTAGCATGGCAGCTTAAGACAGAGCAAACTAAGAAAACGGTATTGGCAACAAGGAAAAAAGACAAACAAATTACATATAATCCAAAAGAAATTAAGGAAAACTTCAGAGAATTCTATGAACAATTATACCGAACCGAAAACGAAGGGAAAGAAGGGAAAATAGATGAATTTTTGACTAAAATTGAACTACCAAAACTACAAATAGAGGAACAAAATAAATTAACAGAACCATTTGGAACAGTAGAAATACAAGAGATAATAAAAAATTTACCAAATAATAAGACACCAGGAGAGGATGGACTCCCAATAGAATTCTACAAAACATTTAAAGACCTAATAATACCGCCCCTCCTGGATGTAATCAACCAGATTGATGAGACACAAAACTTACCAGATTCATGTAAAACAGCAATAATTACAGTGATACTAAAACAAGGGAAAGATCCACTCTCACCAGCGTCATATAGACCAATATCTTTGCTAAACACAGATTATAAGATAATAGCTAAACTATTAGCGAACAGATTAGCAGAACAGGTACCGAAAATGGTAAATTTAGACCAAACTGGATTTATCAAAAAAAGACGCACAACAGACAATATTTGTAAATTTATTAACTTAATTCATGCAGTAGAAGGAAATAAAGCACCGGCAGTAGCAGTTGCTTTAGACGCAGAGAAGGCCTTCGACAGAGTAGAATGGAATTACTTGTTCAAAGTATTGCAAAAATTCAGTTTACCGGAGAAGTATATTAATTGGATTAAAGCATTATATAAGGGACCGTTAGCGAAAGTGACAGTAAATGGACATGTATCAAAGCAATTTAACTTAAGCAGGTCAACGCGGCAGGGATGCCCACTATCACCATTATTGTTTGCGCTAGCTATAGAACCACTAGCAGAATCGATAAGAAGAGATAATAATATAAAAGGAATAAAAATAAAAGACAGGGAATATAAAATCAGTCTGTTTGCGGATGATGTGATAGTGTACTTAACAGAACCAGAACTATCAATAAAAGAACTATATAAGAAATTGAAGGAATATGGAGAAGTGTCGGGATACAAGATAAACGTAAATAAAAGTGAAGCAATGCCTATGAATAACGCGGATTTCTCAAAATTTAAGGAGGAATCCCCATTCAGATGGCAAACGCAGGCAATAAGATACCTAGGTGTGCAAATAAACAAAAATCTAGGCCAATTATATAAACTCAATTACAATCCACTAATGAAAAAACTACAGGACGATTTAGAGCATTGGAAAGAGCTACCACTAACACTGATAGGAAGGATAAACTGTATTAAAATGAACATTTTTCCAAGGATACTATACTTATTTCAGGCATTGCCAATACAACTGACAGAAAAATTCTTCAAAGAGTTAAAGAAAATAATAAGGAGATTTTTATGGAGAGGGGGGAAACCGAGGATAGCACTAGACAAATTAACAGAATGGTATAAACAAGGAGGCTTACAATTGCCAAACTTCAAAAATTATTATAGAGCCGCACAATTAAGGTACCTATCAGATTTTTATCAAACAAGGGAAAAACCAGACTGGACGAGACTAGAATTAGATAAAATAGGGGAAAAGATACCTGAACACATATTATATAAATGGGACGAAAAATTGGTACAACATAGAACTTCTCCAGTATTACACCATCTCCTCAATATATGGAAGAAGATACATGTAGAAAGAAATAAAATAAATTACCAAATACCAAAACTAATATTGACGCAAAATAAGCTACTCCCTTTTACAATAGACAACCTTGCCTTTAGAAAATGGGAAAAAAAAGGGATTAAAAGAATAGAAAATTGTTTTTCAGGAAATAGATTCTTATCCTTTGAACAAATGAGAGATAAGTACAATATAACGGGAGATACAGCGCTGGCATATTACCAACTGAGATCCTACTTGAAAGATAAATTAGGAAGCAACTTGAGTTTACCAGAGGGAAGTAACCTTGAATATGTGATTACAGATACAATGTTAATCAAAAGATTTATAAAAAATATGTATATTAAACTGCAAGAAAAGGAAAATGAGGAAACAAATGGTAAAACTAAACAAAAATGGGAACAAGATTTAAATATAAAGATAAAAAAGGAAACATGGGAGAAGTTATGCTCTGGAACGATGAGAAATACAATAAATACGAGGCTGCGTATGATACAATATAATTGGTTACACAGACTATACATTACACCGCAAAAGTTAAATAAATGGGACCCAACAGTATCTGATAGATGTTTTCGATGTAAAAAAGAAAGGGGAACAACAATTCATGCAATCTGGACATGTGAGAGAGTAGAAAAATTTTGGGATGATCTCAATCAGATATTAAATAAAATAACAGAAAACAATATACCAAAGAATCCAGAGATCTTTCTCCTAAGTAACATAAAAAATAAAGAATTTGGAATTGACTTGGAGGATGCACAAAAAAGATTTGTTAAGATAGCCCTAGCTGTAGCAAAAAAATGTATTATGTCAACCTGGAAATTGGAAGATAATTTGAAAATACAACAATGGTATATAGAAATGAATAAATGTATTCCATTAGAAAAAATAACATATAGTTTAAGAAATAATATTGAAATATTCGAACAAGTATGGGAGCCTTACATTAAATACAATAGCGAAAACCTACCGGGAACAAACATTACCTAAGTTGATGGAAGGAGAAGAGAAGAAAAAAAATGGACTCAGTAGAATTTCTGGTGTATTTTTGTTGAATGACAACATTGTCTAACTGAAATAATGCAACCTAGATTGTATAACTAAAATGGATGAGAGGGGGGAGGGATGGGGGGGTGGCTTGGGAGGAGGGAGGGGGGAGGGAGAAAAAGTCACTGTAAATGTGTGGAAAAGAAAAAGTGTATATCATGGCTATTGTGATTTATGGTGTGAAAAATAAAAAATTAAAAAAAAAAAAAAAAAAAAAAAAAAAAAAAAAAAAAAAAATGTAACCTGGATATCAGCAACTAGATTACAAAGAAAGATTGAGCAAATGAAGTCTTTATTCTTTGGATTGTAGATGGTTGAGAGGGGATTTGATCGAAGTCTTTAAAATTGATAGGAGGATAGAACGAGTTGATGTGGATAGACTTTTTTCATTGCGGGGAGCAGGGATTGAAACAGGAGGTAAAAGTTTGGAAGTAACATGAGGGGGAACTTCTTTACTCAGAGTGGTGGCTGAGTGGAGTGAGCTTCCGGGAAAAGTAGTGGCGGCAGGGTCCATTTTGTAATTTCAGGGAAAATTGGAGGGGAGGGGAATGCAGAGAGGTGGTACAAGAGGAGAGTATTTCGTTCAGTGCAGACAAGAAGGGCCAAATGACCTGTTTCTGTGCTGTAATTGTTATAGGGTTAAAATGTGTGGCAGTAACTTGGAAGTCCGATGCGTATTTGGGAATGGGTCGATAGCCACACTGAAATAGGCCGTTGATTCCCACTTGAAATAATTACATTGAATTCACGGAACAAATTTGAATTTTTCTTTTGAAGATTTGGGATGTGTATTTACTAATTGTAGGAATTAAGTTGTAATCACCCAACATGAACTTTCTGACTCCTAAAACCAAGAAAAGCAAGATTTTATTTGAGAGTTTTGCTCAATTTTTATGAATACTATCTAGATGTTTCCTCTCTTTATTGTTTTCTATTGGGCAGCTGTGGGAGGGGTTACTTTTTAAATCACTATGCATTAATTTTATCTTATATTCAAATAAGAAATTTAGGTTTTTTCATGCATATGTTAAATTAAATGTAAAAATGTTACAAATAAGAAAAATGAAGAATTGTTTCAGGAACTGGTGATCTTCCAAGAGTGCCATTAACCCCAGGCAGCAGGAATGTGTGAACGAAACACAAAACTGGCCAGAACAACTGAGGAAATACGGCTAAAAGTGCCCAAAAAGGTGCTGATGCCACCTTGATTTTAATGCAGGTGACACCGAGGAATGCGTTGGGGCAGAGATGGTACATGGACAGCCAATACGGACGTCTTGGGGAACATAGCCCGCACCACCAGTCGGGATGGATAATGGTGGGTAATGAATTAGCAAATATTAGAGACACCGATAGAGAGCGACACACATACCCAGACAGACAGACAGACACACACACACACACACACACACACACACACACACACACACACACACACACAGGCAGAAACAGAGAGAGACTCTGACAGTGAGAGAGAGACAGAGAGACACACACAGACGGAGACACACACAGACAGACACACACAGACAGATAGAGAGACACACACAGACAGAGAGAGATACACAGAGACAGAGAGACACACATAGAGACAGAGACACAGACTCACGACACAGAGAGACAGACATACACACAGACAGACACAGAGAGACACACATAGAGACAGAGAGAGACACACACACGACACAGAGAGACAGATACACACACACACACACACAGACACACATACATACAGACACAGAGAGAGTCACACATTGAGACGCAGAGGGAGAGACAGAGAGAGACACACACAGAGACACAGAGAGAGAAACACACACAAACAGACAGAGAGAGAGAGACACACAGAGCGAGAGAGACACAGAGAGAGAGAGAGACACACACACACAGACCCACAGAGAGACACAGACAGAGAGACACAGACAGAGAGACACAGACAGAGAGACACAGACAGAGAGACACAGACAGAGAGACACAGAGACACAGACACACAGACACAGACACACAGACAGAGAGACACAGACACACAGACACAGACACACAGACAGACACACACACACAGAGACAGATACAGATATAGAGACACAGACAGAGAGAGACACACACACACATACCCAGACAGACAGACACACTCACACACAGACACAGAGAGACACATATACAGACACTGACACACAGAGAGACACATACAGACAGAGAGAGAGACACTGACAGCGAGAGAGAGATAGAGAGAGACACAGAGAGTGACACAGCGAGAGAGTCACAGACATAC
Organism: Narcine bancroftii; assembly: GCF_036971445.1. Lineage (NCBI taxonomy): Eukaryota > Metazoa > Chordata > Chondrichthyes > Torpediniformes > Narcinidae > Narcine > Narcine bancroftii. The sequence goes on along the minus strand of NW_027211873.1, from coordinate 493,423 downwards.
ACACACAGAGACACACACAGACAGACACACACAGACAGAGAGAGAGACACAGACAGAGACACACACAGTGACACAAAGAGAGACTCAGATAGAGAGACACAGATAGAGAGACACAGACAGAGAGAGACACAGACAGAGAGAGACACAGAGAGAGAGAGACACAGAGAGAGAGAGACACAGACAGAGAGAGACACAGACAGAGAGACACAGACAGAGAGACACAGACAGAGAGAGACACAGACAGAGAGACACAGAGAGTGACACAGCGAGAGAGTCACAGACATACACACACAGAGACACACACAGACAGACACACACAGACAGACACACACAGACAGAGAGACACACAGACACAGAGACACACACAGTGATACAAAGAGAGACACAGATAGAGAGACACAGAGAGAGAGAGACACAGACAGAGAGAGACACAGACAGAGAGAGACACAGACAGAGAGACACAGACAGAGAGAGACACAGACAGAGAGACACAGAGAGAGAGAGAGACACAGAGAGATAGAGACACACACAGACTGACAGAGAGAGACCCCTTGGTTGTGCACTTAACTCCCTCATCTCTCCTGGCAGGATCTCATCACCTTTCCTACCCGTGGACCATGACATCTGTCTGCTCATCCTCCTTCCTGAGAATGTTGTGAACTCTACCCTAGAAACGCCACAGCAAAGAAAAGAGAACCTTCGGCCCTTCTCGTCCATGGTGAAATATCATTCTGCCAGTCTCATCGACCTGCACCCAGTCCTTAACCCTCCTGACTCCCCACATCCATGGATCTCTGCAATTGATTCTTAAAACGTAAGAGTTTGAATGTTAAATGGCAGACCATTGAGGAGTGTTGTCAAACAAAGGGATTGAGGAACTGTGGTACAGAACTGCCCGAAAGTGGAGTCCCTTGTAGAGATGGGGGGGTGGGGAGGAGTGAAGAAAGCTTCTGGTAGTTTGGCCTTCAGAAATGAGAGGATTGAGTGCAGGAGGTGGGAGGCCACGAGGAAGTTGGACGAGGCATGGGTGAGGCCAACTTGAGAACATTGTGTGCTGTTTGGGTGGCCGGAGGCGAGGAAGGATAGGAATGAGACAGCGCGTCGAGGAGAGGGACAAGAAGGTGGTCTGGCTTTCGGGGTTTGAGTTCCAGGGGAAGGTTGGACAGGCTGGGACTTTATTCCCTGGAGCGTAGAAGATTGAGGAAGATTTGAAAAATGTGAGGGGGGACGGATCGTGTCCATGGGGACAGGCTGTTTCCAAGGAGAGAGGGAGAGATTCAAAGAGGAGGACATGGATTGAGATTGAAGGGGGATTTTCTTCCCTCAGAGGGGGGTGGGAGTGTGGAATGAGCTTTGGGCCAAGGTGGTGGAGGTGGGATGGACTGGAATCTTGGGGGGGAATGTGGGGCAGGTCCTGGTGTGGAAATGTGCAGCCTGAAGGGGAGATGGACTGGAGGCCCGAGGCAGCTCTCGGACCCTTCCCCAGTGGGACGAGGTTCTCAGGACAGAGGGGACTCCAAAGGGCTGGACCTCGAGCCCTGGGGCTCCATCCAGGGGCTCGGGGTGGTGGAGAGGAGATCCCGTGGAGGGGTGGCCCAAGCTCTCGCGAGAGCGACCCCTGGTGGCTGCCATGTTGTTGATCTTTCCCGCCTTTGGAGGAGTTGGTCGCGAGCGGGAGGGGGAGAGAGGTTCGTGTCGGTTCCTCTTTTGCGGGAATAGGGGCATTATGGGAGCGAGACCAGGGAGGACGGAGTTTCCACGGGTCGCCCTTTGGGTCTGGGGCGGCCGGAGCTCGGAGGGGAACGGGCAGGGGGATGGTTGTGAGGTGGGGCCGGGGAACCGTGAGGGAGATTGGGTTGGGGCGGCATTAGGGTGTGTGGTAGTTGGGGACCCGCGAGGCTGAAGGGGGGGGTCGGGGTCCGTGAGGCTGTGGGGGGGGAGGGGGATCCGCGAGGCTGAGGGGGATCGGGGACCCGCGAGGCTGAGGGGGATCGGGGACCCACAAGCCTGAGGGGGGACGGGGACCCACAAGGCTGAGGGGGGACGGGGACCCACAAGGCTGAGGGGGGACGGGGACCCAGAAGGCTGAGGGGGGACGGGGACCCAGAAGGCTGAGGGGGGATGGGGACCCAGAAGGCTGAGGGGGGACGGGGACCCAGAAGGCTGAGGGGGGACGGGGACCCAGAAGGCTGAGGGGGGAGAGGGACGGGGATCCAAAAGGCTGAGGGGGGACGGAGACGGGGATCAAGAGGGCTGAGGGGGGACGGGGACCCAGAAGGCTGAGGGGGGACGGGGACCCAGAAGGCTGAGATCCAAAAGGCTGAGGGGGGACGGGGACCCAGAAGGCTGAGATCCAAAAGGCTGAGGGGGGACGGGGACCCAGAAGGCTGAGGGGGGACGGGGACCCAGAAGGCTGAGGGGGAACGGGGACCCACAAGGCTGAGGGGGGACGGGGACCCACAAGGCTGAGGGGGGACGGGGACCTACAAGGCTGAGGGGGGACGGGGACCCACAAGGCTGAGGGGGGACGGCGACGGGGATCCAAAAGGCTGAGGGAGGACGGGGACGGGGATCCAGAGGGCTGAGGGGGGACGGGAACCCAGAAGGCTGAGGGGGGATGGGGACCCAGAAGGCTGAGACCCAAAAGGCTGAGGGGAGACGGGGACGGGGATCCAGAGGGCTGAGGGGGGACGGGGACCCAGAAGGCTGTGGGGGGACGGGGACCCAGACGGCTGAGTGGGGACGGGGACCCAGAAGGCTGAGGGGGACGGCGACCCAGAAGGCTGAGAGGGGACGGGCACCCAGAAGGCTGTGTGGGGACGGGGACCCAGAAGGCTGAGGGGGGACCGGGACCCAGAAGGCTGTGGGGGGACGGGGACCCAGAACGCTGAGGGGGGAAGGGGACCCAGAAGGCTGAGGGGGGACGGGGACGGGAACCCAGAAGGCTGAGGGGTGACGGGGACGGGGACCCAGAAGGCTGAGGGGTGACGGGGACGGGGACCCAGAAGGCTGAGGGGGAACTGGGACCCAGAAGGCTGAGGGGGGACGGAGACCCAGAAGGCTGAGCGAGGGCGTGGACCAAGAAGGCTGAGGGGGGACGGGGACCCAGAAGGCTGAGGGGGAACTGGGACCCAGAAGGCTGAGGGGGTCGGGGATGGGGACCCAGAAGGCTGAGGGGTGACGGGGACGGGGACCCAGAAGGCTGAGGGGTGACGGGGACGGGGACCCAGAAGGCTGAGGGGGAACTGGGACCCAGAAGGCTGAGGGGGGACGGAGACCCAGAAGGCTGAGCGCGGGCGTGGACCAAGAAGGCTGAGGGGGGACGGGGACCCAGAAGGCTGAGGGGGAACTGGGACCCAGAAGGCTGAGGGGGTCGGGGATGGGGACCCAGAAGGCTGAGGGGTGACGGGGACGGGGACCCAGAAGGCTGAGGGGGGACGGGGACCCAGAAGGCTGAGGGGGGACGGGGACCCAAAAGGCTGAGGGGGGACGGGTCTGGGACCCAGAAGGCTAAGGGGGGACAGGGACGGGGACCCAGAATGCTGAGGGGCGACGGGGACCCAGAAGGCTGAGTGGGGACAGGGACCCACAATGCTGCGGATGCCTGGAGCGCATGGCCGGGCAGGATAGTGGAGTCTGGAATAATAGGGTCCTTTAACATTTAGACAGGCACATTGATGCGAGAAAAATAGTGGTTTACGGGTGTGAGGGGGGAAAGGTTCAGTTTGTAGAAGGTTTGAGCTATTGTCTTGTGACACCAATACCCCTGAGCAAAAAGCTCTGCAAAAGTATGGACACCGCCCTGGACATCTCAGGTAAAATCCCTCCACCATTGAGAACATTTGCAGGGAACGCTGCTGTCAGAGAGCAGCAGAAATCAAGGATCCACATCACCCGCTCTGTTCTCACTGCTCCCATCAGGAAAGAGGTATAGCCAGGTTCAGGAACAGCTGCTACCCCTTCACCACGAGACTCAACACACATTCAGGGACTCACTTAAAGACTCTCCCTTTTGCACTTTGAATTTTTTCTATCTCTTTTGCAGTTTGTTTTCATTTCCACATTTTCAGAGATTTCAAGTAGATGAGTCCAGTTGGGGAAACTTGGTTTTGGTCTATATAATGGTTACTTTTAACTCCTTTTATTGTTCATTTATATTAGTGTCTGGGCCCCTATGTGGTCCAGGTACAGCTGACAGACCTTTACCAAAGGGTCACGTTTATGTGATTTTTTTTTCCGTAGGTAACTGCAGTTCATTTCCACAGCCCAGCGTGCTATCGGACATCCAGTTGATCGTGATACATCTCTTTGCGAAGGCCAGTGCTATTTTTATAAATGAGATTAGATATTTGGTCAAGTTGTCGCTTGTTTCAGTGAAGAGATTGCTCCAGGTCTCACGTGGAGGTCACTGCTGTGATCGTGGTTAATTTTTCTGCGCTTTCTTGCCAAAATGGCCTCACTTTCACGCAAGACAATGTAGAAAAGTTTAATGAAGCTCATCATCCCATTGGCCTTCATAACTATCCTATCAACCTGAGCGGCAACCTTGAGGGATGTTTGGATTTGAACCCCAAAGTCCCTCTGTTTATCCTCACTCATGTAACCGACTGGTAACCTTGTACCCAGCCTTCTGGTTTGTCCTTCCAAAATGCATCACCTCACACTTACCTGGATTGAAATCCTTATCCTTCGACAACCTTCAGCTTCATCCACAACTCCTCCAACCTTCACATCATCTGCAGACATACTGACCCATCTTCTGCCTCTTCATCCAGGTCATTTATAAAAATCATCAAGAGCAGGGGTCCCAGAACAGATCCTTGTGGCACTCCACTCCTCTCTGCTCTCTTCCAACAAGACAATTTTTTATCCACAGCCAAAGTTACCCTGATCCTTTGCCAAATTGCTTTCTGATGAGTCTCGTCAAATTCTTGCTAAAATCCATGTAGACCACATCTACCACACGACCCTCATTCATTTCCTTTCTTACCCCACTCAAATAAAACTCATTTAGACTCATGAGGCATGACCTTCCCATCACAAAGCCATGCTGACTGTCCTTGAGAAGTCTGTACTTCTGCAAATGCTCTTCGATCCTATACTGGTCTATAATTCCCAAGATTCTCCCCATTACCTTTTCTAAACAAGGCGACTGCATTTGATGGTTTGCGCTGGATTTTGGGGGCAGGGGGCTGGGTGTTTGTGAGCAAGGGCTGGGTTTGGGAGCTGTAGGGGACTCAGGGAATTCTCTTTTCCTCTTAACTGCAAGGAACACTATGTCTAACTTCCTGCTGATGTGACTCTGTCTGCTTTCTGACTGAATGAAGTGAATTTTGTGTAATATTGCACTTTATACCATGACAATCAATTGAATTTTGATCTTGGCATGTTTGGAAGAATGTTCTTCGTGACAGTGACCCAGGTTCAAATCTGTCACCATGTAAGGGGTTTGAGTGTTTTTTTTTCTCACCCTTGTTGAAGTCGATTTCCTGTCAAGGTACAAAAAGGTACAGTAACAAAGCACAAACTCTAAAACACAGTCTTTATTGAGTCATGGCAGCAGGAATGAGGGGTACCAGTGGTGGGTGAACAGACTCACCTCACTATCAATGTTTGAACGGGAGTTAAAGAACACAGTCACATGGTAGAGCTTTTAAGACATTTTCCTGCCAACAAATTGGATAACATTTCTTGGAAAGTATTAGTACAGCTTCTGCTTTACATTTTGCACATCCTCTTCCTCAAGACATAGAAAGGATTTGTTGTTGGCAATTTAATCTCATGTGCCCATTATAATTAAGAACATCCTTCTGGTCTACAAAATTTCAACAGAAATCTGGAAGGGTTGCTCACAGTACACATTGGTAATCATTCTCTGCCTGTCTGATTTCTGGTTTCCAATTTACACATGTAAATGTCTAATTTCATAGGAATTTTTAATTCTTGAAGTTGACAATGGTGGCTAACAGTTCAAAGCAGAAACTGCCATTCTGGGACTGAGTGGTGCTGAAGGCTTATTGCAGCCTTTGGATCAGGCCTGATGAGCCTCCTTCAGGTGGCCAGAATACCCCCGATGTAAAGTCACATATTCTACCCGAATGCGGCTGTAAGGAGGCCATGTGAAAGAGCCTGATGCGGCTCGGAGGAGTACTTACCAATCTTCCTTCGGGAGGTATGATCTCCGTGTCTGAGCAATTCCCCCGAGGAACCTGAATGCAGCCGCCTGATGATAATCAGCCAGGGACCCAAATCCCCGCGCCTGACAGCCCCCCTCCTCATGCCCGACAACCCACCCTTCCCACGTCCGACAGCCCCATTCACCTCACCCGAGAGCCCCCATCACCGCGCCCGACACCACCCATCACTGCTGCCTGACAGCCTCCCCTGCCCTAACATCCTGTGCCAGCCGCACCTGCCCTGATGTCCTGCGCTGACAGGAACTGGAGTGCGCTCTGAAGCGCCTCTCCTGTAGCTGTCCCTTTCAGGCTGCCATCTGAAAGAACATTCCATAGGGCTGTTTCTGCTTCTGCAGACTGATTCTTGACGTAGAATGCAGCTGAAAGTGGCTCCAGCTGTAGTCAATTCGCACTATTGTTTTAGAGATGAGGCAGGCATTAGGATATGAGACTCAGTCGAGGAGTTGAGAATTGATTCCTGTCTGAAATGTCCTTGGTCACTCTCTCTCCTAGCTTCCTGGCAAAATCTGAGTGATGCTGTCTTCATCAGAATTATCAGAACAAGATCCAGCTAATATTCTGCAACCTTCATCAAATTGGAAAGTGAATGGGGGGATTTGTGTGGTCAGGGCTTAATATGACACAGAATGATTCCGGGATGTGTGGATTCAGTTGAAATGAGAGGGCAGATAACCTTTAACTTATCCCTGATCCCCCAACAAACCCACGTCTTACCCCCAACCTTCAATACCTGACACTCCCCCAATGCTAATCCCCCAAATGGCACAAGGTTGAACTGAGTCCTTTCAGGGTGAGAGGCAGAAGAGTGGCCTTTGTTCTGTACAAGGGCCAACAGATGCCAAGGACCGATCACCTCAAGGAGTGAACGAGGATTTAGAATAGGTTTTCCCCAACACAGAACAAAGTAGGAGCAGGAGGCTGTTTCTCCCCGTGAGCCTATTCTGCCTTTAGGTGAAGGACAACCAGAATGAGGAATAAAGAATGAAGCTGGAGGAACTCAGCAAGTTAGGCAGTGTCCATGGAGAGAGATGATTCAGGTCCGTACACAGACTGAAGTGAAAAGGGGAGCTGGCACAAAATTGGGAGGGCCCAGTGCCTCGGAAACCACAGAGGATCACAAGACCACCCGACAGGCTGAACTTGTGATGGACACTATGAACTATGTATGTCATAAAGTACAGTATGTGTTCTGTGTCGCCACATCACCTCATTGGGTTTTATCTCAAAGAAGTGGTGAAAGGCTTTGATATAGATGTATGGACTGGCCAGTCCATATCTACCTGACCTTCTCCAACCTCTCCCTTTGCTCCACCCTGGATTTCCCGGACTTTCCCCCTCTTGCTTCTGTTCATGGAACCTGGCCCAATCGTGTATCAGTAATGCTCACGTTTTTGGTCATTGAAGGTGTTTAATCACTCCATCCTATTTGACGTGATTATTGTGTGCACCACAATGCTGATCCCAAAGGCTTTGGGCAATGTGTACACCTGGTGTAACTGTGCCCAAAATGTCTGAGCTGCACACGTAGATGAGGAATCGAACTCCCACTTTGAGTTGACTCAGAGAATTAATGAAGGACACAGAGTTTCACCAAACCACACTCCAACTCTCTTTCGTTCTTATATGCAAGATTCTTTGCACAAAACAGAGAGAGAGTTATTGATCGTATTTACACCAGCTTGACTTCAAGTCACAAGATAGTCTCGCGAGCCATTTACTTGAATGATGGCTCGCGTGGCAGCACCCACTTCTGGCGACTGTGGGTCACTCTGATTAGGGCGTCCGAGCAATACCAGCATAAATGTTGCCAATATTTAGGAGAAGTGTTGCCCAATTAAGGAATGGTTGTGGTGTTTTGGAGAATTTGTGTACAATGGTTGTTTTGGGAGAAGTGGAGGTTCTAATAAACAAAAACTGAAGGTTGTGTTTTGAAGGAAAGTATGGAGTGTTTTGCTAAAAAGGGACAAAAGTTGTATTTTTCAAACTACGTCCTGTTTTTGGGTCAAAACCGACATCTTTGCTGTGCAAAAATGTGTGCAATTTTCATTTCAAAAGCCAAAACTGTGATTTACAAATTGGGGTTGAAAAAAACATCTGTGCTTTGTAAAATATGAGACAATAAGATACAGGAGCAGAAGTAGGCCATTTGGCCTATTGTGTCCATTCCATCATGAACTGATCCATTCTCCCACTCACCTTTAATACCTTGACTATTCAGATATGTCACGGAGTTGTGTTAACCTTTAATATTAATTTAATATTTCTCGTATATAAAAATGTCTTAGTAAATTAAATTACTGAGGTAAAATATTGTACCTGTATTCTTGATGAGTTAGCTTGGATGTTTCCAGGTGTACAGAAGCCATTAAAGCAAAAACTGTGTCTGGGGCTCGAGAAAAATTTTTTCAATTGGTTTGTTTTGCCTCAAGAAATGAAATCAGATCAGGGAAAGAATTTTATGTCAGATGTATTTCAACCGTTAGTTTATAAACAAGGAGCTCAACAAATTGCATTGTCAGGATTTAAATATGGCGGTTCGGAAATTATGTAAAGATAAAATGCCCAGGGTTTCTTTGGAAAAATTGACTTGGAAATATGAGTTGGTGGTGGGGGGGGGGTGTGGTTTGTGTCTTCCTCATTTTAGGAATTTTGAAAAGCAGCTCAATTAAGATTTATAAATATATTGTATAATTTAAATGATATTCCAGCTTGGGTTTCTGTTGAATTTAATGCAATAGAGAATACGGATCCCCAAGATTTTATTTACAAATGGAATCCTAAGCTTTATTTGGAAGTGGGGAATCATCTATTTTGAAACATTTGATTGAGTTGATAATGAAATTGGCATGAAAGGTTTAATATTGAAATAGGCATTTTCCTTCTTCAATAGACAACCAATCCTGGAAGATTTGGAGATGGAAGGGTATTAAGAAAATTAGTTTTGAGGATGTGTGATTGAAATCTTTGAAAGAATTATCTTGTTATTACCAAGTTAAAGCTTTTTTATCTGTAAAAATAGGTCTTACTTTGATGTTACCTAATCAAAGTGAATTAGAATTACTGATTTGTTATCCTACTGGAAATAAATTTATTTCTGTAATGTATAACTTGCTTCAATCTAAGGCCCCCAAAACTGGAGTGAATAAATCTAGATGAAGATGGGAAATAGATTTAAATTCTCAAATAAGCGAAAAGGATCGGATGGATTTGTGTAAATAATATGACTAAGATATAGGTTGGTTCAATATAATTTTTTACATCAGTTCTATTTGACTCCACAAAAATCAAATAGATTAAATGCTGCCGTATCGGATTAATGTTTTCGATGTGGACCTGAGATTGGAACATTTTTGCATTCAACTTGGCAATGTGCTAAAGTTAGACAATTTTGGATTGGGGTACGTAATTTTCACAGGCCTTCATGTTATTTTTACCGAGTAATATTAAGCTCACACCAAGACACAAGAGCAACTTGTCCGTGAACTACTCTTTGCAGACGATGCCGCTTTAGTTGCCCATTCAGAGCCAGCTCTTCAGCGCTTGACGTCCTGTTTTGCGGAAACTGCCAAAATGTTTGGCCTGGAAGTCAGCCTGAAGAAAACTGAGGTCCTCCATCAGCCAGCTCCCCACCATGACTACCAGCCCCCCCACATCTCCATCGGGCACACAAAACTCAAAATGGTCAACCAGTTTACCTATCTCGGCTGCACCATTTCATCGGATGCAAGAATCAACAACGAGATAGACAACAGACTCGCCAAGGCAAATAGCGCCTTTGGAAGACTACACAAAAGAGTTTGGAAAATCAACGAACTGAAAAACCTCACAAAGATTAGCGTATACAGAGCCGTTGTCATACCCACACTCCTGTTTGGCTCCGAATCATGGGTCCTCTACCGGCATCATGCTTCCACCAGCGTTGTCTCTGCTCCATCCTCAACATTCATTGGAGCGACTTCATCTCCAACATCGAAGTACTCGAGATGGCAGAGGCCGACGCTGCTGAAGATCCAACTGTGCTGGGTAGGTCACGTCTCCAGAATGGAGGACCATCGCCTTCCCAAGATGGTGTTATATGGCGAGCTCTCCACTGGCCACCGAGACAGAGGTGCACCAAAGAAGAGGTACAAGGACTGCCTAAAGAAATCTCTTGGTGCCTTCCACATTGACCACCGCCAGTGGGCCGATATCGCCTCAAACCGTGCATCTTGGCGCCTCTCAGTTTGGCCGGCAGCAACCTCCTTTGAAGAAGACCGCAGAGCCCACCTCACTGACAAAAGACAAAGGAGGAAAAACCCAACCCCAACCCACCAATTTTCCCTTGCGACCGCTACAACCGTGTCTGCCTGTCCTGCATCGGACTTGTCAGCCACAAACGAGCCTGCAGCTGACGTGAACATTACCCCTCCATAAATCTTCGTCCGCGAAGCCAAGCCAAAGAAAGATTAAGGTTATGAGGCCAAAATTAAATTGAAATATTTATCACATTGAATTTGTGTTAATTGCTTCAGCAGTTGCTCGGAAATGTATAGCTGTAGCGGCACACATCGAGACGCAGTCGAATCGGCTCTGCACTGTTACGGCCGCAGCAGCAGTGTAGCCGTGACAAGATGGTACTGCTGGGCGCATCTTCTCCCCAGCTCAAACGGGCCATGCAGATGCACTTGGCTGCGTCGTCCCTCGTTACATCACCGCCCCTGTGTGGGCGGCATTTACGGGCCACCTGATAAGGTGCAGCATGGGAATTTTCCAATATAAACTGTTGGAAGTGCAAGCGACTAACAGAGTCATCTCCTTATTTCATTTCTTCTTGTAGCTACCGCTACAATTGGTGACCCCGACAAGTCCAGACGATTCTGGACTCCACACCATGGATGCTGCAGCAGTCAACGCAGTGGCTATGAGATTGCCAACCTCTGGACGCTTCGCCCACGCACTTGGTTCAGGCAAGCGGAAGCACGATTTCACCTCCGGCAGATCACGTCTGACTCGACAACGTTCTACCATGTCGTCAGTTCCCTGGATCAAGTGACCGCGTCCAGGGTGGACGACCTGATACACGATCCCCGGAGGAAGGAAATACCCAGCCCTCAACAAACTCCTCTTGAGGGCTTTCGGCCTGTTCAGACGACAGTGCGCTGCCAGGCTGATGCACCTGCACAGCTAAGGAGACAGAACACCATGTGCCCTGATGGATGAGATGGTCGCACGAGCAGAGGGCCACAAGTCATGCCTCATGTCTGAGTAGGCTTTCTTGGAACAGATGCCAGATGACATACAACTGCCGTTGACGGACGAAGATTTCTCAGACCCACGTAAGGTCACGGCCAGAGCTGATGCGCTGTGGCACATGAAACAGGAAAATGAGTCCGCCATGAACCGATTGACTCATCCTCATGTGGGGCAGCAGAACTGATCCCACCCGAACCGAGCACAACCGCCCCCCACCAAATTAGCAGAGGCACTGAACGTTAGCTGGTGTCTTTATCAACAACACCGATGGGCTCGAGCGTGAAGATGCAGCCAGCCCTGCTCATTTTCAGAAAATGCCCAGGCCAGCCGCCGCTCATGGACAAGGTGGCTGACCTCACCAATAGCCTCTTGAACATTACTGACAAGGCTAGTGGCCGGCACGGGTGCTGAACTCAGTGTCATCCCACCAATCGCCCTGAAGAGACGAACATACCCACAAGGTCCTACCCTCTGGGCGACAAAAAAGACTGCCATCAAGACCTTTGTCACGCACAATGTCCAAAAACAACTCGGCAGAGAAAATTTCTAGTGGAATTTCATTCGAGCCACTGTGGACACATCACTTCCCGGCGCAGACTTTCTACGAGCACACAGCCTGCCTTTGGACGTGAAGGCCAAACGCTTGGTCCATTCCCAGACATCCCAATAGATATTTCTCCAGGAATGCTTTATGATCTTGGCATTCTCCAGTTTATTTCTTTTCTTAAGGAGTGGGGGGGATGTTGGGAGGGTGGGTTGAGGTGGATGGGAGTATAATACCACATGTTTAATTTTTAAAAATAATTTACAGTTGAATGTAATACAATTATTATTTTGGTGAAAAATTGTGAAATAAAGTATTAAAAAAACCAAATTGCATTGTCTGCAAATCACCCAGAATGTGTGATGTGTGGCGGCTCACCACCAGGCAGGCGAACCAGCCCCGCTTGTAAGCCACGCGGTGGGACAGCCGGCCAAAATGGCGCCATTGGGTGTGTTCCCTTCCTCCCAGCACGGGGCTCAGAAGCCCCGAGCTGGGGGACCACGTGATGCCCAGGTGACGTCAGCGCCCTCCAGCATGGTTTTCAGCCAGGTCCAGGATGGGAGTATAAGTACAGCTTAGCAGCCTGCAATAAACTAGTCTGCTCACTGAGCTCAACCTGTCTGGTTGTGTGTGTTCTTTCAGGAGCACTATAGCTGATGCAACAATTGGTGACCCTGATTGGATCAAACGTCTTTGAACCCATCATGAGTGAGCCTGGGGTGATCAGCGCCTTAGCCGCGAAACTCCATGAATTCTGGGTTCAGGAGCTGGAGACCTGCGTCAGCCACGCGGAGGCTCAGTTTCACCTCTGCCAGACCTCGTCCGACACAACCAAATTCTATCATGTGGTCGCTGCCCTGGACCTGGCCATCGGCAGACACGTGCTGCACCTTGATCAGCACCCACCCGCCGAAGACAAATACGAGACCGTCAAGCAAGTGCTTACTGGATCCCACGGACTATCTAGACACCAGCATGCCGCTCAGATGCTACACCTCGGCGCCCTGAGGGACAGGTCCCCAATGGAGCTGATGGACGAGATGCTCACGCTCATGGGTGAGCACACCAACTCCCCACTCTTCGAGTGCATTTTCCTCGACCATATGCCCGGGGACGTCCAGCTGCTGCTGGTCCAGGAGAGCTTCACTGACCTGAGGAAGGTCCCCAAGAGGGCCCAGGAGCTATGGCACGCACTATTCCCAGAGGGCTCAGTGGTCCAGTTGGTCTCGAGGCACAGACATGACCACGCCAAGCCTGCCCCGAGCGCTGCAGTAGAGCATTTGGCTCCTGCAGGGGTGCCCAAGAGCATAACCAAGGCCACAGCATCCGCTCCGTGCCTCTGCTTCTACCACCAGTGCTGGGGAGCCAAGGCTCGGAAGTGTCATCAGTCTGGCTCATTCCAGGGAAATGACCAGTTCGGCCAGGGTTAATGGCTGCGGGGGCTGGCCAAGAACACAGCCTCCTCTATCTGCGGGACTCAGTCAGCAGCTGGCAGTTCCTCGTTGATCTGGAGCCCAGATCAATGTCATCCTGGCCACGGCCGTCGAGTCCAGGAACTGACCTTGTGGTCCTCCCCTCCGTGCAGCCAGATGTATGGAGACAAGACAGTCCACTTCCAGATCAGCCAATGAAATTTCACATGGAGGTTCACCGTCTTGTCCTTTCCAACTGCCATCCTGGGTGCAGACTTCCTCCTCGCACATGGGCTTCTGGTAGACATTCGAGGTAGGTGCCTGGTGGATGCCGTACCTTCCAGGCTGTTCGCCTCGACGCCTCCCGCTCGGAGCAACCACAGATGGCCACGATCAGCACACCCAGAGACTTGTTCCAGTGAATGCCGGAAGAGTTCACGACACTCATCAAGCCATAGTTCTCCGCTGCCTCACCGCACCACGGGCTGTTCCACCACATCCCCACTCAGGGCCCACTGGTTCACGCCAAGGCTCGCCGGCTCCTGCCTGACAAGCTCAAGGAGCCGAAGGAGAAGTTTTGGCACCTGTTGGAACTCGGGATCATTCGGCGGTCTGAAAACCCATGGGCCTCGCCGCTCCACCTGGTCCTGAAAGCCTCCGGTGGCTGGCGTCCCTGCGGAGACTATCGACGACTCAATGAGGTAACAGTTCCTGACCGTTATCCCATCCCTCACATCCAAGACTTTGCGGCCAACCTGCATGGTGCGAGTGTTTTCTCCATGGTTGACCTGGTGCGTGGATATCACCAGATCCCGGTGCACCCTGAGGACATACCAAAGACAGCAATCATCTCCCCCTTTGGCTTGTTCGAATTCCTGTGCATGCCATTCGGGCTCAAGAATCCCGCTCAGACCTTCAAGCGCCTCATGGACTCTGTGGGCAGGGACTTGGATTTTGGCTTTATTTATTAGGACGACATTCTCGTCGCCAGCAAGGACCAGGCGCAACACAAGGCCCACCTTTGTGCCCTTTTCTCCCGGCTGGCCGATTTCAGCCTTGCCATCAACCTGGCCAAGTGCTAGTTTGGGAAAGAGTCCATGCAGTTCCTGGGCCATACCATCACGGCCGAAGGAGCCACGCCCACCGCTGCAAAGGTCTCCGCTCTCAGGGAGTTACCATGTCCGGACAGCCTCAAGGAGCTGCAGGAGTTTGCGGGTATGGACTACTTTTACAACCGCTTCATCCCGGGATTTGATGGATGCAGCCGGTGCTGTATTAAAAATAAATATGTCTGATGATGTTAAAAATCCACTGGCTTATGTATCTCAGACATTGAATAAACACTCAAAAGAATTATTCTGCTGCTGGAAAATAATTTTTGTCCCTTGTATTAGCTCTGCAACATGTAGAAGAATGTGTTTGTGCTGCTATGGGATGAAGTATTGATCATAATTTTTGAGTAAGATTAAAAATAAGAATAGATGATGATTCAACTGGAGTTTAATTTTGCAAGAATAGGACTGAAGTATAAGACACTATAATGATATTAAGGGCCAGTGTCATTGAGGATTGCTTATTTAGATGTTGGATTTAGAGGTTTCTGCTATATTTGTTTTTATTCTATTGATTATGGCTGTGAAATCTATTAAGAACAAATCAGAGTTTGCAGTTTAAAATTTTGACCTTTCAGAAGTCTAAAAATTTCTCCATGGGAAGGAGGTGTAATGGAATTGTGTTAACCTTTCAAATAAATCCTCAAAGGCTTAACTTTATCACACCACCAGACAGACAAAAAAAAGTATTAATTTGAATCCCACAATGAAAACATAAATCTGAATGACTAAATCCTTATCTTTTTTTCCTGGACTTAAATACAACTGATGTCAAAAAATTATAATTCACCCAATTATATCGCACATTCATCAATTTAATCCACCATCTTCACACATAGTAAGTAGTCCGTTCTTCTTGGGTTAATTCTAAAGAAGAATCTCCCATTTAATCTAAAATTGGTTTAGCCATTTTCTGTTGTCACAAACATTTCTGAAATAGATCCCTTTTTTTGCCCCATTTACAATTTTCAATTTTAGTTAACTTGGGTATCTTCAATTCCCGCCCAAATCCACCTGTGACAGCACTTGCATGGAATGACACCCGTTTACCATGTCGCTGTGTTCAACCTCACTCCTCAGTGCCCGACCGTTCACCGTGTCTATCTTTTCTTGGTTTGCCCTTCAAAATGTGACACCTCACACTTGTCTGCATTAAATTCCATCTGCCCTTTCTCCAGCTGGTCCAGATCCTTCTGCAAGCTTTCCTGGCTGTCCACAACTCCACCGTTCTTGGTGTCACCTGCAAACTTGCTAATCCAATTTACCACATTATTGTTCCAGCACCTATCCCTGAGGCACAGCTCTCGTCACAGGCCTCCACAGAGGACATATGGATGGATGTTAAAATTCTCTGCTTTAAATAGGTATCTTCTAATTCTAAGACTGTCTTTTTATCCAAGGGAAACATTATTCACATCTACTGTCCAATCCTTTCAGCATTGGAAAGGTTTCTGAGATCTCCTCTCCTTCTTCTATACTCCAATGAAGAGTGGAGGTATATCATCCTGTTAAATCTCTGCTCTCTCTCCAACATCAGCACATCCTTTTTCAGATAAATTCGCAGTTCTCCAAATGAGGTCTCTCCCATGCCCCATCAACATCTCCTTACCCTTGAAACAAAGGCCAACAAAGAATTTGCTTTCATTTCCTGCCGATCCAACCTGGTGGTTACCCACTCACTATGTTTTCCTGAACGAGAACCCCCCCAAGTCCCTTGACACTTGAAATAATTACATGTAATTTATGTAACAAATTTGAAATTTTTGGAAAGATTTGGGAATCCTATTTATAAACTGTAGGAATTAAGTTGTAATCGCCCAACCTGAACCTTCTGACTCCTAAAATCAAGAAAATTTGTTAGATTTTATTTTATAGCTTTTTAGTAATGTTTTTATAAATACTTTCCAGATGTTATCTTTCTTTTCTATTGGATTGTTGGGCAGGGGGAATTTAAAAAAAATACTATGTATTAATTTTTCATTCTCTTTGAATGAGAAATTTATGTACGCATTTAATGCATGTGAAATTAAAATTTTCAAAGAGAAGCTTAACATAACGTAATACATTTTCCTTATTTTCAAGAGTTGTGGAGAGTGAGGAAGGTTTTCATGGACTACAAAAGGATTTGGACTGTTTGGAAAGATGGCAGATGGAGTTTAATGTAGGTAAGTGTGAGGTGCTTTATTTTGGGAAGAATAACCAAGACGTATGCAGTGAAGGGGAGGGCATTGAGGAACAGAGGGACCTTGGAGGAATGGTTCAATAGACAATAGGAGCAGGAGTAGGCCCTTCGGCCTGTCGAGCCTTCAGTGACCGCCATTTTACAGATCATGGCTGATCACTACTATCAGTACCCCATTCCAGCCTTATCCCCATAACCCTTTACTCCTTTGCCCACTAGAGTCTTATCTAACGCTCTTTTGAACATAATCAGCGAATCTGCCTCTTCCACCCTCTGTGGCAGAGCATTCCACAGATTCACACTTCTCTGGGTAAAAAAATGTTTTCTCATCTCCGTCCTAAAGGGCCTACCCTGTATTCTTAAACTATGCCCTCTAGTCCTCGTCTCCCCCATCACTGGGAACAAGTAATCCGACTTCACCCTGTCCATCCCCCTGATAATTTTGTATACCTCAATCATGTCCCCCCTCATCCTTCTAAACTCCATCGGATATAAGTTCAGTTTTTCTAGCCTTTCAGCATATGTCAACCCCGCCATCGCTGGAACTAACCTTGTAAATCTGCGCTGCACACCCACTATAGCTAGTATGTCCTTCCTCAAATTTGGAGACCAGTACTGGACGCAATACTCCAGGTGGGGTCTCACCAGGGCCCTGCACAACTGCAGAAGGGCGTCTCTGTTCCTATGCTCCAATCCCCTCTTTATGAAAGCCAACATGCTATTTGCCTTCTTCACAGCTTTCTGAACCTGCATGTTAGCCTTCAGTGACCGGTGAACAAGTACACCCAGATCCATTTGCTCCTCCCCACTCCCTAGCTTGTCTCCATTTAGAGAATACTCAGCTTTCCTATTATTGCCCCCAAAATGGATAACCTCTCATTTGCTCACATTGAACGTCATCTTCCATTCAGCAGCCCACACCCCCAACCTGTCCAAGTCCCTCTGCATTTTCCTGATATCACCCTCACACCCCACACCGCCACGCAGTTTAGTGTCATCTGCAAATTTGCTCATGTTATTAATCCCCTCATCCAAATCATTTACAGAAATTACAAACAACTGAGGACCCAATACCGATCCCTGCGGCACTCTACTCGTCACATCCTGCCATCCTGAAAAGGACCGGCTTACTCCAACCCTTTGTTTCCTATTTCTTAACCAATTTCCTATCCATGTCAGCACCTTACCTCCAATTCCATGCTCCCTGATCTTGCCCACTAGTCTTCCACTTCTCTATCTTATACTTACTCCCTTTGGATTTGATATTGCACTTGATTTCATTCGTTAGCCACGACTGCCATTTGCATCTCCTAGAGCCTTTCCGCCACTTTGGAATAAATTTGTCCTGAATCCTGTGGAAAATGTCCAAAAGCACCTGCCATTTTTCCCGAGTTGTCCTCCCAGCTAGTGTATCTTTCCATTTTATTTTGGCTAGCTCCTCCATCATAGCTGCATAATCCCCTTTATTTAACTGCAGTACAGATGCTTCCGACTTCCTTTCTTTTTCCCTTTCTTATTGCAGCTCAAAAATAACCATACCATGGTCACTATTCCCTAATGGCTCCCCTACATCGAGGTCACTTATTAACTCTGCGTCGCTGCACAGCACCAAGTCCAGAATTGACTTCCCCCTGGTAGGTTCCTCCACTAGCTGCTCCAAGAAAGTATCTCGTATTGGGTAGGACACGTAACAGCAGCATCGTATAATTCAAAAGCAAGAGGAGTAGCTATATTAATTAGTAAAAATGTGCCATTTAAAATAGAAGAGGAAATAATAGATCCAGCAGGGAGATATGTAATGATAAAATGTCAGATATATTCGGAGTTTTGGAATCTACTCAATGTATATTCACCTAACGAAGAAGATCAAAAGTTTATGCAAGATATCTTTTTGAAGGTAGCAGATACGCAAGGGAACATATTAATAGGAGGGGATTTCAACCTGAATTTGGATTCAAATATGGATAAAACTGGGGAAAAAAATTAACATAAAGAACAAAGTAACCAAATTTATAATTAAATCAATGGATGAAAGTATCTCGTAGACATTCAATAAACTCACTCTCTTGTGTTCCTGCCCCCGTCTGATTATCCCAGTCCACTTTCATGTTGAAGTCCCCCATAACTACCGTATTGCTACCACTTTGACATGCCACTCTTAATTCCTGATTTATACTTTAATATCTGAGCTACTTTTCGGAGGCCTGTAAATGACCCCCATTATGGTCCTCATGCCTTTACAATTTCTTAATTCTATCAAAACAGACTCTACCCACCTGTTTCAATGTCTTTCCTTTCAAATGCCTGAATTTCATTTCTTACCAACAGAGCTACCCCACCCCCTCTTCCCAACTTTCTGTCTTTTCTATAGGACGTGTACCCGGGAACATTGATTTCCCAATCCTGCCCTTCCCGCAGCCATGTCTCTGTAACTCCGACATCTCCTGTCCAAGATGCAGATTGCAAGAGCTGTAAAGTGCTGCCACTGCCTGTTCACACCGAGTACTGCATGCATGAAGCGAGTGGGAGAGAGAGAGAGAGAGATCTAGGTATAATACCACCACCTGGTGCCCAGACTCGCGAACTACAGGATACATGATTTTTATTTTTCATGGGAGTGTTGGAGAATGAGAGGAGACTTGATTAAGGTTAACAAAATTGAGCAAGATGGATAATATGGAGCTCCAATGAACAGGGAGGTCTCACCTGTGAAGGAGCAAGTGTGAGATCTCCCAGTTCATTCTTGCTCGGGCAGTGGTGGCCAATTGCAAGACAGCTCCAATTAGGGGAAGAGAATATGCTGTTTCAGGTCATGGATTTGAAACGGTTTCCCCAGTTGTGCCATTCAGACTCAAGAGAGCAGATGCTTGCAGACAGGAAGGAAACCTAGTTTTATTGTGGAGAATTGCTTGTTTTTCGGGGTGAAGGTTGTTTGTGGTCTGAGATTCCTAAATACTTCACAATGGAAGCAGCAATTTTCCTTGTGCCTGATTGCTACATAGCGGGTAAAATGTCTCAAATCTATCGCTCAGCCAGGACTTTGGGTCATTGATTTGGAGAGAGAGTGATGGCTTGGCAATATTTATAGCATGGTGAGTCCAAAGCTCTCAAAGTGACAGTGTGGAAGGAGTTTGTCTGTTCTTTGTGTTTTCTGCCACCCTTGAGAACTTAAAAAGTGTCCGTGAATTGTGGTATTGGTGAGACACAAGCTTGTTTTGCCCTCTTTTTGTTCTGTATGTCTATAAAGTTTCAGTTTAGGGATAAAATGTCCAGACACTGTTCTGTTCAAAAGTCTAGTAACTAAATCAGATTCTCCCGAGTTCTTGTCATGGATATGTATCATGAAGCCTGTTTTTCAGCAGTCGTGTTGCATTAGAGGTGCACATACAATTTTCAAAAATAATGAGTTTGAAACCAGAAAAAGATCAGGTCGTGCCCAAAGGTTCATCCGTGCAGTTGAATTGAATTGATGCCCCCAGGACCAGAATGTGCACTTCCACCCCATGGTCTTGAGCTTCCCAATTCGCCAATGAACTTACGGCCCCCTTGAGCTGTGGAGTGTGGGAGGAAATCCACACAGACACCAAGAGAATGTAGAAACTTCTTGCAGTCAGTGCTGACTTGATCCATGACTCGTGCTGGAGAGGTGGGACTACTGTCCTGCCTTCATCTTGTGTCGGCTAATTTTTGTCTGATGGTGGATGGACGTCTGACATGATATTCCCTTGGCCTTGAGGGAAAGAAGAGTAGAAATTGCCAGGGCTCTGACAGAAATATTTAAAACCTGTTTATCCACGGGTGAGGTGCCAGAGGAATGGATGTAATCTAATGTTCCTTTGTTGAAAAACGGCTTCAAAAGCCAACCAAGTGAGCCTGACAGTGATAGGTTAATTATTGGAGGGTAATCAGAGAGTACCTCGAAAAGAATCTGTTCAAATAGCTGGCGTTGATCAACCATCACATAGAATACAGGAGTCGGGCAGTGAGGTTGAGACTAGACAAGATATTGGTGAGGCTCTTTTGTGAGTACTGTGTGCAGTTCTGGTCACCAAATGAGAGGAAAGCTATCAATAAAGTAGAGAGGGTGCAGAGAAGATTTACGTCAATGTTACCTGGATATCAGCAACTAGATTACAAAGAAAGATTGAGCAAATGACATCTTTATTCTTTGGATTGTAGATGGTTGAGAGGGGATTTGATCGAAGTCTTTAAAATTACTAGGAGGATAGAACGAGTTGATGTGGAGAGACTTTTTTCATTGCGGGGAGCAGGGATTGAAACAGGAGGTAAAAGTTTGGAAGTAACATGAGGGGGAACTTCTTTACTCAGAGTGGTGGCTGAGTGGAGTGAGCTTCCGGGAAAAGTAGTGGCGGCAGGGTCCATTTTGTCATTTCAGGGAAAATTGGAGGGGAGGGTAATGCTGAGAGGTGGTACGAGAGGAGAGTATTTCGTTCAGTGCAGACAAGAAGGGCCAAATGACCTGTTTCTGTGCTGTAATTGTTATAGGGTTAAAATGTGTGGCAGTAACTTGGAAGTCCGATGCGTATTTGGGAATGGGTCGATAGCCACACTGAAATAGGCCGTTGTATCCCACTTGAAATAATTACATTGAATTCACGGAACAAATTTGAATTTCTCTTTTGAAGATTTGGGATGTGTATTTACCAATTGTAGGAATTAAGTTGTAATCACCCAACACGAACTTTCTGACTCCTAAAACCAAGAAAAGCAAGATTTTATTTGAGAGTTTTGCTCAATTTTTATGAATGCTATCTAGATGTTTCCTCTCTTTATTGTTTTCTATTGGGCAGCTGTGAGAGGGGTTACTTTTTAAATCACTATGCATTAATTTTATCTTATTTTCAAATAAGAAATTTAAGTTTTTTAATGCATATGTTAAATTAAATGTAAAAATGTTACAAATAAGATAAATGAAGAATTGTTTCAGGAACTGGCGATTTTCCACGAGTGCCGTGAACCCCAGGCAGCAGGAATGTGTGAACGAAACACAAAACTGGCCAGAAGAACTGAGGAAATACGGCTAAAAGTGCCCAAAAAGGTGCTGATGCCACCTTGATTTTAATGCAGGTGACACCGAGGAATGCGTTGGGGCAGAGATGGTCCATGGACAGCCAATACGGACGCCTTGGGGAACAAAGCCCGCACCACCAGTCGGGATGGATAATGGTGGGTAATGAATAAGCAAATATTAGAGACACTGATAGAGAGCGACACACATACCCAGACAGACAGACACACACACACAGACACACACACACACACACACACAGACACACACAGGAAGAGACAGAGAGAGACTCTGACAGCGAGAGAGAGACAGAGAGACACACACAGACGGAGACACACACAGACAGATAGAGAGACACACACAGATGGAGAGAGAGATACACAGAGACAGAGAGACACACATAGAGACAGAGAGAGACACACACACACACGACACAGAGAGACAACACACACACACGACACAGAGAGAGTCACACATTGAGACACAGAGGGAGAGACAGAAAGAGAGACACACACAGACAGTGACACACACAGAGAGAGAAAGACACACAAACAGACAGAGAGAGAGACACAGAGAGAGAGAGAGAGACACACACACACAGACCCACACAGAGAGAGACACAGACAGAGAGAGAGAGATAGAGAGAGAGACATGGACACAGAGAAACAGACAGAGAGACACAGACAGAGAGACACAGACAGAGAAACACACACACACACAGACACACAGACACAGAGAGAGACACAGACACAGAGAGACACACACACACTGAGACAGACACAGAGACAGATACAGAGACACAGACAGAGAGACACACACACATACCCAGACAGACAGACACACTCACACAGAGACACAGAGAGACAGATATATAGACACAGAGAGACAGATATACAGACACAGACACACAGAGAGACACATACAGACAGAGAGAGAGAGACTGACAGCGAGAGAGAGACACACAGACAGAGAGAGACACACAGACAGAGAGAGACACACAGACAGAGAGAGACACACACACACAGAGACAGACACAGAGACAGACACAGATACAGAGACACAGACAGAGAGAGACACACACACATACCCAGACAGACAGACACACTCACACACAGACACAGAGAGACAGATATATAGACAAAGAGAGACAGATATACAGACACAGACACACAGAGAGACACATACAGACAGAGAAAGAGACACTGACAGCGAGAGAGAGACAGAGAGAGAGACACAGACAGAGAGAGACAGAGAGAGAGTCACAGACATACACACACAGAGACACACACAGACAGACACACACAGACAGAGAGAGACACACAGACACAGAGACACACACAGAGAGACACAGAGTGACACAAAGAGAGACACAGATAGAGAGAGAGACACAGACAGAGAGAGAGACACAGACAGAGAGAGAGACACAGACAGACAGAGACACAGACAGAGAGACACAGAGAGAGAGAGAGAGAGACACAGAGAGATAGAGACACACACAGACTGACAGAGAGAGACCCCTTGGTTGTGCACTTAACTCCCTCATCTCTCCTGGCAGGATCTCATCACCTTTCCTACCCGTGGACCATGACATCTGTCTGCTCATCCTCCTTCCTGAGAATGGTGTGAACTCTACCCAAGAAACCCCACAGCAAAGAAAAGGGACCCTTCGGCCCTTCTCGTCCATGGTGAAATATCATTCTGCCAGTTTCATCGACCTGCACCCAGTCCCTAACCCTCCTGACTTCCCACATCCATGGATCTCTGCAATTGATTCTTAAAACGTAAGAGTTTGAATGTTAAATGGCAGACCATTGAGGAGTGTTGTCAGACAAAGGGATTGAGGAACTGTGGTACAGAACTGCCCAAAAGTGGAGTCCCTTGTAGAGATGGGAGGGTGGGGGGGAGTGAAGAAAGCTTCTGGTATTTTGGCCTTCAGAAGTGAGAGGATTGAGTGCAGGAGGTGGGAGGCCACGAGGAAGTTGGACGAGGCATGGGTGAGGCCAACTTGGGAACATTGTGTGCCGTTTGGGTGGCCGGAGGAGAGGAAGGATAGGAATGAGACAGCGCGTCGAGGAGAGTGACAAGAAGGTGGTCTGGCTTTCGGGGTTTGAGTTCCAGGGGAAGGTTGGACAGGCTGGGACTTTATTCCCTGGAGCGTCGAAGATTGAGGAAGATTTGAAAATTGTGAGGGGGGACGGATCGTGTCCATGGGGACAGGCTGTTTCCAAGGAGAGTGGGAGAGATTCAAAGAGGAGGACATGGATTGAGATTGAAGGGGGATTTTCTTCCCTCAGAGGGGGGTGGGAACGTGGAATGAGCTTTGGGCCAAGGTGGTGGAGGTGGGATGGACTGGAATCTTGGGGGGGAATGTGGGGCAGATCCTGGTGTGGAAATGTGCAGCCTGAAGGGGAGATGGACTGGAGGCCCGAGCCAGCTCTCGGACCCTTCCCCAGTGGGACGAGGTTCTCAGGAGAGAGGGGGCTCCAAAGGGCTGGACCTCGAGCCCTGGGGCTCCATCCAGGGGCTCGGGGTGGTGGAGAGGAGATCCCGAGGAGGGGTGGATCAAGCTCTCGCGAGAGCGACCCCTGGTGGCTGCCATGTTGTTGATCTTTCCCGCCTTTGGAGGAGTTGGTCGCGAGCGGGAGGGGGAGAGAGGTTCGTGTCGGTTCCTCACGGGCGGGAATCGGGGCATTTTGGGAGCGAGACCAGGGAGGACGGAGTTTCCACGGGTCGCCCTTTGGGTCTGGAGCGGCCGGAGCTCGGAGGGGAACGGGCAGGGGGATGGTTGTGAGGTGGGGCCGGGGTACCGTGAGGAAGTTTGGGTCGGGGTGGCGTTAGGGTGTGTGGTAGTCGGGGACCCGCGAGGCTGAAGGGGGGGGGGGGTCGGGGTCCGTGAGGCTGTAGGGGGGAGGGGGATCCGCGAGGCTGAGGGGGCTCGGGGCCCGCAAGGCAGAGGGGGCTCGGGGCCCGCGAGGCAGAGGGGGGAGAGGGACGGGGACCCAGAAGGGTGAGGGGGTCGGGGACCCAGAAGGGTGAGGGGGTCGGGGACCCAGAAGGGTGAGGGGGTCGGGGACCCAGAAGGGTGAGGGGGTCGGGGACCCAGAAGGGTGAGGGGGTCGGGGACCCAGAAGGGTGAGGGGGTCGGGGACCCAGAAGGGTGAGGGGGGTCGAGGACCCAGAAGGGTGAGGGGGACCCGCCAGAGGGGTGTGGGATATCTGCAAGAGGAGTGAGGGACATGCAAGGCTGTGGGGGGCGGGGATCCTGCGAGGCTGAGGGGGGCGGGGATCCAGAAGGTTGAGGGACACGCAAGGCTGAGGTACTCGTGGAACCAGAAGGGTGAGGGGAATGAGGACCCAGAAGGGTAATGGTGATCAGGACACAGAAGGGTGAGGGTGATCAGGACCCAGAAGGGTGAGGGTGATCAGGACCCAGAAGGGTGAGGGTGATCAGGACCCAGAAGGGTGAGGGTGATCTGGACCCAGAAGGGTGAGGGTGATCAGGACCCAGAAGGGTGAGGGTGATCAGGACCCAGAAGGGTGAGGGTGATCAGGACCCAGAAGGGTGAGGGTGATCAGGACCCAGAAAGGTTAGGGGGGACGGGGACCCAAAAAGCTGAGAGGGGACAGGGACCCAGAAGGCTGACGGGGACCCAGAAGGCTGAGGGGGAAGTGGGGACCCAGAAGGCTGAGGGGGGAAGGGGACGGGGACCCAGAAGGTTGAGGAGGTACGGGGACCCAGAGGGCGGAGGGGGGGACCGGGACGTGGACCCAGAAGGCTGAGGGCACCTGCGAGGCTGAAGGTGGGGGTGGGAACCCGCGTGGTTTAGGGGATCCGTGTGGTTGAGGGGATCGGAGAACTGCGAGTGTGAGGGGGACCCGTGAGGGTGAGGGAGTCCCGGCCCCATGGATGGGAATGAGCAGGAAGGGGTGCTGGTCAGTGGGACGAGAATATCAGTTCACCACAGACTGTAAGCTTTCAGTTCTGTAATGAGACGTCATTAACTATGACACCGACAGCCCAACCCTCTTTCTCCCAGTTCCACTGCAGACATTGGAAGACGGTCCTCTTTAAAATAATCCAAATACCCCTTGGCGCGGACCCGCCGAAGCCACAGATTAGAATCTGCATCTCAGATGGTGAAGTCTTCAGATTTTTCTTTAAAATATTGTTTACATTGTAAAACCATTTGGAAAGTGCATTCACATATATTGTAATGTTCAAATCAAAAGGAAAAACTAGCACTAAGCAAGGTTCAAAAAAAAACACACAGGAATAAAGTGCCAGCATCCTGGAGATGGATTTCACAGTGACTAAGGACAAGATTTGTTCTTGTCTCTAGCTGTGCACACACGAGGATGAGAGCAGTGTTTGAGATGCTCTAGCCAGAAAGAATTCCAATCCATATCCCCTCGGTTTTATTCCTCGGGCTGACGGCAAGGTTCAGACTGAAATAGCAGAGGATGAGAATCCAGGCAAAAGGACAGAAGCCCAGACCAAGCAACAATTTGGGCAGAAGGATTTAGATCCACTGGTAGAGAGAGAGAGAGAGAGAGAGTGGAAGGATACTGTCAGAATGCCCATAGGATTTAACCTGCTTAAAAGCAGGTGGCACAAATCTGTGCAGAGGGGCACAATTTAAAGGCGATTGCAGATGTTTGATTGGGAAGCTGCAGGAATTCAGCCCATCAGAATGAAGTAAATGCAATATCCAGAGAGAAACCTTGGGCTTTTCTCTGGAGTGATGCAGGAAGCTCATAGAGTGAATGGATTTGAGGCAGAGCTTGGTGGAGGAGCAGGCAGTGCTGAGGAAACACAAGGCTGCTGAAGGACTTGTAGAAAGAGAACGTGCAGAAGGCTGCGGGTGCCTGGAGTGCATGGCCGGGCAGGATGGTGTAGTCTGGAATAATAGGGACCTTTAACATTTAGACAGGCACATTGATGCAAGAAAAATAGTGGGTTTACGGGTGTGAGGGGTGAAAGGTTCAGTTTGTAGTAGGTTTGATCAGTTGTCTTGTGACACCAATACCCCTGAGCAAAAAGCTCTGCAAAAGTTAAGACACCACCCAGGATATCTTAGGTAAAAACCCTCCACCATTGAGAACATTTGCAGGGAACGCTGCTGTCAGAGAGCAGCAGCAATCAAGGATCCACATCACCCGCTCTGTTCTCACTGCTCCCATCAGGAAAGAGGTATAGCCGGGTTCAGGAACAGCTGCTTCCCCTTCACCACCAGACTCAACACACATTCAGGGACCCATTTAAAGACTCTTCCTTTTGCACTTTGAATTTTTTCTCTCTCTATTGCAGTTTGTTTTCATATCCACATTTTCAGAGATTACAAGTAGATGAGTCCAGTTGGGGAAACTTGGTTTTGGTCTATATAATGGTTACATTCATCCCCTTTTATTGTTCATTTATATTAGTGTCTGGGCCCCTATGTGGTCCAAGTACAGTTGACAGACCTTTACCAAAGGGTCACGTTTATGTGATTTTTTTTTCCCGTAGGTAACAGCAGTTCATTTCCACAGCCCAGCGTGCTATCGGACATCCAGTTGATCGTGATACATCTTTTCGCGAAGGCCAGTGCTATTTTTATAAATGAGATTAGATATTTGGTCAAGTTGTCGCTTGTTTCCATGAAGATATTGCTCCAGGTATCACGTGGAGGCCACTCCTGTGATCGTGGTTAATTTTTCTGCGCTTTCTTGCCAAAATGGCCTCACTTTCACGCACGACCACGTAGAAAAGTTTAATGAAGCTCATCATCCCATTGGCCTTCATTTCGGTTGAAGCACTGCATGCAGATTTTACAAAGCTGTCTGAAACCCTTTTTCCACGGGAATCCCAGTTCATTGGCCATGCAGTGTCTCAGGTTAGGAAGCCCTTGGTGCCATTTCCACTGGGACACAAGATTGCTTTTCCACTGAACACAACTCATCCCCGGGGAGCGGAGTGTTCTGCCTTCGACTGGAAACAGGTGATTCTCTGCTGTCTCTGTTCCACTGGTTTTACCATCAGGCCGACATCGGCAAACGCCGAGGATATGAGTAGGGTTAGAGGTGGCGTGAAATGACATCATTTGACACTGGCATTTGGACAGTGTCCCTTTTCCACTGGACCCTGTCCCAGTAAATTCCCGGGATTGGGCATGAGGGGCTGTACTTTTGAAGTTGAAACACTTTGCAGAGCAAAGTCTTGGAATTTAATTTCTTCAACTATGTACGCTATTCTGGCGCTCCATCCTGTAGGATGTAGGTGGTTCCTTTCATTGCACCTGAATCATTCCCTGACTAATCACAGAGCACTTCTGGTGTAGGGATTGCTTCAAGTGGAATTTGAGTTTGGGAGCATTTTGAAAACCACAGGTCTAAGTTATAGGGAAAGGTTAAGCAAGATTTTTATTCTGCGGAGCATAAAAGGTTGAGGTTGGATTGGGTTGAGGTATTTAAAATTATTGGGGTATAGATTTGAGGTGGGTTGAGAGAAAGGGGCAGAAGTTTAGAGGAAATGTGAGGGGGGACTTTCACTCAGAGTGGTGGGTGTGTGGAATGGACTTGCAGATGAAGTGGAGGAGGCAGGCTCAATATTAGCACTTAAGGAGAAGTGGGATATGTATTTGGACAGGAAAGGAATGGAGGGTCAAGGGGTGAGTGTAGGTCAATGGGATGAGGTAGGACAAAGTGTTCGGCGTGGACTCGAAGGGCCAAGTTGGCCTATTTCGATGCTGTAATAGTTAGAGAGGTAAAACGTGTATGTGAACATTTTGGGTCCAGTGACCATAGATTAGTTTCCAATCAATTATGGATAAGAGTGGGGTCTGCTGCAACAGCACCACTCAATCAATGCACCGGACACAGTTAATCAGGAAAGATGTTTATTCAGACTTGTTCCTCTCTTAGGTCTCTTGCCCACGACCTTACCAGAGAGAGGGGGATCTTTTTCTCTTCTATCCATTAGTGACTGGTGTCGCCCTCTATTCTGCTAATATTTCAAAACAGCACTGATCCCACGTTAAATGTTCCACTTGAAACCCAAACATGTTACAGACTAAACCAAGCCAGTCATCTTTGCTAAAATTAATGATGAGGGAGAAAATGAAGGGAACATAAAGCAAGGGAGTAACAGGGAGAGGATGCAGAAAATAATGCAGGCTGAATGAGAGGGGAAAGAAATCAGGCTTCAGATGATTAAGGAAGACGAGGCGAAAGAAGGAGACCCTAGGACACTGCCACCCTATGTTGAGAATGAGGACTCAAAAGATTCCTTGTGGGCAAGGCTATCTGCATGTGCTTCCCAGCAGCCACCGTGACCAGTCCTGCATCTCACTTGATTCAATAAAAGGTGGTTTCAGACTTGGCTCTGACGTAAACAATTTGCTCATTTTCAAACCAACTTTCCTCCCTCCGTCATTGACGGCCGTGACACTGTGCACGAGTGAGGAAGATGGGGTGAAAGATCTTGAACTGAAAGTTACCTGCAGTAATTGGAAACCTGCCTTCAAGAGAGCTTCAATCATGTCAATGTTTCACCAGTTGTTGGACTTTACCAGCGATGAAACAGCGTCCCACTCCCACAGTGTTTCCTGTTACTAACTTGGACAGGAGTAAAAAAATGATTCACACAAAGAATTATAAACCAGGGGAAAGATATACTCTGAAAACAACAAGAAATGTTGTTCATATCCCACTGTGCTCCCGATAGAAGTCAAAATCCAATGGGCTTTATGAACTAAAACACAAATGGAACTTAACCCAAGATTATTCCCCCACCCCCCGTCCTATTAAATGTTGAATCCTGTTGTGTGAAGAAGGAGTTGCCTGGAACGTTAGCCCATCCCAGAAAGCTCACCAGACTTGGACTGCAGATCAACACTTAAGGATGACCAGCCGCAGCTTAATTTAATGCAATGCTTATTCCCCCCCCCCCAGCAAAAATCTTCAGCATTGCTTCATTGAAACTGGTCTAATTCCAAATAAGATCAGCAATACTTTCGGACCGAGTACAAAAGAGAGAGAGCTGAGGTACCTTCGAAACCCAGAACCAAATACATGCAGCATTCAGTGGCAGCTCTCCTTGCATCTAATCAAGCACTTTTGAGCCACTATGAACTCTTCCCAAGAGAATTCATCCAACCATCCATGAGTGCATTCCTGTCAACTCGAAAGCCGAGAGGGGATTTGGTAGAGTATTTAAAATTACAAGAAGGATGGATAGAGTTGATGTGGATAGGCAATTCCATTGCAAGTGGGAGAGATTGAAACAAGAGGTCTTGAGTTAAGAGGCAAAAGTTTTGAAGTAACGTGAGGGGGAATTTCTTGACTCAATGGTGGCTGAGTGGAGTGAGCTTCCGGGAGAAATAGTGGCAGCAGGGTCCATTTTGTCATTTAAGAGAAAATTGTAGGGGTGGGGAATGCAGAGAGGTGGTACTGGAGGAGAGTATTTAGTTCAGAGCAGACGAGAAAGGCCAAATGACCTGTTTCTGTGCTGTAATTGTTCTAGGGGTAAAATGTGTGGCAGTAACTTGGAAGCTCAACATGAACCTTCCGACTCCTAAAATCAAGAAATTTAAGATGTTAGATTTTATTTGAAAGGTTTGGTAAATTTTTATAAATACTATCCAGATGTTTTTTCTTTTTTTCTTTACATCAGGAAAAATTAAATGAAATGGTTCTTGCAGTCAAGAGCAAGAGAATTCCTCCAATCCAGCCCTTGCCCACAAACACCCCCCCCCCCCCCCCCCATTCTGGGATCAACCCATCAGCAGCGTCCACTTCAGAGACAAACCTCAGGCACAAACATCCCAAAACCATCATCCCAAGACAAGGGGTTAATTTTTTAAATCACTATGCATTCATTT
Organism: Narcine bancroftii; assembly: GCF_036971445.1. NCBI lineage: Eukaryota > Metazoa > Chordata > Chondrichthyes > Torpediniformes > Narcinidae > Narcine > Narcine bancroftii. The sequence continues at coordinate 462,857 of NW_027211873.1, read as the reverse complement.
GATGTTATTTCAAATAAAAAATTAGTTTTTAATGCATATGTGAAATTAAATAATTAAAAAAAAAATAAGATGAATGAAGAATTATTTCAGGAATTATCAATCATCCACTACTCCCATTAACCCCAGACACCAGTACTGAATGAAAAACTAAACTGGCCAGATTGACTGAGTAAACACAGCTAAAATTGGCCAAAAGGTGCTGATGCCATCATTGATTTAAATGCAAGAGACACTGAGGACTGCATTGGGACAGAGATGGTCCATGGACAGCCAATACGGATGCCTTGGGGAACAAAGCCCGCACTGCTAGTTGGGATGAATTAGATTATGACATAAGCAAATATTAGACACCCCCCCCCCCCCCACAGAGAGACCCAGCCTTGATTTTCATTTTTTATATTGATAGAGAGATCCCAGACATGACCAAATGAACCGAGACCCCACCGCATGTTATCAGTTAAAGGCAACGTATTCCTCTCTAATGGAACTTTTACTACCTCTATTACAGGAAACATCCTCCCTGCCTCATTTGCCATTGGAACGTTAGGCCCGCTTGTCGTCACAGGGCCAGAAAACGCTTGAGTCAGAATACTGATCATCGTTTGAGGAGTGACGAAGGAATTTGTGAGCACGATAAGAATCCTGTTTCACTCTGGTCTGAGATTGGATGGTGAGTCCTTAGCTACACATCCCTGCAACACACTCTCCTTCGCCAACAACTGCCTCACACTCCTATTCACCCCACCAGCTCTGTGCATTCCCCCTCATTCACCTGCGATTTTCCCCCCCACAAACCCCTGTTAACCTGCCACCTCCACTGAAGAGTGGGTGAACACACAAACCCCTTACAGACGGGGCCAGATTTGATCCAGAGTCATTGACTTAACAGGACCATAACACCACCTGTGGCATAAATATTCCCAAACCAATGCTCTAGGGCACTGGGAGAGCAAACAGCTCAAATTCTGCATTTGAGAAGTTTGAACTGCTGCACAACCATCAGGATCAAAGAAAACCCTAGTTTGCTTAGTTTTCAGCTGTCATAGACCACAAAAGGCTTCCAAACCAAAATTCAAAAGACAAGCCCCACAAACAAACAAATCTCTCATAAAGCTCTAACACTCCCCTATCTAGAGGTATCATCTCCTCAAACATCTCAATGCCACAGGTGAGAAAACTGTTTTAACTCCCACTCCAAATTAAAAAGGTGCTATTCCCTTAATTGCAGCTCTCTTGAAGGGCGGAGATGGGCCTTGTTTAAAGGGCCAGCCACAATTTACTGAGATATTTCACACCTGAATTAATTGTCCTCCTGATTCCAGCTCAGGGTTTAAAACAGCCCCACTCTAGTCACTTGCAGGTTTCAGGCAGAGATGAGGTGATGCTGCCATCAGAGGAAGGTAGGAAGCCTGGTTTTACTGTGGCTGCTTTTTCTGGGGTGGTTCTTTGAGTTGTTGGGGTGAAAGGAATCCGGTGTTTGTGGAAGCCCCTGCTTGTGGGTAGTTTGCAAACTGGTGTTCCATGTGGTTCGTGGGTATTGAGCCAGAGAAATGTGTTGTTTTAATGTGTGTGGTTTACGGTGCCTGCAACTTTAGCTCTTGTCTTGGGATGATGGTTTTGGGATGTTTGTGCCTGAGGTTTGGCTCTGAAGTTGTCGGACTCTGGCTTTCCCTTACTTTTAATTTAGTCTGTATGTGGTCTGAGTCCAGCGTGTTCTTTGAATGAAGTGATAGGAGAAGGTATTCGGTTCAACAGTCAATTTATTACCCAGCACAAGAATAAAACTTAACAGAGCTCTGGGTCAGTCGTTAGTTCATAGGTCACCTGCACAGTGAGCTATTCCCCAAGACTGACCCCTATTGTCCAGTTGGCTCAGTTTATATAGATCAACCTTATCATACAGAACAAAAGTTGGCTTCCTTTGCTAGATCTTTTTGCATAAGGGTTATCACAAGTCATCTCCTGTTTTGCAGATATCTGGGGTGTAGCGCTCCCATCTTAATCCTCCAGGCCAGACTATCCTGTTGTTTTGATCAGAAATTAATTCATCACCAGATATTTCTAATCACCATTCTGTTCCTGTCTGGCCAATTTCTGCTGTTCTCTTTAACACCTCCTCATGCCTTAATCTTCCTCCTAGACTGGTTTTCCATTCCCTTGGTTTCTTGCAGGCCATTCTTTGTTCTGGTCTGGCCTGTGTCTCCTGTGCTACTCACCACCTCCTTCAGTTGGAGCTTTCCTCCTAAATCGTTTTATGAATTTCCTCTCCCTGTATTTGGGAGCAGACAATTTTGCTCAGCCAACTTCGCTCCATGCTGTGATTGCCACTTAATCACATTCCTCTTTTTCCCTGAACCATGCAGTACATATCAACTTATTAATTAATCATTTCTTTCATAATGTTTTAACCCCTAGATTCCAACAAAGTGTAGGCTGCTGATGGTTTGATCCCAGAATTGGGGTGGGGAGGGGGGCGGGGGTGTTATTTGTGGGCAAGGGCTGGTTTGGAGGCTGCAGGGAATTCTTTTGCTCTTGACTGTAAGAAGCATTTCATTTAATTTTTACTGATGTAACCATCTTACCTTACGTGTGTGTAATATTGCACTATGTTACAGGACAGTCAGTCGAATTTTGATCTTGGCATGTTTAACAGAAAATGACAGTGACCCAGGTTCAAATCTGTCCCTTGTGTCAGGATTTTCCCCCCATCACCTTTTACAAAATGGCAAGGTGAACAGAGGCATTTGTGTGGGTCAGGGGTTTTTTTTTAATTAATTTTTAAGAGTTAGTTATATTCTTGTTAATTTTACAAGAATATAATTCAAATCCCGATACATGTGGTTGATTAATACAAATTGAGATCTACCCAGACCCACCCTCTCCACATCCCATATGAGGGACCAGAGATCTTCAACAGATGTTTTATTTAACCATAATATTGTGAATATTTCAAAACCTCACTTCAACCCACCTTTAGGAAATGTGGGCTCCAAAGATAGAATGTTCATCTCGTGAACGATACATTATTTTCTTGTGGTGAACAGTTCCGAACCTCAGCCAGTTTGCAAGATATGGCCACGCACTTTCTAGCTGTACAATTTGCAGCAATTTAAACCTGGTAAATATTCAGTTCTAATTTAAATTTAATTCCTTAACATCTCTTTCTCATGGATCCTGTGGGAATTTTTAAAAAAATACTTATTTCAACCAAGCTGCCCAACTTTAGGACATTGCCAAGTCAAATGCAGAAAAGTACAAATGACTTGGTAACATTTGAAACAAATCCGATTCCATGTATTTTCTTTTGAGGTGTCTGGTGAATAAAATTGTATTGAACCAGTCTATCTCATTTATAACGATCAGTCCATTTTCTATGTTCAAATCTCCATCCCATCTTTGCCTCAGTTTATGAATTCCTAATTTCTCAGCTTTTGCAGTCATTTCTACATTACTGAATAAATTTATATTCCCATGACCTGTTTCAGATGGTCAGGGCTTGTTATGACCTGTTACTGTTCTATCTGCCACTGTATTTTACATTTTGCATATCCTCTTCCTAAAGACAAGGAAAGGACTTCTTGTTGGTCATCTAATCTCATGTACCAGTTAGGGTTAGGGAACACAAAAAAGTCAACAGGAGTCTGGAAGAGTTGCTCACAGTTCTCGTTAGTAATCATTCTCTGCCTGCCTGATTTCTGGTTTCCAATTTACCCAAATGTCTGAATTTCATAGCAGTCTTAAATTCTTCACTTCAAAGCAGAAACAATACCATTCAGGGTCTGAGTGGTGCTGGGGGCTTATTGCAGACTTTGGATCAGGTCTAACAATTTGCACCATTGTTTTGAAGATCAGGCAGGCATTTGGATATGTATGGCTCAGTAGAGGAGGTGAGAATTGATCCCTGTCTGGAATGTGCTTTTTAACTCTCTTTCCCAGCTTTCTGGCAAAGTCTGTGTGATGGTTTCTTCATCATAATTCCCAGAAGAAGATATTCTACAGCTAATATTCCACACACTTCACCAAATGAGGGTAGTTGTGGGAAAAAGAAGTTCCTGTCTGTTTGGATGGACAGTTTAAGGGTGAAAAAATGACCTGATGTCCACATATAGTAACTCAACCAAATTCTGTAAGGACACAAATGCTGGAGAAGCTCATCTGATCAAGCAGTGAACCTTTATAGAGTACAGATACTCGTAGCCCTGTTAAAAGGCACAAGCCTGAAACTCTGGTTGTGTATCTTTTTTTAAACTTTATTTATGAACATATAAAATACATAGTAAACAAAATAAACCAACCAACCTCCCAAAAAAAACTATATTCCATCCCCCCTCCCCATAATTAACCCCCCCCAAACTCCCTCGACTGAGGGAGAGAAAAATCATATCAATTCGTTGCGGCAGAATGAAAACACCAAACCTAATTTTCCACGTCATCGCAATGCATTTACTGGCCACTGCTAATACTAACTGAATAACCTCAATTTGAGGTTTATCCATTCTTAATCCCGTTGATCAAGTTGTAATATACCGCATTAGAAAAAGCAGTGGATCGAACATAAAAAGAGTTTCTTTAAAGTAGTTTCAAATAAATCCTCAAAGGCTTAACTTTATCACACAACCAGACAGACAAAAAAAAGTATTAATTTGAATCCCACAATGAAAACATTAGTCTGAATTACTAAATCCTTATCTTTTTTTCCTGGAGTTAAATACAACTGATGTAAAAAAAAATTATAATTCACCCAATTATATCACACATTCATCAATTTAATCCACCATCTTCACACATAGTAAGTAGTCCGTTCTTCTTGGGTTAATTCTAAAGAAGAATCTCTCATTTAATCTAAAGTTGGTTTAGCCATTTTCTGTTGTCACAATCATTTCTGAAATAGATCCCTTTTTTTGCCCCATTTACAATTTTCAATTTTAGTTAACTTGGGTATCTTCAATTCTCGCCCAAATCCACCTGTGACAGCACTTACATGGAATGACACCCGTTTACCATGTCCCTCTGTTCAACCTCACTCCTCAGTGCCCGACCGTTCACCGTGTCTATCTTTTCTTGGTTTGCCCTTCAAAATGTGACACCTCACACTTGTCTGCATTAAATTCCATCTGCCCTTTCTCCAGCTGGTCCAGATCCTTCTGCAAGATTTCTTGGCTGTCCACAACTCCTCCGTTCTTGGTGTCACCTGCCAACTTGCTAATCCAATTCACCACATTATTGTTCCAGCACCTATCCCTGAGGCACATCTCTCATCACAGGCCTCCAGTCTGAAGAGCAATTGGTCTCACCAACTCACTGGCTTCTCCTGCACAGCCGTTGTTTCACATCCAAAATACAGAGGACATATGGATGGATGTTAAAATTCTCAAAGGTACATTAGTTAAAATGGTGTCAAATCACAAGGAACAGAAGTTGGCCATTCAGCCCACTGTGTCTGCTATCCCCTGATCTAAACAGTTCTCGCCTCTCATTCCAAGTTATGGCTTTTTCCCCTGATCCCTTGATACCCTGACTCATTAAACATCTATTAATTCCGCCCCCCCCCCCCCCCACCACTTAAACTCTCTCAACAATCCAGCAACAAATTCCATGACCTTCTGGTGAAATAAATTTCTCATCTGCTTTAAATAGGTACCTTCCAATTCTAAGACAATGTCTTTTTATCCAAGGGAAACATTATTCACATCTACTGTCCAATCCTTTCAGCGTTGGAAATGTTTCTGAAATCTCCTCTCCTTCTTCTATACTCCAATGAAGAGTGGAGATATATCATCCTGGTAAATCTCTGCTCTCTCTCCAACATCAGCACATCCTTTTTAAGATAGACTTCGCAGTTCTCCAAATGAGGTCTCTCCCATGCCCCATCAACACCTCCCTACCCTTGAAACAAAGGCCAACATAGAATTTGCTTTCTTTTCCTGCCGATCCAACCTGGTGGTTACCAACTCACTATGTTTTCCTGAACGAGAACCCCCCCAAGTCCCTTGACACTTGAAATAATTACATGTAATTTACGTAACAAATTTGAAATTTTTGGAAAGATTTGGGAATCCTATTTATAAACTGTAGGAATTAAGTTGTAATCGCCCAACCTGAACCTTCTGACTCCTAAAATCAAGAAAATTTGTTAGATTTTATTTGATAGTTTTTTAGTAATTTTTTTATAAATACTTTCCAGATGTTATCTTTCTTTTCTTTTGGGTTGTTGGGCAGGGGGAATAAAAAAAAATGCTATGTATTAATTTTTCATTATCTTTGAATGAGAAATTTACGTACGCATTTAATGCATGTGAAATTAAAATTTTCAAAGAGAAGCTTAACATAACGTAATACATTTTGCTTATTTTCAAGAGTTGTGGAGAGTGAGGAGGGTTTTCATGGAGTACAAAAGGATTTGGACTGTTTGGAAAGATGGCAGATGGAGTTTAATGTAGGTAAGTGTGAGGGGCTTTATTTTGGTAAGAATAACCAAGACGTATGCAGTGAAGGGGAGGGCATTGAGGAACAGAGGGATCTTGGAAGAATGGTTCAATAGACAATAGGAGCAGGAGTAGGCCCTTCTGCCTGTCGAGCCTTCAGTGACCGCCATTTCACAGGTCATGGCTGATCACTACTATCAGTACCCCTTTCCAGCCTTATCCCCATAACCCTGAAATCCTTTGCCCACAAGAGTCTTATCTAACTCTCTTTTGAACATAATCAGCGAATCTGCCTCTACCACCCTCTGCGGCAGAGCATTCCACAGATTCACACTTCTCTGGGTAAAACAATGTTTTCTCATCTCCGTCCTAAAGGGCCTACCCTGTATTCTTAAACTATGCCCTCTAGTCCTCGTCTCTCCCATCACTGGGAACAAGTAATCTGACTTCACCCTGTCCATCCCCCTGATAATTTTGTATACCTCAATCATGTCCCCCCTCATCCTTCTAAACTCCATCAGATACAAGTCTAGTTTTTCTAGCCTTTCAGCATATGTCAACCCCGCCATCGCTGGAACTAACCTTGTAAATCTGCGCTGCACATCCTCTATAGCTAGTATGTCCTTCCTCAAAATTGGAGACCAGTACTGGGTGCAATACTCCAGGTGGGGTCTCACCAGGGCCCTGTACAACTGCAGAAGGGCATCTCTGTTCCTATACTCCAATCCGCTCTTTATGAAAGCCAACATGCCATTTGCCCATTTCACAGCTTTCTGAACGTGCATGTTAGCCTTCAGTGACCGGTGAACAAGTACACCCAGATCCATTTGCTCCTCCCCACTCCCTAGCTTGTCTCCATTTAAATAATACTCAGCTTTCCTATTATTGCCCCCAAAATGGTTAACCTCACATTTGCTCACATTTAACGTGATCTTCCATTCAGCAGCCCACACCCCCAACCTGTCCAAGTCCCTCTGCATTTTCCTGACATCCTCCTCACACCCCACACCGCCACCCCGTTTAGTGTCATCTGCAAATTTGCTCATGTTATTAATAATCCCCTCATCCAAATCATTTACATAATTTACAAACAACTGAGGACCCAATACCGATTCCTGCGGCAATCAACTCGTCACATCCTGCCATCCTGAAAAAGACCCGCTTACTCCAACCCTTTGTTTCCTATTTCTTAACCAATTTCCTATCCATGTCAGCACCTTACCTCCAATACCATGCTCCCTGATCTTACCCACTAGTCTCCCGTGCGGTACCTTATCAAAGGCCTTCTGGAAGTCCAAATACACCACATCCACTGGCTCTCCCAAGTCCACCCTCTTTGTCACATCCTCGAAAAATTCCAGAAGGTTAGTCAAGCATGACTTACCCTTAAGGAATCCATGCTGACTAGCCCTTATACTATTATTTCTGCCTAAGTGTTCTGCTATTACTCCTTTTATGATAGATTCCAATATCTTCCCCACCACTGACATCAGGCTGACCGGTCTATAATTTCCCGTTTTCTCCCTCCCTCCCTTCTTAAAAATCGGCACCACATCAGCCACTCTCCAATCCTCAGGGACCTCCCCCGAATCTATGGAACTTTGGAAAATGTCGACCAGTGCCTCCACAATTTCCATAGCAACTTCTTTAAGCACCCTGGGATGCAGCCCATCAGGCCCTGGGGATTTATCAGCCCTCAGTCCCAACAATTTACTCACAACCTCCTCCTTCTAGATCTGGATATCCATTAGATCCCCTACTTCTCCAGGAAAGTTCCCCAAGTCTCTTGATACCGCATGACCACTACCCCCTAACTGACCATAACCTATATCCTCCTTGGTGAAGACAGATGCAAAGTATTTGTTAAATTCCTCAGCTAACTCCTTGTTTCCGTTAATAATTCCACCCTTTTCCATTCTTAATGGGCCAATTTTAGACCGAACCAATTTCTTCCTCTTCACATATTTAAAAAAGCTTTTGCTATCCTCCATTATATTATTTGCTAATTTCCTCTCGTAGTTCATTTTCCCCTCTCTTATGACTTTCTTAGTTACCCTCTGATGCTCTTTGAAGGTTTCCCAATCCTCTAGCTTCCCACTCCACTTCGCTATCTTATACTTACTCCCTTTGGATTTGATATTGCACTTGATTTCATTAGTTAGCCACGGCTGCCATTTGCATCTCCTAGATACTTTCCTCCACTTTGGAATAAATTTGTCTTGAATCCTGTAAAAAAATGTCCAAAAATACCTGCCATTTTCTCCAGTTGTCCTCCCAGCTAGTGTATCTTTCCATTTTATTTTGGCTAGCTCCTCCCTCATAGCTGCATAATCCCCTTTATTTAACTGCAGTACAGATGCTTCCGACTTCCTTTCTTTTTCCCTTTCTAATTGCAGCTCAAAAGTAACCATACCATGCTCACTATTCCCTAATGGCTCTCCTACATCGAAGTCACTTATTAACTCTGCGTTGCTGCACAGCACCAAGTCCAGAATCGACTTCCCCATGCTATGTTCCTCCACTAGCTGCTCAAAGAAAGTATCTCGTAGACATTCAATAAACTCACTCATGTGTTCCTGCCCCCGTCTGAATATCCCAGTCCACCTTCATGTTGAAGTCCCCCATAACTAATGTATTGCTACCACTTTGACATGCCACTGTTAATTCCTGATTTATACTTCTACCGAGATCTGAGTTAATTTTCGGAGGCCTGTAAATGACCCCCATTATGGTCTCATGCCTTTACAATTTCTTAATTCTATCCAAACAGACTCTACCCACCTGTTTCAATGTCTTTCCTTTCAAACGCCTGAATTTCATTTCTTACCAACAGAGATACCCCACCTCTTCTTCCTAACTTTCTGTCTTTTCTATAGGACTGTCTTGGGTAAACTTGTACCTTTCACTTTGTTCGTTTTAGATTGGTCACAGTGTTTGAGCTACCGAAAGAAAATAGAGACACACACCGAGAGCAGTTCAGTCTACACAAATGTTTATTCCAAATATAAAGCAGGTTTCAAACTACAATATGCAAGCCTGCCTAATCATACTTAACAACGCCTGGACTGGTCCCAACTGCCGAAGCGAGGCAATGACGGCACACTTGTAGTAGGCTGCCTGGGCGCCGGTAGCAGCTCCTTCACCTCCCCCGACCGGGACGTTGCTCGGACTCTAGCTGTTCTTCCTTCTTGACAAGGGATGTTCCCATCCCTCGGAGAGTCTAAACTTCAGCAGCAGGACCACAGACTTTTATACCCCAAAAACAATTAATCATGCACCCACTCCCTCTAACATTTGTCAGTCAAAATCAAAGCTGAGCATACTATTCTACAATTTAGAAGATTGATTATTATGGAACCAGGATGCTATGATTTCCTGGTTTATCTCGTAGATACAAGGACTCATTACAACTTCTTGAACAAGACACGTTGTGACCAATACGTCAATTTCAGAGTGTCGTATTTGACAACTGCTTTCCCTGGGCCTCACGGTGGAATTCCATTTCAAAGTGTATCTTCAGATAAATCCCCATGGCTGAGTTTAATTACATCTGCTAATTCTGAAAGTAAGGTGACCTGAGTTTGGCCCCAGTGTTGTCAGTTTCACATAAGCAAGGAAGCATCTGAGCACATGGTTTTAACCCTCCATTACAAGGACGTGTACCCGGGAACATTGATTTCCCAATCCCGCCTTTCCCGCAGCCATGTCTCCGTAACTCCGACAACCTCCCATTGCCATTCGCGCCTCAAGCTCATCCCTTTTATTCCTTACACTCAGTGCATTCATACACAATACCTTGATACCATATCTCCATTCTCCCTCCATCTTTGTTCTCGATGCACTTGCCCCTACTCTCCTATCACTTTTAGTTCCCTTTTTCCTAACTGTTTCACCGTCTAACAGAACCACTCCTATATTCACTCTCCTATCTGCTTCCCTATCAGTCCTGTTCCCTTCCCCCTACCAAATTCGTTTTAAATTTGAAGGTGGATTCCAATGGAGATAGAAGGCTTTGGGTACGCTGGCCTTTATAAATCATAGCATGGAATATAGGATCTGGGGAGGTGATGTTCAAAGTGTTGGTGAGGCCAAGTTTGGGGTATTGTATGCCTTTCTGGTCCCCAAATTATAGGAAGGATATCAATAAGGTAGAGAGAGTGCAAAGAAGTTTGACGAAAATGTTGCCTGGATTGCAGTATTTTGGATACGTAGAAAGATTGAGTAGACTGGGACTTCATTCATTGGAGCGTAGAGGGTTGAGCAGGGATTTGATAGAGGTATTTAAAATTATCAAGGGAATAGATAGAGTAGCTGTGAATAGGCTCTTTCCCCTAAGGGGAGCAGAGATTGGAACAAGGGGTCAAAAGTTAAGTGGCAAAACTTGAGAAGTAATACAAGAGGATGCTCCTTCACTCAGAGTGGTGGCTGAGTGGAATGATCTACTGGAAGAAGTTGCGCCAGGGTCAATTCTGTCATTTAAGATGAGGTTATATGAGTACATGGATGTGAGGGGGTGGGGGGTTATGGTCAAGGGAAGTAGGTAGGTGGAACTCGTGGAGTTTCACATAAATCGGTGCTTGAGGTGCCATGAGCAAGTTGGCGCTTTCTTGCACTCGACTTGATTACGTGAAACCTTTCTGGGATAGAATCAAGGAACTTATTAAAATTTAAACTTTCACTTGATCCTAAGGTATTTTTATTGGGTTATATGAAGAAATTGAGTTTAGAATTAAAATTAGATGAGTCTCAAATTGCTCTTTGAGATTGGCTTTAGCTGGGGCTAGAAAATGACGAGTATTCAATGGTGGCATTCGGAAAGGAGGTCTTGTATTCCATTAGAAAAGATAACGTAAAATACAAGCCTCCTCTACCAGTGGAAATATTAAACAGGCAGAATACTATTCATAGTCTGAAAATGAGAGGTTATCCGTATAAAAGAGATCAGGAAGAACTTCTTTAGCCAGAGGGTCGTGGATGTGTGGAACTCACTGCGGCATACAGCAGTGGAAGCCAGATCGCTGGGAGTATTTTAAAAAGAACGACAAATATCTCATTAGTGAGGGCATCAAGGGATTATGGGGGAAAGGCCAAAAATGAGAACTAGTGTAGAGTAGCTTAGTGTAGATTTATGGAACAGACTCGATGGGCCTAGTGGCCTGGTTCTGTTCCTTTGTCTGTGATCACTAATGGAGTAACTTCAGAAATGTACAGAAAAAAAGCTCCTAAATTAGAAATTCATAAATCAAGATTAAAATGGGAATCTGATTTGAAAGTTAAAATATGAAAATCATTAAGTACAACTAAAATTATTAATGTCAGGTCGAGACTGGCACAATATAATCTTTTTCACATCGATTATACTTGAAACCCAATTAAAATAAATTTAATTTGACATTATCAGATTTGTCTTGGATGTAATAAAGTAGGTTCTTTTATGTGGATAAATGTGAGGTGATCCACTTTGGAGGCAAGAACAGGAAAGAGGACTATTATCTCAACGGTATCTGTTCAGGAAATGCAGAGAGACTTGGGTGTTGCTGTGCATCAGTCGTTGAAAGTGGGCATGCAGGTGCAACAGGCGGTGAGGAAGGCATTCATAGCAAGAGGATTTGAGTACAGAGATCCTGCTGCAGCCATACACGGCCTTGGTGAGACCACACCTGCAATACTGCGTGCCGTTTTGGCCTCTTTAATCCGAGGAAGGACATCCTCGCCGTGGAGTGGGTGCAGAGAAGATTCACTAGACTGATACCATTGAAGGAAGGACTTGCAGATGAAGAAAGGTTGGATAGACTAGGCTTTTATTCTCTGGAATTTAGGAAATTGAAGGGGGATCTTATAGAAACAAAATTCTAAAGGGTTTAGACAGACTAGATGCGGGTAGGTTGTTTGCAATGCTGGGAAAAACAGAACCAGGGGTTACAGTTTAAGGATAACCATACTATAACCATATAACCATTTACGGAGCGGAAACAGGCCATGTTGGCCTTTCGAGTCCGCACCAGTTCACTGATTTTATGCGCCCTCTTCAGGCATTGGGGGAAGGTTTTCAGGACCGAGATGAGGAAAGATTTCCTCTCTTGGAGGATGATGGATCTATGGAATTCTTTGCTACAGAAAGTAGTTGAGGCTGGTTCCTTGTCAATGTTCAAGAGTAGGTTAGAATTGGCCCTGGTGGCTAAGGGGATCAGGAGGTATGGAGAGAAGGCAGGAACTGGGTACTGATCAGCCATGATCGTATTGAATGGCAGGGTAGGTTTGAAGGGCCAAATGGCCGAATCCTGCACCTATTTTTCTATGTTTATATATTCTACTTGGGTTTGTCCAAAATATATACATTTTGGTCCAAAATTAAAATTTTGAACACTCCCAATGGATCCTAGAATATTTTTCCTGGAAGAGACTAAAAATATTTGGATTAAACGGGATTTTTACAGGTTGCTTTAGCTGGTTCATATTTGGAGGACCAAGTCACCAAATTGCAGAATCCATGTGATTGAAGAAGTGCAGAGATTGGTTAGGATATTGCTGGGACTTGAAGGTGAACCCACCAGGGCCTACAGCTGGTCCTCAATGTTGTCGACACATTCTTGGAAAGTGTGACTTGAAGTGAAATGAAGGTTTTACCATGGGCTCAATGATCAAAAATAAGAGAAGTTCCTATTGGGCGATCCTGTCTCTCAATCCACCACAATCTCTGAACCTCTGAATTGTAGTTGTGGCCTCCCCATTCTTTTCTGAGCTGAGACCAATATTGACGTTTAGGTCATGGTTGCAGATGGGTTGGAAATACTGAAGAAGTTTCCTCTTGCCTTACTCAGTTGCAGTGTCCATACTGGATGGGTAACCCTGGCCATTGATCAGCAGATCCAGAGAACACAGCACAGTACAGGCCCTTCAGGCCTTGATGTTGTTCTAGCCCATATATTCACTCCTTAAATATAATGTACTAAACCAATGGTTCTCAACCTTTTTCCTTGCACTCACATACCACTTTTAGTGGTAAGTGGGTGGAAAGAAAGTTCAAACCCTATTTTAAAATAATCATATGAACAATCTAGAACCGTCATTCTCAAGCTTCCCTTCCCACTCACCTACCACATGAAGCAATCCCTTAATGTTCAGAGATTACTTAAGGTGGTAGGTGAGTGAGAAGATGAAGGTTGAGAACCTCTTTCTGCAGGCAAACTAATTCTGAATCCACACAACCAAGGTTCCACAGATCCTTTGCCTCATGACTATCAGAATGAATCTACCCTGGGCAACCCTGTCAAAGGCCTCACTAAAATCCACACACCCCACATCCACTCCCCTGCCCTTCATTTCTTATTTCATTGTTTTCAAACACTTTCTTTCCCCCCCATTCATGAGTCATCCCTGACTAATCACGGAACCAACAGTCAAAGGACAAGGCCAGTGCCATTTTTATAAATGAGATTTGATATTTGCTTAAGTTGTCATTTGTTTCCATGAAATTAGCTCAAAGATACTCCTGTGATCGCGGTTCGTTTTACTGCGCTTTTTTGGCCAAAATGGCCACACTTTCACACACGACCACGCGGTACATAGAAAGATTAATGATGCCTAGCGTCCCATTGGCCTGAAATATTCCATTAAATTTTATTAAAATTTTCAAAGAAAAGCTTAACATAACGTTATACATTTTGCTTATTTTCAAGTTGTGGAGAGTGAGGAGGGTTTTCATGGATTACAAAAGGATTTTGACTGGAAAGATGGCAGATGGAGTTTAATGTAGGTAAGTGTGAGGTGCTTTATGTTGGGAAGAATAGCCAAAACGTATGCAGTGAAGGGGAGGGCATTGAGTAACAGAGGGATCTTGGAGGAATGGTTCAATAGACAATAAGAGCTGGAGTAGGCCCTTCGGCCTGTCGAGCCAGCACCGCCATTTTACAGATCATGGCTGATCACTACTATCAGTACCCCTTTCCAGCCTTATCCCCATAACCCTTAACTCCTTTGCCCACTAGAGTCTTTTCTAACTCTCTTTTGAACATAATTAGCGAATCTGCCTCTACCACCCTCTGTGGCAGAGCATTCCACAGATTCACACCTCTCTGGGTAAAAAAATGTTTTCTCATCTCCGTCCTAAAGGACCTACCCTGTATTCTTAAACTATGCCCTCTAGTCCTCGTCTCCCCCATCACTGGGAACAAGTAATCCGACTTCACCCTGTCTGTGCCCCTGATAATTTTGTATACCTCAATCATGTCCCCCCTCATCCTTCTAAACTCCATCGGATACGTCCAATTTTCTAGCCTTTCAGCATATGTCAACCCCGCCATCCCTGGAACTAACCTTGTAAATCTGCTCTGCACATCCTCTATAGCTAGTATGTCCTTCCTCAAAATTGGAGACCAGAACTGGACACAATACTCCAGGTGGGGTCTCACCAGGGCCCTGCAGAACTGCAGAAGGGCGTCTCTGTTCCTATACTCCAATCCCCTCTTTATGAAAGCCAACATGCCATTTTCCTTCTTCACAGCTTTCTGAACGTGCATGTTAGCCTTCAGTGACCGGTGAACAAGTACACCCAGATCCATTTGCTCCTTCCCACTCCCTAGCCTGTCTCCATTTAAATAATACTCAGCTTTCCTATTATTGCCCCCAAAATGGATAACCTCACATTTGCTCACATTGAACGTCATCTTCCATTCAGCAGCCCACACCCCCAACCAGTCCAAGTCCCTCTGCATTTTCCTGACATCCTCCTCACACCCCACACCGCCACCCAGTTTAGTGTCATCTGCAAATCTGCTCATGTTATTAATAATCCCCTCATCCAAATCATTTACATAAATTACAAACAACTGAGGACCCAATACCGATCCCTGCGGCACTCCACTCGTCACATGCTGCCATCCTGAAAAAGACCCGCTTACTCCAACCCTTTATTTCCTATTTCTTAACCAATTTCCTATCCATGTCAGCACCTTACCTCCAATACCATGCTCCCTGATCTTGCCCAATAGTCTCCCGTGTGGTACCTTATTAAAGGCCTTCTGGAAGTCCAAATACACCACATCCACTGGCTCTCCCAAGTCCACCCTCTTTGTCACATCCTCGAAAAATTCTAGAAGGTTAGTCAAGCATCACTTACCCGTAAGGAATCCATGCTGACTAGCCCTTATACTATTATTTCTGCCTAAGTGTTCTGCTATTACTCCTTTTATGATAGATTCCAATATCTTCCCCACCACTGACGTCAGGCTGACCGGTCTATAATTTTTCTCCCTCCCTCCCTTCTTAAAAATCGGCACCACATCAGCCACTCTCCAATCCTCAGGGACCTCCCCCGAATCTATGGAACTTTGGAAAATGTCGACCAGTGCCTCCACAATTTCCATAGCAACTTCTGGGATGCAGCCCATCAGGCCCTGGGGATTTATCAGCCCTCAGTCCCAACAATTTACTCACAACCTCCTGCTTCTAGATCCGGATATCCATTAGATCCCCTACTACCCCAGTAAAGATCCCCAAGTCTCTTGACTTATATCCTCCTTGGTGAAGACAGATGCAAAGTATTTGTTAAATTCCTCAGCCAACTCCTTGTTTCCGGTAATAATTCCAGCCTTTTCCATTCTTAATGGACCAATTTTAAACCGAACCAATTTCTTCCTCTTCACATATTTAAAAAAGCTTTTGCTATCCTCCATTATATTATTTGCTAATTTCCTCTCGTACTTCATTTTCCCCTCTCTTATGACTTTCTTAGTTACCCTCTGATGCTCTTTGAAGGTTTCCCAATCCTCTAGCTTCCCACTCCGCTTCGCTCTCTTATACTTACTCCCTTTGGATTTGATAGTGCACTTGATTTCATTAGTTAGCCACGGCTGCCATTTGCATCTCCTAGAGCCTTTCCTCCACTTTGGAATAAATTTGTCTTGAATCCTGTAAAAAATGTCCAAAAATACCTGCCATTTTCCCCAGTTGTCCTCCCAGCTAGTGTAACTTTCCATTTTATTTTGGCTAGCTCCTCCCTCATAGCTGCATAATCCCCTTTATTTAACTGCAGTACAGATGCTTCCGACTTCCTTTCCTTTTCCCTTTCTAATTGCAGCTCAAAAGTAACCATACCATGGTCACTATTCCCTATGGTTCCCCTACATCGAGGTCACTTATTAACTCTGCGTCGCTGCACAGCACCAAGTCCAGAATCGACTTCCCCCTGGTAGGTTCCTCCACTAGCTGATCCAAGAAAGTATCTCGTAGACATTCAATAAACTCACTGTCTTGTGTTCCTGCCCCCGTCTGATTATCCCAGTCCACCTTCATGTTGAAGTCCCCCATAACTACCGTATTGCTACCACTTTGACATGCCACTCTTAATTCCTGATTTATACTGCCACCGATATCTGAGCTACTTTTCGGAGGCCTGTAAATGACCCCCATTATGCTCCTCACGCCTTTACAATTTCTTAATTCGATCCAAACAGACTCTACCCACCTGTTTCAATGTCTTTCCTTTCAAACGCCTGAATTTCATTTCTTACCAACAGAGCTACCCCACCCCCTCTTCCCAACTTTCTGTCTTTTCTATAGGACGTGTACCCGGGAACATTGATTTCCCAATCCATTTGTGGGAATTCGGTCGTGTCCACAGGAAAAAGGGAATCTAAGGGTTGGATGTGATGTCGTGTATATTCTCTGCCAATCAATGGGAAACCTCCAAATCTTCAATCTTGGTGCAAGAGCCCACGAGGTACAAAGCAACCATCTCCTGTCCAAGCTGCAGATTGCAAGGGCTGTAAAGTGCTGCCACCGCCTGTTCACACCGAGTACTGCATGCATGAAGCGAGAGGGAGAGAGAGAGAGAGAGAGAGATCTAGGTATAATACCACCACCTGGTGTCCGGACTCGCGAACTACAGGATACATTATTTTTATTTTTCATGGGAGTGTTGGAGTATGAGAGGAGACTTGATTAAGGTTAACAAAATAGAGCAAGATGGATAATATGGAGCTCCATTGAAGAGGGAGGTCTCACCTGTGAAGGAGCAAGTGTGAGATCTCCCAGTTCATTCTTGCTCGGGCAGTGGTGGCCAATTGCAAGACAGCTCCAATTAGGGGAAGAGAATATGCTGTTTCAGTTCATGGGTTTGAAACGGTTTCCCCAGTTGTGCCATTCAGACTCAAAAGAGCAGATGCTTGCAGACAGGAAGGAAACCTAGTTTTATTGTGGAGAATTGCTTGTTTTTTGGGGTGAAGGTTGTTTGTGGTCTGAGATTCCTAAATATTTTACAATGGAAGCAGCACTTTTCCTTGTGCCTGATTGCTACATAGCGGGTAAAATGTCTCAAATCTATCGCTCAGCCAGTACTTTTGGTCATTGATTTGGAGAGAGAGTGATGGCTTGGCAATATTTATAGCATGGTAAGTCCAAAGCTCTGAAAGTGACGGTGTGGAAGGAGTTTGTCTGTTCTTTGTGTTTTCTGCCACCCTTGAGAACTTAAAAAGTGTCCGTGAATTGTGGTATTGGTGAGACACAAGCTTGTTTTGCCCTCTTTTTGTTCTGTATGTCTATAAAGTTTCAGTTTAGGGATAAAATGTCCAGACACTGTTCTGTTCAAAAGTCTAGTAACCAAATCAGATTCTCCCGAGTTCTTGTCATGGATATGCATCAAGAAGCCTGTTTTGCAGCAGTCGTGTTGCATTAGAGGTGCACATACAATTTTCAAAAATAATGAGTTTGAAACCAGAAAAAGATCAGGTCGTGCCCAAAGGTTCATCTGTGCTGTTCAATTGAATTGATGCCCCCAGGTCCAGAATGTGCACTTCCACCCCATGGTCTTGAGCTTCCCAAATCGCCAATGAACTTACGGCCCCCTTGAGCTGTGGAGTGTGGGAGGAAATCCACACAGACACCAAGAGGATGTAGAAACTTCTTGCAGTCAGTGCTGACTTGATCCTGGGGTGACTCGTGCTGGAGAGGTGGGACTACTGTCCTGCCTTCACCTTGTGATGGCTGATTTTTGTCTGATGGTGGATGGAGGTCTGACATGATATTCCCTTGGCCTTGAGGGAAAGAAGAGTAGAAATTGCAAGGGCTCTGACAGAAATATTTAAAACCTCTTTATCCATGGGTGAGGTGCCAGAGGAATGGAGGTAATCTAATGTTCCTTTGTTTAAAAACGGCTTCAAAAGCCAACCAGGTGAGCCGGACAAAATAGGTAAATTATTGGAGGGTAATCAGAGAGTACCTCGAAAAGAATCTGTTCAAATAGCTGGCCTTGATCAACCATAGCTTAGAATACGGGAGTCGGGCAGTGAGGTTGAGACTAGACAAGATATTGGTGAGGCCCTGTTGAGAGTACTGTGTGCAGTTCTGGTCACCAAATGAGAGGAAAGCTATCAACAAAGTAGAGAGGGTGCAGAGAAGATTTAAGTCAATGTTACCTGGATATCAGCAACTAGATTACAAAGAAAGATTCAGCAAATGAAGTCTTTATTCTATGGATTGTAGATGGTTGAGAGGGGATTTGATCGAGGTCTTTAAAATTACTAGGAGGATAGAACAAATTGATGTGGATAGACTTTTTTCATTGCGGGAGCAGAGATTGAAACAGGAGGTAAAAGTTTGGAAGTAACATGAGGGGGAACTTCTTTACTCAGAGTGGTGGCTGAGTGGAGTGAGCTTCCGGGAGAAATAGTGGCGGCAGGGTCCATTTTGTCATTTCAGGGAAAATTGGAGGGGAGGGGAATGCAGAGAGGTGGTACGAGAGGAGAGTATTTAGTTCAGTGCAGACAAGAAGGGCCAAGTGACCTGTTTCTGTGCTGTAATTGTTATAGGGTTAAAATGTGTGGCAGTAACTTGGAAGTCCGATGCGTATTTGGGAATGGGTCGATGGCCCCACTGAAATAGGCCGTTGATTCCCACTTGAAATAATTGCATCGAATTCACGGAACAAATTTGAATTTCTCTTTTGAAGATTTGGGATGTGTATTTACCAATTGTCGGAATTAAGTTTTAACCACCCAACACGAACTTTCTGACTCCTAAAACCAAGAAAACCAAGATTTTATTTGAGAGTTTTGGTCAATTTTTATAAATACTATCTAGATGTTTTCTCTCTTTATTGTTTTCTATTGGGCAGCTGTGGGAGGGGTTACTTTTTAAATCACTATGCATTAATTTTATTTTATTTTCAAATAAGAAATTTAAGTTTTTTTAATGCATATGTTAAATTAAATGTAAAAATGTTTCAAATAAGATGAATGAAGAATTGTTTCAGGAACTGGCGATCTTCCACGAGTGCCGTGAACCCCAGGAAGCAGGAATGTGTGAACGAAACACAAAACTGGCCAGAAGAACTGAGGAAACACAGCTAAAAGTGTCCAAAAAGGTGCTGATGTCATCTTGATTTTAATGCAGGTGACAACGAGGAATGCGTTGGGGCGGAGATGGTCTATGGGCAGCCAATACGGACGCCTTGGGGAACAAAGCCCGCAACACCAGTAGGGATGGATAATGGTGGGTAATGAATAAGCATATATTAGAGACACCGAGAGAGAGCGACACACACATACCCAGACAGACAGACACACACACACAGACACAGAGAGACAGATACACACACACAGACACACAGAGAAACACACACAGACAGAGACAGAGAGAGAAACACTGACAGCGAGAGAGAGACAGACAGAGACACACACAGACAGAGACACACACAGACAGAGACACACACAGACAGAGACACACACAGACAGAGACACACACAGACAGAGACACACACAGACACAGACACACACAGACACAGACAGATAGAGAGACACACACACAGACAGAGAGAGAGACACGCACACAGAAAGAGACAGAGAGGCACACATAGAGACAGAGAGAGACACACACACGACACAAAGAGACAGACACACACACACAGATACATACACACAGACATAGATAGAGAGAGACACACACAGAGACATAGACACACAGATATAGAGACACACACAGAGACACAGACAGAGACACACAGACAGCGACAAAGAGAGAGAGACACACACACAAACAGAGAGAGAGAGACACAGACAGAGAGACACACACACACGGACACACACAGATACAGAGACACAGAAAGAGACACAGACAGAGAGAGAGAGACACACATATACAGACACAGAGAGACACACATTGTGACACAGGGAGAGAGAGACACACACAGACAGAGACACACAAACAGACACAGAGACACACACACAGAGTGAGATACACACAGAGAGACGCAGAGAGAGAGATAGACACAGAGAGAGACACAGACACAGAGAGAAACACAGACAGAGAGAGACTCAGACACAGAGACACACAGACACAGAGAGACACACACAGACACAGAGAGACACACAGAGACACACACAGACACAGAGAGACACACACAGACACAGAGAGACACACAGACACAGAGAATCACACAGTCACAGATACACACACAGACCGATAGACAGACAGAGAGAGAGACACACAGACAGAGAGAATCACACACAGACACAGAGAATCACACACAGACACAGAGAATCACACACAGACACAGAGAATCACACACAGACACAGAGAATCACACACAGACACAGAGAGACACACAGAGACATAGAGAGAAACACACAGACGTAGTGACACACGCACACAGACAGACAGAGACCCCTTGGTTGTGCCCTTCACCTTCGCACTTAACTCCCTCATCTCTCCTGGCAGGATCTCATCACCTTTCCTACCCGTGGACCATGACATCTGTCTGCTCATCCTCCTTCCTGAGAATGGTGTGAACTCTACCGTAGAAACCCCACAGCAAAGAAAAGGGACCCTTCGGCCCTTCTCATCCATGGTGAAATATCATTCTGCCAGTCTCATCGACCTGCACCCAGTCCCTAACCCTCCTGACTTCCCACATCCATGGATCTCTGCAATTGATTCTTAAAACGTAAGAGTTTGAATGTTAAATGGCAGACCATTGAGGAATGTTGTCAAAGAAAGGGATTGAGGAACTGTGGTACAGAACTGCCTGAAAGTGGAGTCCCATGTAGAAATTGGGGGGGTGGGGGGGAGTGAAGAAAGCTTCTGGTATTTTGGCCTTCAGAAATGAGAGGATTGAGTGCAGGAGGTGGGAGGCCACGAGGAAGTTGGACGAGGCATGGGTGAGGCCAACTTGGGAACATTGTGTGCCGTTTGGGTGGCCGGAGGAGAGGAAGGATAGGAATGAGACAGCGCGTCGAGGAGAGGGACAAAGAAGGGGTTGGCTTTCGGGGTTTGAGTTCCAGGGGAAGGTTGGACAGGCTGGGACTTTATTCCCTGGAGCGTAGAAGATTGAGGAAGATTTGAAAATTGTGAGGGGGGACGGATCGTGTCCATGGGGACAGGCTGTTTCCAAGGAGAGTGGGAGAGATTCAAAGAGGAGGACATGGATTGAGATTGAAGGGGGATTTTCTTCCCTCAGAGGGGGGTGGGAGCGTGGAATGAGCTTTGGGCCAAGGTGGTGGAGGTGGGATGGACTGGACTCTTGGGGGGGAATGTGGGGCAGGTCCTGGTGTGGAAATGTGCAGCCTGAAGGGGAGATGGACTGGAGGCCCGAGGCAGCTCTCGGCCCCTTCCCCAGTGGGACTGGGCTGGCGAAGAGATCCCGTGGAGGGGTGGCTTAAGCTCTCGCGAGAGCGACCCCTGGGGGCCGCCATGTTGTTGATCTTTCCCGCCTTCGGAGCAGTTGGTCGCGAGCGGGAGAGGTTCGTGTCGGTGCTTCAGGGGCGGGAATCGGGGCATTTTGGGAGCGAGACCAGGGAGGAGGGAGTTTCCATGGGTCGCCCTTTGGGTCTGGGGCGGCCGGAGCTCGGAGGGGAACGGGCGGGGAGATGGTTGTGAGGTGGGGCCGGGGAACCGTGAGGGAGTTTGTGTCGGGGTGACAATAGGGTGTGTGGTAGTCGGGGCCCGTGAGGCTGACGGGGGGGTCGGGGCCCGCGAGGCTGAGGGGGGACGGGGCCCGCGAGCCTGAGGGGGGGTCGGGGCCCGCGAGCCTGAGGTGGGGGGGGCGGGGGCCGCGAGCCTGAGGTGGGGGGGTCGGGGGCGGCGAGGCTGAAGGGGGGTCGGGGGCCGCGAGCCTGAGGTGGGGGGGCGGGGGCCGCGAGGCTGAGGGGGGGGTCGGGGCCCGCGAGGCGGAGGGGGGGGTCGGGGCCCGCGAGGCGGAGGGGGGGGTCGGGGCCCGCGAGGCGGAGGCGGGGTCGGGGCCCGCGAGGCTGAGTGGGGGGTCGGGGACCCGCGAGGCGGAGGGGCGACGGGGACCCGCGAGGCTGACGGGGGGGTCGGGGCCCGCGAGCCTGAGGGGGGTCGGGGCCCGCGAGCCTGAGGTGGGGGGGGTCGGGGCCCGCGAGCCTGAGGTGGGGGGGTCGGGGGCGGCGAGCCTGAGGTGGGGGGGTCGGGGGCGGCGAGGCTGAAGGGGGGTCGGGGGCCGCGAGCCTGAGGTGGGGGGGGCGGGGCCCGCGAGGCTGAGGGGGGACGGGGACCCAGAAGGCTGAGGGGGGACGGGGACCCAGAAGGCTGAGGGGGGACGGGGACCCAGAAGGCTGAGGGGGGACATGGACTCAGAAGGCTGTGGGGGGACGGGGACCCAGAAGGCTGAGGGGGGACGGGGACCCAGAAGGCTGAGGGGGGGACCCAGAAGGCTGAGGGGGGACGGGGACCCAGAAGGCTGAGGGGGGACGGGGACCCAGAAGGCTGAGGGGGGACGGGGACCCAGAAGGCTGAGGGGGGACGGGGACCCAGAGGCTGAGGGGGGACGGTGACCCACAAGGCTGAGGGGGGACGGGGACCCACAAGGCTGAGGAGGGACGGGGACCGGGACCCAGAAGGCTGAGGGGGGACGGGGACCGGGACCCAGAAGGCTGAGGGGGGACGGGGACCCAGAAGGCTGAGGGGGGACGGGGACCCAGAGGCTGAGGGGGGACGGTGACCCACAAGGCTGAGGGGGGACGGGGACCCACAAGGCTGAGGAGGGACGGGGACCGGGACCCAGAAGGCTGAGGGGGGACGGGGACCGGGACCCAGAAGGCTGAGGAAGGACGGGGACCCAGAAGGCTGATGGGGGACGGGGGCCCAGAAGGCTGAGTTGGGACGGGGACGGGGACCCAGAAGGCTGAGGAGGAACGGGTACCCAGAAGGCTGAGGAGGGACGGGGACGGGGACCCAGAAGGCTGAGGGGGGACGGGGACCCAGAATGCTGAGGGGGGACGGGGACCCAGAAGGCTGAGGGGGGACGGGGACCCAAAAGCCTGAGGGGGACGGGGACCCAGAAGGCTGATGGGGGACGGGGACCCAGAAGGCTGAGGTGGGACGGCGACCCAGAAGGCTGAGGGGGGACGGGGACCCAGAAGGCTGAGGGGGGACGGGGACCCAGAAGGCTGAGGGGGGACGGGGACCCAGAAGGCTGAGGGAGGAAGGGGACCCAGAAGGCTGAGTGGGGACGGGGACCCAGAAGGCTGAGGGGGGACGGGGACCCAGAAGGCTGAGGGGGGACGTGGACCCAGAGGCTGAGGGGGGACGGGGACCCACAAGGCTGAGGGGGGACGGGGACCCACAAGGCTGAGGGGGACCCACAAGGCTGAGGGGGGACGGGGACCCAGAAGGCTGAGGGGGGACGGGGACCCAGAAGGCTGAGGGGGGACGGGGACCCAGAAGGCTGAGGGGGGACGGGGACCCAGAAGGCTGAGGGGGGACGGGGACCCAGAGGCTGAGGGGGGACGGTGACCCACAAGGCTGAGGGGGGACGGGGACCCACAAGGCTGAGGAGGGACGGGGACCGGGACCCAGAAGGCTGAGGGGGGACGGGGACCGGGACCCAGAAGGCTGAGGGGGGACGGGGACCGGGACCCAGAAGGCTGAGGGGGGACGGGGACCCAGAAGGCTGAGGGGGGACGTGGACCCAGAAGGCTGAGGGGGGACGGGGACCCAGAAGGCTGAGGGGGGACGGGGACCCAGAAGGCTGAGGGGGGATGTGGACCCAGAAGGCTGAGGAGGGACGTGGACGGGGACCCAGAAGGCTGTGAGGGGACGGGGATCCAGAAGGCTGAGGGGGGACGGGGACCCTGAAGGCTGAGGGGGGACGGGGACCCAGAAGGCTGAGGGAGGGACGGGGACCCAGAAGGCTGAGGGGGGACGGGGACGGGGACCCAGAAGACTGAGGAGGGACGGGGACGGGGACCCTGAAGGCTGAGGGGGGACGGGGACCCTGAAGGCTGAGGAGGGACGGGGACCCAGAAGGCTGAGGGGGGACGGGGACCCAGAAGGCTGAGGGGGGACGGGGACACAGAAGGCTCAGGGGGGACGGGGACACAGAAGGCTCAGGGGGGACGGGGACCCAGAAGGCTCAGGGGGGACGGGGACCCAAAAGGCTGAGGGGGGACGGGTCTGGGACCCTGAAGGCTAAGGGGGGAAGGGGACCCAGAATGCTGAGGTGGGACGGGTCTGGGTCCCAGAAGGCTGAGTGGGGACGGGAACAGGGACCCACAAGGCTGCGGATGCCTGGAGCGCATGGCCGGGCAGGATAGTGGAGTCTGGAATAATAGGGACCTTTAACAATTAGACAGGCACATTGATGCGAGAAAAATAGTGTTTTACGGGTGTGAGGGGGGAAAGGTTCAGTTTGTAGAAGGCTTGAGCTATTGTCTTGGACACCGCCCTGGACATCTCAGGTAAAAACCCTCCACCATTGAGAACAT
Organism: Narcine bancroftii; assembly: GCF_036971445.1. Lineage (NCBI taxonomy): Eukaryota > Metazoa > Chordata > Chondrichthyes > Torpediniformes > Narcinidae > Narcine > Narcine bancroftii. The sequence goes on along the minus strand of NW_027211873.1, from coordinate 437,713 downwards.
TTGCAGGGAACGCTGCTGTCAGAGAGCAGCAGCAATCAAGGATCCACATCACCCGCTCTGTTCTCACTGCTCCCATCAGGAAAGAGGTATAGCCAGGTTCAGGAACAGCTGCTACTCCTTCACCACGAGACTCAACACACATTCAGGGACTCATTTAAAGACTCTCCCTTTTGCACTTTGAATTTTTTCTCTCTCTATTGCAGTTTGTTTTCATTTCCACATTTTCAGAGACTTCAAGTAGATGAGTCCAGTTGGGGAAACTTGGTTTTGGTCTATATCATGGTTACTTTTAACTCCTTTTATTGTTCATTTATATTAGTGTCTGGGCCCCTATGTGGTCCAGGTACAGCTGACAGACCTTTACCAAAGGGTCACGTTTATGTGATTTTTTTTTTTCCGTAGGTAACTGCAGTTCATTTCCATAGCCCAGCGTGCTATCGGACATCTAGTTGACCATGATACATCTCTTCGCGAAGGCCAGTGCTATTTTTATCAATGAGATTAGATATTTGGTCAAGTTGTCGCTTGTTTCAATGAAGAGATTGCTCCAGGTCTCACGTGGAGGTCACTGCTGTGATCGTGGTTAATTTTTCTGCGCTTTCTTGCCAAAATGGCCTCACTTTCACGCACGACAACGTAGAAAAGTTTAATGAAGCTCATCATCCCATTGGCCTTCATAACTATCCTATCAACCTGAGTGGCAACCTTGAGGGATGTTTGGATTTGAACCCCAAAGTCCCTCTGTTTAGCCTCACTCATGTAACCGACTGGTAACCTTGTACCCAGCCTTCTGGTTTGTCCTCCCAAAATGCATCACCTCACACTTACCTGGATTGAACTCCTTATCCTTCGACAACCTTCAGCTTCATCCACAACTCCTCCAACCTTCACATCATCTGCAGACATACTGACCCATCTTCTGCCTCTTCATCCAGGTCATTTATAAAAATCATCAAGAGCAGGGGTCCCAGAACAGATCCTTGTGGCACTCCACTCCTCTCTGCTTTCTTCCAACAAGACAATTTTTTATCCACAGCCAAAGTTACCCCGATCCTTTGCCAAATTGCTTTCTGATGAGTCTCGTCAAATTCTTGCTAAAATCCATGTAGACCACATCTACCACACGACCCTCATTCATTTCCTTTCTTACCCCACTCAAATAAAACTCATTTAGACTCATGAGGCATGACCTTCCCATCACAAAGCCATGCTGACTGACCTTGAGAAGTCTGTACTTCTGCAAATGCTCATAGATCCTATACTGGTCTATAATTCCCAAGATTCTCCCCATTACCTTTTCTAAACAAGGCGACTGCATTTGATGGTTTGCGCTGGATTTTGGGGGCAGGGGGCTGGGTGTTTGTGGGCAAGGGCTGGGTTTGGGGGCTGTAGGTGACTCGGAATTCTCTTCTCCTCTTAACTGCAAGGAACACTATGTCTAACTTCCTGCTGATGTGACTCTGTCTGTTTTATGACTGAATGAAGTGAATTTTGTGTAATATTGCACTTTATACCATGACAATCAATTGAATTTTGATCTTGGCATGTTTGGAAGAATGTTCTTAGTGACAGTGACCCAGGTTCAAATCTGTCACCATGTAAGGGATTTGAGTGTTTTTTTTTTTCTCACCCTTGTTGAAGTCGATTTCCTGTCAAGGTACAAAAAGATACAGTAACAAACCACAAACTCTAAAACACAGTCTTTATTGAGTCATGCCAGCAGGAATGAGGGGTACCAGTGGTGGGTGAACAGACTCACCTCACTATCAATGTTTGAACGGCAGTTAAAGAACACAGTCACATGGTAGAGCTTTTAAGACATTTTCCTGCCAACAAATTGGATAACATTTCTTGGAAGGTATTAGTACAGCTTCTGCTTTACATTTTGCACATCCTCTTCCTCAAGACACAGAAAGGATATGTTGTTGGCAATTTAATCTCATGTGCCCATTATAATTAAGAACATCCTTCTGGTCTACAAAATTTCAACAGAAATCTGGAAGGGTTGCTCACAGTACACATTGGTAATCATTCTCTGCCTGTCTGATTTCTGGTTTCCAATTTACACATGTAAATGTCTAATTTCATAGGAATTTTTAATTCTTGAAGTTGACAATGGTGGCTAACAGTTCAAAGCAGAAACAGCCATTCTGGGACTGAGTGGTGCTGAAGGCTTCTTGCAGCCTTTGGATCAGGCCTGATGAGCCTCCTTCAGGTGGCCAGAATACCCCCGATGTAAAGTCACATATTCTGCCCGAATGCGGCTGTAAGGAGGCCATGTGAAAGAGCAGATGCGGCTCGGAGGAGTACTTACCAATCTTCCTTCGGGAGGTATGATCTCCGTGTCTGAGCAATTCCCCCGAGGAACCTGAATGCAGCCGCCTGATGATAATCAGCCAGGGACCCAAATCCCCGCGCCTGACAGCCCCTCTCCTCATGCCCGACAACCCACCCTTCCCACGTCCGACAGCCCCATTCACCTCACCCGAGGGCCCCCATCACTGCTCCCGACACCACCCATGCCTCCCCTGCCCCAACATCCTGTGCCAGCCGCACCTGCCCTGATGTCCTGCGCTGACAGGAACTGGAGTGCGCTCTGAGGCGCCTCTCCTGAAGCTTTCCCTTTCAGGCTGCCATCTGAAAGAACATTCCATAGGGCTGTTTCTGCTTCTGCAGACTGATTCTTGACGTAGAATGCAGCTGAAAGTGGCTCCAGCTGTAGTCAATTCGCACTATTGTTTTAGAGATGAGGCAGGCATTAGGATATGAGACTCAGTCGTGGAGTTGAGAATTGATTCCTGTCTGAAATGTCCTTGGTCACTCTCTCTCCTAGCTTCCTGGCAAAATCTGTGTGATGATGTCTTCATCAGAATTATCAGAACAAGATCCAGCTAATATTCTGCACCCTTCATCAAATTGGAAAGTGAATGGGGGGAGTTGTGTGGTCAGGGCTTAATATGACACAGAATGATGCAGGTCTGTGTGGATTCAGTTGAAATGAGAGGGCAGATAACCTTTAACTTATCCCTGATCCCCCAACAAACCCACTCCCCCAATGCTAATCCCCCAAATGGCACAAGGTTGAACTGAGTCCTTTCAGGGTGAGAGGCAGAAGAGTGGCCTTTGTTCTGTACAAGGGCCAACAGATGCCAAGGACCGATCACCTCAAGGAGTGAACGAGGATTTAGAATAGGTTTTCCCCAACACAGAACAAAGTAGGAGCAGGAGGCTGTTTCTCCCCGTGAGCCTATTCTGCCTTTAGGTGAAGGACCACCAGAATGAGGAATAAAGAATGAAGCTGGAGGAACTCAGCAGGTTAGGCAGTGTCCATGGAGAGAGATGGTCAGTTAATGATTCAGGTCCGTACACAGACTGAAGCGAGAAGGGGAGCTGGCACAAAATTGGGAGGGCCCAGTGCCTCGGAAGCCACAGAGGATCACAAGACCACCCGACAGGCTGAACTTGTGATGGACACTATGAACTATGTATGTCATAAAGTACAGTACGTGCTCTGTGTCGCCAGATCACCTCGTTGGGTTTTATCTCAAAGAAGTGGTGAAAGGCTTTGATATAGATGTATGGACTGGCCAGTCCATATCTACCTGACCTTCTCCAACCTCTCCCTTAGCTCCACCCTGGATTTCCCGGACTAGCCCCCTCTTGCTTCTGTTCATGGAACCTGGCCCAGTCGTGTATCAGTAATGCTCAGGTTTTTGGTCATTGAAGGTGTTTAATCACTCCATCCTATTTGACGTGATTATTGTGTGCACCACAATGCTGATCCCAAAGGCTTTGGGCAATGTGTACACCTGGTGTAACTGTGCCCAAACTGTCTGGGCTGCACACGTGGATGAGGAATCGAACTCCCACTTTGAGGTGACTCAGAGAATTAATGAAGGACACAGAGTTTCACCAAACCACACTCCAACTCTCTTCGTTCTTATATGCAAGATTCTTTGCACAAAACAGAGAGAGAGTTATTGATCGTATTTACACCAGCTTGACTTCAAGTCACAAGATAGTCTCGCGAGCCATTTACTTGAATGATGGCTCGCGTGGCAGCACCCACTCCTGGCGACTGTGGGTCACTCTGATTAGGGCGTCCGAGCAATGCCAGCATAAATGTTGCCAATATTTAGGAGAAGTGTTGCCCAATTAAGGAATGGTTGTGGTGTTTTGGAGAATTTGTGTACAATGGTTGTTTTGGGAGAAGTGGAGGTTCTAATAAACAAAAACTGAAGGTTGTGTTTTGAAGGAAAGTATGGAGTGCTTTGCTAAAAAGGGACAAAAGTTGTATTTTTCAAAATAGGTCCTGTTTTTGGGTCAAAACCGACATCTTTACTGTGCAAAAATGTGTGCAATTTTCATTTCAAAAGCCAAAACTGTGATTTTCAAATTGGGGTTGAAAAAAACATCTGTGCTTTGTAAAATATGATACAATAAGATACAGGAGCAGAAGTAGGCCATTTGGCCCATTGTGTCCATTCCATCATGAACTGATCCATTCTCCCACTCACCTTTAATACCTTGACTATTCAGATATGTCACGGAGTTGTGTTAACCTTTAATATTAATTTAATATTTCTCGTATATAAAAATGTCTTAGTAAATTAAATTACTGAGGTAAAATATTGTACCTGTATTCTTGATGAGTTAGCTTGGATGTTTCCAGGTGTACAGAAGCCATACCACTTGGGATCATTAAAGCAAACACTGTGTCTGGGGCTCGAGAAAAATTTTTTCAATTGGTTTGGTTTGCCTCAAGAAATGAAATCAGATCAGGGAAAGAATTTTATGTCAGATGTATTTCAACCGTTAGTTTATAAACAAGGAGCTCAACAAATTGCATTGTCAGGATTTAAATATGGCGGTTCGGAAATTATGTAAAGATAAAATGCCCAGGGTTTCTTTGGAAAAATTGACTTGGAAATATGAGTTGGTGGGGGGGGGGGGGGGGGGGGTGGGTGTGGTTTGTGTCTTCCTCATTTTAAGAATTTTGAAAAGCAGCTCAATTGAGATTTATAAATATATTGAATAATTTAGATGATATTCCAGCTTGGGTTTCTGTTGAATTTAATGCAATAGGGAATACGAATCCCCAAGATTTTATTTACAAATGGAATCCTAAGCTTTATTTGGAAGTGGGGAATCATCTATTTTGAAACATTTGATTGAGTTGATAATGAAATTGGCATGAAAGGTTTAATATTGAAATAGGCATTTTCCTTCTTCAATAGACAACCAATCCTGGAAGATTTGGAGATGGAAGGGTATTAAGAAAATTAGTTTTGAGGATGAGATTGAAATCTTTGAAAGAATTATCTTGTTATTACCAAGTTAAAGCTTTTTTATCTGTAAAAATAGGTCTTACTTTGATGTTACCTAATCAAAGTGAATTAGAATTACTGATTTGTTATCCTACTGGAAATAAATTTATTTCAGTAATGTATAACTTGCTTCAATCTAAGACCTCCAAAACTGGAGTGAATAAATCTAGATGAAGATGGGAAATAGATTTAAATTCTCAAATAAGCGAAAAGGATTGGATGGATTTGTGTAAATAATATGACTAAGATATAGGTTGGTTCAATATAATTTTTTACATCAGTTCTATTTGACAACGTAGAAAAGTTTAATGAAGCTCATCAAGGCTGAGGGGGGTCGGGGACCCAGAAGGCTGAGGGGGGATGGGGACCCAGAAGGCTGAGGGGGGACGGGGACCCAGAAGGCTGAGGGGGGACGGGGACCCAGAAGGCTGAGGGGGGACGGGGACCCAGAAGGCTGAGGTGGGACGGGAACCCAGAAGGCTGAGGGGGGACGGCGACTCAGAAGGCTGAGGGGGACGGGGACTCAGAAGGCTGAGGGGGACGGGGACTCAGAAGGCTGAGGGGGTCGGGGACCCAGAAGGCTGAGGAGGACGGGGTCCCAGAATGCTGACGGGGGACGGGGACCCATAAGGCTGAGGTGGGACGGGGACGGGGACCCAGAAGGCTGAGGGGGGACGGGGACCAAGAAGGCTGAGGGGGGATGGGGACCCAGAAGGCTCAGGGGGGACGTGGACCCAGAAGGCTGAGTGGGGACGGGGACCCAGAAGGCTGAGGGGGGACGGGGACCCAAAAGGCTGAGGGGGGACGGGTCTGGGACCAAGAAGGCTAAGGGGGGACGGGGACAGGGACCCAGAATGCTGAGGGGCGACGGGGACCCCGAAGGCTGAGTGGGGACGGGGACCCACAAGGCTGCGGATGCCTGGAGCGCATGGCCGGGCAGGATAGTGGAGTCTGGAATAATAGGGACCTTTAACATTTAGACAGGCACATTGATGCAAGAAAAATAGTGGGTTACGGGTGTGAGGGGAGAACGGTTCAGTTTGTAGAAGGTTTGAGCTATTGTCTTGTGACACCAATACCCCTGAGCAAAAAGCTCTGCAAAAGTACGGACACCGCCCAGAACATCTCATGTAAAAACCCTCCACCATTGAGAACATTTGCAGGGAACGCTGCTGTCAGAGAGCAGCAGCAATCAAGGATCCACATCACCCGCTCTGTTCTCACTGCTCCCATCAGGGAAGAGGTATAGCCAGGTTCAGGAACAGCTGCTACCCCTTCACCACCAGACTCAACACACATTCAGGGACTCATTTAAAGACTCTCCCTTTTGCACTTTGAATTTTTTTCTCTCTGTTGCAGTTTGTTTTCATATCCACATTTTCAGAGATTACAAGTCGATGAGTCCAGTTGGGGAAACTTGGTTTTGGTCTATATAATGGTTACTTTCATCCCCTTTTATTGTTCATTTGTATTAGTGTCTGGGCCCCTATGTGGTCCAGGTACAGCTGACAGACCTTTACCAAAGGGTCACGTTTATGTGATTTTTTTTTCCCGTAGGTAACTGCAGTTCGTTTCCACAGCCCAACGTGCTATCGGACATCCAGTTGATCGTGATACATCTCTTCGCGAAGGCCAGTGCTATTTTTATAAATGAGATTAGATATTTGGTCAAGTTGTCGCTTGTTTCAATGAGATTGTCAGGTCTCACGTGGAGGTCACTGCTGTGATCGTGGTTAATTTTTCTGCGCTTTCTTGCCAAAATGGCCTCACTTTCACGCACGACAACGTAGAAAAGTTTAATGAAGCTCATCATCCCATTGGCCTTCATAACTATCCTATCAACCTGAGTGGCAACCTTGAGGGATGTTTGGATTTGAACCCCAAAGTCCCTCTGTTTAGCCTCACTCATGTAACCGACTGGTAACCTTGTACCCAGCCTTCTGGTTTGTCCTCCCAAAATACCTGGATTGAACTCCTTATCCTTCGACAACCTTCAGCTTCATCCACAACTCCTCCAACCTTCACATCATCTGCAGACATACTGACCCATCTTCTGCCTCTTCATCCAGGTCATTTATAAAAATCATCAAGAGCAGGGGTCCCAGAACAGATCCTTGTGGCACTCCACTCCTCTCTGCTTTCTTCCAACAAGACAATTTTTTATCCACAGCCAAAGTTACCCCGATCCTTTGCCAAATTGCTTTCTGATGAGTCTCGTCAAATTCTTGCTAAAATCCATGTAGACCACATCTACCACACGACCCTCATTCATTTCCTTTCTTACCCCACTCAAATAAAACTCATTTAGACTCATGAGGCATGACCTTCCCATCACAAAGCCATGCTGACTGACCTTGAGAAGTCTGTACTTCTGCAAATGCTCATAGATCCTATACTGGTCTATAATTCCCAAGATTCTCCCCATTACCTTTTCTAAACAAGGCGACTGCATTTGATGGTTTGCGCTGGATTTTGGGGGCAGGGGGCTGGGTGTTTGTGGGCAAGGGCTGGGTTTGGGGGCTGTAGGTGACTCGGAATTCTCTTCTCCTCTTAACTGCAAGGAACACTATGTCTAACTTCCTGCTGATGTGACTCTGTCTGTTTTATGACTGAATGAAGTGAATTTTGTGTAATATTGCACTTTATACCATGACAATCAATTGAATTTTGATCTTGGCATGTTTGGAAGAATGTTCTTAGTGACAGTGACCCAGGTTCAAATCTGTCACCATGTAAGGGATTTGAGTGTTTTTTTTTTTCTCACCCTTGTTGAAGTCGATTTCCTGTCAAGGTACAAAAAGATACAGTAACAAACCACAAACTCTAAAACACAGTCTTTATTGAGTCATGCCAGCAGGAATGAGGGGTACCAGTGGTGGGTGAACAGACTCACCTCACTATCAATGTTTGAACGGCAGTTAAAGAACACAGTCACATGGTAGAGCTTTTAAGACATTTTCCTGCCAACAAATTGGATAACATTTCTTGGAAGGTATTAGTACAGCTTCTGCTTTACATTTTGCACATCCTCTTCCTCAAGACACAGAAAGGATATGTTGTTGGCAATTTAATCTCATGTGCCCATTATAATTAAGAACATCCTTCTGGTCTACAAAATTTCAACAGAAATCTGGAAGGGTTGCTCACAGTACACATTGGTAATCATTCTCTGCCTGTCTGATTTCTGGTTTCCAATTTACACATGTAAATGTCTAATTTCATAGGAATTTTTAATTCTTGAAGTTGACAATGGTGGCTAACAGTTCAAAGCAGAAACAGCCATTCTGGGACTGAGTGGTGCTGAAGGCTTCTTGCAGCCTTTGGATCAGGCCTGATGAGCCTCCTTCAGGTGGCCAGAATACCCCCGATGTAAAGTCACATATTCTGCCCGAATGCGGCTGTAAGGAGGCCATGTGAAAGAGCAGATGCGGCTCGGAGGAGTACTTACCAATCTTCCTTCGGGAGGTATGATCTCCGTGTCTGAGCAATTCCCCCGAGGAACCTGAATGCAGCCGCCTGATGATAATCAGCCAGGGACCCAAATCCCCGCGCCTGACAGCCCCTCTCCTCATGCCCGACAACCCACCCTTCCCACGTCCGACAGCCCCATTCACCTCACCCGAGGGCCCCCATCACTGCTCCCGACACCACCCATGCCTCCCCTGCCCCAACATCCTGTGCCAGCCGCACCTGCCCTGATGTCCTGCGCTGACAGGAACTGGAGTGCGCTCTGAGGCGCCTCTCCTGAAGCTTTCCCTTTCAGGCTGCCATCTGAAAGAACATTCCATAGGGCTGTTTCTGCTTCTGCAGACTGATTCTTGACGTAGAATGCAGCTGAAAGTGGCTCCAGCTGTAGTCAATTCGCACTATTGTTTTAGAGATGAGGCAGGCATTAGGATATGAGACTCAGTCGTGGAGTTGAGAATTGATTCCTGTCTGAAATGTCCTTGGTCACTCTCTCTCCTAGCTTCCTGGCAAAATCTGTGTGATGATGTCTTCATCAGAATTATCAGAACAAGATCCAGCTAATATTCTGCACCCTTCATCAAATTGGAAAGTGAATGGGGGGAGTTGTGTGGTCAGGGCTTAATATGACACAGAATGATGCAGGTCTGTGTGGATTCAGTTGAAATGAGAGGGCAGATAACCTTTAACTTATCCCTGATCCCCCAACAAACCCACTCCCCCAATGCTAATCCCCCAAATGGCACAAGGTTGAACTGAGTCCTTTCAGGGTGAGAGGCAGAAGAGTGGCCTTTGTTCTGTACAAGGGCCAACAGATGCCAAGGACCGATCACCTCAAGGAGTGAACGAGGATTTAGAATAGGTTTTCCCCAACACAGAACAAAGTAGGAGCAGGAGGCTGTTTCTCCCCGTGAGCCTATTCTGCCTTTAGGTGAAGGACCACCAGAATGAGGAATAAAGAATGAAGCTGGAGGAACTCAGCAGGTTAGGCAGTGTCCATGGAGAGAGATGGTCAGTTAATGATTCAGGTCCGTACACAGACTGAAGCGAGAAGGGGAGCTGGCACAAAATTGGGAGGGCCCAGTGCCTCGGAAGCCACAGAGGATCACAAGACCACCCGACAGGCTGAACTTGTGATGGACACTATGAACTATGTATGTCATAAAGTACAGTACGTGCTCTGTGTCGCCAGATCACCTCGTTGGGTTTTATCTCAAAGAAGTGGTGAAAGGCTTTGATATAGATGTATGGACTGGCCAGTCCATATCTACCTGACCTTCTCCAACCTCTCCCTTAGCTCCACCCTGGATTTCCCGGACTAGCCCCCTCTTGCTTCTGTTCATGGAACCTGGCCCAGTCGTGTATCAGTAATGCTCAGGTTTTTGGTCATTGAAGGTGTTTAATCACTCCATCCTATTTGACGTGATTATTGTGTGCACCACAATGCTGATCCCAAAGGCTTTGGGCAATGTGTACACCTGGTGTAACTGTGCCCAAACTGTCTGGGCTGCACACGTGGATGAGGAATCGAACTCCCACTTTGAGGTGACTCAGAGAATTAATGAAGGACACAGAGTTTCACCAAACCACACTCCAACTCTCTTCGTTCTTATATGCAAGATTCTTTGCACAAAACAGAGAGAGAGTTATTGATCGTATTTACACCAGCTTGACTTCAAGTCACAAGATAGTCTCGCGAGCCATTTACTTGAATGATGGCTCGCGTGGCAGCACCCACTCCTGGCGACTGTGGGTCACTCTGATTAGGGCGTCCGAGCAATGCCAGCATAAATGTTGCCAATATTTAGGAGAAGTGTTGCCCAATTAAGGAATGGTTGTGGTGTTTTGGAGAATTTGTGTACAATGGTTGTTTTGGGAGAAGTGGAGGTTCTAATAAACAAAAACTGAAGGTTGTGTTTTGAAGGAAAGTATGGAGTGCTTTGCTAAAAAGGGACAAAAGTTGTATTTTTCAAAATAGGTCCTGTTTTTGGGTCAAAACCGACATCTTTACTGTGCAAAAATGTGTGCAATTTTCATTTCAAAAGCCAAAACTGTGATTTTCAAATTGGGGTTGAAAAAAACATCTGTGCTTTGTAAAATATGATACAATAAGATACAGGAGCAGAAGTAGGCCATTTGGCCCATTGTGTCCATTCCATCATGAACTGATCCATTCTCCCACTCACCTTTAATACCTTGACTATTCAGATATGTCACGGAGTTGTGTTAACCTTTAATATTAATTTAATATTTCTCGTATATAAAAATGTCTTAGTAAATTAAATTACTGAGGTAAAATATTGTACCTGTATTCTTGATGAGTTAGCTTGGATGTTTCCAGGTGTACAGAAGCCATACCACTTGGGATCATTAAAGCAAACACTGTGTCTGGGGCTCGAGAAAAATTTTTTCAATTGGTTTGGTTTGCCTCAAGAAATGAAATCAGATCAGGGAAAGAATTTTATGTCAGATGTATTTCAACCGTTAGTTTATAAACAAGGAGCTCAACAAATTGCATTGTCAGGATTTAAATATGGCGGTTCGGAAATTATGTAAAGATAAAATGCCCAGGGTTTCTTTGGAAAAATTGACTTGGAAATATGAGTTGGTGGGGGGGGGGGGGGGGGGGGGTGGGTGTGGTTTGTGTCTTCCTCATTTTAAGAATTTTGAAAAGCAGCTCAATTGAGATTTATAAATATATTGAATAATTTAGATGATATTCCAGCTTGGGTTTCTGTTGAATTTAATGCAATAGGGAATACGAATCCCCAAGATTTTATTTACAAATGGAATCCTAAGCTTTATTTGGAAGTGGGGAATCATCTATTTTGAAACATTTGATTGAGTTGATAATGAAATTGGCATGAAAGGTTTAATATTGAAATAGGCATTTTCCTTCTTCAATAGACAACCAATCCTGGAAGATTTGGAGATGGAAGGGTATTAAGAAAATTAGTTTTGAGGATGAGATTGAAATCTTTGAAAGAATTATCTTGTTATTACCAAGTTAAAGCTTTTTTATCTGTAAAAATAGGTCTTACTTTGATGTTACCTAATCAAAGTGAATTAGAATTACTGATTTGTTATCCTACTGGAAATAAATTTATTTCAGTAATGTATAACTTGCTTCAATCTAAGACCTCCAAAACTGGAGTGAATAAATCTAGATGAAGATGGGAAATAGATTTAAATTCTCAAATAAGCGAAAAGGATTGGATGGATTTGTGTAAATAATATGACTAAGATATAGGTTGGTTCAATATAATTTTTTACATCAGTTCTATTTGACAACGTAGAAAAGTTTAATGAAGCTCATCAAGGCTGAGGGGGGTCGGGGACCCAGAAGGCTGAGGGGGGATGGGGACCCAGAAGGCTGAGGGGGGACGGGGACCCAGAAGGCTGAGGGGGGACGGGGACCCAGAAGGCTGAGGGGGGACGGGGACCCAGAAGGCTGAGGTGGGACGGGAACCCAGAAGGCTGAGGGGGGACGGCGACTCAGAAGGCTGAGGGGGACGGGGACTCAGAAGGCTGAGGGGGACGGGGACTCAGAAGGCTGAGGGGGTCGGGGACCCAGAAGGCTGAGGAGGACGGGGTCCCAGAATGCTGACGGGGGACGGGGACCCATAAGGCTGAGGTGGGACGGGGACGGGGACCCAGAAGGCTGAGGGGGGACGGGGACCAAGAAGGCTGAGGGGGGATGGGGACCCAGAAGGCTCAGGGGGGACGTGGACCCAGAAGGCTGAGTGGGGACGGGGACCCAGAAGGCTGAGGGGGGACGGGGACCCAAAAGGCTGAGGGGGGACGGGTCTGGGACCAAGAAGGCTAAGGGGGGACGGGGACAGGGACCCAGAATGCTGAGGGGCGACGGGGACCCCGAAGGCTGAGTGGGGACGGGGACCCACAAGGCTGCGGATGCCTGGAGCGCATGGCCGGGCAGGATAGTGGAGTCTGGAATAATAGGGACCTTTAACATTTAGACAGGCACATTGATGCAAGAAAAATAGTGGGTTACGGGTGTGAGGGGAGAACGGTTCAGTTTGTAGAAGGTTTGAGCTATTGTCTTGTGACACCAATACCCCTGAGCAAAAAGCTCTGCAAAAGTACGGACACCGCCCAGAACATCTCATGTAAAAACCCTCCACCATTGAGAACATTTGCAGGGAACGCTGCTGTCAGAGAGCAGCAGCAATCAAGGATCCACATCACCCGCTCTGTTCTCACTGCTCCCATCAGGGAAGAGGTATAGCCAGGTTCAGGAACAGCTGCTACCCCTTCACCACCAGACTCAACACACATTCAGGGACTCATTTAAAGACTCTCCCTTTTGCACTTTGAATTTTTTTCTCTCTGTTGCAGTTTGTTTTCATATCCACATTTTCAGAGATTACAAGTCGATGAGTCCAGTTGGGGAAACTTGGTTTTGGTCTATATAATGGTTACTTTCATCCCCTTTTATTGTTCATTTGTATTAGTGTCTGGGCCCCTATGTGGTCCAGGTACAGCTGACAGACCTTTACCAAAGGGTCACGTTTATGTGATTTTTTTTTCCCGTAGGTAACTGCAGTTCGTTTCCACAGCCCAACGTGCTATCGGACATCCAGTTGATCGTGATACATCTCTTCGCGAAGGCCAGTGCTATTTTTATAAATGAGATTAGATATTTGGTCAAGTTGTCGCTTGTTTCAATGAGATTGTCAGGTCTCACGTGGAGGTCACTGCTGTGATCGTGGTTAATTTTTCTGCGCTTTCTTGCCAAAATGGCCTCACTTTCACGCACGACAACGTAGAAAAGTTTAATGAAGCTCATCATCCCATTGGCCTTCATAACTATCCTATCAACCTGAGTGGCAACCTTGAGGGATGTTTGGATTTGAACCCCAAAGTCCCTCTGTTTAGCCTCACTCATGTAACCGACTGGTAACCTTGTACCCAGCCTTCTGGTTTGTCCTCCCAAAATACCTGGATTGAACTCCTTATCCTTCGACAACCTTCAGCTTCATCCACAACTCCTCCAACCTTCACATCATCTGCAGACATACTGACCCATCTTCTGCCTCTTCATCCAGGTCATTTATAAAAATCATCAAGAGCAGGGGTCCCAGAACAGATCCTTGTGGCACTCCACTCCTCTCTGCTTTCTTCCAACAAGACAATTTTTTATCCACAGCCAAAGTTACCCCGATCCTTTGCCAAATTGCTTTCTGATGAGTCTCGTCAAATTCTTGCTAAAATCCATGTAGACCACATCTACCACACGACCCTCATTCATTTCCTTTCTTACCCCACTCAAATAAAACTCATTTAGACTCATGAGGCATGACCTTCCCATCACAAAGCCATGCTGACTGACCTTGAGAAGTCTGTACTTCTGCAAATGCTCATAGATCCTATACTGGTCTATAATTCCCAAGATTCTCCCCATTACCTTTTCTAAACAAGGCGACTGCATTTGATGGTTTGCGCTGGATTTTGGGGGCAGGGGGCTGGGTGTTTGTGGGCAAGGGCTGGGTTTGGGGGCTGTAGGTGACTCGGAATTCTCTTCTCCTCTTAACTGCAAGGAACACTATGTCTAACTTCCTGCTGATGTGACTCTGTCTGTTTTATGACTGAATGAAGTGAATTTTGTGTAATATTGCACTTTATACCATGACAATCAATTGAATTTTGATCTTGGCATGTTTGGAAGAATGTTCTTAGTGACAGTGACCCAGGTTCAAATCTGTCACCATGTAAGGGATTTGAGTGTTTTTTTTTTTCTCACCCTTGTTGAAGTCGATTTCCTGTCAAGGTACAAAAAGATACAGTAACAAACCACAAACTCTAAAACACAGTCTTTATTGAGTCATGCCAGCAGGAATGAGGGGTACCAGTGGTGGGTGAACAGACTCACCTCACTATCAATGTTTGAACGGCAGTTAAAGAACACAGTCACATGGTAGAGCTTTTAAGACATTTTCCTGCCAACAAATTGGATAACATTTCTTGGAAGGTATTAGTACAGCTTCTGCTTTACATTTTGCACATCCTCTTCCTCAAGACACAGAAAGGATATGTTGTTGGCAATTTAATCTCATGTGCCCATTATAATTAAGAACATCCTTCTGGTCTACAAAATTTCAACAGAAATCTGGAAGGGTTGCTCACAGTACACATTGGTAATCATTCTCTGCCTGTCTGATTTCTGGTTTCCAATTTACACATGTAAATGTCTAATTTCATAGGAATTTTTAATTCTTGAAGTTGACAATGGTGGCTAACAGTTCAAAGCAGAAACAGCCATTCTGGGACTGAGTGGTGCTGAAGGCTTCTTGCAGCCTTTGGATCAGGCCTGATGAGCCTCCTTCAGGTGGCCAGAATACCCCCGATGTAAAGTCACATATTCTGCCCGAATGCGGCTGTAAGGAGGCCATGTGAAAGAGCAGATGCGGCTCGGAGGAGTACTTACCAATCTTCCTTCGGGAGGTATGATCTCCGTGTCTGAGCAATTCCCCCGAGGAACCTGAATGCAGCCGCCTGATGATAATCAGCCAGGGACCCAAATCCCCGCGCCTGACAGCCCCTCTCCTCATGCCCGACAACCCACCCTTCCCACGTCCGACAGCCCCATTCACCTCACCCGAGGGCCCCCATCACTGCTCCCGACACCACCCATGCCTCCCCTGCCCCAACATCCTGTGCCAGCCGCACCTGCCCTGATGTCCTGCGCTGACAGGAACTGGAGTGCGCTCTGAGGCGCCTCTCCTGAAGCTTTCCCTTTCAGGCTGCCATCTGAAAGAACATTCCATAGGGCTGTTTCTGCTTCTGCAGACTGATTCTTGACGTAGAATGCAGCTGAAAGTGGCTCCAGCTGTAGTCAATTCGCACTATTGTTTTAGAGATGAGGCAGGCATTAGGATATGAGACTCAGTCGTGGAGTTGAGAATTGATTCCTGTCTGAAATGTCCTTGGTCACTCTCTCTCCTAGCTTCCTGGCAAAATCTGTGTGATGATGTCTTCATCAGAATTATCAGAACAAGATCCAGCTAATATTCTGCACCCTTCATCAAATTGGAAAGTGAATGGGGGGAGTTGTGTGGTCAGGGCTTAATATGACACAGAATGATGCAGGTCTGTGTGGATTCAGTTGAAATGAGAGGGCAGATAACCTTTAACTTATCCCTGATCCCCCAACAAACCCACTCCCCCAATGCTAATCCCCCAAATGGCACAAGGTTGAACTGAGTCCTTTCAGGGTGAGAGGCAGAAGAGTGGCCTTTGTTCTGTACAAGGGCCAACAGATGCCAAGGACCGATCACCTCAAGGAGTGAACGAGGATTTAGAATAGGTTTTCCCCAACACAGAACAAAGTAGGAGCAGGAGGCTGTTTCTCCCCGTGAGCCTATTCTGCCTTTAGGTGAAGGACCACCAGAATGAGGAATAAAGAATGAAGCTGGAGGAACTCAGCAGGTTAGGCAGTGTCCATGGAGAGAGATGGTCAGTTAATGATTCAGGTCCGTACACAGACTGAAGCGAGAAGGGGAGCTGGCACAAAATTGGGAGGGCCCAGTGCCTCGGAAGCCACAGAGGATCACAAGACCACCCGACAGGCTGAACTTGTGATGGACACTATGAACTATGTATGTCATAAAGTACAGTACGTGCTCTGTGTCGCCAGATCACCTCGTTGGGTTTTATCTCAAAGAAGTGGTGAAAGGCTTTGATATAGATGTATGGACTGGCCAGTCCATATCTACCTGACCTTCTCCAACCTCTCCCTTAGCTCCACCCTGGATTTCCCGGACTAGCCCCCTCTTGCTTCTGTTCATGGAACCTGGCCCAGTCGTGTATCAGTAATGCTCAGGTTTTTGGTCATTGAAGGTGTTTAATCACTCCATCCTATTTGACGTGATTATTGTGTGCACCACAATGCTGATCCCAAAGGCTTTGGGCAATGTGTACACCTGGTGTAACTGTGCCCAAACTGTCTGGGCTGCACACGTGGATGAGGAATCGAACTCCCACTTTGAGGTGACTCAGAGAATTAATGAAGGACACAGAGTTTCACCAAACCACACTCCAACTCTCTTCGTTCTTATATGCAAGATTCTTTGCACAAAACAGAGAGAGAGTTATTGATCGTATTTACACCAGCTTGACTTCAAGTCACAAGATAGTCTCGCGAGCCATTTACTTGAATGATGGCTCGCGTGGCAGCACCCACTCCTGGCGACTGTGGGTCACTCTGATTAGGGCGTCCGAGCAATGCCAGCATAAATGTTGCCAATATTTAGGAGAAGTGTTGCCCAATTAAGGAATGGTTGTGGTGTTTTGGAGAATTTGTGTACAATGGTTGTTTTGGGAGAAGTGGAGGTTCTAATAAACAAAAACTGAAGGTTGTGTTTTGAAGGAAAGTATGGAGTGCTTTGCTAAAAAGGGACAAAAGTTGTATTTTTCAAAATAGGTCCTGTTTTTGGGTCAAAACCGACATCTTTACTGTGCAAAAATGTGTGCAATTTTCATTTCAAAAGCCAAAACTGTGATTTTCAAATTGGGGTTGAAAAAAACATCTGTGCTTTGTAAAATATGATACAATAAGATACAGGAGCAGAAGTAGGCCATTTGGCCCATTGTGTCCATTCCATCATGAACTGATCCATTCTCCCACTCACCTTTAATACCTTGACTATTCAGATATGTCACGGAGTTGTGTTAACCTTTAATATTAATTTAATATTTCTCGTATATAAAAATGTCTTAGTAAATTAAATTACTGAGGTAAAATATTGTACCTGTATTCTTGATGAGTTAGCTTGGATGTTTCCAGGTGTACAGAAGCCATACCACTTGGGATCATTAAAGCAAACACTGTGTCTGGGGCTCGAGAAAAATTTTTTCAATTGGTTTGGTTTGCCTCAAGAAATGAAATCAGATCAGGGAAAGAATTTTATGTCAGATGTATTTCAACCGTTAGTTTATAAACAAGGAGCTCAACAAATTGCATTGTCAGGATTTAAATATGGCGGTTCGGAAATTATGTAAAGATAAAATGCCCAGGGTTTCTTTGGAAAAATTGACTTGGAAATATGAGTTGGTGGGGGGGGGGGGGGGGGGGGTGGGTGTGGTTTGTGTCTTCCTCATTTTAAGAATTTTGAAAAGCAGCTCAATTGAGATTTATAAATATATTGAATAATTTAGATGATATTCCAGCTTGGGTTTCTGTTGAATTTAATGCAATAGGGAATACGAATCCCCAAGATTTTATTTACAAATGGAATCCTAAGCTTTATTTGGAAGTGGGGAATCATCTATTTTGAAACATTTGATTGAGTTGATAATGAAATTGGCATGAAAGGTTTAATATTGAAATAGGCATTTTCCTTCTTCAATAGACAACCAATCCTGGAAGATTTGGAGATGGAAGGGTATTAAGAAAATTAGTTTTGAGGATGAGATTGAAATCTTTGAAAGAATTATCTTGTTATTACCAAGTTAAAGCTTTTTTATCTGTAAAAATAGGTCTTACTTTGATGTTACCTAATCAAAGTGAATTAGAATTACTGATTTGTTATCCTACTGGAAATAAATTTATTTCAGTAATGTATAACTTGCTTCAATCTAAGACCTCCAAAACTGGAGTGAATAAATCTAGATGAAGATGGGAAATAGATTTAAATACTCAAATAAGCGAAAAGGATTGGATGGATTTGTGTAAATAATATGACTAAGATATAGGTTGGTTCAATATAATTTTTTACATCAGTTCTATTTGACAACGTAGAAAAGTTTAATGAAGCTCATCAAGGCTGAGGGGGGTCGGGGACCCAGAAGGCTGAGGGGGGATGGGGACCCAGAAGGCTGAGGGGGGACGGGGACCCAGAAGGCTGAGGGGGGACGGGGACCCAGAAGGCTGAGGGGGGACGGGGACCCAGAAGGCTGAGGTGGGACGGGAACCCAGAAGGCTGAGGGGGGACGGCGACTCAGAAGGCTGAGGGGGACGGGGACTCAGAAGGCTGAGGGGGACGGGGACTCAGAAGGCTGAGGGGGTCGGGGACCCAGAAGGCTGAGGAGGACGGGGTCCCAGAATGCTGACGGGGGACGGGGACCCATAAGGCTGAGGTGGGACGGGGACGGGGACCCAGAAGGCTGAGGGGGGACGGGGACCAAGAAGGCTGAGGGGGGATGGGGACCCAGAAGGCTCAGGGGGGACGTGGACCCAGAAGGCTGAGTGGGGACGGGGACCCAGAAGGCTGAGGGGGGACGGGGACCCAAAAGGCTGAGGGGGGACGGGTCTGGGACCAAGAAGGCTAAGGGGGGACGGGGACAGGGACCCAGAATGCTGAGGGGCGACGGGGACCCCGAAGGCTGAGTGGGGACGGGGACCCACAAGGCTGCGGATGCCTGGAGCGCATGGCCGGGCAGGATAGTGGAGTCTGGAATAATAGGGACCTTTAACATTTAGACAGGCACATTGATGCAAGAAAAATAGTGGGTTACGGGTGTGAGGGGAGAACGGTTCAGTTTGTAGAAGGTTTGAGCTATTGTCTTGTGACACCAATACCCCTGAGCAAAAAGCTCTGCAAAAGTACGGACACCGCCCAGAACATCTCATGTAAAAACCCTCCACCATTGAGAACATTTGCAGGGAACGCTGCTGTCAGAGAGCAGCAGCAATCAAGGATCCACATCACCCGCTCTGTTCTCACTGCTCCCATCAGGGAAGAGGTATAGCCAGGTTCAGGAACAGCTGCTACCCCTTCACCACCAGACTCAACACACATTCAGGGACTCATTTAAAGACTCTCCCTTTTGCACTTTGAATTTTTTTCTCTCTGTTGCAGTTTGTTTTCATATCCACATTTTCAGAGATTACAAGTCGATGAGTCCAGTTGGGGAAACTTGGTTTTGGTCTATATAATGGTTACTTTCATCCCCTTTTATTGTTCATTTGTATTAGTGTCTGGGCCCCTATGTGGTCCAGGTACAGCTGACAGACCTTTACCAAAGGGTCACGTTTATGTGATTTTTTTTTCCCGTAGGTAACTGCAGTTCGTTTCCACAGCCCAACGTGCTATCGGACATCCAGTTGATCGTGATACATCTCTTCGCGAAGGCCAGTGCTATTTTTATAAATGAGATTAGATATTTGGTCAAGTTGTCGCTTGTTTCAATGAGATTGTCAGGTCTCACGTGGAGGTCACTGCTGTGATCGTGGTTAATTTTTCTGCGCTTTCTTGCCAAAATGGCCTCACTTTCACGCACGACAACGTAGAAAAGTTTAATGAAGCTCATCATCCCATTGGCCTTCATAACTATCCTATCAACCTGAGTGGCAACCTTGAGGGATGTTTGGATTTGAACCCCAAAGTCCCTCTGTTTAGCCTCACTCATGTAACCGACTGGTAACCTTGTACCCAGCCTTCTGGTTTGTCCTCCCAAAATACCTGGATTGAACTCCTTATCCTTCGACAACCTTCAGCTTCATCCACAACTCCTCCAACCTTCACATCATCTGCAGACATACTGACCCATCTTCTGCCTCTTCATCCAGGTCATTTATAAAAATCATCAAGAGCAGGGGTCCCAGAACAGATCCTTGTGGCACTCCACTCCTCTCTGCTTTCTTCCAACAAGACAATTTTTTATCCACAGCCAAAGTTACCCCGATCCTTTGCCAAATTGCTTTCTGATGAGTCTCGTCAAATTCTTGCTAAAATCCATGTAGACCACATCTACCACACGACCCTCATTCATTTCCTTTCTTACCCCACTCAAATAAAACTCATTTAGACTCATGAGGCATGACCTTCCCATCACAAAGCCATGCTGACTGACCTTGAGAAGTCTGTACTTCTGCAAATGCTCATAGATCCTATACTGGTCTATAATTCCCAAGATTCTCCCCATTACCTTTTCTAAACAAGGCGACTGCATTTGATGGTTTGCGCTGGATTTTGGGGGCAGGGGGCTGGGTGTTTGTGGGCAAGGGCTGGGTTTGGGGGCTGTAGGTGACTCGGAATTCTCTTCTCCTCTTAACTGCAAGGAACACTATGTCTAACTTCCTGCTGATGTGACTCTGTCTGTTTTATGACTGAATGAAGTGAATTTTGTGTAATATTGCACTTTATACCATGACAATCAATTGAATTTTGATCTTGGCATGTTTGGAAGAATGTTCTTAGTGACAGTGACCCAGGTTCAAATCTGTCACCATGTAAGGGATTTGAGTGTTTTTTTTTTTCTCACCCTTGTTGAAGTCGATTTCCTGTCAAGGTACAAAAAGATACAGTAACAAACCACAAACTCTAAAACACAGTCTTTATTGAGTCATGCCAGCAGGAATGAGGGGTACCAGTGGTGGGTGAACAGACTCACCTCACTATCAATGTTTGAACGGCAGTTAAAGAACACAGTCACATGGTAGAGCTTTTAAGACATTTTCCTGCCAACAAATTGGATAACATTTCTTGGAAGGTATTAGTACAGCTTCTGCTTTACATTTTGCACATCCTCTTCCTCAAGACACAGAAAGGATATGTTGTTGGCAATTTAATCTCATGTGCCCATTATAATTAAGAACATCCTTCTGGTCTACAAAATTTCAACAGAAATCTGGAAGGGTTGCTCACAGTACACATTGGTAATCATTCTCTGCCTGTCTGATTTCTGGTTTCCAATTTACACATGTAAATGTCTAATTTCATAGGAATTTTTAATTCTTGAAGTTGACAATGGTGGCTAACAGTTCAAAGCAGAAACAGCCATTCTGGGACTGAGTGGTGCTGAAGGCTTCTTGCAGCCTTTGGATCAGGCCTGATGAGCCTCCTTCAGGTGGCCAGAATACCCCCGATGTAAAGTCACATATTCTGCCCGAATGCGGCTGTAAGGAGGCCATGTGAAAGAGCAGATGCGGCTCGGAGGAGTACTTACCAATCTTCCTTCGGGAGGTATGATCTCCGTGTCTGAGCAATTCCCCCGAGGAACCTGAATGCAGCCGCCTGATGATAATCAGCCAGGGACCCAAATCCCCGCGCCTGACAGCCCCTCTCCTCATGCCCGACAACCCACCCTTCCCACGTCCGACAGCCCCATTCACCTCACCCGAGGGCCCCCATCACTGCTCCCGACACCACCCATGCCTCCCCTGCCCCAACATCCTGTGCCAGCCGCACCTGCCCTGATGTCCTGCGCTGACAGGAACTGGAGTGCGCTCTGAGGCGCCTCTCCTGAAGCTTTCCCTTTCAGGCTGCCATCTGAAAGAACATTCCATAGGGCTGTTTCTGCTTCTGCAGACTGATTCTTGACGTAGAATGCAGCTGAAAGTGGCTCCAGCTGTAGTCAATTCGCACTATTGTTTTAGAGATGAGGCAGGCATTAGGATATGAGACTCAGTCGTGGAGTTGAGAATTGATTCCTGTCTGAAATGTCCTTGGTCACTCTCTCTCCTAGCTTCCTGGCAAAATCTGTGTGATGATGTCTTCATCAGAATTATCAGAACAAGATCCAGCTAATATTCTGCACCCTTCATCAAATTGGAAAGTGAATGGGGGGAGTTGTGTGGTCAGGGCTTAATATGACACAGAATGATGCAGGTCTGTGTGGATTCAGTTGAAATGAGAGGGCAGATAACCTTTAACTTATCCCTGATCCCCCAACAAACCCACTCCCCCAATGCTAATCCCCCAAATGGCACAAGGTTGAACTGAGTCCTTTCAGGGTGAGAGGCAGAAGAGTGGCCTTTGTTCTGTACAAGGGCCAACAGATGCCAAGGACCGATCACCTCAAGGAGTGAACGAGGATTTAGAATAGGTTTTCCCCAACACAGAACAAAGTAGGAGCAGGAGGCTGTTTCTCCCCGTGAGCCTATTCTGCCTTTAGGTGAAGGACCACCAGAATGAGGAATAAAGAATGAAGCTGGAGGAACTCAGCAGGTTAGGCAGTGTCCATGGAGAGAGATGGTCAGTTAATGATTCAGGTCCGTACACAGACTGAAGCGAGAAGGGGAGCTGGCACAAAATTGGGAGGGCCCAGTGCCTCGGAAGCCACAGAGGATCACAAGACCACCCGACAGGCTGAACTTGTGATGGACACTATGAACTATGTATGTCATAAAGTACAGTACGTGCTCTGTGTCGCCAGATCACCTCGTTGGGTTTTATCTCAAAGAAGTGGTGAAAGGCTTTGATATAGATGTATGGACTGGCCAGTCCATATCTACCTGACCTTCTCCAACCTCTCCCTTAGCTCCACCCTGGATTTCCCGGACTAGCCCCCTCTTGCTTCTGTTCATGGAACCTGGCCCAGTCGTGTATCAGTAATGCTCAGGTTTTTGGTCATTGAAGGTGTTTAATCACTCCATCCTATTTGACGTGATTATTGTGTGCACCACAATGCTGATCCCAAAGGCTTTGGGCAATGTGTACACCTGGTGTAACTGTGCCCAAACTGTCTGGGCTGCACACGTGGATGAGGAATCGAACTCCCACTTTGAGGTGACTCAGAGAATTAATGAAGGACACAGAGTTTCACCAAACCACACTCCAACTCTCTTCGTTCTTATATGCAAGATTCTTTGCACAAAACAGAGAGAGAGTTATTGATCGTATTTACACCAGCTTGACTTCAAGTCACAAGATAGTCTCGCGAGCCATTTACTTGAATGATGGCTCGCGTGGCAGCACCCACTCCTGGCGACTGTGGGTCACTCTGATTAGGGCGTCCGAGCAATGCCAGCATAAATGTTGCCAATATTTAGGAGAAGTGTTGCCCAATTAAGGAATGGTTGTGGTGTTTTGGAGAATTTGTGTACAATGGTTGTTTTGGGAGAAGTGGAGGTTCTAATAAACAAAAACTGAAGGTTGTGTTTTGAAGGAAAGTATGGAGTGCTTTGCTAAAAAGGGACAAAAGTTGTATTTTTCAAAATAGGTCCTGTTTTTGGGTCAAAACCGACATCTTTACTGTGCAAAAATGTGTGCAATTTTCATTTCAAAAGCCAAAACTGTGATTTTCAAATTGGGGTTGAAAAAAACATCTGTGCTTTGTAAAATATGATACAATAAGATACAGGAGCAGAAGTAGGCCATTTGGCCCATTGTGTCCATTCCATCATGAACTGATCCATTCTCCCACTCACCTTTAATACCTTGACTATTCAGATATGTCACGGAGTTGTGTTAACCTTTAATATTAATTTAATATTTCTCGTATATAAAAATGTCTTAGTAAATTAAATTACTGAGGTAAAATATTGTACCTGTATTCTTGATGAGTTAGCTTGGATGTTTCCAGGTGTACAGAAGCCATACCACTTGGGATCATTAAAGCAAACACTGTGTCTGGGGCTCGAGAAAAATTTTTTCAATTGGTTTGGTTTGCCTCAAGAAATGAAATCAGATCAGGGAAAGAATTTTATGTCAGATGTATTTCAACCGTTAGTTTATAAACAAGGAGCTCAACAAATTGCATTGTCAGGATTTAAATATGGCGGTTCGGAAATTATGTAAAGATAAAATGCCCAGGGTTTCTTTGGAAAAATTGACTTGGAAATATGAGTTGGTGGGGGGGGGGGGGGGGGGGGGTGGGTGTGGTTTGTGTCTTCCTCATTTTAAGAATTTTGAAAAGCAGCTCAATTGAGATTTATAAATATATTGAATAATTTAGATGATATTCCAGCTTGGGTTTCTGTTGAATTTAATGCAATAGGGAATACGAATCCCCAAGATTTTATTTACAAATGGAATCCTAAGCTTTATTTGGAAGTGGGGAATCATCTATTTTGAAACATTTGATTGAGTTGATAATGAAATTGGCATGAAAGGTTTAATATTGAAATAGGCATTTTCCTTCTTCAATAGACAACCAATCCTGGAAGATTTGGAGATGGAAGGGTATTAAGAAAATTAGTTTTGAGGATGAGATTGAAATCTTTGAAAGAATTATCTTGTTATTACCAAGTTAAAGCTTTTTTATCTGTAAAAATAGGTCTTACTTTGATGTTACCTAATCAAAGTGAATTAGAATAACTGATTTGTTATCCTACTGGAAATAAATTTATTTCAGTAATGTATAACTTGCTTCAATCTAAGACCTCCAAAACTGGAGTGAATAAATCTAGATGAAGATGGGAAATAGATTTAAATTCTCAAATAAGCGAAAAGGATTGGATGGATTTGTGTAAATAATCTGACTAAGATATAGGTTGGTTCAATATCATTTTTTACATCAGTTCTATTTGACTCCACAAAAATCAAATAGATTAAATCCTGCCGTATCGGATTAATGTTTTCGATGTGAACCTGAGATTGGAACATTTTTGCATTCAACTTGGCAATGTCCTAAAGTTAGACAATTTTGGATTGGGGTACGTAATTTTCACAGGCCTTCATGTTATTTTTACCGAGTAATATTAAGCTCACACCAAGACACAAGAGCAACTTGTCCGTGAACTACTCTTTGCAGACGATGCCGCTTTAGTTGCCCATTCAGAGCCAGCTCTTCAGCGCTTGACGTCCTGTTTTGCGGAAACTGCCAAAATGTTTGGCCTGGAAGTCAGCCTGAAGAAAACTGAGGTCCTCCATCAGCCAGCTCCCCACCATGACTACCAGCCCCCCCACATCTCCATCGGGCACACAAAACTCAAAATGATCAAGCAGTTTACCTATCTCAGCTGCACCATTTCATCGGATGCAAGGATCGACAACGAGATAGACAACAGACTCGCCAAGGCAAATAGCGCCTTTGGAAGACTACACAAAAGAGTTTGGAAAATCAACGAACTGAAAAACCTCACAAAGATTAGCGTATACAGAGCCATTGTCATACCCACACTCCTGTTTGGCTCCGAATCATGGGTCCTCTACCGGCATCACGCTTCCACCAGCGTTGTCTCTGCTCCATCCTCAACATTCATTGGAGCGACTTCATCTCCAACATCGAAGTACTCGATATGGCAGAGGCCGACGCTGCTGAAGATCCAACTGTGCTGGGTAGGTCACGTCTCCAGAATGGAGGACCATCGCCTTCCCAAGATGGTGTTATATGGCGAGCTCTCCACTGGCCACCGAGACAGAGGTGCACCAAAGAAGAGATACAAGGACTGCCTAAAGAAATCTCTTGGTGCCTTCCACATTGACCACCGCCAGTGGGCCGATATCGCCTCAAACCGTGCATCTTGGCGCCTCTCAGTTTGGCCGGCAGCAACCTCCTTTGAAGAAGACCGCAGAGCCCACCTCACTGACAAAAGACAAAGGAGGAAAAACCCAACCCCAACCCACCAATTTTCCCTTGCGACCGCTACAACCGTGTCTGCCTGTCCTGCATCGGACTTGTCAGCCACAAACGAGCCTGCAGCTGACGTGGACATTACCCCTCCATAAATCTTCGTCCGCGAAGCCAAGCCAAAGAAAGATTAAGGTTATGAGGCCAAAATTAAATTGAAATATTTATCACATTGAATTTGTGTCAATTGCTTCAGCAGTTGCTCGGAAATGTATAGCTGTAGCGGCACACATCGAGACGCAGTCGAATCGGCTCTGCACTGCTACGGCCGCAGCAGCAGTGTAGCCGTGTCAAGATGTTACTGCTGGGCGCATCTTCTCCCCAGCTCAAACGGGCCATGCAGATGCACTTGGCTGCGTCGTTACATCACCGCCCCTGTGTGGGCGGCACTTACGGGCCACCTGATAAGGTGCAGCATGGGAATTTTCCAATATAAACTGTTGGAAGTGCAAGCGACTAACAAAGTCATCTCCTTATTTCATTTCTCCTTGTAGCTACCGCTACAATTGGTGACCCCGACGAGTCCAGACGATTCTGGACTCCACACCATGGATGCTGCAGCAGTCAACGCAGTGGCTATGAAATTGCCAACCTCTGGACGCTTCGCCCACGCACTTGGTTCAGGCAAGCGGAAGCACGATTTCACCTCCGGCAGATCACGTCTGACTCGACAACGTTCTACCATGTCGTCAGTTCCCTGGACCAAGAGACCGCGGCCAGTGTGGACGACCTGATACACGATCCCCGGAGGAAGGAAATACCCAGCCCTCAACAAACTCCTCTTGAGGGCTTTCGGCCTATTCAGATGACAGTGCGCTGCCAGGCTGATGCACCTGCACAGCTAAGGAGACAGAACACCATGTGCCCTGATGGATGAGATGGTCGCACGAGCAGAGGGCCACAAGTCATGCCTCATGTCTGAGTAGGCTTTCTTGGAACAGATGCCAGATGACATACAACTGCCGTTGACGGACGAAGATTTCTCAGACCCACGTAAGGTCACGGCCAGAGCTGATGCGCTGTGCACATGAAACATGAAAATGAGTCCGCCATGAACCGATTGACTCATCCTCATGTGGGGCAGCAGAACTGATCCCACCTGAACCGAGCACAACCGCCCCCCACCAAATTAGCAGAGGCACTGAACGTTAGCTGGTGTCTTTATCAGCAACATCGATGGGCTCGAGCGTGAAGATGCAGCCAGCCCTGCTCATTTTCAGAAAATGCCCAGGCCAGCCGCCGCTCATGGACAAGGTGGCTGACCTCACCAATAGCCTCTTGAACATTACTGACAAGGCTAGTGGCCGGCACGGGTGCTGAACTCAGTGTCATCCCACCAATCGCCCTGAAGAGACGAATATACCCACAAGGTCCCACCCTCTGGGCGACAAAAAAGACTGCCATCAAGACCTTTGTCACGCACAATGTCCAAAAACAACTCGGCAGAGAAAATTTCTAGTGGAATTTCATTCGAGCCACTGTGGACACATCACTTCTCGGCGCAGACTTTCTACGAGCACACAGCCTGCCTTTGGACGTGAAGGCCAAACGCTTGGTCCATTCCCAGACATCCCAATAGATATTTCTCCAGGAATGCTTTATGTTCTTGGCATTCTCCAGTTTATTTCTTTTTTTAGGAGTGGGGGGGATGTTGGGAGGGTGGGTTGAGGGGGATGGGAGGATAATACCACATGTTTAATTTTAAAAAATAATTTACAGTTGAATGTAATACAATTATTATTTTGGTGAAAAATTGAGAAATAAAGTATTAAAAAAACC
Source organism: Narcine bancroftii (assembly GCF_036971445.1). Lineage (NCBI taxonomy): Eukaryota > Metazoa > Chordata > Chondrichthyes > Torpediniformes > Narcinidae > Narcine > Narcine bancroftii. The sequence goes on along the minus strand of NW_027211873.1, from coordinate 409,889 downwards.
AAATTGCATTGTCTGCAAATCACCCAGAATGTGTGATGTGTGGCGGCTCACCACCAGGCAGGCGAACCAGCCCCGCTTGTAAGCCACGCGGTGGGACAGCCGGCCAAAATGGCGCCATTGGATGTGTTCCCTTCCTCCCAGCACGGGGCTCAGAAGCCCCGAGCTGGGGGACCACGTGATGCCCAGGTGACGTCAGCGCCCTCCAGCATGGTTTTCAGCCAGGTCCAGGATGGGAGTATAAGTACAGCTTAGCAGCCTGCAATAAACTAGTCTGCTCACTGAGCTCAAACTGTCTGGTTGTGTGTGTTCTTTCAGGAGCACTGTAGCTGATGCAACAATTGGTGACCCTGATTGGATCAAACGTCTTTGAACCCATCATGAGTGAGCCTGGGGTGATCAGCGCCTTAGCCGCGAAACTCCATGAATTCTGGGTTCAGGAGCTGGAGACCTGCGTCAGCCACGCGGAGGCTCAGTTTCACCTCTGCCAGACCTCGTCCGACACAACCAAATTCTATCATGTGGTCGCTGCCCTGGACCTGGCCATCGGCAGACACGTGCTGCACCTTGCTCAGCACCCACCCGCCGAAGACAAATACGAGACCGTAAAGCAAGTGCTTACTGGATCCCTCGGACTATACAGACACCAGCATGCCGCTCAGATGCTACACCTCGGCGCCCTGAGGGACAGGTCCCCAATGGAGCTGATGGACGAGATGCTCACGCTCATGGGTGAGCACACCAACTCCCCACTCTTCGAGTGCATTTTCCTCGACCATATGCCCGGAGACGTCCAGCTGCTGCTGGTCCAGGAGAGCTTCACTGACGTGAGGAAGGTCCCCAAGAAGGCCCTGGAGCTATGGCACGCACTATTCCCAGAGGGCTCAGTGGTCCAGTAGGTCTCGAGGCACAGACATGACCACGCCAAGCCTGCCCCGAGCGCTGCAGTAGAGCATTTGGCTCCTGCAGGGGTGCCCAAGAGCATAACCAAGGCCACAGCATCCGCTCCATGCCTCTGCTCCTACCACCAGCGCTGGGGAGCCAAGGCTCGGAAGTGTCATCAGTCTGGCTCATTCCAGGGAAATGACCAGGCCGGCCAGGGTTAATGGCTGCGGGGGCTGGCCAAGAACACAGCCTCCTCTATCTGCGGGACTCAGTCAGCAGCTGGCAGTTCCTCGTTGATCTGGAGCCCAGATCAATGTCATCCTGGCCACGACCGTCGAGTCCAGGAACTGACCTTGTGGTCCTCCCCTCCGTGCAGCCAATGCAACAGCAATCCAGATGTATGGAGACAAGACAGTCCACTTCCAGATCAGCCAATGAAATTTCACATGGAGGTTCACCGTCTTGTCCTTTCCAACTGCCATCCTGGGTGCAGACATCCTCCTCGCACATGGGCTTCTGGTAGATATTCGGGGTAGGCGCCTGGTGGACGCCGTACCTTCCAGGCCGTTCGCCTCGACGCCTCCTGCTCGGAGCAACCACAGATGGCCACGATTAGCACACCCAGAGACTCGTTCCAGTGAATCCCGGAAGAGTTCACGACACTCATCAAGCCATAGTTCTCCGCTGCCTCACCGCACCACGGGCTGTTCCACCACAACCCCACTCAGGGCCCACTGGTTCACGCCAAGGCTCGCCGGCTCCTGCCTGACAATCTCAAGGAGGCGAAGGAGGAGTTTTGGCACCTGTTGGACCTGGGGATCATTCGGCGGTCTGAAAACCCATGGGCCTCGCCGCTCCACCTGGTCCTGAAAGCCTCCGGTGGCTGGCGTCCCTGCGGAGACTATCGACGGCTCAATGAGGTAACAGTTCCTGACCGTTATCCCATCCCTCACATCCAAGACTTTGCGGCCAACCTGCATGGTGCGAGGGTTTTCTCCATGGTTGACCTGGTGCGTGGATATTACCAGATCCCGGTGAACCCTGAGGACATACCAAAGACAGCAATCATCTCCCCCTTTGGCTTGTTCGAATTCCTGCGCATGCCATTCAGGCTCAAGGGTCCCGCTCAGACCTTCAAGCGCCTCATGGACTCTGTGGGCAGGGACTTGGATTTTGGCTTTATTTATTAGGACGACATTCTCGTCGCCAGCAAGGGCCAGGCGCAACACAAGGCCCACCTTTGTGCCCTTTTCTCCCGGCTGGCCGATTTCAGCCTTGCCATCAACCTGGCCAAGTGCTAGTTTGGGAAAGAGTCCATGCAGTTCCTGGGCCATACCATCACGGCCGAAGGAGCCACGCCCACCGCTGCAAAGGTCTCCGCTCTCAGGGAGTTACCATGTCCGGACAGCCTCAAGGAGCTGCAGGAGTTTGCGTGTATGGACTACTTTTACAACCGCTTCATCCCGGGATTTGATGGATGCAGCCGGTGCTGTATTAAAAATAAATATGTCTGATGATGTTAAAAATCCACTGGCTTATGATTCTCAGACATTGAATAAACACTCAAAAGAATTATTCTGCTGCTGGAAAATAATTTTTGTCCCTTGTATTAGCTCTGCAACATGTAGAAGAATGTGTTTGTGCTGCTATGGGATGAAGTATTGATCATAATTTTTGAGTAAGATTAAAAATAAGAATAGATGATGATTCAACTGGAGTTTAATTTTGCAAGAATAGGACTGAAGTATAAGACACTATAATGATATTAAGGGCCAGTGTCATTGAGGATTGCTTATTTAGATGTTGGATTTAGAGGTTTCTGCTATATTTGTTTTTATTCTATTGATTATGGCTGTGAAATCTATTAAGAACAAATCAGAGATTGCAGTTTAAAATTTTAACCTTTCAGAAGTCTAAAAATTTCTCCATGGGAAGGAGGTGTAATGGAATTGTGTTAACCTTTCAAATAAATCCTCAAAGGCTTAACTTTATCACACCACCAGACAGACAAAAAAAGGTATTAATTTGAATCCCACAATGAAAACATAAATCTGAATGACTAAAGTTAAATACAAATGATGTAAAAAAAATTATAATTCACCCAATTATATCGCACATTCATCAATTTAATCCACCATCTTCACACATAGTAAGTAGTCCGTTCTTCTTGGGTTAATTCTAAAGAAGAATCTCCCATTTATTCTAAAGTTGGTTTAGCCATTTTCTGTTGTCACAAACATTTCTGAAATAGATCCCTTTTTTTGCCCCATTTACAATTTTCAATTTTAGTTAACTTGGGTATCTTCAATTCCCGCCCAAATCCACGTGTGACAGCACTTGCATGGAATGACACCCGTTTACCATGTCGCTCTGTTCAACCTCACTCCTCAGTGCCCGACCGTTCACCGTGTCTATCTTTTCGTGGTTTGCCCTTCAAAATGTGACACCTCACACTTGTCTGCATTAAATTCCATCTGCCCTTTCTCCAGCTGGTCCAGATCCTTCTGCAAGCTTTCCTGGCTGTCCACAACTCCACCGTTCTTGGTGTCACCTGCAAACTTGCTAATCCAATTCACCACATTATTGTTCCAGCACCTATCCCTGAGGCACAGCTCTCGTCACAGGCCTCCACAGAGGATATATGGATGGATGTTAAAATTCTCAAATGTACATTAGTTAAAATGGTGTCAAATTACAAGGAACAGAAGTTGGCCATTCAGCCCACTGTGTCTGCTATCCCCTGATCTAAACTGTTCTCGCCTCTCATTCCAAGTTCTGGCTTTTTCCACTGATCCCTTGATACCCTGACTCATTAAACATCTATTAATTCCGCCACCCCCCCCCCACCCCCCCCACTTAAACTCCCTCAACAGTCCAGCAACAAATTCCATGACCTTCTGGTGAAATAAATTTCTCATCTGCTTTAAATAGGTATCTTCTAATTCTAAGACAATGTCTTTTTATCCAAGGGAAACATTATTCACATCTACTGTCCAATCCTTTCAGCATTGGAAAGGTTTCTGAGATCTCCTCTCCTTCTATACTCCAATGAAGAGTGGAGATATATCATCCTGGTAAATCTCTGCTCTCTCTCCAACATCAGCACATCCTTTTTAAGATAAACTTCGCAGTTCTCCAAATGAGGTCTCTCCCATGCCCCATCAACACCTCACTACCCTTGAAACAAAGGCCAACATAGAATTTGCTTTCTTTTCCTGCCGATCCAACCTGGTGGTTACCCACTCACTATGTTTTCCTGAACGAGAACCCCCCCCCAAGTCCCTTGACACTTGAAATAATTACGTGTAATTTATGTAACAAATTTGAAATTTTTGGAAAGATTTGGGAATCCTATTTATAAACTGTAGGAATTAAGTTGTAATCGCCCAACCTGAACCTTCTGACTCCTAAAATCAAGAAAATTTGTTAGATTTTATTTGATAGCTTTTTAGTAATGTTTTTATAAATACTTTCCAGATGTTATCTTTCTTTTCTATTGGGTTGTTGGGCAGGGGGAATTTAAAAAAAAATACTATGTATTAATTTTTCATTATCTTTGAATGAGAAATTTATGTACGCATTTAATGCATGTGAAATTAAAATTTTCAAAGAGAAGCTTAACTTAACGTAATACATTTTGCTTATTTTCAAGAGTTGTGGAGAGTGAGGAGGCTTTTCATGGACTACAAAAGGATTTGGACTGTTTGGAAAGATGGCAGATGGAGTTTAATGTAGGTAAGTGTGAGGTGCTTTATTTTGGGAAGAATAACCAAGACGTATGCAGTGAAGGGGAAGGCATTGAGGAACAGAGGGACCTTGGAGGAATGGTTCAAAAGACAATAGGAGCAGGAGTAGGCCCTTCGGCCTGTCGAGCCAGCACCACCATTTTACAGATCATGGCTGATCACTACTATCAGTACCCCTTTCCAGCCTTATCCCCATAACCCTTAACTCCTTTGCCCACTAGAGTCTTATCTAATCTCTTTTGAACATAATCAGCGAATCTGCCTCGACCACCCTCAGTGGCAGAGCATTCCACAGATTCACACTTCTTTGGGTAAAAAAATGTTTTCTCATCTCCGTCCTAAAGGGCCTACCCTGTATTCTTAAACTATGCCCTCTAGTCCTCGTCTCCCCCATCACTGGGAACAAGTAATCCGACTTCACCCTGTCCATCCCCCTGATAATTTTGTATACCTCAATCATGTCCCCCCTCATCCTTCTAAACTCCATCGGATACAAGTCCAGTTTTTCTAGCCTTTCAGCATATGTCAACCCCGCCATCGCTGGAACTAACCTTGTAAATCTGTGCTGCACACCCACTATAGCTAGTATGTCCTTCCTCAAAATTGGAGACCAGTACTGGGTACAATACTCCAGGTGGGGTCTCACCAGGGCCCTGTACAACTGCAGAAGGGCGTCTCTGTTCCTATACTCCAATCCCCTCTTTATGAAAGCCAACATGCCATTTGCCTTCTTCACCACATTCTGAACCTGCATGTTAGCCTTCAGTGACCGGTGAACAAGTAAACCCAGATCCATTTTCTCCTCCCCACTCCCTAGCCTGTCTCCATTTAAATAATACTCACCTTTCCTATTATTGCCCCCAAAATGGATAACCTCACATTTGCTCACATTGAACGTCATCTTCCATTCAGCAGCCCAAACCCCCAACCTGTCCAAGTCCCTCTGCATTTTCCTGACATCCTCCTCACACCCCACACCGCCACCCCGTTTAGTGTCATCTGCAAATTTGCTCATGTTATTAATAATCCCCTCATCCAAATCATTTACATAAATTACAAACAACTGAGGACCCAATACCGATCCCTGCGGCACTCAACTCGTCACATCCTGCCATCCTGAAAAGGACCGGCTTACTCCAACCCTTTGTTTCCTATTTCTTAACCAATTTCCTATCCATGTCAGCACCTTACCTCCAATTCCATGCTCCCTGATCTTGCCCACTCGTCTCCCGTGCGGTACCTTATCAAAGGCCTTCTGGAAGTCCAAATACACCACATCCACTGGCTCTCCCAAGTCCACCCTCTTTGTCACATCCTCGAAAAATTCCAGAAGGTTAGTCAAGCATGACTTACCCTTAAGGAATCCATGCTGACTAGCCCTTATCCTATTTCTGCCTAAGTGTTCTGGTATTACTCCTTTTATGATAGATTCCAATATCTTCCCCACCACTGACGTCAGGCTGACCGGTCTATAATTTCCCGTTTTCTCCCTCCCTCCCTTCTTAAAAATCGGCACCACATCAGCCACTCTCCAATCCTCAGGGACCTCCCCCGAATCTATGGAACTTTGGAAAATGTCGACCAGTGCCTCCACAATTTCCATAGCAACTTCTTTAAGCACCCTGTGATGCAGCCCATCAGGCCCTGGGGTTTTATCAGCCCTCAGTCCCAACAATTTACTCACAACCTCCTGCTTCTATATCCGGATATCCATTGGATCCCCTACTTCCCCAGGAAAGTTTCCCAAGTCTCTTGATACCGCATGACCACTACCCCCTAACTGACCATAACCTATATCCTCCTTGGTGAAGACCGATGCAAAGTATTTGTTAAATTCCTCAGCCATCTCCTTGTTTCCGGTAATAATTCCAGCCTTTTCCATTCTTAATTGACCAATTTTAGACCGAACCAATTTCTTCCTCTTCACATATTTAAAAAATCTTTTGCTAACCTCCATGATATTATTTGCTAATTTCCTCTCATACTTCATTTTCCCCTCTCTTATGACTTTCTTAGTTACCCTCTGATGCTCTTTGAAGGTTTCCCAATCCTCTAGCTTCCCACTCGACTTTGCTATCTTATACTGACTCCTTTTGGATTTGATATTGGACTTGATTTCATTAGTTAGCCACGACTGCCATTTGCATCTCCTCGAGCCTTTCCTCCACTTTGGAATAAATTTGTCCTGAATCCTGTGGAAAATGTCCAAAAGCACCTGCCATTTTTCCCGAGTTGTCCTCCCAGCTAGTGTATCTTTCCATTTTATTTTGGCTAGCTCCTCCCTCATAGCTGCATAATCCCCTTTATTTAACTGCAGTACAGATGCTTCCGACTTCCTTTCTTTTTCCCTTTCTAATTGCAGCTCAAAAATAACCATACCATGGTCACTATTCCCTAATGGCTCCCCTACATCGAGGTCACTTATTAACTCTGCGTCGCTGCACAGCACCAAGTCCAGAATCGACTTCCCCCTGGTAGGTTCTTCCACTAGCTGCTCCAAGAAAGTATCTCGTATTGGGTAGGACATGTAACACCAGCATCGTATAATTCAAAAGCAAGAGGAGTAGCTATATTAATTAGTAAAAATGTGCCATTTAAAATAGAAGAGGAAATAATAGATCCAGCAGGGAGATATGTAATGATAAAATGTCAGATATATTCAGAGTTTTGGAATCTACTCAATGTATATTCACCTAACGAAGAAGATCAAAAGTTTATGGAAGATATCTTTTTGAAGGTAGCAGATACGCAAGGGAACATATAAATAGGAGGGGATTTCAACCTGAATTTGGATTCAAATATGGATAAAACTGGGGAAAAAAATTAACAGAAAGAACAAAGTAACCAAATTATAATTAAATCAATGGAAGAAAGTATTTCGTAGACATTCAATAAACTCACTCTCTTGTGTTCCTGCCCCCGTCTGATTATCCCAGTCCACTTTAATGTTGAAGTCCCCCATAACTACCGTATTGCTACCACTTTGACATGCCACTCTTAATTCCTGATTTATACCTCTATATCTGAGCTACTTTTCGGAGACCTGTAAATGACCCCCATTATGGTCCTCATGCCTTTACAATTTCTTAATTCTATCCAAACAGACTCTACCCACCTGTTTCAGTGTCTTTCCTTTCAAACGCCTGAATTTCATTTCTTACCAACAGAGCTAACCCACCCCCTCTTCCCAACTTTCTGTCTTTTCTATAGGACGTGTACCCAGGAACATTGATTTCCCAATCCTGCCCTTCCCGCAGCCATGCCTCCGTAACTCCGACATCTCCTGTCCAAGCTGCGGATTGCAAGGGCTGTAAAGTGCTGCCACTGCCTGTTCACACCGAGTACTTCATGCATGAAGCGAGGGAGAGAGAGAGAGATCTAGGTATAATACCACCACCTGGTGTCCGGACTCGCAAACTACAGGATACATGATTTTTATTTTTCATGGGAGTGTTGGAGTATGAGAGGAGACTTGATTAAGGTTAACAAAATAGAGCAAGATGGATAATATGGAGCTCCAATGAACAGGGAGGTCTCACCTGCGAAGGAGCAAGTGTGAGATCCCCCAGTTCATTCTTGCTTGGGCAGTGGTGGCCAATTGCAAGACAGCTCCAATTAGGGGAAGAGAATATGCTGTTTCAGGTCATGGGTTTGAAACGGTTTCCCCAGTTGTGCCATTCAGACTCAAGAGAGCAGATGCTTGCAGACAGGAAGGAAACCTAGTTTTATTGTGGAGAATTGCTTGTTTTTCGGGGTGAAGGTTGTTTGTGGTCTGAGATTCCTAAATACTTTACAATGGAAGCAGCACTTTTCCTTGTGCCTGATTGCTACATCGCGGGTAAAATGTCTCAAATCTATCACTCAGCCAGTACTTTTGGTCATTGATTTGGAGAGAGAGTGATGGCTTGGCAATATTTATAGCATGGTGAGTCCAAAGCTCTCAAAGTGACAGTGTGGAAGGAGTTTGTCTGTTCTTTGTGTTTTCTGCCACCCTTGAGAACTTAAAAAGTGTCCGTGAATTGTGGTATTGGTGAGACACAAGCTTGTTTTGCCCTCTTTTTGTTCTGTATGTCTATAAAGTTTCAGTTTAGGGATAAAATGTCCAGACACTGTTCTGTTCAAAAGTCTAGTAACCAAATCAGATTCTCCCGAGTTCTTGTCATGGATATGCATCAAGAAGCCTGTTTAGCAGCAGTCGTGTTGCATTAGAGGTGCACATACAATTTTCAAAAATAATGAGTTTGAAACCAGAAAAAGATCAGGTCGTGCCCAAAGGTTCATCCGTGCTGTTGAATTGAATTGATGCCCCCAGGTCCAGAATGTGCACTTCCACCCCATGGTCCTGAGCTTTCCAAATCGCCAATGAACTTACGGCCCCCTTGAGCTGTGGAGTGTGGGAGGAAATCCACACAGACACCAAGAGGATGTAGAAACTTCTTGCAGTCAGTGCTCACTTGATCCTGGGGTGACTCGTGCTGGAGAGGTGGGACTACTGTCCTGCCTTCACCTTGTGATGGCTGATTTTTGTCTGTTGGTGGATGGAGGTCTGACATGATATTCCCTTGGCCTTGAGGGAAAGAAGAGTAGAAATTGCAAGGGCTCTGACAGAAATATTTAAAACCTGTTTATCCACGGGTGAGGTGCCAGAGGAATGGATGTAATCTAATGTTCCCTTGTTTAAAAATGGCTTCAAAAGCAAACCAGGTGAGCCTGACAAAATAGGTAAATTATTGGAGGGTAATCAGAGAGTACCTCGAAAAGAATCTGTTCAAATAGCTGGCCTTGATCAACCATCGCATAGAATACAGGAGTCGGGCAGTGAGGTTGAGACTAGACAAGATATTGGTGAGGCTCTTTTGTGAGTACTGTGTGCAGTTCTGGTCACCAAATGAGAGGAAAGCTATCAATAAAGTAGAGAGGGTGCAGAGAAGATTTACGTCAATGTTACCTGGATATCAGCAACTAGATTACAAAGAAAGATTGAGCAAATGAAGTCTTTATTCTTTGGATTGTAGATGGTTGAGAGGGGATTTGATCGAAGTCTTTAAAATTACTAGGAGGATAGAACGAGTTGATGTGGAGAGACTTTTTTCATTGCGGGGAGCAGGGATTGAATCGGGAGGTAAAAGTTTGGAAGTAACATGAGGGGGAACTTCTTGACTCAGAGTGGTGGCTGAGTGGAGTGAGCTTCCGGGAAAAGTAGTGGCGGCAGGGTCCATTTTGTCATTTCAGGGAAAATTTGAGGGGAGGGGAATGCAGAGAGGTGGTACGAGAGGAGAATATTTCGTTCAGTGTAGACAAGAAGGGCCAAATGACCTGTTTCTGTGCTGTAATTGTTATAGGGTTAAAATGTGTGGCAGTAACTTGGAAGTCCGATGCGTATTTGGGAATGGGTCGATAGCCACACTGAAATAGGCCGTTGTATCCCACTTGAAATAATTACATTGAATTCACGGAACAAATTTGAATTTCTCTTTTGAAGATTTGGGATGTGTATTTTCCAATTGTAGGAATTAAGTTGTAATCACCCAACACGAACTTTCTGACTCCTAAAACCAAGAAAAGCAAGATTTTATTTGAGAGTTTTGCTCAATTTTTATGAATACTATCTAGATGTTTCCTCTCTTTATTGTTTTCTATTGGGCAGCTGTGGGAGGGGTTACTTTTTAAATCACTATGCATTAATTTTATCTTATATTCAAATAAGAAATTTAGGTTTTTTCATGCATATGTTAAATTAAATGTAAAAATGTTACAAATAAGAAAAATGAAGAATTGTTTCAGGAACTGGTGATCTTCCATGAGTGCCATTAACCCCAGGCAGCAGGAATGTGTGAACGAAACACAAAACTGGCCAGAACAACTGAGGGAATACGGCTAAAAGTGCCCAAAAAGGTGCTGATGCCACCTTGATTTTAATGCAGGTGACACCGAGGAATGCGTTGGGGCAGAGATGGTACATGGACAGCCAATACGGACGTCTTGGGGAACAAAGCCCGCACCACCAGTCGGGATGGATAATGGTGGGTAATGAATTAGCAAATATTAGAGACACCGATAGAGAGCGACACACATACCCAGACAGACAGACAGACAGACACACACACACACACACACACACACACACACACACACACACACAGGCAGAGACAGAGAGAGACTCTGACAGCGAGAGAGAGACAGAGATACACACAGACGGAGACAGACACAGACAGACAGATAGAGAGACACACACAGACGGAGAGAGAGATACACACAGACAGAGACAGGGAGACACACATAGAGACAGAGAGACACACACACGACACAGAGACAGACATACACACAGACAGACACAGAGAGACACACATAGAGACAGAGAGAGACACACACACGACACAGAGAGACAGATACACACACACACACAGAGACACACACACACAGACACAGAGAGAGTCACACATTGAGACACAGAGGGAGAGACAGAGAGAGAGACACACACACAGACAGCGACACACACAGAGACACAGAGAGGGAAACACACACAAACAGACAGAGAGAGAGACACAGAGAGAGAGAGAGACACACACACACACAGACCCACACAGAGAGAGACACAGACAGAGAGAGAGACATGGACAGAGAGACATGGACAGAGAGACATGGACAGAGAGACATGGACAGAGAGACACGGACACACGGACACAGACACAGACACAGAGAGATACACACACACACAGAGACAGACACAGAGACAGACACAGAGACAGACACAGATACAGAGACACAGACAGAGAGAGACACACACACACATACCCAGACAGACAGACACACTCACACACAGACACAGAGAGACAGATATACAGACACAGACACACAGAGAGACTCATACAGACAGAGAGAGAGACACTGACAGCGAGAGAGAGACAGAGAGAGAGACACAGACAGAGAGAGACACAGCGAGAGAGTCACAGACATACACACAAAGAGACACACACAGACAGAGACAGACACAGAGACAAACACAGAGTGACACAAAGAGAGACACAGATAGAGAGACATAGACACAGACTGAGAGAGAGACACAGACAGAGAGAGAGAGAGACACAGACAGACAGACACAGACAGAGAGAGAGAGAGACACAGAGAGATAGAGACACACACAGACTGACAGAGAGAGACCCCTTGGTTGTGCACTTAACTCCCTCATCTCTCCTGGCAGGATCTCATCACCTTTCCTACCCGTGGACCATGACATCTGTCTGCTCATCCTCCTTCCTGAGAATGGTGTGAACTCTACCCTAGAAACCCCACAGCAAAGAAAAGAGACCCTTCTGCCCTTCTCGTCCATGGTGAAATATCATTCTGCCAGTCTCATCGACCTGCACCCAGTCCTTAACCCTCCTGACTTCTCACATCCATGGATCTCTGCAATTGATTCTTAAAACGTAAGAGTTTGAATGTTAAATGGCAGTCCATTGAGGAGTGTTGTCAAACAAAGGGATTGAGGAACTGTGGTACAGAACTGCCCGAAAGTGGAGTCCCTTGTAGAGATGGGGGGGTGGGGGGGAGTGAAGAAAGCTTCTGGTATTTTGGCCTTCAGAAATGAGAGGATTGAGTGCAGGAGGTGGGAGGCCACGAGGAAGTTGGACGAGGCATGGGTGAGGCCAACTTGGGAACGTTGTGTGCCGTTTGGGTGGCCGGAGGAGAGGAAGGATAGGAATGAGACAGCGCGTCGAGGAGAGGGACAAGAAGGTGGTCTGGCTTTCGGGGTTTGAGTTCCAGGGGAAGGTTGGACAGGCTGGGACTTTATTCCCTGGAGCGTAGAAGATTGAGGAAGATTTGAAAATTGTGAGGGGGGACGGATCGTGTCCATGGGGACAGGCTGTTTCCAAGGAGAGTGGGAGAGATTCAAAGAGGAGGACATGGATTGAGATTGAAGGGGGATTTTTTTCCCTCAGAGGAGGGTGGGAGCGTGGAATGAGCTTTGGGCCAAGGTGGTGGAGGTGGGATGGACTGGACTCTTGGGGGGGGGGGGGGGGAATGTGGGGCAGGTTCTGGTGTGGAAATGTGCAGCCTGAAGGGGAGATGGACTGGAGGTCCGAGGCAGCTCTCGGACCCTTCCCCAGTTGGACGAGGTTCTCAGGAGAGAGGGGGCTCCAAAGGGCTGGACCTCGAGCCCTGGGGCTCCATCCAGGGGCTCGGGGTGGTGGAGAGGAGATCCCGTGGAGGGGTGGCCCAAGCTCTCGCGAGAGCGACCCCTGGTGGCTGCCATGTTGTTGATCTTTGCCGCCTTTGGAGGAGTTGGTGGCGAGCGGGAGGGGGAGAGAGGTTCATGTCGGTTCCTCACGGGCGGGAATCGGGGCATTTTGGGAGCGAGACCAGGGAGGACAGAGATTCCACGGGTCGCCCTTTGGGTCGGGGGCGGCCGGAGCTCGGAGGGGAACGGGCAGGGGGATGGTTGTGAGGTGGGCCGGGGAACCGTGAGGGAGTTTGGGTCGGGGTGGCGTTAGGGTTCGTGGTAGTCGGGGACCCGCGAGGCTGAAGGGGGCGGTCGGGGTCTGTGAGGCTGTGGGGGTGAGGGGGATCCGCGAGGCTGAGTGGGATCGGGGACCCGCGAGGCTGAGGAGGGTTGCGGCCCGCGAGGTTGAGGTGGGTCGTAGCCCGCTAGGCTGAGGGGCGTCGCGGCCCGCGAGTCTGAGGGGAGTCGGGGCCCACGAGGCTGAGGGGGGAACGCTCCAACGAGGCTGAGCGGTGTCGGGGCAAGCGAGGCAGACGGGTGTCGGGGCCCGCGAGGCAGAGGGGGGGGTTGGGGCCTGCGAGGCAGAGGGGGGAGAGGGGCGGGGACCCAGAAAGGTGAGGGGGTCGGGGACCCAGAAGGGTGAGGGGGTCGGGGACCCAGGAGGGTGAGGGGGTCGGGGACCCAGAAGGGTGAGGGGGGTCGAGGACCCAGAAGGATGAGGGGGACCCGCCAGAGGGGTGTGGGAGATCTGCCAGAGGAGTGAGGGACACGCAAGGCTGTGGGGGGCGGGAATCCTGCGAGACTGAGGGGGACGGGTATCCAGAAGTTTGAGGGACACGCAAGGCTGAGGTACTCGTGGAACCAGAAGGGTGAGGGGAATGAGGACCCAGAAGGGTAATGGTGATCAGGACACAGAAGGGTGAGGGTGATCAGGTCTCAGAAGGGTGAGGGTGATCAGGACCCAGAAGGGTGAGGGTGATCAGGACCCAGAAGGGTGAGGGTGATCAGGACCCAGAAGCGTGAGGGTGATCAGGACCCAGAAAGGTGAGGGGGGACGGGGACCCAAAAAGCTGAGGGGGGACGGGGACCCAGAAGGCTGAGGGGGGACGGGGACCCAGAAGGCTGAGGGGGGACGGGGACCCAGAAGGCAGAGGGGGGACGGGGACCCAGAAGGCAGGGGGGGACGGGGACCCAGAAGGCTGAGGGGGGACGGGGACCCAGAAGGCTGAGGGGGGACGGGGACCCAGAAGGCTGAGGGGGGACGGGGACCCAGAAGGCTGAGGGGGGACGGGGACCCAGAAGGCTGAGGGGGGACGGGGACCCAGAAGGCTGCTGGGGGACGGGGACCCAGAAGGCTGAGGGGGGACCGGGACCCAGAAGGCTGAGGGGGGACGGGGACGGGGACCCAGAAGGCTGAGGGGGGACGGGGACAGGAACCCAGAAGGCTGAGGGGGGAAGGGGACGGGGACCCAGAAGGTTGAGGAGGTACGGTGACCCAGAAGGCTGAGGGGGGACGGGGACGGGGACCCAGAAGGCTGAGGGGGGAAGGGGACGGGGACCCAGAAGGTTGAGGAGGTACGGTGACCCAGAGGGCGGAGGGGGGACCGGGACGTGGACCCAGAAGGCTGAGGGCACCTGCGAGGCTGAAGGTGGGGGTGGGAACCCGCGTGGTTTGGTGGATCCGTATGGTTGAGGGGATCGGAGAACTGCGAGTGTGAGGGGGACCCGTGAGGTTGAGGGAATCCCGGCCCCATGGATGGGAATGAGCAGGAAGGTGTGCTGGTCAGTGGGACAAGAATATCAGTTCACCACAGACTGTAAGCTTTCAGCTCTGTAATGAGACGTCATTAACTATGACACCGACAGCCCAACCCTCTTTCTCCCAGTTTCACTGCAGACATTGGAAGACGGTCCTCTTTAAATTCTACAAATATGTTAATGGTAAGAGGAAAGCTAGAGACAAAATTGGTCCCTTAGAAAATCAGAGTGGAAAACTGTGTTTGGAACCTTGAGAAATGGGGGAGATATTGAACAGTTTCTTTTCTTCGGTATTCACTAAGGAGAAGGATATTGGGAGATGTGGGATAAAAAAAGCAAATTGGGTAAATATGGGGAATATAGAGATTACAAAAGGTGTAGTTTTAAGGCTTTTGAAGAATATAAAGGTGGATAAGTCTCCGGGACCAGACGGGATCTTCCCCAGGACATTGAGAGAAGTGAAGGAGGAAATAGCAGAGGCTCTGGCGGTAATTTTTCAAATGTCATTAGATATGGGGATAGTGCCGGAGGATTGGCGCATTGCGCATGTGGTTCCGTTATTTAAAAAGGGTTCAAGGAGGAAGCCTGGCAACTATCGGCCTGTAAGTTTGACGTATGTGGTAGGTAAATTAATGGAGAAAATTCTTAGAGATAGTACTTATAAACATCTGGATAGACAGGGTCTGATCAGGAGCACTCAACATGGATTTGTGGGAGGAAGGTCATGTTTGACCAATCTGATTGAATTTTTTGAAGAGGTGACTAGGAATGTGGATGAGGGTAGCGCAGTGGATGTTGTCTATATGGACTTCAGTAAGGCCTTCGATAAGGTACCACATGGAAGGTTAGTTAGGAAGGTGCAGTCTTTAGGTATAAATTTTGAGATAGTCAAATGGATTGAACATTGGCTGAAAGGGAGAGGCCAGAGAGTGGTAGTGGATAATTGTCTGTCAGGTTGGAGGCCAGTGACCAGTGGTGTGCCTCAAGGATCTGTATTGGGCCCATTGTTGTTCGTTATATACATTAATGATCTAGATGATGGGGTGGTGAATTGGATTAGTAAATATGCAGACGATACTAAGATAGGTGGAATAGTGGATAATGAAGAAGGTTTTCAAGGATTGCAGAGGGATTTGGGCTGCTTAGAAAAGTGGGCTGAAAAATGGCAGATGGAATTTAATGCTGATAAGTGTGAGGTGCTTCATTTTGGTAAGAAGAATCAGAATAGGACATATGTGGTAAATGGGAGAGCATTGAGGAATACAGAAGAGCAGAAAGATTTAGGAGTGACGGTACATCGTTCCCTGAAGGTAGAAACTCACGTGAATAGGGTGGTGAAGAAGGCTTTTAGTATGCTGGCCTTTATCAATCATTGCATGGAATATAGGAGTTGGGAGGTGATGTTGAGATTGTATAAGACGTTGGTGCGGCCTAATTTGGAGTTCTGTGTGCAGTTCTGGTCGCCTAATTATAGGAAGGATATAAACAGAGTGGAGAGAGTGCAGAGAAGGTTGACCAGAATGTTGCCTGGGTTTAAGCATCTGGACTATGGGGAGAGATTGGACAGATTGGGTCTTTATTCTTTGGAGCGTAGAAGGTTGAGAGGGGATTTGATAGAAGTATTTAAGATTATGACAGGGATAGACAGAATGGATGTGGATAGACTATTTCCGTTAAGAGGAGGAAAGTTTAAAACAAGAGGACATGAGTTAAGAATTAAGGGGCAGAGGTTTAGAGGTAACATGAGGGGGAACTTCTTTACTCAGAGAGTGGTAGCTGTGTGGAATGATCTTCCGGGAGAAATAGTGGCGGCGGAGTCAATTGTATTATTTAAGAAAAGGTTGGACAGGTATATGGATGAGAGGAAGATGGAGGGTTATGGGCATTGTGCAGGGAGGTGGGATTAGAAAGGGGTGTTTGGTTCGGTGCGGACTAGAAGGGCCTAATGGCCTGTTTCCGTACTGTAATTGTTATGTTATGTTATGTTAAAATAATTCAAGTACCCCTGGGAGCGGACCCGCCGAAGCCACAGATTAGAATCTGCATCTCAGATGGTGAAGTCTTCAGATTTTTCTTTAAAATATTGTTTACATTGTAAAACCATTTGGAAAGTGCATTAACATATATTGCAATGTTCAATTCAAAAGGAAAAACTAGCACTAAGCAAGGTTCAAAAAAAAACACACAGGAATAAAGTGCCATCATCTTGGAGATGGATTTCACAGTGACTAAGGACAAGATTTGTTCTTGTCTCTACCTGTGCACACACGAGGATGAGAGCAGTGTTTGAGATGCTCTAGCCAGAAAGAATTCCGATCCATATCCCCACAGTTTTATTCCTCGTATTTCAGATTGAAATAGCAGAGAATGAGAATCCAGGCAAAAGGACAGAAGCCCAGACCAAGCAACAATTTGAGCAGAAGGATTTAGGTCCACCGGTAGAGAGAGAGAGAGAGAGAGAGAGTGGAAGGACACTGTCAGAATGCCCATAGGATTTAACCTGTTTAAAAGCAGGTGGCACAAATCTGTGCAGAGGGGCACAATTTAAAGGCGATTGCAGATGTTTGATTGGGAAGCTGCAGGAATTCAGCCCATCAGAATGAAGTAAATGCAATATCCAGAGAGAGAAACCTTGGGCTTTTCTCTGGAGTGATGCAGGAAGCTCATAGAGTGAATGGATTTGAGGCAGAGCTTGGTGGAGGAGCAGGCAGTGCTGAGGAAACACAAGGCTGCTGAAGGACTTGTAGAAAGAGAACGTGCAGAAGGCTGCGGGTGCCTGGAGTGCATGGCCGGGCAGGATGGTGTGGTCTGGATTAATAGGGACCTTTAACATTTAGACAGGCACATTGATGCAAGAAAAATAGTGGGTTTACGGGTGTGAGGGGTGAAAGGTTCAGTTTGTAGTAGGTTTGATCAGTTGTCTTGTGACACCAATACCCCTGAGCAAAAATCTCTACAAAAGTATGGACACCGCCCAGGACATCTCATGTAAAAACCCGCCACATTTGGGAACATTTGCAGGGAACGCTGCTGTCAGAGAGCAGCAGCAATCAAGGATCCACAACACCCGCTCTGTTCTCACTGCTCCCATCAGGGAAGAGGTATAGCCAGGTTCAGGAACAGCTGCTACCCCTTCACCACGAGACTCAACACACATTCAGGGACTCATTTAAAGACTCTCCCTTTTGCACTTTGAATTTTTTCTCTCTCTATTGCAGTTTGTTTTCATATCCACATTTTCAGAGATTACAAGTAGATGAGTCCAGTTGGGGAAACGTGGTTTTGGTCTATATAATGGTTACATTCATCCCCTTTTATTGTTCATTTATATTAGTGTCTGGGCCCCTATGTGGTCCAGGTACAGCTGACAGACCTTTACCAAAGGGTCACGTTTATGTGATTTTTTTTTCCCGTAGGTAACAGCAGTTCATTTCCACAGCCCAGCGTGCTATCGGACATCCAGTTGATCGTGATACATCTTTTCGCGAAGGCCAGTGCTATTTTTATAAATGAGATTAGATATTTGGTCAAGTTGTCGCTTGTTTCCATGAAGATATTGCTCCAGGTCTCACGTGGAGGCCACTCCTGTGATCGTGGTTAATTTTTCTGCGCTTTCTTGCCAAAATGGCCTCACTTTCACGCACGACCACGTAGAAAAGTTTAATGAAGCTCATCATCCCATTGGCCTTCATTTCGGTTGAAGCACTGCATGCAGATTTTACAAAGCAGTCTGAAACCCTTTTTCCACGGGAATCCCAGTTCATTGGCCATGCAGTGTCTCAGGTTAGGAAGCCCTTGGTCCCATTTCCACTGGGACACAAGATTGCTTTTCCACTGAACACAACTCATCCCCGGGGAGCGGAGTGTTCTGCCTTCGACTGGAAACAGGTGATTTTCTGCTGTCTCTCTTCCACTGGTTTTACCATCAGGCCGACGTCGGCAAACGCCGAGGATATGAGTAGGGTTAGAGGTGGCGTGAAATGACATCGTTTGACACTGGCATTTGGACAGTGTCCCTTTTCCACTGGACCCTGTCCCAGTAAATTCCCGGGATTGGCCATGAGGGGCTGTACTTTTGAAGTTGAAACACTTTGCAGAGCAAAGTCTTGGAATTTAATTTCTTCAACTATGTACGCTATTCTGGCGCTCCATCCTGTAGGATGTAGATGGTTCCTTTCATAGCACCTGAATCAATGCCTGACTAATCACAGAGCACTTCTGGTGTAGGGATTGCTTCAAGTGGAATTTGAGTTTGAGAGCATTTTGAAAACCACAGGTCTAAGTTATAGGGAAAGGTTAAGCAAAATTTTTATTCTGCGGAGCATAAAAAGTTGAGGTTGGATTGGGTTGAGGTATTTAAAATTATTGGGGTATAGATTTGACGTGGGTTGAGAGAAAGGGGCAGAAGTTTCGAGGAAATGTGAGGGGGGGACTTTCACTCAGAGTGGTGGGTGTGTGGAATGGACTTGCAGATGAAGTGGAGGAGGCAGGCTCAATATTAGCTCTTAAGGAGAAGTTGGATATGTATTTGGACAGGAAAGGAATGGAGGGTCAAGGGGCGAGTGTAGGTCAATGGGATTAGGTAGGACAAAGTGTTCGGCGTGGACTCGAAGGGCAAAGTTGGCCTATTTCGATGCTGTAATAGTTGGAGAGGTAAAACGTGTATGTGAACATTTTGGGTCCAGTGACCATAGATTAGTTTCCAATCAATTATGGATAAGAGTGGGGTCTGCTGCAACAGCACCACTCAATCAATGCACCGGACACAGTTAATCAGGAAAGATGTTTATTCAGACTTGTTCCTCTCTTAGGTCTCTTGCCCACGACCTTACCAGAGAAAGGGGGATCTTTTTCTCTTCTATCCATCAGTGACTGGTGTCATCCTCTGTTCTGCTAATATTTCAAAACAGCACTGAGCCCACGTTAAATGTTCCACTTGAAACTCAAACATGTTACAGACTAAACCAAGCCAGTCATCTTTGCTAAAATTAATGATGAGGGAGAAAATGAAGGGAATAGAAAGCAAGGGAGTAACAGGGAGAGGATGCAGAAAATAATGCAGGCTGAATGAGAGGGGAAAGAAATCAGGCTTCAGATGATTAAGGAAGACGAGGCGAAAGAAGGAGACCCTAGGACACTGCCACCCTATGTTGAGAATGAGGACTCAAAAGATTCCTTGTGGGCAAGGCTATCTGCATGTGCTTCCCAGCAGCCACCGTGACCAGTCCTGCATCTCACTTGATTCAATAAAAGGTGGTTTCAGACTTGGCTCTGACGTAAACAATTTGCTCATTTTCAAACCAACTTTCCTCCCTCCGTCATTGACGGCCGTGACACTGTGCACGAGTGAGGAAGATGGGGTGAAAGATCTTGAACTGAAAGTTACCTGCAGTAATTGGAAAGCTGCCTTCCAGAGAGCTTCAATCATGTCAATGTTTCACCAGTTGTTGGACTTTACCAGCGATGAAACAGCGTCCCACTCCCACAGTGTTTCCTGTTACTAACTTGGACAGGAGTAAAAAAATGATTCACACAAAGAATTATAAACCAGGGGAAAGATATACTCTGAAAACAACAAGAAATGTTGTTCATAGCCCACTGTGCTCCCGATAGAAGTCAAAATCCAATGGGCTTTATGAACTAAAACACAAATGGAACTTAACCCAAGATTATTCCCCCACCCCCCGTCCTATTAAATGTTGAATCCTGTTGTGTGAAGAAGGAGTTGCCTGGAACGTTAGCCCATCCCAGAAAGCTCACCAGACTTGGACTGCAGATCAACACTTAAGGATGACCAGCCGCAGCTTAATTTAATGCAATGCTTATTCCCCCCCTCCAGCAAAAATCTTCAGCATTGCTTCATTGAAACTGGTCTAATTCCAAATAAGATCAGCAATGTCTTTTGGACCGAGTAGAAAAGAGAGAGAGCTGAGGTACCTTCGAAACCCAGAACCAAATACATGCAACATTCAGTGGCAGCTCTCCTTGCATCTAATCAAGCACTTTTGAGCCACTATGAACTGTTCCCCAAGAGAATTCATCCAACCATCCATGAGTGCATTCCTGTCAACTCGAAAGCCGAGAGGGGATTTGGTAGAGTATTTAAAATTACAAGAAGGATGGATAGAGTTGATGTGGATAGGCAATTCCATTGCAAGTGGGAGAGATTGAAACAAGAGGTCTTGAGTTAAGAGGCAAAAGTTTTGAAGTAACGTGAGGGGGAACTTCTTGACTCAATGGTGGCTGAGTGGAGTGAGCTTCCGGGAGAAATAGTGAAAGCAGCGTCCATTTTGTCATTTAAGAGAAAATTGGAGGGGTGGGGAATGCAGAGAGGTGGTACTGGAGGAGAGTATTTAGTTCAGAGCAGACGAGAAGGGCCAAATGACCTGTTTCTGTGCTGTAATTGTTCTAGGGGTAAAATGTGTGGCAGTAACTTGGAAGCTCAACATGAACCTTCCGACTCCTAAAATCAAGAAATTTAAGATGTTAGATTTTATTTGAAAGGTTTGGTAAATTTTTATAAATACTATCCAGATGTTTTTTTCTTTTTTCTTTACATCAGGAAAAATTAAATGAAATGGTTCTTGCAGTCAAGAGCAAGAGAATTCCTCCAATCCACCCCTTGCCCACAAACACCCCCCCCCCCCCCCCCCCCCCCCCCCCATTCTGGGATCAACCCATCAGCAGCGTCCACTTCAGAGACAAACCTCAGGCACAAACATCCCAAAACCATCATCCCAAGACAAGGGGTTAATTTTTTTTAATCACTATGCATTCATTTGATGTTATTTCAAATAAAAAATTAGTTTTTAATGCATATGTGAAATTAAATAATTTAAAAAAAATAAGATGAATGAAGAATTATTTCAGGAATTATCAATCATCCACTACTCCCATTAACCCCAGACACCAGTACTGAATGAAAAACTAAACTGGCCAGATTGACTGAGTAAACACAGCTAAAATTGGCCAAAAGGTGCTGATGCCATCATTGATTTAAATGCAAGAGACACTGAGGACTGCATTGGGACAGAGATGGTCCATGGACAGCCAATACGGATGCCTTGGGGAACAAAGCCCGCACTGCCAGTTGGGATGAATTAGATTATGACATAAGCAAATATTAGATACCCCCCCCCCCCCACAGAGAGACCCAGCCTTGATTTTCATTTTTTATATTGATAGAGAGATCCCAGACATCACCAAATGTACCGAGACCCCACCGCATGTTATCAGTTAAAGGCAACGTATTCCTCTCTAATGGAACTTTTACTACCTCTATTACAGGAAACATCCTCCCTGCCTCATTTGCCATTGGAACGTTAGGCCCGCTTGTCGTCACAAAGCCAGAAAACGCTTGAGTCAGAATACTGATCATCGTTTGAGGAGTGACGAAGGAATTTGTGAGCACGATAAGAATCCTGTTTCACTCTGGTCTGAGATTGGATGGTGAGTCCTTTGCTACACATCCCTGCAACACACTCTCCTTCGCCAACAACTGCCTCACACTCCTATTCACCCCACCAGCTCTGTGCATTCCCCCTCATTCACCTGCGATTTTCCCCCCCACAAACCCCTGTTAACCTGCCACCTCCACTGAAGAGTGGGTGAACACACAAACCCCTTACAGACGGGGCCAGATTTGATCCAGAGTCATTGACTTAACAGGACCATAACACCACCTGTGGCATAAATATTCCCAAACCAATGCTCTAGGGCACTGGGAGAGCAAACAGCTCAAATTCTGCATTTGAGAAGTTTGAACTGCTGCACAACCATCAGGATCAAAGAAAACCCTAGTTTGCTTAGTTTTCAGCTGTCATAGACCACAAAAGGCTTCCAAACCAAAATTCAAAAGACAAGCCCCACAAACAAACAAATCTCTCATAAAGCTCTAACACTCCCCTATCTAGAGGTATCATCTCCTCAAACATCTCAATGCCACAGGTGAGAAAACTGTTTTAACTCCCACTCCAAATTAAAAAGGTGCTATTCCCTTAATTGCAGCTCTCTTGAAGGGCGGAGATGGGCCTTGTTTAAAGGGCCAGCCACAATTTACTGAGATATTTCACACCTGAATTAATTGTCCTCCTGATTCCAGCTCAGGGTTTAAAACAGCCCCACTCTAGTCACTTGCAGGTTTCAGGCAGAGATGAGGTGATGCTGCCATCAGAGGAAGGTAGGAAGCCTGGTTTTACTGTGGCTGCTTTTTCTGGGGTGGTTCTTTGAGTTGTTGGGGTGAAAGGAATCCGGTGTTTGTGGAAGCCCCTGCTTGTGGGTAGTTTGCAAACTGGTGTTCCATGTGGTTCGTGGGTATTGAGCCAGAGAAATGTGTTGTTTTAATGTGTGTGGTTTACGGTGCCTGCAACTTTAGCTCTTGTCTTGGGATGATGGTTTTGGGATGTTTGTGCCTGAGGTTTGGCTCTGAAGTTGTCGGACTCTGGCTTTCCCTTACTTTTAATTTAGTCTGTATGTGGTCTGAGTCCAGCGTGTTCTTTGAATGAAGTGATAGGAGAAGGTATTCGGTTCAACAGTCAATTTATTACCCAGCACAAGAATAAAACTTAACAGAGCTCTGGGTCAGTCGTTAGTTCATAGGTCACCTGCACAGTGAGCTATTCCCCAAGACTGACCCCTATTGTCCAGTTGGCTCAGTTTATATAGATCAACCTTATCATACAGAACAAAAGTTGGCTTCCTTTGCTAGATCTTTTTGCATAAGGGTTATCACAAGTCATCTCCTGTTTTGCAGATATCTGGGGTGTAGCGCTCCCATCTTAATCCTCCAGGCCAGACTATCCTGTTGTTTTGATCAGAAATTAATTCATCACCAGATATTTCTAATCACCATTCTGTTCCTGTCTGGCCAATTTCTGCTGTTCTCTTTAACACCTCCTCATGCCTTAATCTTCCTCCTAGACTGGTTTTCCATTCCCTTGGTTTCTTGCAGGCCATTCTTTGTTCTGGTCTGGCCTGTGTCTCCTGTGCTACTCACCACCTCCTTCAGTTGGAGCTTTCCTCCTAAATCGTTTTATGAATTTCCTCTCCCTGTATTTGGGAGCAGACAATTTTGCTCAGCCAACTTCGCTCCATGCTGTGATTGCCACTTAATCACATTCCTCTTTTTCCCTGAACCATGCAGTACATATCAACTTATTAATTAATCATTTCTTTCATAATGTTTTAACCCCTAGATTCCAACAAAGTGTAGGCTGCTGATGGTTTGATCCCAGAATTGGGGTGGGGAGGGGGGCGGGGGTGTTATTTGTGGGCAAGGGCTGGTTTGGAGGCTGCAGGGAATTCTTTTGCTCTTGACTGTAAGAAGCATTTCATTTAATTTTTACTGATGTAACCATCTTACCTTACGTGTGTGTAATATTGCACTATGTTACAGGACAGTCAGTCGAATTTTGATCTTGGCATGTTTAACAGAAAATGACAGTGACCCAGGTTCAAATCTGTCCCTTGTGTCAGGATTTTCCCCCCATCACCTTTTACAAAATGGCAAGGTGAACAGAGGCATTTGTGTGGGTCAGGGTTTTTTTTTTAATTAATTTTTAAGAGTTAGTTATATTCTTGTTAATTTTACAAGAATATAATTCAAATCCCGATACATGTGGTTGATTAATACAAATTGAGATCTACCCAGACCCACCCTCTCCACATCCCATATGAGGGACCAGAGATCTTCAACAGATGTTTTATTTAACCATAATATTGTGAATATTTCAAAACTTCACTTCAACCCACCTTTAGGAAATGTGGGCTCCAAAGATAGAATGTTCATCTCGTGAACGATACATTATTTTCTTGTGGTGAACAGTTCCGAACCTCAGCCAGTTTGCAAGATATGGCCACGCACTTTCTAGCTGTACAATTTGCAGCAATTTACACCTGGTAAATATTCAGTTCTAATTTAAATTTAATTCCTTAACATTTCTTTCTCATGGATCCTGTGGGAATTTTTAAAAAAAATACTTATTTCAACCAAGCTGCCCAACTTTAGGACATTGCCAAGTCAAATGCAGAAAAGTACAAATGACTTGTTAACATTTGAAACAAATCCGATTCCATGTATTTTCTTTTGAGGTGTCTGGTGAATAAAATTGTATTGAACCAGTCTATCTCATTTATAACGATCAGTCCATTTTCTATGTTCAAATCTCCATCCCATCTTTGCCTCAGTTTATGAATTCCTAATTTCTCAGCTTTTGCAGTCATTTCTACATTACTGAATAAATTTATATTCCCATGACCTGTTTCAGATGGTCAGGGCTTGTTATGACCTGTTACTGTTCTATCTGCCACTGTATTTTACATTTTGCATATCCTCTTCCTAAAGACAAGGAAAGGACTTCTTGTTGGTCATCTAATCTCATGTACCAGTTAGGGTTAGGGAACACAAAAAAATCAACAGGAGTCTGGAAGAGTTGCTCACAGTTCTCGTTAGTAATCATTCTCTGCCTGCCTGATTTCTGGTTTCCAATTTACCCAAATGTCTGAATTTCATAGCAGTCTTAAATTCTTCACTTCAAAGCAGAAACAATACCATTCAGGGTCTGAGTGGTGCTGGGGGCTTATTGCAGCCTTTGGATCAGGTCTAACAATTTGCACCATTGTTTTGAAGATCAGGCAGGCATTTGGATATGTATGGCTCAGTAGAGGAGGTGAGAATTGATCCCTGTCTGGAATGTGCTTTTTAACTCTCTTTCCCAGCTTTCTGGCAAAGTCTGTGTGATGGTTTCTTCATCATAATTCCCAGAAGAAGATATTCTACAGCTAATATTCCACACACTTCACCAAATGAGGCTAGTTGTGGGAAAAAGAAGTTCCTGTCTGTTTGGATGGACAGTTTAAGGGTGAAAAAATGACCTGATGTCCACATATAGTAACTCAACCAAATTCTGTAAGGACACAAATGCTGGAGAAGCTCATCTGATCAAGCAGTGAACCTTTATAGAGTACAGATACTCGTAGCCCTGTTAAAAGGCACAAGCCTGAAACTCTGGTTGTGTATCTTTTTTTAAACTTTATTTATGAACATATAAAATACATAGTAAACAAAATAAACCAACCAACCTCCCAAAAAAAACTATATTCCATCCCCCCTCCCCATAATTACCCCCCCCAAACTCCCTCGACTGAGGGAGAGAAAAATCATATCAATTCGTTGCGGCAGAATGAAAACACCAAACCTAATTTTCCACGTCATCGCAATGCATTTACTGGCCACTGCTAATACTAACTGAATAACCTCAATTTGAGGTTTATCCATTCTTAATCCCGTTGATCAAGTTGTAATATACCGCATTAGAAAAAGCAGTGGATCGAACATAAAAAGAGTTTCTTTAAAGTAGTTTCAAATAAATCCTCAAAGGCTTAACTTTATCACACAACCAGACAGACAAAAAAAAGTATTAATTTGAATCCCACAATGAAAACATTAGTCTGAATTACTAAATCCTTATCTTTTTTTCCTGGAGTTAAATACAACTGATGTAAAAAAAAATTATAATTCACCCAATTATATCACACATTCATCAATTTAATCCACCATCTTCACACATAGTAAGTAGTCCGTTCTTCTTGGGTTAATTCTAAAGAAGAATCTCTCATTTAATCTAAAGTTGGTTTAGCCATTTTCTGTTGTCACAATCATTTCTGAAATAGATCCCTTTTTTTGCCCCATTTACAATTTTCAATTTTAGTTAACTTGGGTATCTTCAATTCTCGCCCAAATCCACCTGTGACAGCACTTACATGGAATGACACCCGTTTACCATGTCCCTCTGTTCAACCTCACTCCTCAGTGCCCGACCGTTCACCGTGTCTATCTTTTCTTGGTTTGCCCTTCAAAATGTGACACCTCACACTTGTCTGCATTAAATTCCATCTGCCCTTTCTCCAGCTGGTCCAGATCCTTCTGCAAGATTTCTTGGCTGTCCACAACTCCTCCGTTCTTGGTGTCACCTGCCAACTTGCTAATCCAATTCACCACATTATTGTTCCAGCACCTATCCCTGAGGCACATCTCTCATCACAGGCCTCCAGTCTGAAGAGCAATTGGTCTCACCAACTCACTGGCTTCTCCTGCACAGCCGTTGTTTCACATCCAAAATACAGAGGACATATGGATGGATGTTAAAATTCTCAAAGGTACATTAGTTAAAATGGTGTCAAATCACAAGGAACAGAAGTTGGCCATTCAGCCCACTGTGTCTGCTATCCCCTGATCTAAACAGTTCTCGCCTCTCATTCCAAGTTATGGCTTTTTCCCCTGATCCCTTGATACCCTGACTCATTAAACATCTATTAATTCCGCCCCCCCCCCCCCCACCACTTAAACTCTCTCAACAATCCAGCAACAAATTCCATGACCTTCTGGTGAAATAAATTTCTCATCTGCTTTAAATAGGTACCTTCCAATTCTAAGACAATGTCTTTTTATCCAAGGGAAACATTATTCACATCTACTGTCCAATCCTTTCAGCGTTGGAAATGTTTCTGAAATCTCCTCTCCTTCTTCTATACTCCAATGAAGAGTGGAGATATATCATCCTGGTAAATCTCTGCTCTCTCTCCAACATCAGCACATCCTTTTTAAGATAGACTTCACAGTTCTCCAAATGAGGTCTCTCCCATGCCCCATCATCACCTCCCTACCCTTGAAACAAAGGCCAACATAGAATTTGCTTTCTTTTCCTGCCGATCCAACCTGGTGGTTACCAACTCACTATGTTTTCCTGAACGAGAACCCCCCCAAGTCCCTTGACACTTGAAATAATTACATGTAATTTACGTAACAAATTTGAAATTTTTGGAAAGATTTGGGAATCCTATTTATAAACTGTAGGAATTAAGTTGTAATCGCCCAACCTGAACCTTCTGACTCCTAAAATCAAGAAAATTTGTTAGATTTTATTTGATAGTTTTTTAGTAATTTTTTTATAAATACTTTCCAGATGTTATCTTTCTTTTCTTTTGGGTTGTTGGGCAGGGGGAATAAAAAAAAATGCTATGTATTAATT
This sequence comes from Narcine bancroftii, assembly GCF_036971445.1. Taxonomy (NCBI): domain Eukaryota; kingdom Metazoa; phylum Chordata; class Chondrichthyes; order Torpediniformes; family Narcinidae; genus Narcine; species Narcine bancroftii. The sequence continues at coordinate 382,254 of NW_027211873.1, read as the reverse complement.
TTTCATTATCTTTGAATGAGAAATTTACGTACGCATTTAATGCATGTGAAATTAAAATTTTCAAAGAGAAGCTTAACATAACGTAATACATTTTGCTTATTTTCAAGAGTTGTGGAGAGTGAGGAGGGTTTTCATGGAGTACAAAAGGATTTGGACTGTTTGGAAAGATGGCAGATGGAGTTTAATGTAGGTAAGTGTGAGGGGCTTTATTTTGGTAAGAATAACCAAGACGTATGCAGTGAAGGGGAGGGCATTGAGGAACAGAGGGATCTTGGAAGAATGGTTCAATAGACAATAGGAGCAGGAGTAGGCCCTTCTGCCTGTCGAGCCTTCAGTGACCGCCATTTCACAGGTCATGGCTGATCACTACTATCAGTACCCCTTTCCAGCCTTATCCCCATAACCCTGAAATCCTTTGCCCACAAGAGTCTTATCTAACTCTCTTTTGAACATAATCAGCGAATCTGCCTCTACCACCCTCTGCGGCAGAGCATTCCACAGATTCACACTTCTCTGGGTAAAACAATGTTTTCTCATCTCCGTCCTAAAGGGCCTACCCTGTATTCTTAAACTATGCCCTCTAGTCCTCGTCTCTCCCATCACTGGGAACAAGTAATCTGACTTCACCCTGTCCATCCCCCTGATAATTTTGTATACCTCAATCATGTCCCCCCTCATCCTTCTAAACTCCATCAGATACAAGTCTAGTTTTTCTAGCCTTTCAGCATATGTCAACCCCGCCATCGCTGGAACTAACCTTGTAAATCTGCGCTGCACATCCTCTATAGCTAGTATGTCCTTCCTCAAAATTGGAGACCAGTACTGGGTGCAATACTCCAGGTGGGGTCTCACCAGGGCCCTGTACAACTGCAGAAGGGCGTCTCTGTTCCTATACTCCAATCCGCTCTTTATGAAAGCCAACATGCCATTTGCCCATTTCACAGCTTTCTGAACGTGCATGTTAGCCTTCAGTGACCGGTGAACAAGTACACCCAGATCCATTTGCTCCTCCCCACTCCCTAGCTTGTCTCCATTTAAATAATACTCAGCTTTCCTATTATTGCCCCCAAAATGGTTAACCTCACATTTGCTCACATTTAACGTTATCTTCCATTCAGCAGCCCACACCCCCAACCTGTCCAAGTCCCTCTGCATTTTCCTGACATCCTCCTCACACCCCACACCGCCACCCTGTTTAGTGTCATCTGCAAATTTGCTCATGTTATTAATAATCCCCTCATCCAAATCATTTACATAATTTACAAACAACTGAGGACCCAATACCGATTCCTGCGGCAATCAACTCGTCACATCCTGCCATCCTGAAAAAGACCCGCTTACTCCAACCCTTTGTTTCCTATTTCTTAACCAATTTCCTATCCATGTCAGCACCTTACCTCCAATACCATGCTCCCTGATCTTGCCCACTAGTCTCCCGTGCGGTACCTTATCAAAGGCCTTCTGGAAGTCCAAATACACCACATCCACTGGCTCTCCCAAGTCCACCCTCTTTGTCACATCCTCGAAAAATTCCAGAAGGTTAGTCAAGCATGACTTACCCTTAAGGAATCCATGCTGACTAGCCCTTATACTATTATTTCTGCCTAAGTGTTCTGCTATTACTCCTTTTATGATAGATTCCAATATCTTCCCCACCACTGACATCAGGCTGACCGGTCTATAATTTCCCGTTTTCTCCCTCCCTCCCTTCTTAAAAATCGGCACCACATCAGCCACTCTCCAATCCTCAGGGACCTCCCCCGAATCTATGGAACTTTGGAAAATGTCGACCAGTGCCTCCACAATTTCCATAGCAACTTCTTTAAGCACCCTGGGATGCAGCCCATCAGGCCCTGGGGATTTATCAGCCCTCAGTCCCAACAATTTACTCACAACCTCCTCCTTCTAGATCTGGATATCCATTAGATCCCCTACTTCCCCAGGAAAGTTCCCCAAGTCTCTTGATACCGCATGACCACTACCCCCTAACTGACCATAACCTATATCCTCCTTGGTGAAGACAGATGCAAAGTATTTGTTAAATTCCTCAGCTAACTCCTTGTTTCCGTTAATAATTCCACCCTTTTCCATTCTTAATGGGCCAATTTTAGACCGAACCAATTTCTTCCTCTTCACATATTTAAAAAAGCTTTTGCTATCCTCCATTATATTATTTGCTAATTTCCTCTCGTAGTTCATTTTCCCCTCTCTTATGACTTTCTTAGTTACCCTCTGATGCTCTTTGAAGGTTTCCCAATCCTCTAGCTTCCCACTCCACTTCGCTATCTTATACTTACTCCCTTTGGATTTGATATTGCACTTGATTTCATTAGTTAGCCACGGCTGCCATTTGCATCTCCTAGATACTTTTCTCCACTTTGGAATAAATTTGTCTTGAATCCTGTAAAAAAATGTCCAAAAATACCTGCCATTTTCTCCAGTTGTCCTCCCAGCTAGTGTATCTTTCCATTTTATTTTGGCTAGCTCCTCCCTCATAGCTGCATAATCCCCTTTATTTAACTGCAGTACAGATGCTTCCGACTTCCTTTCTTTTTCCCTTTCTAATTGCAGCTCAAAAGTAACCATACCATGCTCACTATTCCCTAATGGCTCTCCTACATCGAAGTCACTTATTAACTCTGCGTTGCTGCACAGCACCAAGTCCAGAATCGACTTCCCCATGCTATGTTCCTCCACTAGCTGCTCAAAGAAAGTATCTCGTAGACATTCAATAAACTCACTCATGTGTTCCTGCCCCCGTCTGAATATCCCAGTCCACCTTCATGTTGAAGTCCCCCATAACTAATGTATTGCTACCACTTTGACATGCCACTGTTAATTCCTGATTTATACTTCTACCGAGATCTGAGTTAATTTTCGGAGGCCTGTAAATGACCCCCATTATGGTCTCATGCCTTTACAATTTCTTAATTCTATCCAAACAGACTCTACCCACCTGTTTCAATGTCTTTCCTTTCAAACGCCTGAATTTCATTTCTTACCAACAGAGATACCCCACCTCTTCTTCCTAACTTTCTGTCTTTTCTATAGGACTGTCTTGGGTAAACTTGTACCTTTCACTTTGTTCGTTTTAGATTGGTCACAGTGTTTGAGCTACCGAAAGAAAATAGAGACACACACCGAGAGCAGTTCAGTCTACACAAATGTTTATTCCAAATATAAAGCAGGTTTCAAACTACAATATGCAAGCCTGCCTAATCATACTTAACAACGCCTGGACTGGTCCCAACTGCCGAAGCGAGGCAATGACGGCACACTTGTAGTAGGCTGCCTGGGCGCCGGTAGCAGCTCCTTCACCTCCCCCGACCGGGACGTTGCTCGGACTCTAGCTGTTCTTCCTTCTTGACAAGGGATGTTCCCATCCCTCGGAGAGTCTAAACTTCAGCAGCAGGACCACAGACTTTTATACCCCAAAAACAATTAATCATGCACCCACTCCCTCTAACATTTGTCAGTCAAAATCAAAGCTGAGCATACTATTCTACAATTTAGAAGATTGATTATTATGGAACCAGGATGCTATGATTTCCTGGTTTATCTCGTAGATACAAGGACTCATTACAACTTCTTGAGCAAGACACGTTGTGACCAATACGTCAATTTCAGAGTGTCGTATTTGACAACTGCTTTCCCTGGGCCTCACGGTGGAATTCCATTTCAAAGTGTATCTTCAGATAAATCCCCATGGCTGAGTTTAATTACATCTGCTAATTCTGAAAGTAAGGTGACCTGAGTTTGGCCCCAGTGTTGTCAGTTTCACATAAGCAAGGAAGCATCTGAGCACATGGTTTTAACCCTCCATTACAAGGACGTGTACCCGGGAACATTGATTTCCCAATCCCGCCTTTCCCGCAGCCATGTCTCCGTAACTCCGACAACCTCCCATTGCCATTCGCGCCTCAAGCTCATCCCTTTTATTCCTTACACTCAGTGCATTCATACACAATACCTTGATACCATATCTCCATTCTCCCTCCATCTTTGTTCTCGATGCACTTGCCCCTACTCTCCTATCACTTTTAGTTCCCTTTTTCCTAACTGTTTCACCGTCTAACAGAACCACTCCTATATTCACTCTCCTATCTGCTTCCCTATCAGTCCTGTTCCCTTCCCCCTACCAAATTCGTTTTAAATTTGAAGGTGGATTCCAATGGAGATAGAAGGCTTTGGGTACGCTGGCCTTTATAAATCATAGCATGGAATATAGGATCTGGGGAGGTGATGTTCAAAGTGTTGGTGAGGCCAAGTTTGGAGTATTGTATGCCTTTCTGGTCCCCAAATTATAGGAAGGATATCAATAAGGTAGAGAGAGTGCAAAGAAGTTTGACGAAAATGTTGCCTGGATTGCAGTATTTTGGATACGTAGAAAGATTGAGTAGACTGGGACTTCATTCATTGGAGCGTAGAGGGTTGAGCGGGGATTTGATAGAGGTATTTAAAATTATCAAGGGAATAGATAGAGTAGCTGTGAATAGGCTCTTTCCCCTAAGGGGAGCAGAGATTGGAACAAGGGGTCAAAAGTTAAGTGGCAAAACTTGAGAAGTAATACAAGAGGATGCTCCTTCACTCAGAGTGGTGGCTGAGTGGAATGATCTACTGGAAGAAGTTGCGCCAGGGTCAATTCTGTCATTTAAGATGAGGTTATATGAGTACATGGATGTGAGGGGGTGGGGGGTTATGGTCAAGGGAAGTAGGTAGGTGGAACTCGTGGAGTTTCACATAAATCGGTGCTTGAGGTGCCATGAGCAAGTTGGCGCTTTCTTGCACTCGACTTGATTACGTGAAACCTTTCTGGGATAGAATCAAGGAACTTATTAAAATTTAAACTTTCACTTGATCCTAAGGTATTTTTATTGGGTTATATGAAGAAATTGAGTTTAGAATTAAAATTAGATGAGTCTCAAATTGCTCTTTGAGATTGGCTTTAGCTGGGGCTAGAAAATGACGAGTATTCAATGGTGGCATTCGGAAAGGAGGTCTTGTATTCCATTAGAAAAGATAACGTATAATACAAGCCTCCTCTACCAGTGGAAATATTAAACAGGCAGAATACTATTCATAGTCTGAAAATGAGAGGTTATCCGTATAAAAGAGATCAGGAAGAACTTCTTTAGCCAGAGGGTCGTGGATGTGTGGAACTCACTGCGGCATACAGCAGTGGAAGCCAGATCGCTGGGAGTATTTTAAAAAGAACGACAAATATCTCATTAGTGAGGGCATCAAGGGATTATGGGGGAAAGGCCAAAAATGAGAACTAGTGTAGAGTAGCTTAGTGTAGATTTATGGAACAGACTCGATGGGCCTAGTGGCCTGGTTCTGTTCCTTTGTCTGTGATCACTAATGGAGTAACTTCAGAAATGTACAGAAAAAAAGCTCCTAAATTAGAAATTCATAAATCAAGATTAAAATGGGAATCTGATTTGAAAGTTAAAATATGAAAATCATTAAGTACAACTAAAATTATTAATGTCAGGTCGAGACTGGCACAATATAATCTTTTTCACATCGATTATACTTGAAACCCAATTAAAATAAATTTAATTTGACATTATCAGATTTGTCTTGGATGTAATAAAGTAGGTTCTTTTATGTGGATAAATGTGAGGTGATCCACTTTGGAGGCAAGAACAGGAAAGAGGACTATTATCTCAACGGTATCTGTTCAGGAAATGCAGAGAGACTTGGGTGTTGCTGTGCATCAGTCGTTGAAAGTGGGCATGCAGGTGCAACAGGCGGTGAGGAAGGCATTCATAGCAAGAGGATTTGAGTACAGAGATCCTGCTGCAGCCATACACGGCCTTGGTGAGACCACACCTGCAATACTGCGTGCCGTTTTGGCCTCTTTAATCCGAGGAAGGACATCCTCGCCGTGGAGTGGGTGCAGAGAAGATTCACTAGACTGATACCATTGAAGGAAGGACTTGCAGATGAAGAAAGGTTGGATAGACTAGGCTTTTATTCTCTGGAATTTAGGAAATTGAAGGGGGATCTTATAGAAACAAAATTCTAAAGGGTTTAGACAGACTAGATGCGGGTAGGTTGTTTGCAATGCTGGGAAAAACAGAACCAGGGGTTACAGTTTAAGGATAACCATACTATAACCATATAACCATTTACGGAGCGGAAACAGGCCATGTTGGCCTTTCGAGTCCGCACCAGTTCACTGATTTTATGCGCCCTCTTCAGGCATTGGGGGAAGGTTTTCAGGACCGAGATGAGGAAAGATTTCCTCTCTTGGAGGATGATGGATCTATGGAATTCTTTGCTACAGAAAGTAGTTGAGGCTGGTTCCTTGTCAATGTTCAAGAGTAGGTTAGAATTGGCCCTGGTGGCTAAGGGGATCAGGAGGTATGGAGAGAAGGCAGGAACTGGGTACTGATCAGCCATGATCGTATTGAATGGCAGGGTAGGTTTGAAGGGCCAAATGGCCGAATCCTGCACCTATTTTTCTATGTTTATATATTCTACTTGGGTTTGTCCAAAATATATACATTTTGGTCCAAAATTAAAATTTTGAACACTCCCAATGGATCCTAGAATATTTTTCCTGGAAGAGACTAAAAATATTTGGATTAAACGGGATTTTTACAGGTTGCTTTAGCTGGTTCATATTTGGAGGACCAAGTCACCAAATTGCAGAATCCATGTGATTGAAGAAGTGCAGAGATTGGTTAGGATATTGCTGGGACTTGAAGGTGAACCCACCAGGGCCTACAGCTGGTCCTCAATGTTGTCGACACATTCTTGGAAAGTGTGACTTGAAGTGAAATGAAGGTTTTACCATGGGCTCAATGATCAAAAATAAGAGAAGTTCCTATTGGGCGATCCTGTCTCTCAATCCACCACAATCTCTGAACCTCTGAATTGTAGTTGTGGCCTCCCCATTCTTTTCTGAGCTGAGACCAATATTGACGTTTAGGTCATGGTTGCAGATGGGTTGGAAATACTGAAGAAGTTTCCTCTTGCCTTACTCAGTTGCAGTGTCCATACTGGATGGGTAACCCTGGCCATTGATCAGCAGATCCAGAGAACACAGCACAGTACAGGCCCTTCAGGCCTTGATGTTGTTCTAGCCCATATATTCACTCCTTAAATATAATGTACTAAACCAATGGTTCTCAACCTTTTTCCTTGCACTCACATACCACTTTTAGTGGTAAGTGGGTGGAAAGAAAGTTCAAACCCTATTTTAAAATAATCATATGAACAATCTAGAACCGTCATTCTCAAGCTTCCCTTCCCACTCACCTACCACATGAAGCAATCCCTTAATGTTCAGAGATTACTTAAGGTGGTAGGTGAGTGAGAAGATGAAGGTTGAGAACCTCTTTCTGCAGGCAAACTAATTCTGAATCCACACAACCAAGGTTCCACAGATCCTTTGCCTCATGACTATCAGAATGAATCTACCCTGGGCAACCCTGTCAAAGGCCTCACTAAAATCCACACACCCCACATCCACTCCCCTGCCCTTCATTTCTTATTTCATTGTTTTCAAACACTTTCTTTCCCCCCCATTCATGAGTCATCCCTGACTAATCACGGAACCAACAGTCAAAGGACAAGGCCAGTGCCATTTTTATAAATGAGATTTGATATTTGCTTAAGTTGTCGTTTGTTTCCATGAAATTACCTCAAAGATACTCCTGTGATCGCGGTTCGTTTTACTGCGCTTTTTTGGCCAAAATGGCCACACTTTCACACACGACCACGCGGTACATAGAAAGATTAATGATGCCTAGCGTCCCATTGGCCTGAAATATTCCATTAAATTTTATTAAAATTTTCAAAGAAAAGCTTAACATAACATTATACATTTTGCTTATTTTCAAGTTGTGGAGAGTGAGGAGGGTTTTCATGGATTAAAAAAGGATTTTGACTGGAAAGATGGCAGATGGAGTTTAATGTAGGTAAGTGTGAGGTGCTTTATGTTGGGAAGAATAGCCAAAACGTATGCAGTGAAGGGGAGGGCATTGAGTAACAGAGGGATCTTGGAGGAATGGTTCAATAGACAATAAGAGCTGGAGTAGGCCCTTCGGCCTGTCGAGCCAGCACCGCCATTTTACAGATCATGGCTGATCACTACTATCAGTACCCCTTTCCAGCCTTATCCCCATAACCCTTAACTCCTTTGCCCACTAGAGTCTTTTCTAACTCTCTTTTGAACATAATTAGCGAATCTGCCTCTACCACCCTCTGTGGCAGAGCATTCCACAGATTCACACCTCTCTGGGTAAAAAAATGTTTTCTCATCTCCGTCCTAAAGGACCTACCCTGTATTCTTAAACTATGCCCTCTAGTCCTCGTCTCCCCCATCACTGGGAACAAGTAATCCGACTTCACCCTGTCTGTGCCCCTGATAATTTTGTATACCTCAATCATGTCCCCCCTCATCCTTCTAAACTCCATCGGATACGTCCAATTTTCTAGCCTTTCAGCATATGTCAACCCCGCCATCCCTGGAACTAACCTTGTAAATCTGCTCTGCACATCCTCTATAGCTAGTATGTCCTTCCTCAAAATTGGAGACCAGAACTGGACACAATACTCCAGGTGGGGTCTCACCAGGGCCCTGCAGAACTGCAGAAGGGTGTCTCTGTTCCTATACTCCAATCCCCTCTTTATGAAAGCCAACATGCCATTTTCCTTCTTCACAGCTTTCTGAACGTGCATGTTAGCCTTCAGTGACCGGTGAACAAGTACACCCAGATCCATTTGCTCCTTCCCACTCCCTAGCCTGTCTCCATTTAAATAATACTCAGCTTTCCTATTATTGCCCCCAAAATGGATAACCTCACATTTGCTCACATTGAACGTCATCTTCCATTCAGCAGCCCACACCCCCAACCAGTCCAAGTCCCTCTGCATTTTCCTGACATCCTCCTCACACCCCACACCGCCACCCAGTTTAGTGTCATCTGCAAATCTGCTCATGTTATTAATAATCCCCTCATCCAAATCATTTACATAAATTACAAACAACTGAGGACCCAATACCGATCCCTGCGGCACTCCACTCGTCACATGCTGCCATCCTGAAAAAGACCCGCTTACTCCAACCCTTTATTTCCTATTTCTTAACCAATTTCCTATCCATGTCAGCACCTTACCTCCAATACCATGCTCCCTGATCTTGCCCACTAGTCTCCCGTGTGGTACCTTATTAAAGGCCTTCTGGAAGTCCAAATACACCACATCCACTGGCTCTCCCAAGTCCACCCTCTTTGTCACATCCTCGAAAAATTATAGAAGGTTAGTCAAGCATCACTTACCCGTAAGGAATCCATGCTGACTAGCCCTTATACTATTATTTCTGCCTAAGTGTTCTGCTATTACTCCTTTTATGATAGATTCCAATATCTTCCCCACCACTGACGTCAGGCTGACCGGTCTATAATTTTTCTCCCTCCCTCCCTTCTTAAAAATCGGCACCACATCAGCCACTCTCCAATCCTCAGGGACCTCCCCCGAATCTATGGAACTTTGGAAAATGTCGACCAGTGCCTCCACAATTTCCATAGCAACTTCTGGGATGCAGCCCATCAGGCCCTGGGGATTTATCAGCCCTCAGTCCCAACAATTTACTCACAACCTCCTGCTTCTAGATCCGGATATCCATTAGATCCCCTACTACCCCAGTAAAGATCCCCAAGTCTCTTGACTTATATCCTCCTTGGTGAAGACAGATGCAAAGTATTTGTTAAATTCCTCAGCCAACTCCTTGTTTCCGGTAATAATTCCAGCCTTTTCCATTCTTAATGGACCAATTTTAAACCGAACCAATTTCTTCCTCTTCACATATTTAAAAAAGCTTTTGCTATCCTCCATTATATTATTTGCTAATTTCCTCTCGTACTTCATTTTCCCCTCTCTTATGACTTTCTTAGTTACCCTCTGATGCTCTTTGAAGGTTTCCCAATCCTCTAGCTTCCCACTCCGCTTCGCTCTCTTATACTTACTCCCTTTGGATTTGATAGTGCACTTGATTTCATTAGTGAGCCACGGCTGCCATTTGCATCTCCTAGAGCCTTTCCTCCACTTTGGAATAAATTTGTCTTGAATCCTGTAAAAAATGTCCAAAAATACCTGCCATTTTCCCCAGTTGTCCTCCCAGCTAGTGTAACTTTCCATTTTATTTTGGCTAGCTCCTCCCTCATAGCTGCATAATCCCCTTTATTTAACTGCAGTACAGATGCTTCCGACTTCCTTTCCTTTTCCCTTTCTAATTGCAGCTCAAAAGTAACCATACCATGGTCACTATTCCCTATGGTTCCCCTACATCGAGGTCACTTATTAACTCTGCGTCGCTGCACAGCACCAAGTCCAGAATCGACTTCCCCCTGGTAGGTTCCTCCACTAGCTGATCCAAGAAAGTATCTCGTAGACATTCAATAAACTCACTGTCTTGTGTTCCTGCCCCCGTCTGATTATCCCAGTCCACCTTCATGTTGAAGTCCCCCATAACTACCGTATTGCTACCACTTTGACATGCCACTCTTAATTCCTGATTTATACTGCCACCGATATCTGAGCTACTTTTCGGAGGCCTGTAAATGACCCCCATTATGCTCCTCACGCCTTTACAATTTCTTAATTCGATCCAAACAGACTCTACCCACCTGTTTCAATGTCTTTCCTTTCAAACGCCTGAATTTCATTTCTTACCAACAGAGCTACCCCACCCCCTCTTCCCAACTTTCTGTCTTTTCTATAGGACGTGTACCCGGGAACATTGATTTCCCAATCCATTTGTGGGAATTCGGTCGTGTCCACAGGAAAAAGGGAATCTAAGGGTTGGATGTGATGTCGTGTATATTCTCTGCCAATCAATGGGAAACCTCCAAATCTTCAATCTTGGTGCATGAGCCCACGAGGTACAAAGCAACCATCTCCTGTCCAAGCTGCAGATTGCAAGGGCTGTAAAGTGCTGCCACCGCCTGTTCACACCGAGTACTGCATGCATGAAGCGAGAGGGAGAGAGAGAGAGAGAGAGATCTAGGTATAATACCACCACCTGGTGTCCGGACTCGCGAACTACAGGATACATTATTTTTATTTTTCATGGGAGTGTTGGAGTATGAGAGGAGACTTGATTAAGGTTAACAAAATAGAGCAAGATGGATAATATGGAGCTCCATTGAAGAGGGAGGTCTCACCTGTGAAGGAGCAAGTGTGAGATCTCCCAGTTCATTCTTGCTCGGGCAGTGGTGGCCAATTGCAAGACAGCTCCAATTAGGGGAAGAGAATATGCTGTTTCAGTTCATGGGTTTGAAACGGTTTCCCCAGTTGTGCCATTCAGACTCAAAAGAGCAGATGCTTGCAGACAGGAAGGAAACCTAGTTTTATTGTGGAGAATTGCTTGTTTTTTGGGGTGAAGGTTGTTTGTGGTCTGAGATTCCTAAATACTTTACAATGGAAGCAGCACTTTTCCTTGTGCCTGATTGCTACATAGCGGGTAAAATGTCTCAAATCTATCGCTCAGCCAGTACTTTTGGTCATTGATTTGGAGAGAGAGTGATGGCTTGGCAATATTTATAGCATGGTAAGTCCAAAGCTCTGAAAGTGACGGTGTGGAAGGAGTTTGTCTGTTCTTTGTGTTTTCTGCCACCCTTGAGAACTTAAAAAGTGTCCGTGAATTGTGGTATTGGTGAGACACAAGCTTGTTTTGCCCTCTTTTTGTTCTGTATGTCTATAAAGTTTCAGTTTAGGGATAAAATGTCCAGACACTGTTCTGTTCAAAAGTCTAGTAACCAAATCAGATTCTCCCGAGTTCTTGTCATGGATATGCATCAAGAAGCCTGTTTTGCAGCAGTCGTGTTGCATTAGAGGTGCACATACAATTTTCAAAAATAATGAGTTTGAAACCAGAAAAAGATCAGGTCGTGCCCAAAGGTTCATCTGTGCTGTTCAATTGAATTGATGCCCCCAGGTCCAGAATGTGCACTTCCACCCCATGGTCTTGAGCTTCCCAAATCGCCAATGAACTTACGGCCCCCTTGAGCTGTGGAGTGTGGGAGGAAATCCACACAGACACCAAGAGGATGTAGAAACTTCTTGCAGTCAGTGCTGACTTGATCCTGGGGTGACTCGTGCTGGAGAGGTGGGACTACTGTCCTGCCTTCACCTTGTGATGGCTGATTTTTGTCTGATGGTGGATGGAGGTCTGACATGATATTCCCTTGGCCTTGAGGGAAAGAAGAGTAGAAATTGCAAGGGCTCTGACAGAAATATTTAAAACCTCTTTATCCACGGGTGAGGTGCCAGAGGAATGGAGGTAATCTAATGTTCCTTTGTTTAAAAACGGCTTCAAAAGCCAACCAGGTGAGCCGGACAAAATAGGTAAATTATTGGAGGGTAATCAGAGAGTACCTCGAAAAGAATCTGTTCAAATAGCTGGCCTTGATCAACCATAGCTTAGAATACGGGAGTCGGGCAGTGAGGTTGAGACTAGACAAGATATTGGTGAGGCCCTGTTGAGAGTACTGTGTGCAGTTCTGGTCACCAAATGAGAGGAAAGCTATCAACAAAGTAGAGAGGGTGCAGAGAAGATTTACGTCAATGTTACCTGGATATCAGCAACTAGATTACAAAGAAAGATTCAGCAAATGAAGTCTTTATTCTATGGATTGTAGATGGTTGAGAGGGGATTTGATCGAGGTCTTTAAAATTACTAGGAGGATAGAACAAATTGATGTGGATAGACTTTTTTCATTGCGGGAGCAGAGATTGAAACAGGAGGTAAAAGTTTGGAAGTAACATGAGGGGGAACTTCTTTACTCAGAGTGGTGGCTGAGTGGAGTGAGCTTCCGGGAGAAATAGTGGCGGCAGGGTCCATTTTGTCATTTCAGGGAAAATTGGAGGGGAGGGGAATGCAGAGAGGTGGTACGAGAGGAGAGTATTTAGTTCAGTGCTGACAAGAAGGGCCAAGTGACCTGTTTCTGTGCTGTAATTGTTATAGGGTTAAAATGTGTGGCAGTAACTTGGAAGTCCGATGTGTATTTGGGAATGGGTCGATGGCCCCACTGAAATAGGCCGTTGATTCCCACTTGAAATAATTGCATCGAATTCACGGAACAAATTTGAATTTCTCTTTTGAAGATTTGGGATGTGTATTTACCAATTGTCGGAATTAAGTTTTAACCACCCAACACGAACTTTCTGACTCCTAAAACCAAGAAAACCAAGATTTTATTTGAGAGTTTTGGTCAATTTTTATAAATACTATCTAGATGTTTTCTCTCTTTATTGTTTTCTATTGGGCAGCTGTGGGAGGGGTTACTTTTTAAATCACTATGCATTAATTTTATTTTATTTTCAAATAAGAAATTTAAGTTTTTTTAATGCATATGTTAAATTAAATGTAAAAATGTTTCAAATAAGATGAATGAAGAATTGTTTCAGGAACTGGCGATCTTCCACGAGTGCCGTGAACCCCAGGAAGCAGGAATGTGTGAACGAAACACAAAACTGGCCAGAAGAACTGAGGAAACACAGCTAAAAGTGTCCAAAAAGGTGCTGATGTCATCTTGATTTTAATGCAGGTGACAACGAGGAATGCGTTGGGGCGGAGATGGTCTATGGGCAGCCAATACGGACGCCTTGGGGAACAAAGCCCGCAACACCAGTAGGGATGGATAATGGTGGGTAATGAATAAACATATATTAGAGACACCGAGAGAGAGCGACACACACATACCCAGACAGACAGACACACACACACAGACACAGAGAGACAGATACAGACACACAGAGAAACACACACAGACAGAGACAGAGAGAGAAACACTGACAGCGAGAGAGAGACAGACAGAGACACACACAGACAGAGACACACACAGACAGAGACACACATAGACAGAGACACACACAGACAGAGACACACACAGACACAGACAGATAGAGAGACACACACACAGACAGAGAGAGAGACACGCACACAGAAAGAGACAGAGAGGCACACATAGAGACAGAGAGAGACACACACACGACACAAAGAGACAGACACACACACACAGCCAGAGACAGAGACAAACACACGACACAGAGAGACAGACACACACACACAGATACATACACACAGACATAGATAGAGAGAGACACACACAGAGACATAGACACACAGATATAGAGACACACACAGAGACACAGACAGAGAGACACACAGACAGCGACAGAGAGAGAGAGACACACACACAAACAGAGAGAGAGAGACACAGACAGAGAGACACACACACACGGACACACACAGATACAGAGACACAGAAAGAGACACAGACAGAGAGAGAGAGACACACACATACAGACACAGAGAGACACACATTGTGACACAGGGAGAGAGAGACACACACAGACAGAGACACACAAACAGACACAGAGACACACACACAGAGTGAGATACACACAGAGAGACGCAGAGAGAGAGATAGACACAGAGAGAGACACAGACACAGAGAGAAACACAGACAGAGAGAGACTCAGACACAGAGACACACAGACACAGAGAGACACACACAGACACAGAGAGACACACACAGACACAGAGAGACACACACAGACACAGAGAGACACACAGACACAGAGAATCACACAGTCACAGATACACACACAGACCGATAGACAGACAGAGAGAGAGACACACAGACAGAGAGAATCACACACAGACAGAGAGAATCACACAGACACAGAGAATCACACACAGACACAGAGAATCACACACAGACACAGAGAATCACACACAGACACAGAGAGACACACAGGGACATAGAGAGAAACACACAGACGTAGTGACACACGCACACAGACAGACAGAGACCCCTTGGTTGTGCCCTTCACCTTCGCACTTAACTCCCTCATCTCTCCTGGCAGGATCTCATCACCTTTCCTACCCGTGGACCATGACATCTGTCTGCTCATCCTCCTTCCTGAGAATGGTGTGAACTCTACCGTAGAAACCCCACAGCAAAGAAAAGGGACCCTTCGGCCCTTCTCATCCATGGTGAAATATCATTCTGCCAGTCTCATCGACCTGCACCCAGTCCCTAACCCTCCTGACTTCCCACATCCATGGATCTCTGCAATTGATTCTTAAAACGTAAGAGTTTGAATGTTAAATGGCAGACCATTGAGGAATGTTGTCAAAGAAAGGGATTGAGGAACTGTGGTACAGAACTGCCTGAAAGTGGAGTCCCATGTAGAGATTGGGGGGGTGGGGGGGAGTGAAGAAAGCTTCTGGTATTTTGGCCTTCAGAAATGAGAGGATTGAGTGCAGGAGGTGGGAGGCCACGAGGAAGTTGGACGAGGCATGGGCGAGGCCAACTTGGGAACATTGTGTGCCGTTTGGGTGGCCGGAGGAGAGGAAGGATAGGAATGAGACAGCGCGTCGAGGAGAGGGACAAGAAGGGGTTGGCTTTCGGGGTTTGAGTTCCAGGGGAAGGTTGGACAGGCTGGGACTTTATTGCCTGGAGCGTAGAAGATTGAGGAAGATTTGAAAATTGTGAGGGGGGACGGATCGTGTCCATGGGGACAGGCTGTTTCCAAGGAGAGTGGGAGAGATTCAAAGAGGAGGACATGGATTGAGATTGAAGGGGGATTTTCTTCCCTCAGAGGGGGGTGGGAGCGTGGAATGAGCTTTGGGCCAAGGTGGTGGAGGTGGGATGGACTGGACTCTTGGGGGGGAATGTGGGGCAGGTCCTGGTGTGGAAATGTGCAGCCTGAAGGGGAGATGGACTGGAGGCCCGAGGCAGCTCTCGGACCCTTCCCCAGTGGGACTGGGCTGGCGAAGAGATCCCGTGGAGGGGTGGCTTAAGCTCTCGCGAGAGCGACCCCTGGGGGCCGCCATGTTGTTGATCTTTCCCGCCTTCGGAGCAGTTGGTCGCGAGCGGGAGAGGTTCGTGTCGGTGCTTCAGGGGCGGGAATCGGGGCATTTTGGGAGCGAGACCAGGGAGGAGGGAGTTTCCACGGGTCGCCCTTTGGGTCTGGGGCGGCCGGAGCTCGGAGGGGAACGGGCGGGGAGATGGTTGTGAGGTGGGGCCGGGGAACCGTGAGGGAGTTTGTGTCGGGGTGACAATAGGGTGTGTGGTAGTCGGGGCCCGTGAGGCTGACGGGGGGGTCGGGGCCCGCGAGGCTGAGGGGGGACGGGGCCCGCGAGCCTGAGGGGGGGTCGGGGCCCGCGAGCCTGAGGTGGGGGGGGCGGGGGCCGCGAGCCTGAGGTGGGGGGGTCGGGGGCGGCGAGGCTGAAGGGGGGTCGGGGGCCGCGAGGCTGAGGGGGGGGTCGGGGCCCGCGAGGCGGAGGGGGGGTCGGGGCCCGCGAGGCGGAGGCGGGGTCGGGGCCCGCGAGGCGGAGGGGGGGTCGGGGCCCGCGAGGCTGAGGGGGGGGTCGGGGACCCGCGAAGCGGAGGGGGGACGGGGACCCGCGAGGCTGACGGGGGGGTCGGGGCCCGCGAGCCTGAGGGGGGTCGGGGCCCGCGAGCCTGAGGTGGGGGGGTCGGGGGCGGCGAGCCTGAGGTGGGGGGGTCGGGGGCGGCGAGGCTGAAGCGGGGTCGGGGGCGGCGAGGCAGAAGGGGTGTCGGGGGCCGCGAGTTTGAAGGGGGGTCGGGGGCCGCGAGCCTGAGGTGGGGGGGGCGGGGCCCGCGAGGCTGAGGGGGGACGGGGACCCAGAAGGCTGAGGGGGGACGGGGACCCAGAAGGCTGAGGGGGGACGGGGACCCAGAAGGCTGAGGGGGGACGGGGACCCAGAAGGCTGAGGGGGGACGGGGACCCAGAAGGCTGAGGGAGGAAGGGGACCCAGAAGGCTGAGGGGGGACGGGGACCCACAAGGCTGAGGTAGGACGGCGACCCAGAAGGCTGAGGGGGGACGGGGACCCAGAAGGCTGAGGGGGGACGGGGACCCAGAAGGCTGAGGGGGGACGGGGACCCAGAAGGCTGAGGGAGGAAGGGGACCCAGAAGGCTGAGGGGGGACGGGGACCCAGAAGGCTGAGGGAGGACGGGGACCCAGAAGGCTGAGGGGGGACGGGGACCCAGAAGGCTGAGGGGGGACGTGGACCCAGAGGCTGAGGGGGGACGGGGACCCAGAAGGCTGAGGGGGGATGGGGACCCACAAGGCTGAGGGGGACCCACAAGGCTGAGGGGGGACGGGGACCCACAAGGCTGAGGGGGGACGGGGACCCACAAGGCTGAGGGGGGACGGGGACCCACAAGGCTGAGGAGGGACGGGGACCGGGACCCAGAAGGCTGAGGGGGGACGGGGACCGGGACCCAGAAGGCTGAGGGGGGACGGGGACCGGGACCCAGAAGGATGAGGGGGGACTGGGACCCAGAAGGCTGAGGGGGGACGGGGACCCAGAAGGCCGAGGGGGGACGGGGACCCAGAACGCCGAGGGGGGACGGGGACCCAGAATGCCGAGGGGGGACGGGGACCCAGAAGGCTGAGGGGGGACATGGACTCAGAAGGCTGTGGGGGGACGGGGACCCAGAAGGCTGAGGGGGGAAGGGGACCCAGAAGGCTGAGGAGGGACGGGGATCCAGAAGGCTCAGGGGGGACGGGGACCCAGAAGGCTGAGGGGGGACGGGTCCCAGAAGGCTGAGGGGGGACGGGTCCCAGAAGGCTGAGGGGGGACGGGGACCCAGAAGGCTGAGGGGGGACGGGGACCCAGAAGGCTGAACAGGGACAGGGACCCAGAAGGCTGAGCAGGGACAGGGACGGGGACCCAGAAGGCAGAGGGGGGACGGGGAACCAGACGGCTGAGGGAGGACGGGGAACCAGAAGGCTGAGGGGGGACGGCGACCCAGAAGGCTGATGGGGGACGGCGACCCAGAAGGCTGATGGGGGACGGGGACCCAGAAGGCTGAGGGGTGACGGGGACCGGGACCCACACCCACAAGGCTGAGGAGGAACGGGGACCGGGACCCAGAAGGCTGAGGGTGGACGGGGACCGGGACCCAAAAGGCTGAGGGGGGACGGGGACCGGGACCCAGAAGGCTGAGGGGGGACTGGGACACAGAAGGCTGAGGGGCGACGGGGACCCAGAAGGCTGAGGGGCGACGGGGACCCAGAAGGCTGAGGGGCGGCGGGGACCCAGAAGGCTGAGGGGGGACGTGGACCCAGAAGGCTGAGGGGGGACCGGGACCCAGAAGGTTGAGGGGGGACGGGGACCCAGAAGGCTGTGGGGGGACGGGGACCCAAAAGGCTGAGGAGGGAAGGGGACCCAGAAGGCTGAGGGGGGACGGGGACCCAGAAGGCTGAGGGGGGACGGGGACCCAGAAGGCTGAGGGGGGACGGGGAGCCAGAAGGCTGAGGGGGGACGGGGACCCAGACGGCTGAGGGGGGACGGGGACCCAAAAGGCTGAGGGAGGACGGCGACCCAGAAGGCTGATGGGGGATGGGGACCCAGAAGGCTGAGGTGGGACGGGGACCCAGAAGGCTGAGTGGGGACCGGGACCCAGAAGGCTGAGTGGGGATGGGGACCCAGAAGGCTGAGGAGGGACGGGCACCCAGAAGGCTGAGGAGGGATGGGGACGGGGACCCAGATGGCTGAGGGGGGACGGGGACCCAGAAGGCTGAGGAGGGACGTGGACGGGGACCCAGAAGGCTGTGAGGGGACGGGGATCCAGAAGGCTGAGGGGGGACGGGGACCCTGAAGGCTGAGGGGGGACGGGGACCCAGAAGGCTGAGGGAGGGACGGGGAGCCAGAAGGCTGAGGGGGGACGGGGACGGGGACCCAGAAGACTGAGGAGGGACGGGGACGGGGACGGGCACCCAGAAGGCTGAGGAGGGATGGGGACGGGGACCCAGATGGCTGAGGGGGGACGGGGACCCAGAAGGCTGAGGAGGGACGTGGACGGGGACCCAGAAGGCTGTGAGGGGACGGGGATCCAGAAGGCTGAGGGGGGACGGGGACCCTGAAGGCTGAGGGGGGACGGGGACCCAGAAGGCTGAGGGAGGGACGGGGAGCCAGAAGGCTGAGGGGGGACGGGGACAGGGACCCAGAATGCTGAGGGGCGACGGGGACCCCGAAGGCTGAGTGGGGACGGGGACCCACAAGGCTGCGGATGCCTGGAGCGCATGGCCGGGCAGGATAGTGGAGTCTGGAATAATAGGGACCTTTAACATTTAGACAGGCACATTGATGCAAGAAAAATAGTGGGTTACGGGTGTGAGGGGAGAACGGTTCAGTTTGTAGAAGGTTTGAGCTATTGTCTTGTGACACCAATACCCCTGAGCAAAAAGCTCTGCAAAAGTACGGACACCGCCCAGAACATCTCATGTAAAAACCCTCCACCATTGAGAACATTTGCAGGGAACGCTGCTGTCAGAGAGCAGCAGCAATCAAGGATCCACATCAACCCGCTCTGTTCTCACTGCTCCCATCAGGGAAGAGGTATAGCCAGGTTCAGGAACAGCTGCTACCCCTTCACCACCAGACTCAACACACATTCAGGGACTCATTTAAAGACTCTCCCTTTTGCACTTTGAATTTTTTTCTCTCTGTTGCAGTTTGTTTTCATATCCACATTTTCAGAGATTACAAGTCGATGAGTCCAGTTGGGGAAACTTGGTTTTGGTCTATATAATGGTTACTTTCATCCCCTTTTATTGTTCATTTGTATTAGTGTCTGGGCCCCTATGTGGTCCAGGTACAGCTGACAGACCTTTACCAAAGGGTCACGTTTATGTGATTTTTTTTTCCCGTAGGTAACTGCAGTTCGTTTCCACAGCCCAACGTGCTATCGGACATCCAGTTGATCGTGATACATCTCTTCGCGAAGGCCAGTGCTATTTTTATAAATGAGATTAGATATTTGGTCAAGTTGTCGCTTGTTTCAATGAGATTGTCAGGTCTCACGTGGAGGTCACTGCTGTGATCGTGGTTAATTTTTCTGCGCTTTCTTGCCAAAATGGCCTCACTTTCACGCACGACAACGTAGAAAAGTTTAATGAAGCTCATCATCCCATTGGCCTTCATAACTATCTTATCAACCTGAGCGGCAACCTTGAGGGATGTTTGGATTTGAACCCCAAAGTCCCTCTGTTTATCCTCACTCATGTAACCGACTGGTAACCTTGTACCCAGCCTTCTGGTTTGTCCTTCCAAAATGCATCACCTCACACTTACCTGGATTGAAATCCTTATCCTTCGACAACCTTCAGCATCATCCACAACTCCTCCAACCTTCACATCATCTGCAGACATACTGACCCATCTTCTGCCTCTTCATCCAGGTCATTTATAAAAATCATCAAGAGCAGGGGTCCCAGAACAGATCCATGTGGCACTCCACTCCTCTCTGCTTTCTTCCAACAAGACAATTTTTTATCCACAGCCAAAGTTACCCCGATCCTTTGCCAAATTGCTTTCTGACACAGAAGGCTGAGGGGCGACGGGGACCCAGAAGGCTGTGGGGGGACGGGGACCCAGAAGGCTGAGGGGGGACGGGGACCCAAAAGCCTGAGGGGGGACGGGGACCCAGAAGGCAGAGGGGGGACGGCGACCCAGAAGGCTGATGGGGGATGGGGACCCACAAGGCTGAGGTAGGACGGCGACCCAGAAGGCTGAGGGGGGACGGGGACCCAGAAGGCTGAGGGGGGACGGGGACCCAGAAGGCTGAGGGGGGACGGGGACCCAGAAGGCTGAGGGAGGAAGGGGACCCAGAAGGCTGAGGGGGGACGGGGACCCAGAAGGCTGAGGGGGGACGGGGACCCAGAAGGCTGAGGGGGGACGTGGACCCAGAGGCTGAGGGGGGACGGGGACCCAGAAGGCTGAGGGGGGACGGGGACCCACAAGGCTGAGGGGGACCCACAAGGCTGAGGGGGGACGGGGACCCACAAGGCTGAGGGGGGACGGGGACCCACAAGGCTGAGGAGGGACGGGGACCGGGACCCAGAAGGCTGAGGGGGGACGGGGACCGGGACCCAGAAGGCTGAGGGGGGACGGGGACCGGGACCCAGAAGGCTGAGGGGGGACTGGGACCCAGAAGGCTGAGGGGGGACGGGGACCCAGAAGGCCGAGGGGGGACGGGGACCCAGAACGCCGAGGGGGGACGGGGACCCAGAAGGCCGAGGGGGGACGGGGACCCAGAAGGCTGAGGGGGGACATGGACTCAGAAGGCTGTGGGGGGACGGGGACCCAGAAGGCTGAGGGGGGAAGGGGACCCAGAAGGCTGAGGAGGGACGGGGATCCAGAAGGCTCAGGGGGGACGGGGACCCAGAAGGCTGAGGGGGGACGGGTCCCAGAAGGCTGAGGGGGGACGGGGACCCAGAAGGCTGAGGGGGGACGGGGACCCAGAAGGCTGAACAGGGACAGGGACCCAGAAGGCTGAGCAGGGACAGGGACGGGGACCCAGAAGGCAGAGGGGGGACGGGGAACCAGACGGCTGAGGGGGGACGGGGACCCAGAAGGCTGAGGGGGGACGGCGACCCAGAAGGCTGAGGGGGGACGGCGACCCAGAAGGCTGATGGGGGACGGGGACCCAGAAGGCTGAGGGGTGACGGGGACCGGGACCCACACCCACAAGGCTGAGGAGGAACGGGGACCGGGACCCAGAAGGCTGAGGGTGGACGGGGACCGGGACCCAAAAGGCTGAGGGGGGACGGGGACCGGGACCCAGAAGGCTGAGGGGGGACTGGGACACAGAAGGCTGAGGGGCGACGGGGACCCAGAAGGCTGAGGGGCGGCGGGGACCCAGAAGGCTGAGGGGGGACGTGGACCCAGAAGGCTGAGGGGGGACCGGGACCCAGAAGGTTGAGGGGGGACGGGGACCCAGAAGGCTGTGGGGGGACGGGGACCCAAAAGGCTGAGGAGGGAAGGGGACCCAGAAGGCTGAGGGGGGACGGGGACCCAGAAGGCTGAGGGGGGACGGGGACCCAGAAGGCTGAGGGGGGACGGGGAGCCAGAAGGCTGAGGGGGGACGGGGACCCAGACGGCTGAGGGGGGACGGGGACCCAAAAGGCTGAGGGAGGACGGCGACCCAGAAGGCTGATGGGGGACGGGGACCCAGAAGGCTGAGGTGGGACGGGGACCCAGAAGGCTGAGTGGGGACCGGGACCCAGAAGGCTGAGTGGGGATGGGGACCCAGAAGGCTGAGGAGGGACGGGCACCCAGAAGGCTGAGGAGGGATGGGGACGGGGACCCAGATGGCTGAGGGGGGACGGGGACCCAGAAGGCTGAGGAGGGACGTGGACGGGGACCCAGAAGGCTGTGAGGGGACGGGGATCCAGAAGGCTGAGGGGGGACGGGGACCCTGAAGGCTGAGGGGGGACGGGGACCCAGAAGGCTGAGGGAGGGACGGGGAGCCAGAAGGCTGAGGGGGGACGGGGACGGGGACCCAGAAGACTGAGGAGGGACGGGGACGGGCACCCAGAAGGCTGAGGAGGGATGGGGACGGGGACCCAGATGGCTGAGGGGGGACGGGGACCCAGAAGGCTGAGGAGGGACGTGGACGGGGACCCAGAAGGCTGTGAGGGGACGGGGATCCAGAAGGCTGAGGGGGGACGGGGACCCTGAAGGCTGAGGGGGGACGGGGACCCAGAAGGCTGAGGGAGGGACGGGGAGCCAGAAGGCTGAGGGGGGACGGGGACAGGGACCCAGAATGCTGAGGGGCGACGGGGACCCCGAAGGCTGAGTGGGGACGGGGACCCACAAGGCTGCGGATGCCTGGAGCGCATGGCCGGGCAGGATAGTGGAGTCTGGAATAATAGGGACCTTTAACATTTAGACAGGCACATTGATGCAAGAAAAATAGTGGGTTACGGGTGTGAGGGGAGAACGGTTCAGTTTGTAGAAGGTTTGAGCTATTGTCTTGTGACACCAATACCCCTGAGCAAAAAGCTCTGCAAAAGTACGGACACCGCCCAGAACATCTCATGTAAAAACCCTCCACCATTGAGAACATTTGCAGGGAACGCTGCTGTCAGAGAGCAGCAGCAATCAAGGATCCACATCACCCGCTCTGTTCTCACTGCTCCCATCAGGGAAGAGGTATAGCCAGGTTCAGGAACAGCTGCTACCCCTTCACCACCAGACTCAACACACATTCAGGGACTCATTTAAAGACTCTCCCTTTTGCACTTTGAATTTTTTTCTCTCTGTTGCAGTTTGTTTTCATATCCACATTTTCAGAGATTACAAGTCGATGAGTCCAGTTGGGGAAACTTGGTTTTGGTCTATATAATGGTTACTTTCATCCCCTTTTATTGTTCATTTGTATTAGTGTCTGGGCCCCTATGTGGTCCAGGTACAGCTGACAGACCTTTACCAAAGGGTCACGTTTATGTGATTTTTTTTTCCCGTAGGTAACTGCAGTTCGTTTCCACAGCCCAACGTGCTATCGGACATCCAGTTGATCGTGATACATCTCTTCGCGAAGGCCAGTGCTATTTTTATAAATGAGATTAGATATTTGGTCAAGTTGTCGCTTGTTTCAATGAGATTGTCAGGTCTCACGTGGAGGTCACTGCTGTGATCGTGGTTAATTTTTCTGCGCTTTCTTGCCAAAATGGCCTCACTTTCACGCACGACAACGTAGAAAAGTTTAATGAAGCTCATCATCCCATTGGCCTTCATAACTATCTTATCAACCTGAGCGGCAACCTTGAGGGATGTTTGGATTTGAACCCCAAAGTCCCTCTGTTTATCCTCACTCATGTAACCGACTGGTAACCTTGTACCCAGCCTTCTGGTTTGTCCTTCCAAAATGCATCACCTCACACTTACCTGGATTGAAATCCTTATCCTTCGACAACCTTCAGCATCATCCACAACTCCTCCAACCTTCACATCATCTGCAGACATACTGACCCATCTTCTGCCTCTTCATCCAGGTCATTTATAAAAATCATCAAGAGCAGGGGTCCCAGAACAGATCCATGTGGCACTCCACTCCTCTCTGCTTTCTTCCAACAAGACAATTTTTTATCCACAGCCAAAGTTACCCTGATCCTTTGCCAAATTGCTTTCTAATGAGTCTCGTCAAATTCTTGCTAAAATCCATGTAGACCACATCTACCACACGACCCTCATTCATTTCCTTTCTTACCCCACTCAAATAAAACTCATTTAGACTCATGAGGCATGACCTTCCCATCACAAAGCTATGCTGACTGACCTTGAGAAGTCTGTACTTCTGCAAATGCTCATAGATCCTAACTGGTCTATAATTCCCAAGATTCTCCCCATTACCTTTTCTAAACAAGGCGACTGCATTTGATGGTTTGCGCTGGATTTTGGGGGCAGGGGGCTAGGTGTTTGTGGGCAAGGGCTGGGTTTGGGGGCTGTAGGGGACTCAGGGAATTCTCTTTTCCTCTTAACTGCAAGGAACACTATGTCTAACTTCCTGCTGATGTGACTCTGTCTGCTTTATGACTGAATGAAGTGAATTTTGTGTAATATTGCACTTTATACCATGACAATCAATTGAATTTTGATCTTGGCATGTTTGGAAGAATGTTCTGAGTGACAGTGACCCAGGTTCAAATCTGTCACCATGTAAGGGGTTTGAGTGTTTTTTTTTCTCACCCTTGTTGAAGTCGATTTCCTGTCAAGGTACAAAAAGGTACAGTAACAAACCACAAACTCTAAAACACAGTCTTTATTGAGTCATGCCAGCAGGAATGAGGGGTACCAGTGGTGGGTGAACAGACTCACCTCACTATCAATGTTTGAACGGCAGTTAAAGAACACACTCACATGGTAGAGCTTTTAAGACATTTTCCTGCCAACAAATTGGATAACATTTCTTGGAAGGTATTAGTACAGCTTCTGCTTTACATTTTGCACATCCTCTTCCTCAAGACATAGAAAGGATTTGTTGTTGGCAATTTAATCTCATGTGCCCATTATAATTAAGAACATCCTTCTGGTCTACAAAATTTCAACAGAAATCTGGAAGGGTTGCTCACAGTACACATTGGTAATCATTCTCTGCCTGTCTGATTTCTGGTTTCCAATTTACACATGTAAATGTCTAATTTCATAGGAATTTTTAATTCTTGAAGTTGACAATGGTGGCTAACAGTTCAAAGCAGAAACTGCCATTCTGGGACTGAGTGGTGCTGAAGGCTTATTGCAGCCTTTGGATCAGGCCTGATGAGCCTCCTTCAGGTGGCCAGAATACCCCCGATGTAAAGTCACATATTCTATCCGAATGCGGCTGTAAGGAGGCCATGTGAAAGAGCCTGATGCGGCTCGGAGGAGTACTTACCAATCTTCCTTCGGGAGGTATGATCTCCGTGTCTGAGCAATTCCCCCGAGGACCCTGAATGCAGCCGCCTGATGATAATCAGCCAGGGACCCAAATCCCCGCGCCTAACAGCCCCCCTCCTCGTGCCCGACAACCCATCCTTCCTGCGTCCGACACCACCCATCACTGCTGCCTGACAGCCTCCCCTGCCCCAACATCCTGTGCCAGCCGCACCTGCCCTGATGTCCTGCGCTGACAGGAACTGGAGTGCGCTCTGAGGCGCCTCTTCTGCAGCTGTCCCTTTCAGGCTGCCATCTGAAAGAACATTCCATAGGGCTGTTTCTGCTTCTGCAGACTGATTCTTGACGTAGAATGCAGCTGAAACTGGCTCCAGCTGTAGTCAATTCGCACTATTGTTTTAGAGATGAGGCAGGCATTAGGATATGAGACTCAGTCGAGGAATTGAGAATTGATTCCTGTCTGAAATGTCCTTGGTCACTCTCTCTCCTAGCTTCCTGGCAAAATCTGTGTGATGATGTCTTCATCAGAATTATCAGAACAAGATCCAGCTAATATTCTGCACCCTTCATCAAATTGGAAAGTGAATGGGGGGAGTTGTGTGGTCAGGGCTTAATATGACACAGAATGATGCAGGTCTGTGTGGATTCAGTTGAAATGAGAGGGCAGATAACCTTTAACTTATCCCTGATCCCCCAACAAACCCACTCCCCCAATGCTAATCCCCCAAATGGCACAAGGTTGAACTGAGTCCTTTCAGGGTGAGAGGCAGAAGAGTGGCCTTTGTTCTGTACAAGGGCCAACAGATGCCAAGGACCGATCACCTCAAGGAGTGAACGAGGATTTAGAATAGGTTTTCCCCAACACAGAACAAAAGTAGGAGCAGGAGGCTGTTTCTCCCCGTGAGCCTATTCTGCCTTTAGGTGAAGGACCACCAGAACGAGGAATAAAGAATGAAGCTGGAGGAACTCAGCAGGTTAGGCAGTGTCCATGGAGAGAGATGGTCAGTTAATGATTCAGGTCCGTACACAGACTGAAGCGAGAAGGGGAGCTGGCACAAAATTGGGAGGGGCCAGTGCCTCGGAAGCCACAGAGGATCACAAGACCACCCGACAGGCTGAACTTGTGATGGACACTATGAACTATGTATGTCATAAAGTACAGTATGTGCTCTGTGTCGCCACATCACCTCGTTGGGTTTTATCTCAAAGAAGTGGTGAAAGGCTTTGATATAGATGTATGGACTGGCCAGTCCATATCTTCCTGACCTTCTCCAACCTCTCCCTTAGCTCCACCCTGGATTTCCCGGACTAGCCCCCTCTTGCTTCTGTTCATGGAACCTGGCCCAGTCGTGTATCAGTAATGCTCACGTTTTTGGTCATTGAAGGTGTTTAATCACTCCATCCTATTTGACGTGATTATTGTGTGCACCACAATGCTGATCCCAAAGGCTTTGGGCAATGTGTACACCTGGTGTAACTGTGCCCAAAATGTCTGAGCTGCACACGTAGATGAGGAATCGAACTCCCACTTTTAGTTGACTCAGAGAATTAATGAAGGACACAGAGTTTCACCAAACCACACTCCATCTCTCTTTCGTTCTTATATGCAAGATTCTTTGCACAAAACAGAGAGAGAGTTATTGATCGTATTTACACCAGCTTGACTTCAAGTCACAAGATAGTCTCGCGAGCCATTTACTTGAATGATGGCTCGCGTGGCAGCACCCACTCCTGGCGACTGTGGGTCACTCTGATTAGGGTGTCCGAGCAATGCCAGCATAAATGTTGCCAATATTTAGGAGAAGTGTTGCCCAATTAAGGAATGGTTGTGGTGTTTTGGAGAATTGCATTGGTCAGGATTTAAATATGGCGGTTCGGAAATTATGTAAAGATAAAATGCCCAGGGTTTCTTTGGAAAAATTGACTTGGAAATATGAGTTGGTGGGGGGGGGGGGGTGTGGTTTGTGTCTTCCTCATTTTAAGAATTTTGAAAAGCAGCTCAATTAAGATTTATAAATATATTGTATAATTTAGATGATATTCCAGCTTGGGTTTCTGTTGAATTTAATGCAATAGGGAATACGGATCCCCAAGATTTTATTTACAAATGGAATCCTAAGCTTTATTTGGAAGTGGGGAATCATCTATTTTGAAACATTTGATTGAGTTGATAATGAAATTGGCATGAAAGGTTTAATATTGAAATAGGCATTTTCCTTTTTCAATAGACAACCAATTCTGGAGGATTTGGAGATGGAAGGGTATTAAGAAAATTAGTTTTGAGGATGTGAGATTGAAATCTTTGAAAGAATTATCTTGTTATTACCAAGTTAAAGCTTTTTTATCTTTAAAAATAGGTCTTACTTTGATGTTACCTTATCAAAGTGAATTAGAATTACTGATTTGTTATCCTGCTGGAAATAAATTTATTTCAGTAATGTATAACTTGCTTCAATCTAAGGCCCCAAAAACTGGAGTGAATAAATCTAGATGAAGACGGGAAATAGATTTAAATTCTCAAATAAGCGAAAAGGATTGGATGGATTTGTGTAAATAATCTGACTAAGATATAGGTTGGTTCAATATCATTTTTTACATCAGTTCTATTTGACTCCACAAAAATCAAATAGATTAAATGCTGCCGTATCGGATAAATGTTTTCGATGTGAACCTGAGATTGGAACATTTTTGCATTCAACTTGGCAATGTGCTAAAGTTAGACAATTTTGGATTGGGGTACGTAATTTTCACAGGCCTTCATGTTATTTTTACCGAGTAATATTAAGCTCACACCAAGACACAAGAGCAACTTGTCCGTGAACTACTCTTTGCAGACGATGCCGCTTTAGTTGCCCATTCAGAGCCAGCTCTTCAGCGCTTGACGTCCTGTTTTGCGGAAACTGCCAAAATGTTTGGCCTGGAAGTCAGCCTGAAGAAAACTGAGGTCCTCCATCAGCCAGCTCCCCACCATGACTACCAGTCCCCCCACATCTCCATCGGGCACACAAAACTCAAAATGATCAAGCAGTTTACCTATCTCAGCTGCACCATTTCATCGGATGCAAGGATCGACAACGAGATAGACAACAGACTCGCCAAGGCAAATAGCGCCTTTGGAAGACTACACAAAAGAGTTTGGAAAATCAACGAACTGAAAAACCTCACAAAGATTAGCGTATACAGAGCCATTGTCATACCCACACTCCTGTTTGGCTCCGAATCATGGGTCCTCTACCGGCATCACGCTTCCACCAGCGTTGTCTCTGCTCCATCCTCAACATTCATTGGAGCGACTTCATCTCCAACATCGAAGTACTCGATATGGCAGAGGCCGACGCTGCTGAAGATCCAACTGTGCTGGGTAGGTCACGTCTCCAGAATGGAGGACCATCGCCTTCCCAAGATGGTGTTATATGGCGAGCTCTCCACTGGCCACCGAGACAGAGGTGCACCAAAGAAGAGGTACAAGGACTGCCTAAAGAAATCTCTTGGTGCCTTCCACATTGACCACCGCCAGTGGGCCGATATCGCCTCAAACCGTGCATCTTGGCGCCTCTCAGTTTGGCCGGCAGCAACCTCCTTTGAAGAAGACCGCAGAGCCCACCTCACTGACAAAAGACAAAGGAGGAAAAACCCAACACCCAACCCCAACCCACCAATTTTCCCTTGCGACCGCTACAACCGTGTCTGCCTGTCCTGCATCGGACTTGTCAGCCACAAACGAGCCTGCAGCTGACGTGGACATTACCCCTCCATAAATCTTCGTCCGCGAAGCCAAGCCAAAGAAAGATTAAGGTTATGAGGCCAAAATTAAATTGAAATATTTATCACATTGAATTTGTGTCAATTGCTTCAGCAGTTGCTCGGAAATGTATAGCTGTAGCGGCACACATCGAGACGCAGTCGAATCGGCTCTGCACTGTTACGGCCGCAGCAGCAGTGTAGCCGTGTCAAGATGTTACTGCTGGGCGCATCTTCTCCCCAGCTCAAACGGGCCATGCAGATGCACTTGGCTGCGTCGTTACATCACCGCCCCTGTGTGGGCGGCACTTACGGGCCACCTGATAAGGTGCAGCATGGGAATTTTCCAATATAAACTGTTGGAAGTGCAAGCGACTAACAAAGTCATCTCCTTATTTTCATTTCTCCTTGTAGCTACCGCTACAGACGATTCTGGACTCCACACCATGGATGCTGCAGCAGTCAACGCAGTGGCTATGAAATTGCCAACCTCTGGACGCTTCGCCCACGCACTTGGTTCAGGCAAGCGGAAGCACGATTTCACCTCCGGCAGATCACGTCTGACTCGACAACGTTCTACCATGTCGTCAGTTCCCTGGACCAAGAGACCGCGGCCAGTGTGGACGACCTGATACACGATCCCCGGAGGAAGGAAATACCCAGCCCTCAACAAACTCCTCTTGAGGGCTTTCGGCCTATTCAGACGACAGTGCGCTGCCAGGCTGATGCACCTGCACAGCTAAGGAGACAGAACACCATGTGCCCTGATGGATGAGATGGTCGCACGAGCAGAGGGCCACAAGTCATGCCTCATGTCTGAGTAGGCTTTCTTGGAACAGATGACATACAACTGCCGTTGACGGACGAAGATTTCTCAGACCCACGTAAGGTCACGGCCAGAGCTGATGCGCTGTGCACATGAAACATGAAAATGAGTCCGCCATGAACCGATTGACTCATCCTCATGTGGGGCAGCAGAACTGATCCCACCCGAACCGAGCACAACCGCCCCCCACCAAATTAGCAGAGGCACTGAACGTTAGCTGGTGTCTTTATCAGCAACATCGATGGGCTCGAGCGTGAAGATGCAGCCAGCCCTGCTCATTTTCAGAAAATGCCCAGGCCAGCCGCCGCTCATGGACAAGGTGGCTGACCTCACCAATAGCCTCTTGAACATTACTGACAAGGCTAGTGGCCGGCACGGGTGCTGAACTCAGTGTCATCCCACCAATCGCCCTGAAGAGACGAATATACCCACAAGGTCCCACCCTCTGGGCGACAAAAAAGACTGCCATCAAGACCTTTGTCACGCACAATGTCCAAAAACAACTCGGCAGAGAAAATTTCTAGTGGAATTTCATTCGAGCCACTGTGGACACATCACTTCTCGGCGCAGACTTTCTACGAGCACACAGCCTGCCTTTGGACGTGAAGGCCAAACGCTTGGTCCATTCCCAGACATCCCAATAGATATTTCTCCAGGAATGCTTTATGTTCTTGGCATTCTCCAGTTTATTTCTTTTTTTAGGAGTGGGGGGGATGTTGGGAGGGTGGGTTGAGGGGGATGGGAGGATAATACCACATGTTTAATTTTAAAAAATAATTTACAGTTGAATGTAATACAATTATTATTTTGGTGAAAAATTGAGAAATAAAGTATTAAAAAAACCAAATTGCATTGTCTGCAAATCACCCAGAATGTGTGATGTGTGGCGGCTCACCACCAGGCAGGCGAACCAGCCCCGCTTGTAAGCCACGCGGTGGGACAGCCGGCCAAAATGGCGCCATTGGATGTGTTCCCTTCCTCCCAGCACGGGGCTCAGAAGCCCCGAGCTGGGGGACCACGTGATGCCCAGGTGACGTCAGCGCCCTCCAGCATGGTTTTCAGCCAGGTCCAGGATGGGAGTATAAGTACAGCTTAGCAGCCTGCAATAAACTAGTCTGCTCACTGAGCTCAAACTGTCTGGTTGTGTGTGTTCTTTCAGGAGCACTGTAGCTGATGCAACAATTGGTGACCCTGATTGGATCAAACGTCTTTGAACCCATCATGAGTGAGCCTGGGGTGATCAGCGCCTTAGCCGCGAAACTCCATGAATTCTGGGTTCAGGAGCTGGAGACCTGCGTCAGCCACGCGGAGGCTCAGTTTCACCTCTGCCAGACCTCGTCCGACACAACCAAATTCTATCATGTGGTCGCTGCCCTGGACCTGGCCATCGGCAGACACGTGCTGCACCTTGCTCAGCACCCACCCGCCGAAGACAAATACGAGACCGTAAAGCAAGTGCTTACTGGATCCCTCGGACTATACAGACACCAGCATGCCGCTCAGATGCTACACCTCGGCGCCCTGAGGGACAGGTCCCCAATGGAGCTGATGGACGAGATGCTCACGCTCATGGGTGAGCACACCAACTCCCCACTCTTCGAGTGCATTTTCCTCGACCATATGCCCGGAGACGTCCAGCTGCTGCTGGTCCAGGAGAGCTTCACTGACGTGAGGAAGGTCCCCAAGAAGGCCCAGGAGCTATGGCACGCACTATTCCCAGAGGGCTCAGTGGTCCAGTAGGTCTCGAGGCACAGACATGACCACGCCAAGCCTGCCCCGAGCGCTGCAGTAGAGCATTTGGCTCCTGCAGGGGTGCCCAAGAGAATAACCAAGGCCACAGCATCCGCTCCATGCCTCTGCTCCTACCACCAGCGCTGGGGAGCCAAGGCTCGGAAGTGTCATCAGTCTGGCTCATTCCAGGGAAATGACCAGGCCGGCCAGGGTTAATGGCTGCGGGGGCTGGCCAAGAACACAGCCTCCTCTATCTGCGGGACTCAGTCAGCAGCTGGCAGTTCCTCGTTGATCTGGAGCCCAGATCAATGTCATCCTGGCCACGACCGTCGAGTCCAGGAACTGACCTTGTGGTCCTCCCCTCCGTGCAGCCAATGCAACAGCAATCCAGATGTATGGAGACAAGACAGTCCACTTCCAGATCAGCCAATGAAATTTCACATGGAGGTTCACCGTCTTGTCCTTTCCAACTGCCATCCTGGGTGCAGACATCCTCCTCGCACATGGGCTTCTGGTAGATATTCGGGGTAGGCGCCTGGTGGACGCCGTACCTTCCAGGCCGTTCGCCTCGACGCCTCCTGCTCGGAGCAACCACAGATGGCCACGATTAGCACACCCAGAGACTCGTTCCAGTGAATCCCGGAAGAGTTCACGACACTCATCAAGCCATAGTTCTCCGCTGCCTCACCGCACCACGGGCTGTTCCACCACATCCCCACTCAGGGCCCACTGGTTCACGCCAAGGCTCGCCGGCTCCTGCCTGACAATCTCAAGGAGGCGAAGGAGGAGTTTTGGCACCTGTTGGACCTGGGGATCATTCGGCGGTCTGAAAACCCATGGGCCTCGCCGCTCCACCTGGTCCTGAAAGCCTCCTGTGGCTGGCGTCCCTGCGGAGACTATCGACGGCTCAATGAGGTAACAGTTCCTGACCGTTATCCCATCCCTCACATCCAAGACTTTGCGGCCAACCTGCATGGTGCGAGGGTTTTCTCCATGGTTGACCTGGTGCGTGGATATTACCAGATCCCGGTGAACCCTGAGGACATACCAAAGACAGCAATCATCTCCCCCTTTGGCTTGTTCGAATTCCTGCGCATGCCATTCAGGCTCAAGGGTCCCGCTCAGACCTTCAAGCGCCTCATGGACTCTGTGGGCAGGGACTTGGATTTTGGCTTTATTTATTAGGACGACATTCTCTTCGCCAGCAAGGGCCAGGCGCAACACAAGGCCCACCTTTGTGCCCTTTTCTCCCGGCTGGCCGATTTCAGCCTTGCCATCAACCTGGCCAAGTGCTAGTTTGGGAAAGAGTCCATGCAGTTCCTGGGCCATACCATCACGGCCGAAGGAGCCACGCCCACCGCTGCAAAGGTCTCCGCTCTCAGGGAGTTACCATGTCCGGACAGCCTCAAGGAGCTGCAGGAGTTTGCGTGTATGGACTACTTTTACAACCGCTTCATCCCGGGATTTGATGGATGCAGCCGGTGCTGTATTAAAAATAAATATGTCTGATGATGTTAAAAATCCACTGGCTTATGATTCTCAGACATTGAATAAACACTCAAAAGAATTATTCTGCTGCTGGAAAATAATTTTTGTCCCTTGTATTAGCTCTGCAACATGTAGAAGAATGTGTTTGTGCTGCTATGGGATGAAGTATTGATCATAATTTTTGAGTAAGATTAAAAATAAGAATAGATGATGATTCAACTGGAGTTTAATTTTGCAAGAATAGGACTGAAGTATAAGACACTATAATGATATTAAGGGCCAGTGTCATTGAGGATTGCTTATTTAGATGTTGGATTTAGAGGTTTCTGCTATATTTGTTTTTATTCTATTGATTATGGCTGTGAAATCTATTAAGAACAAATCAGAGATTGCAGTTTAAAATTTTAACCTTTCAGAAGTCTAAAAATTTCTCCATGGGAAGGAGGTGTAATGGAATTGTGTTAACCTTTCAAATAAATCCTCAAAGGCTTAACTTTATCACACCACCAGACAGACAAAAAAAGGTATTAATTTGAATCCCACAATGAAAACATAAATCTGAATGACTAAAGTTAAATACAAATGATGTAAAAAAAATTATAATTCACCCAATTATATCGCACATTCATCAATTTAATCCACCATCTTCACACATAGTAAGTAGTCCGTTCTTCTTGGGTTAATTCTAAAGAAGAATCTCCCATTTAATCTAAAGTTGGTTTAGCCATTTTCTGTTGTCACAAACATTTCTGAAATAGATCCCTTTTTTTGCCCCATTTACAATTTTCAATTTTAGTTAACTTGGGTATCTTCAATTCCCGCCCAAATCCACGTGTGACAGCACTTGCATGGAATGACACCCGTTTACCATGTCGCTCTGTTCAACCTCACTCCTCAGTGCCCGACCGTTCACCGTGTCTATCTTTTCGTGGTTTGCCCTTCAAAATGTGACACCTCACACTTGTCTGCATTAAATTCCATCTGCCCTTTCTCCAGCTGGTCCAGATCCTTCTGCAAGCTTTCCTGGCTGTCCACAACTCCACCGTTCTTGGTGTCACCTGCAAACTTGCTAATCCAATTCACCACATTATTGTTCCAGCACCTATCCCTGAGGCACAGCTCTCGTCACAGGCCTCCACAGAGGATATATGGATGGATGTTAAAATTCTCAAATGTACATTAGTTAAAATGGTGTCAAATTACAAGGAACAGAAGTTGGCCATTCAGCCCACTGTGTCTGCTATCCCCTGATCTAAACTGTTCTCGCCTCTCATTCCAAGTTCTGGCTTTTTCCACTGATCCCTTGATACCCTGACTCATTAAACATCTATTAATTCCGCCACCCCCCCCCACCCCCCCCACTTAAACTCCCTCAACAGTCCAGCAACAAATTCCATGACCTTCTGGTGAAATAAATTTCTCATCTGCTTTAAATAGGTATCTTCTAATTCTAAGACAATGTCTTTTTATCCAAGGGAAACATTATTCACATCTACTGTCCAATCCTTTCAGCATTGGAAAGGTTTCTGAGATCTCCTCTCCTTCTATACTCCAATGAAGAGTGGAGATATATCATCCTGGTAAATCTCTGCTCTCTCTCCAACATCAGCACATCCTTTTTAAGATAAACTTCGCAGTTCTCCAAATGAGGTCTCTCCCATGCCCCATCAACACCTCCCTACCCTTGAAACAAAGGCCAACATAGAATTTGCTTTCTTTTCCTGCCGATCCAACCTGGTGGTTACCCACTCACTATGTTTTCCTGAACGAGAACCCCCCCCCAAGTCCCTTGACACTTGAAATAATTACGTGTAATTTATGTAACAAATTTGAAATTTTTGGAAAGATTTGGGAATCCTATTTATAAACTGTAGGAATTAAGTTGTAATCGCCCAACCTGAACCTTCTGACTCCTAAAATCAAGAAAATTTGTTAGATTTTATTTGATAGCTTTTTAGTAATGTTTTTATAAATACTTTCCAGATGTTATCTTTCTTTTCTATTGGGTTGTTGGGCAGGGGGAATTTAAAAAAAAATACTATGTATTAATTTTTCATTATCTTTGAATGAGAAATTTATGTACGCATTTAATGCATGTGAAATTAAAATTTTCAAAGAGAAGCTTAACTTAACGTAATACATTTTGCTTATTTTCAAGAGTTGTGGAGAGTGAGGAGGCTTTTCATGGACTACAAAAGGATTTGGACTGTTTGGAAAGATGGCAGATGGAGTTTAATGTAGGTAAGTGTGAGGTGCTTTATTTTGGGAAGAATAACCAAGACGTATGCAGTGAAGGGGAAGGCATTGAGGAACAGAGGGACCTTGGAGGAATGGTTCAAAAGACAATAGGAGCAGGAGTAGGCCCTTCGGCCTGTCGAGCCAGCACCACCATTTTACAGATCATGGCTGATCACTACTATCAGTACCCCTTTCCAGCCTTATCCCCATAACCCTTAACTCCTTTGCCCACTAGAGTCTTATCTAATCTCTTTTGAACATAATCAGCGAATCTGCCTCGACCACCCTCAGTGGCAGAGCATTCCACAGATTCACACTTCTTTGGGTAAAAAAATGTTTTCTCATCTCCGTCCTAAAGGGCCTACCCTGTATTCTTAAACTATGCCCTCTAGTCCTCGTCTCCCCCATCACTGGGAACAAGTAATCCGACTTCACCCTGTCCATCCCCCTGATAATTTTGTATACCTCAATCATGTCCCCCCTCATCCTTCTAAACTCCATCGGATACAAGTCCAGTTTTTCTAGCCTTTCAGCATATGTCAACCCCGCCATCGCTGGAACTAACCTTGTAAATCTGTGCTGCACACCCACTATAGCTAGTATGTCCTTCCTCAAAATTGGAGACCAGTACTGGGTACAATACTCCAGGTGGGGTCTCACCAGGGCCCTGTACAACTGCAGAAGGGCGTCTCTGTTCCTATACTCCAATCCCCTCTTTATGAAAGCCAACATGCCATTTGCCTTCTTCACCACATTCTGAACCTGCATGTTAGCCTTCAGTGACCGGTGAACAAGTAAACCCAGATCCATTTTCTCCTCCCCACTCCCTAGCCTGTCTCCATTTAAATAATACTCACCTTTCCTATTATTGCCCCCAAAATGGATAACCTCACATTTGCTCACATTGAACGTCATCTTCCATTCAGCAGCCCAAACCCCCAACCTGTCCAAGTCCCTCTGCATTTTCCTGACATCCTCCTCACACCCCACACCGCCACCCCGTTTAGTGTCATCTGCAAATTTGCTCATGTTATTAATAATCCCCTCATCCAAATCATTTACATAAATTACAAACAACTGAGGACCCAATACCGATCCCTGCGGCACTCAACTCGTCACATCCTGCCATCCTGAAAAGGACCGGCTTACTCCAACCCTTTGTTTCCTATTTCTTAACCAATTTCCTATCCATGTCAGCACCTTACCTCCAATTCCATGCTCCCTGATCTTGCCCACTCGTCTCCCGTGCGGTACCTTATCAAAGGCCTTCTGGAAGTCCAAATACACCACATCCACTGGCTCTCCCAAGTCCACCCTCTTTGTCACATCCTCGAAAAATTCCAGAAGGTTAGTCAAGCATGACTTACCCTTAAGGAATCCATGCTGACTAGCCCTTATCCTATTTCTGCCTAAGTGTTCTGGTATTACTCCTTTTATGATAGATTCCAATATCTTCCCCAGCACTGACGTCAGGCTGACCGGTCTATAATTTCCCGTTTTCTCCCTCCCTCCCTTCTTAAAAATCGGCACCACATCAGCCACTCTCCAATCCTCAGGGACCTCCCCCGAATCTATGGAACTTTGGAAAATGTCGACCAGTGCCTCCACAATTTCCATAGCAACTTCTTTAAGCACCCTGTGATGCAGCCCATCAGGCCCTGGGGTTTTATCAGCCCTCAGTCCCAACAATTTACTCACAACCTCCTGCTTCTATATCCGGATATCCATTGGATCCCCTACTTCCCCAGGAAAGTTTCCCAAGTCTCTTGATACCGCATGACCACTACTCCCTAACTGACCATAACCTATATCCTCCTTGGTGAAGACCGATGCAAAGTATTTGTTAAATTCCTCAGCCATCTCCTTGTTTCCGGTAATAATTCCAGCCTTTTCCATTCTTAATTGACCAATTTTAGACCGAACCAATTTCTTCCTCTTCACATATTTAAAAAATCTTTTGCTAACCTCCATGATATTATTTGCTAATTTCCTCTCATACTTCATTTTCCCCTCTCTTATGACTTTCTTAGTTACCCTCTGATGCTCTTTGAAGGTTTCCCAATCCTCTAGCTTCCCACTCGACTTTGCTATCTTATACTGACTCCTTTTGGATTTGATATTGGACTTGATTTCATTAGTTAGCCACGACTGCCATTTGCATCTCCTCGAGCCTTTCCTCCACTTTGGAATAAATTTGTCCTGAATCCTGTGGAAAATGTCCAAAAGCACCTGCCATTTTTCCCGAGTTGTCCTCCCAGCTAGTGTATCTTTCCATTTTATTTTGGCTAGCTCCTCCCTCATAGCTGCATAATCCCCTTTATTTAACTGCAGTACAGATGCTTCCGACTTCCTTTCTTTTTCCCTTTCTAATTGCAGCTCAAAAATAACCATACCATGGTCACTATTCCCTAATGGCTCCCCTACATCGAGGTCACTTATTAACTCTGCGTCGCTGCACAGCACCAAGTCCAGAATCGACTTCCCCCTGGTAGGTTCTTCCACTAGCTGCTCCAAGAAAGTATCTCGTATTGGGTAGGACATGTAACACCAGCATCGTATAATTCAAAAGCAAGAGGAGTAGCTATATTAATTAGTAAAAATGTGCCATTTAAAATAGAAGAGGAAATAATAGATCCAGCAGGGAGATATGTAATGATAAAATGTCAGATATATTCAGAGTTTTGGAATCTACTCAATGTATATTCACCTAACGAAGAAGATCAAAAGTTTATGGAAGATATCTTTTTGAAGGTAGCAGATACGCAAGGGAACATATAAATAGGAGGGGATTTCAACCTGAATTTGGATTCAAATATGGATAAAACTGGGGAAAAAAATTAACAGAAAGAACAAAGTAACCAAATTATAATTAAATCAATGGAAGAAAGTATTTCGTAGACATTCAATAAACTCACTCTCTTGTGTTCCTGCCCCCGTCTGATTATCCCAGTCCACTTTAATGTTGAAGTCCCCCATAACTACCGTATTGCTACCACTTTGACATGCCACTCTTAATTCCTGATTTATACCTCTATATCTGAGCTACTTTTCGGAGACCTGTAAATGACCCCCATTATGGTCCTCATGCCTTTACAATTTCTTAATTCTATCCAAACAGACTCTACCCACCTGTTTCAGTGTCTTTCCTTTCAAACGCCTGAATTTCATTTCTTACCAACAGAGCTAACCCACCCCCTCTTCCCAACTTTCTGTCTTTTCTATAGGACGTGTACCCAGGAACATTGATTTCCCAATCCTGC
The DNA here is from genome assembly GCF_036971445.1 of Narcine bancroftii. Classification (NCBI taxonomy): domain Eukaryota; kingdom Metazoa; phylum Chordata; class Chondrichthyes; order Torpediniformes; family Narcinidae; genus Narcine; species Narcine bancroftii. The sequence continues at coordinate 343,755 of NW_027211873.1, read as the reverse complement.
CCTTCCCGCAGCCATGCCTCCGTAACTCCGACATCTCCTGTCCAAGCTGCGGATTGCAAGGGCTGTAAAGTGCTGCCACTGCCTGTTCACACCGAGTACTTCATGCATGAAGCGAGGGAGAGAGAGAGAGATCTAGGTATAATACCACCATCTGGTGTCCGGACTCGCAAACTACAGGATACATGATTTTTATTTTTCATGGGAGTGTTGGAGTATGAGAGGAGACTTGATTAAGGTTAACAAAATAGAGCAAGATGGATAATATGGAGCTCCAATGAACAGGGAGGTCTCACCTGCGAAGGAGCAAGTGTGAGATCCCCCAGTTCATTCTTGCTTGGGCAGTGGTGGCCAATTGCAAGACAGCTCCAATTAGGGGAAGAGAATATGCTGTTTCAGGTCATGGGTTTGAAACGGTTTCCCCAGTTGTGCCATTCAGACTCAAGAGAGCAGATGCTTGCAGACAGGAAGGAAACCTAGTTTTATTGTGGAGAATTGCTTGTTTTTCGGGGTGAAGGTTGTTTGTGGTCTGAGATTCCTAAATACTTTACAATGGAAGCAGCACTTTTCCTTGTGCCTGATTGCTACATCGCGGGTAAAATGTCTCAAATCTATCACTCAGCCAGTACTTTTGGTCATTGATTTGGAGAGAGAGTGATGGCTTGGCAATATTTATAGCATGGTGAGTCCAAAGCTCTCAAAGTGACAGTGTGGAAGGAGTTTGTCTGTTCTTTGTGTTTTCTGCCACCCTTGAGAACTTAAAAAGTGTCCGTGAATTGTGGTATTGGTGAGACACAAGCTTGTTTTGCCCTCTTTTTGTTCTGTATGTCTATAAAGTTTCAGTTTAGGGATAAAATGTCCAGACACTGTTCTGTTCAAAAGTCTAGTAACCAAATCAGATTCTCCCGAGTTCTTGTCATGGATATGCATCAAGAAGCCTGTTTAGCAGCAGTCGTGTTGCATTAGAGGTGCACATACAATTTTCAAAAATAATGAGTTTGAAACCAGAAAAAGATCAGGTCGTGCCCAAAGGTTCATCCGTGCTGTTGAATTGAATTGATGCCCCCAGGTCCAGAATGTGCACTTCCACCCCATGGTCTTGAGCTTTCCAAATCGCCAATGAACTTACGGCCCCCTTGAGCTGTGGAGTGTGGGAGGAAATCCACACAGACACCAAGAGGATGTAGAAACTTCTTGCAGTCAGTGCTCACTTGATCCTGGGGTGACTCGTGCTGGAGAGGTGGGACTACTGTCCTGCCTTCACCTTGTGATGGCTGATTTTTGTCTGTTGGTGGATGGAGGTCTGACATGATATTCCCTTGGCCTTGAGGGAAAGAAGAGTAGAAATTGCAAGGGCTCTGACAGAAATATTTAAAACCTGTTTGTCCACTGGTGAGGTGCCAGAGGAATGGATGTAATCTAATGTTCCTTTGTTGAAAAACGGCTTCAAAAGCCAACCAGGTGAGCCTGACAGTGATAGGTTAATTATTGGAGGGTAATCAGAGAGTACCTCGAAAAGAATCTGTTCAAATAGCTGGCCTTGATCAACCATAGCATAGAATACGGGAGTCGGGCAGTGAGGTTGAGACGAGACAAGATATTGGTGAGGCCCTGTTGAGAGTACTGTGTGCAGTTCTGGTCACCAAATGAGAGGAAAGCTATCAACAAAGTCGAGAGGGTGCAGAGAAGATTTAAGTCAATGTTACCTGGATATCAGCAACTAGATTACAAAGAAAGATTGAGCAAATGAAGTCTTTATTCTTTGGATTGTAGATGGTTGAGAGGGGATTTGATCGAGGTCTTTAAAATTACTAGGAGGATAGAACGAGTTGATGTGGATAGACTTTTTTCATTGCGGGAGCAGAGATTGAAACAGGAGGTAAAAGTTTGGAAGTAACATGAGGGGGAACTTCTTTACTCAGAGTGGTGGCTGAGTGGAGTGAGCTCCCGGGAGAAATAGTGGCGGCAGGGTCCATTTTGTCATTTCAGGGAAAATTGGAGGGGAGGGGAATGCAGAGAGGTGGTACGAGAGGAGAGTATTTAGTTCAGTGCAGAGAAGAAGGGCCAAGTGACCTGTTTCTGTGCTGTAATTGTTATAGGGTTAAAATGTGTGGCAGTAACTTGGAAGTCCGATGCGTATTTGGGAATGGGTCGATGGCCACGCTGAAATAGGCCGTTGATTCCCACTTGAAATAATTACATCGAATTCACGGAACAAATTTGAATTTCTCTTTTGAAGATTTGGGATATGTATTTACCAATTGTCGGAATTAAGTTTTAACCACCCAACACGAACTTTCTGACTCCTAAAACCAAGAAAACCAAGATTTTATTTGAGAGTTTTGGTCAATTTTTATAAATACTATCTAGATGTTTTCTCTCTTTATTGTTTTCTATTGGGTAGCTGTGGGAGGGGTTACTTTTGAAATCACTATGCATTAATTTTATCTTATTTTCAAATAAGAAATTTAAGTTTTTTAATGCATATGTTAAATTAAATGTAAAAATGTTACAAATAAGATGAATGAAGAATTGTTTCAGGAACTGGCGATCTTCCACGAGTGCCGTCAACCCCAGGAAGCAGGAATGTGTGAACGAAACACAAAACTGGCCAGAAGAACTGAGGAAACACAGCTAAAAGTGTCCAAAAAGGTGCTGATGCCATCTTGATTTTAATGCAGGTGACACCGAGGAATGCATTGGGGCAGAGATGGTCTATGGGCAGCCAATACGGACGCCTTGGGGAACAAAGCCCGCACCACCAGTAGGGATGGATAATGGTGGGTAATGAATAAGCATATATTAGAGACACCGAGAGAGAGCGACACACACATACCCAGACAGACAGACACACACACACAGACACAGAGAGACAGATACACACACACAGACACACACAGACACACACGTAATATTTGCTTAAGTTGTCGTTTGTTTCCATGAAATTACCTCAAAGATATTGCTGCGGGTCGACTGTGGAGGCCACTCCTGTGATCGCGGTTCGTTTTACTGCGCTTTTTTGGCCAAAATGGCCACACTTTCACGCACGACCACGCCGTACATGGAAAGATTAATGATGCCTGGCGTCCCATTGGCCTGAAATATTCTATTAAATTTTATTAAAATGTTCAAAAAGAAGCTTAACATAACGTAATACATTTTGCTTATTTTCAAGTTGTGGAGAGTGAGGAGGGTTTTCATGGACTACAAAAGGATTTGGACTGTTTGGAAAGATGGCAGATGGAGTTTAATGTAGGTAAGTGTGAGGTACTTTAATTTGGTAAGAATAACCAAGACGTATGCAGTGAAGGGGAGGGCATTGAGGAACAGAGGGATCTTGGAGGAATGGTTCAATAGACAATAGGAGCAGGAGTAGGCCCTTCGGCCTGTCGAGCCAGCACCACCATTTTACAGATCATGGCTGATGACTACTATCAGTACCCCTTTCCAGCCTTATCCCCATAACCCGTAACTCCTTTGCCCACTAGAGTCTTATCTAACTCTCTTTTGAACATAATCAGCGAATCTGCCTCTACCACCCTCCGTGGCAGAGCATTCCACAGATTCACACTTCTCTGTGTAAAAAAATGTTTTCTCATCTCCGTCCTAAAGGGCATACCCTGTATTCTTAAACTATGCCCTCTAGTCCTCGTCTCCCCCATCACTGGGAACAAGTAATCTGACTTCACCCTGTCCATCCTCCTGATAATTTTGTATACCTCAATCATGTCCCCCCTCATCCTTCTAAACTCCATCGGATACAAGTCCAGTTTCTCTAGCCTTTCAGCATATGTCAACCCCGCCATCCCTGGAACTAACCTTGTAAATCTGCGCTGCACACACTCTATAGCTAGTATGTCCTTCCTCAAAACTGGAGACCAGTACTGGACGCAGGTGGGGTCTCACCATGGCCCTGTACAACTGCAGAAGGGCGTCTCTGTTCCTATACTCCAATCCCCTCTTTATGAAACCCAACATGCCATTTGCCTTCTTCACAGCTTTCTGAACCTGCATGTTAGCCTTCAGTGACCGGTGAACAAGTACACCAAGATCCATTTGCTCCTCCCCACTCCCAAGCTTGTCTCCATTTAAATAATACTCAGCTTTCCTATTATTGCCCCCGAAATGGATAACCTCACATTTGCTCACATTGAACGTCATCTTCCATTCAGCAGCCCACACCCCCAACCTGTCCAAGTCCATCTGCATTTTCCTGACATCCTCCTCACACCCCACACCGCCACCCAGTTTAGTGTCATCTGCAAATTTGGTCATGTTATTAATAATCCCCTCATCCAAATTATTTACATAAATTACAAACAACTGAGGACCCAATACCGATCCCTGCGGCACTCCACTCGTCACATCCTGCCATCCTGAAAAGGACCGGCTTACTCCAACCCTTTGTTTCCTATTTCTTAACCAATTTCCTATCCATGTCAGCACCTTACCTCCAATTGCATGCTCCCTGATTTTGCCCACTCGTCTCCCGTGCGGTACCTTATCAAAGGCCTTCTGGAAGTCCAAATACACCACATCCACTGGCTCTCCCAAGTCCACCCTCTTTGTCACATCCTCGAAAAATTCCAGAAGATTTGTCAAGCATGACTTACCCTTAAGGAATCCATGCTGACTAGCCCTTATACTATTATTTCTGCCTAAGTGTTCTGCTATGACACCTTTTATGATAGATTCCAATATCTTCCCCACCACTGACGTCAGGCTGACCGGTCTATAATTTCCCGTTTTCTCCCTCCCTCCCTTCTTAAAAATCGGCACCACATCAGCCATTCTCCAATCCTCAGGGACCTCCCCCGAATCTATGGAACTTTGGAAAATGTCGACCAGTGCCTCCACAATTTCCATAGCAACTTCTTTAAGCACCCTGGGATGCAGCCCATCAGGCCCTGGGGTTTTATCAGCCCTCAGTCCCAACAATTTACTCACAACCTCCTGCTTCTAGATCCGGATATCCATTAGATCCCCTACTTCCCCAGGAAAGTTCCCCAAGTCTCTTAATACCGCATGACCACTACCCCCTAACTGACCATAACCTATATCCTCCTTGGTGAAGACCGATGCAAAGTATTTGTTAAATTCCTCAGCCATCTCCTTGTTTCCGGTAATAATTCCAGCCTTTTCCATTCTTAATGGATCAATTTTAGACCGAACCAATTTCTTCCTCTTCACATATTTAAAAAAGCTTTTGCTATCCTCCAAGATATTATTTGCTAATTTCCTCTCATACTTCATTTTCCCCTCTCTTATGACTTTCTTAGTTACCCTCTGATGCTCTTTGAAGGTTTCCCAATCCTCTAGCTTCCCACTCCACTTCGCTATCTTATACTTACTCCCTTTGGATTTGATATTGCACTTGATTTCATTAGTTAGTCACGGCTGCCATTTGCATCTCCTAGGGCATTTCCTCCACTTTGGAATAAATTTGTCCTGAATCCTGTGGAAAATGTCCAAAAACACCTGCCATTTTTCCCGAGTTGTCCTACCAGCTAGTGTATCTTTCCATTTTATTTTGGCTAGATCCTCCCTCATAGCTGCATAATCCCCTTTATTTAACTGCAGTACAGATGCTTCCGACTTCCTTTCTTTTTCCCTTTCTAATTGCAGCTCAAAAGTAACCATACCATGCTCACTATTCCCTAATGGCTCTCCTACATCGAGGTCACTTATTAACTCTGCGTTGCTGCACAGCACCAAGTCCAGAATCGACTTCCCCATGGTATGTTCCTCCACTAGCTGCTCCAAGAAAGTATCTCGTAGACATTCAATAAACTCACTCTTGTGTTCCTGCCCCCGTCTGATTATCCCAGTCCACCTTCATGTTGAAGTCCCCCATAACTACTGTATTGCTACCACTTTGACATGCCACTCTTAATTCCTGATTTATACTTCTACCGATATCTGAGTTAATTTTCGGTGGCCTGTAAATGACCCCCATTATGGTCTCATGCCTTTACAATTTCTTAATTCTATCCAAACAGACTCTACCCACCTGTTTCAATGTCTTTCCTTTCAAACGCCTGAATTTCATTTCTTACCAACAGAGCTACCCCACCTCCTCTTCCTAACTTTCTGTCTTTTCTATAGGACTATCTTGGGTAAACTTGTACCTTTCACTTTGTTCGTTTTAGATTGGTCACAGTGTTTGAGCTACCGAAAGAAAATAGAGACACACACCGAGAGCAGTTCAGTCTACACAAATGTTTATTCCAAATATAAAGCAGGTTTCAAACTACAATATGCAAGCCTGCCTAATCATACTTAACAACGCCTGGACTGGTCCCAACTGCCGAAGCGAGGCAATGACGGCACACTTGTAGTAGGCTGCCGGGGCGCCGGTAGCAGCTCCTTCACCTCCCCCGACCGGGACGTTGCTCGGACTCTAGCTGTTCTTCCTTCTTGACAAAGGATGTTCCCATCCCTCGGAGAGTCTAAACTTCAGCAGCAGGACCACAGACTTTTATACCCCAAAAACAATTAATCATGCACCCACTCCCTCTAACATTTGTCAGTCAAAATCAAAGCTGAGCATACTATTCTACAAGTTAGAAGATGAATTATTATGGAGAAGGATGCTATGATATCCTGGTTTATCTCGTAGATACAAAGACTTATTGAAACTTTTAAGGCTTTAGCAATACCGTGCCATCCTGTATTTCGGAAAGAACAATTAATCATGCACCCACTCCCTCTAACATTTGTCAGTCAAAATCAAAGCTGAGCATACTATTCTACAATTTAGAAGATTGATTATTATGGAAGCAGGATGCTATGATTTCCTGGTTTATCTCGTAGATACAAGGACTCATTACAACTTCTTGAGCAAGACAGGTTGTGACCAAAACGTCAATTTCAGAGTGTCGTATTTGACAACTGCTTTCCCTGGGCCTCACGGTGGAATTCCATTTCAAAGTGTATCTTCAGATAAATCCCCATGGCTGAGTTTAATTACATCTGCTAATTCTGAAAGTAAGGTGACCTGAGTGTGGCCCCAGTGTTGTCAGTTTCACATAAGCAAGGAAGCATCTGAGCACATGGTTTTAACCCTCCATTACAAGGACGTGTACCCGGGAACATTGATTTCCCAATCCCGCCTTTCCCGCAGCCATGTCTCCGTAACTCCGACAACGTCATAACCTCCCATTGCCATTCGCGCCTCAAGCTCATCCCTTTTATTCCTTACACTCAGTGCATTCATACACAATACCTTGATACCATATCTCCTTTCTCCCTCCATCTTTGTTCTCGATGCACTTGCCCCTACTCTCCTATCACTTTTAGTTCCCTTTTTCCTTACTGTTTCACCGTCTAACAGAACTACTCCTATATTCACTCTCCTGTCTGCTTCCCTATCAGTCCAGTTCCCTTCCCCCTACCAAATTCGTTTTAAATTTGAAGGTGGATTCCAATGGAGATAGAAGGCTTTGGGTACGCTGGCCTTTATAAATCATAGCATGGAATATAGGATCTGGGGAGGTGATGTTCAGAGTGTTGGTGAGGCCAACTTTGGAGTATTGTATGCCTTTCTGGTCCCCAAATTATAGGAAGGATATCAATAAGGTAGAGAGAGTGCAAAGAAGTTTGACGAAAATGTTGCCTGGATTGCAGTATTTTGAATACGTAGAAAGATTGAGTAGACTGGAACTTCATTCAGTGGAGCAGAGAGGGTTGAGCGGGGATTTGATAGAGGTATTTAAAATTATCAAGGGAATAGATAGAGTAGCTGTGAATAGGCTCTTTCCCCTAAGGGGAGCAGAGATTGGAACAAGGGGTCATATGTTAAGGGGCAAAACTTGAGAAGTAATACAAGAGGATGCTTCACTCAGAGTGGTGGCTGAGTGGAATGATCTACTGGAAGAAGTTGCGCCAGGGTCAATTCTGTCATTTAAGATGAGGTTATATGAGTACATGGATGCGAGGGGGTGGGAGGGTTATGGGCAAGGGAAGTAGGTAGGTGGAACTCGTGGAGTTTCACGTAAATCGGTGCTTTAGGTGCCATGAGCAAGTTGGCTCTTTCTTGCACTCGACTTGATTACGTGAAACCTTTCTGGGTTAGAATCAAGGAACTTATTAAAATTTAAACTTTCACTTGATCCTAAGGTATTTTTATTGGGTTATATGAAGAAATTGAGTTTAGAATTAAAATTAGATGAGTCTCAAATTGCTCTTTGAGATTGGCTTAAGCTGGGGCAAGAAAATGATGAGTATTCAATGGTGGCATTCAGAAAGGAGGTCTTGTATTCCATTGGAAAAGATAACGTATAATACAAGCCTCGTCTACCAGTGGAAATATTAAACAGGCAGAATACTATTCATAGTCTGAAAATGAGAGGTTATCCGTATAAAAGAGATCAGGAAGAACTTCTTTAGCCAGAGGGTCGTGGATGTGTGGAACTCACTGCGGCATACAGCAGTGGAAGCCAGATCGCTGGGAGTATTTTAAAAAGAACGACAAATATCTCATTAGTGAGGGCATCAAGGGATTATGGGGGAAAGGCCAAAAATGAGAACTAGTGTAGAGTAGCTTAGTGTAGATTTATGGAACAGACTCGATGGGCCTAGTGGCCTGGTTCTGTTCCTTTGTCTGTGATCACTAATGGAGTTACTTCAGAAATGTACAGATAAAAAGCTCCTAAATTAGAAATTCATAAATCAAGATTAAAATGGGAATCTGATTTGAAAGTTAAAATATGAAAATGATTAAGTACAACTAAAATTATTAATGTCAGGTCGAGACTGGTACAATATAATCTTTTTTACATCGATTATACTTGACACCCAATTAAAATAAATTTAATTTGACATTATCAGATTTGTCTTGCATGTAATAAAGTAGGTTCTTTTTGTGTGGATAAATGTGAGGTGAACCACTTTGGAGGCAAGAACAGGAAAGAGGACTATTACCTCAACGGTATCTGTTCAGGAAATGCAGAGAGACTTGGGTGTTGCTGTGCATCAGTCGTTGAAAGTGGGTGTGCAGGTCCAACAGGCGGTGAGGAAGGCATTCATAGCAATAGGATTTGAGTACAGAGATCCTGCTGCAGCCGTACACGGCCTTGGTGAGACCACACCTGGAGTACTGCGTGCCATTTTGGCCTCTTTAATCCGAGGAAGGACATCCTCGCCGTGGAGTGGGTGCAGAGAAGATTCACTAGACTGATACCAGGGATGGAAGGACTTGCAGATGAAGAAAGGTTGGAAAGACTAGGCTTGTATTCTCTGGAATTTAGGAAATTGAAGGGGGATCTTATAGAAACAAAATTCTAAAGGGTTTAGACAGACTAGATGCGGGTAGGTTGTTTGCAATGCTGGGAAATACAGAACCAGGGGTTACAGTTTAAGGATAACCATACTATAACCATATAACCATTTACGGAGCGGAAACAGGCCATGTTGGCCTTTCGAGTCCGCACCAGTTCACTGATTTTATGCGCCCTCTTCAGGCATTGGGGGAAGGTTTTCAGGACCGAGATGAGGAAAGATTTCCTCTCTTGGAGGATGATGGATCTATGGAATTCTTTGCTACAGAAAGTAGTTGAGGCTGGTTCCTTGTCAATGTTCAAGAGTAGGTTAGAATTGGCCCTTGTGGCTAAGGGGATCAGGAGGTATGGAGAGAAGGCAGGAACTGGGTACTGATCAGCCATGATCGTATTGAATGGCAGGGTAGGTTTGAAGGGCCAAATGGCCGAATCCTGCACCTATTTTTCTATGTTTATATATTCTACTTGGGTTTGTCCAAAATATATACATTTTGGTCCAAAATTAAAATTTTGAACACTCCCAATGGATCCTAGAATATTTTTCCTGGAAGAGACTAAAAATATTTGGATTAAACGGGATTTTTACAGGTTGCTTTAGCTGGTTCATATTTGGAGGACCAAGTCACCAAATTGCAGAATCCATGTGATTGAAGAAGTGCAGAGATTGGTTAGGATATTGCTGGGACTTGAAGGTGAACCCACCAGGGCCTACAGCTGGTCCTCAATGTTGTCGACACATTCTTGGAAAGTGTGACTTGAAGTGAAATGAAGGTTTTACCATGGGCTCAATGATCAAAAATAAGAGAAGTTCCTATTGGGCGATCCTGTCTCTCAATCCACCACAATCTCTGAACCTCTGAATTGTAGTTGTGGCCTCCCCGTTCTTTTCTGAGCTGAGACCAATATTGACGTTTAGGTCATGGTTGCAGATGGGTTGGAAATACTGAAGAAGTTTCCTCTTGCCTTACTCAGTTGCAGTGTCCATACTGGATGGGTAACCCTGGCCATTGATCAGCAGATCCAGAGAACACAGCACAGTACAGGCCCTTCAGGCCTTGATGTTGTTCTAGCCCATATATTCACTCCTTAAATATAATGTACTAAACCAATGGTTCTCAACCTTTTTCCTTGCACTCACATACCACTTTTAGTGGTAAGTGGGTGGAAAGAAAGTTCAAACCCTATTTTAAAATAATCATATGAACAATCTAGAATCGTCATTCTCAAGCTTCCCTTCCCACTCACCTACCACATGAAGCAATCCCTTAATGTTCAGAGATTACTTAAGGTGGTAGGTGAGTGAGAAGATGAAGGTTGAGAACCTCTTTCTGCAGGCCAACTAATTCTGAATCCACACAACCAAGGTTCCACAGATCTTTTGCCTCATGACTATCAGAATGAATCTACCCTGGGCAATCCTGTCAAAGGCCTCACTAAAATCCACACACCCCACATCCACTCCCCTGCCCTTCATTTGTTATTTCATTGTTTTCAAACACTTTCTTTCCCCACCACACTTTTAAGTCATCCCTGTCTAATCACGGAACCAACAGTCAAAGGACAAGTCCAGTGCCATTTTTATAAATGAGATTTGATATTTGCTTAAGTTGTCGCTTGTTTCCATGAAATTACCTCAAAGATATTGCTGCGGGTCGACTGTGGAGGCCACTCCTGTGATCGCGGTTCGTTTTACTGCGCTTTTTTGACCAAAATGGCCACACTTTCACGCACGACCACGCCGTACAGAGAAAGATTAATGATGCCTGGCGTCCCATTTTCCTGAAATATTCTATTAAATTTTATTAAAATTTTCAAAGAAAAGCTAAACATAACGTAATACATTTTGCTTATTTTCAAGTTGTGGAGAGTGAGGAGGGTTTTCATGGACTACAAAAGGATTTGGACTGTTTGGAAAGATGGCAGATGGAGTTTAATGTAGGTAAGTGTGAGTTACTTTATTTTGGGAAGAATAACCAAGACGTATGCAGTGAAGGGGAGGGCATTGAGGAACAGAGGGATCTTGGAGGAATGGTTCAATAGTCAATAGGAGCAGGAGTAGGCCCTTCGGCCTGTTGAGCCTTCAGTGACCGCCATTTCACAGATCATGGCTGATCACTACTATCAGTACCCCTTTCCAGCCTTATCCCCATAACCCTTAACTCCTTTGCCCACTAGAGTCTTACCTAACTCTCTTTTGAACATAATCAGCGAATCTGCCTCAACCACCCTCTGTGGCAGAGCATTCCACAGATTCACACTTCTCTGGGTAAAAAAATGTTTTCTCATCTCCGTCCGAAAGGACCTACCCTGTATTCTTAAACTATGCCCTCTAGTCCTCGTCTCCCCCATCACTGGGAACAAGTAATCCGACTTCACCCTGTCCATCCCCCTGATAATTTTGTACACCTCAATCATGTCGCCCCTCATCCTTCTAAACTCCATCGGATACAAGTCCAGTTTCACTAGCCTTTCAGCATATGTCAACCCCGCCATCACTGGATCTAACCTTGTAAATCTGCGCTGCACACCCTCTATAGCTAGTATGTCCTTCCTCAAAACTGGAGACCAGAACTGGACGCAATACTCCAGGTGGGGTCTCACCAGTGCCCTGTACAACTGCAGAAGGGCGTCTCTGTTCCTATACTCCAATCCCCTCTTTATGAAAGCCAACATGCCATTTGCCTTCTTCACAGCGTTCTGAACCTGCACGTTAGCCTTCAGTGACCGGTGAACAAGTACATCCAGATCCATTTGCACCTCCCCACTCCCTAGCTTGTCTCCATTTAAATAATACTCAGCTTTCCTATTATTGACCCCAAAATGGATAACCTCACATTTGCTCACATTGAACGTCATCCTCCATTCAGCAGCCCACACCCCCAACCTGTTCAAGTCCCTCTGCATTTTCCTGACATCCTCCTCACACCCCACACCTCCACCCAGTTTAGTGTCATCTGCAAATTTGCTCATGTTATTAATAATCCCCTCATCCAAATCATTTACATAAATTACAAACAACTGAGGACCCAATACCGATCCCTGCGGCACTCCACTCGTCACATCCTGCCATCCTGAAAAGGACCGGCTTACTCCAACCCTTTGTTTCCTATTTCTTAACCAATTTCCTATCCATGTCAGCACCTTACCTCCCATTCCATGCTCCCTGATCTTGCCCACTAGTCTCCCGTGCGGTACCTTATCAAAGGCTTTCTGGAAGTCCAAATACACCACATCCACTGGCTCTCCCAAGTCCACCCTCTTTGTCACATCCTCGAAAAATTCCAGAAGGTTAGTCAAGCATGACTCCCCCTTAAGGAATCCATGCTGACTAGCCCTTATACTATTATTTCTGCCTAAGTGTTCTGCTATGACTCCTTTTATGATAGATTCCAATATCTTCCCCACCACTGACGTCAGGCTGACCGGTCTATAATTTCCCGTTTTCTCCCTCCCTCCCCTCTTAAAAATCGGCACCACATCAGCCACTCTCCAATCCTCAGGGACCTCCCCCGAATCTATGGAACTTTGGAAAATGTCGACCAGTGCCTCCACAATTTCCATAGCAACTTCTGGGATGCAGCCCATCAGGCCCTGGGGTTTTAACAGCCCTCAGTCCCAACAATTTACTCACAACCTCCTGCTTCTAGATCCGGATATCCATTAGATCCCCTACTTCCCCAGGAAAGTTCCCCAAGTCTCTTGATACCGCATGACCACTACCCCCTAACTGACCATAACCTTTATCCTCCTTGCTGAAGACCGATGCAAAGTATTTGTTAAATTCCTCAGCCATCTCCTTGTTTCCGGTAATAATTCCAGCCTTTTCCATTCTTAATGGACCAATTTTAGACTGAACCAATTTCTTCCTCTTCACATATTTAAAAAAGCTTTTGCTATCCTCCATGATATTATTTGCTAATTTCCTCTCGTACTTCATTTTCCCCTCTCTTATGACTTTCTTAGTTACCCTCTGATGCTCTTTGAAGGTTTCCCAATCCTCTAACTTCCCACTCCGCTTCGCTATGTTATACTTAATCCCTTTGGATTTGATAGTCCACTTGATTTCATTAGTTAGCCACGGCTGCCATTTTCATCTCCTAGAGCCTTTCCTCCACTTCGGAATAAATTTGTCTTGAATCCTGCAAAAAATGTCCAAAAATACCTGCCATTTTCCCCAGTTGTCCTTCCAGCTAGTGTATCTTTCCATTTTACTCTGCGTCGATGCACAGCACCAAGTCCAAGTCCAGAATCGACTTCCCCCTGGTAGGTTCCTCCACTAGCTGCTCCAAGAAAGTATCTCGTAGACATTCAATAAACTCACTCTCTTGTGTTCCTGCCCCCGTCTGATTATCCCAGTCCACCTTCATGTTGAAGTCCTCCATAACTACCGTATTGCTACCACTTTGACATGCCACTCTTAATTCATGATTTATACTGCCACCGATATCTGAGCTACTTTTCGGAGGCCTGTAAATGACCCCCATTATGGTCCTCATGCCTTTACAATTTCTTAATTCTATCCAAACAGACTCTACCCACCTGTTTCAATGTCTTTCCTTTCAAACGCCTGAATTTCATTTCTTACCAACAGAGCTACGCCACCCCCTCTTCCCAACTTTCTGTCTTTTCTATAGGACGTGTACCCGGGAACATTGATTTCCCAATCCATTCGTGGGAATTCGGCCGTGTCCACAGGAAAAAGGGAATCTCAGGGTTGGATGTGATGTCGTGTATGTTCTCGGCAAATCAATGGGAAATCTCCAAATCTTCAATCTTGGTGCAAGAGCCCACGAGGTGCAAACCAACCATCTCCTGTCCAAGCAGCAGATTGCAAGGGCTGTAAAGTGCTGCCACCGCCTGTTCACACCGAGTACTGCATGCATGAAGCGAGGGAGAGAGAGAGAGATCTAGGTATAATACCACCACCTGGTGTCCGGACTCACGAACTACAGGATACATGATTTTTATTTTTCATGGGAGTGTTGGAGAATGAGAGGAGACTTGATTAAGGTTAACAAAATAGAGCAAGATGGATAATATGGAGCTCCAATGAACAGGGAGGTCTCACCTGTGAAGGAGCAAGTGTGAGATCTCCCAGTTCATTCTTGCTCGGGCAGTGGTGGCCAATTCAAGACAGCTCCAATTAGGGGAAGAGAATATGCTGTTTCAGGTCATGGGTTTGAAACGGTTTCCCCAGTTGTGCCATTCAGACTCAAGAGAGCAGATGCTTGCAGACAGGAAGGAAACCTAGTTTTATTGTGGAGAATTGCTTGTTTTTCGGGGTGAAGGTTGTTTGTGGTCTGAGATTCCTAAATACTTTACAATGGAAGCAGCACTTTTCCTTGTGCCTGATTGCTACATCGCGGGTAAAATGTCTCAAATCTATCACTCAGCCAGTACTGTTGGTCATTGATTTGGAGAGAGAGTGATGGCTTGGCAATATTTTTAGCATGGTGAGTCCAAAGCTCTCAAAGTGACAGTGTGGAAGGAGTTTGTCTGTTCTTTGTGTTTTCTGCCACCCTTGAGAACTTAAAAAGTGTCCGTGAATTGTGGTATTGGTGAGACACAAGCTTGTTTTGCCCTCATTTTGTTCTGTATGTCTATAAAGTTTCAGTTTAGGGATAAAATGTCCAGACACTGTTCTGTTCAAAAGTCTAGTAACCAAATCAGATTCTCCCGAGTTCTTGTCATGGATATGCATCAAGAAGCCTGTTTTGCAGCAGTCGTGTTGCATTAGAGGTGCACATACAATTTTCAAAAATAATGAGTTTGAAACCAGAAAAAGATCAGGTCGTGCCCAAAGGTTCATCCGTGCAGTTGAATTGAATTGATGCCCCCAGGTCCAGAATGTGCACTTCCACCCCATGGTCTTGAGCTTCCCAAATCGCCAATGAACTTACGGCCCCCTTGAGCTGTGGAGTGTGGGAGGAAATCCACACAGACACCAAGAGGATGTAGAAACTTCTTGCAGTCAGTGCTGACTTGATCCTGGGGTGACTCGTGCTGGAGAGGTGGGACTACTGTCCTGCCTTCACCTTGTGATGGCTGATTTTTGGCTGTTGGTGGATGGAGGTCTGACAAGATATTCCCTTGGCCTTGAGGGAAAGAAGAGTAGAAATTGCAAGGGCTTTGACAGAAATATTTAAAACCTGTTTATCCACGGGTGAGGTGCCAGAGGAATGGATGTAATCTAATGTTCCCTTGTTTAAAAACGGCTTCAAAAGCAAACCAGGTGAGCCTGACAAAATAGGTAAATTATTGGAGGGTAATCAGAGAGTACCTCGAAAAGAATCTGTTCAAATAGCTGGCCTTGATCAACCATCGCATAGAATACAGGAGTCGGGCAGTGAGGTTGAGACTAGACAAGATATTGGTGAGGCTCTTTTGTGAGTACTGTGTGCAGTTCTGGTCACCAAATGAGAGGAAAGCTATCAATAAAGTAGAGAGGGTGCAGAGAAGATTTACGTCAATGTTACCTGGATATCAGCAACTAGATTACAAAGAAAGATTGAGCAAATGAAGTCTTTATTCTTTGGATTGTAGATGGTTGAGAGGGGATTTGATCGAAGTCTTTAAAATTGATAGGAGGATAGAACGAGTTGATGTGGATAGACTTTTTTCATTGCGGGGAGCAGGGATTGAAACAGGAGGTAAAAGTTTGGAAGTAACATGAGGGGGAACTTCTTTACTCAGAGTGGTGGCTGAGTGGAGTGAGCTTCCGGGAAAAGTAGTGGCGGCAGGGTCCATTTTGTAATTTCAGGGAAAATTGGAGGGGAGGGGAATGCAGAGAGGTGGTACAAGAGGAGAGTATTTCGTTCAGTGCAGACAAGAAGGGCCAAATGACCTGTTTCTGTGCTGTAATTGTTATAGGGTTAAAATGTGTGGCAGTAACTTGGAAGTCCGATGCGTATTTGGGAATGGGTCGATAGCCACACTGAAATAGGCCGTTGTATCCCACTTGAAATAATTACATTGAATTCACGGAACAAATTTGAATTTTTCTTTTGAAGATTTGGGATGTGTATTTACTAATTGTAGGAATTAAGTTGTAATCACCCAACATGAACTTTCTGACTCCTAAAACCAAGAAAAGCAAGATTTTATTTGAGAGTTTTGCTCAATTTTTATGAATACTATCTAGATGTTTCCTCTCTTTATTGTTTTCTATTGGGCAGCTGTGGGAGGGGTTACTTTTTAAATCACTATGCATTAATTTTATCTTATATTCAAATAAGAAATTTAGGTTTTTTCATGCATATGTTAAATTAAATGTAAAAATGTTACAAATAAGAAAAATGAAGAATTGTTTCAGGAACTGGTGATCTTCCAAGAGTGCCATTAACCCCAGGCAGCAGGAATGTGTGAACGAAACACAAAACTGGCCAGAACAACTGAGGAAATACGGCTAAAAGTGCCCAAAAAGGTGCTGATGCCACCTTGATTTTAATGCAGGTGACACCGAGGAATGCGTTGGGGCAGAGATGGTACATGGACAGCCAATACGGACGTCTTGGGGAACATAGCCCGCACCACCAGTCGGGATGGATAATGGTGGGTAATGAATTAGCAAATATTAGAGACACCGATAGAGAGCGACACACATACCCAGACAGACAGACACACACACACACACACACACACACACACACACACACACACACACACACAGGCAGAAACAGAGAGAGACTCTGACAGTGAGAGAGAGACAGAGAGACACACACAGACGGAGACACACACAGACAGACACACACAGACAGATAGAGAGACACACACAGACAGAGAGAGATACACAGAGACAGAGAGACACACATAGAGACAGAGACACAGACTCACGACACAGACAGACAGACATACACACAGACAGACACAGAGAGACACACATAGAGACAGAGAGAGACACACACACGACACAGAGAGACAGATACACACACACACACACACAGACACACATACATACAGACACAGAGAGAGTCACACATTGAGACGCAGAGGGAGAGACAGAGAGAGACACACACAGAGACACAGAGAGAGAAACACACAAACAGACAGAGAGAGAGAGACACACAGAGCGAGAGAGACACAGAGAGAGAGAGACACACACACACAGACCCACAGAGAGACACAGACAGAGAGACACAGACAGAGAGACACAGACAGAGAGACACAGACAGAGAGACACAGACAGAGAGACACAGACACACAGACACAGACACACAGACAGAGAGACACAGACACACAGACAGACACACACACACAGAGACAGATACAGATATAGAGACACAGACAGAGAGAGACACACACACACATACCCAGACAGACAGACACACTCACACACAGACACAGAGAGACACATATACAGACACTGACACACAGAGAGACACATACAGACAGAGAGAGAGACACTGACAGCGAGAGAGAGATAGAGAGAGACACAGAGAGTGACACAGCGAGAGAGTCACAGACATACACACACAGACACACACAGACAGACACACACAGACAGAGAGAGAGACACAGACAGAGACACACACAGTGACACAAAGAGAGACTCAGATAGAGAGACACAGATAGAGAGACACAGACAGAGAGAGACACAGACAGAGAGAGACACAGAGAGAGAGAGACACAGAGAGAGAGAGACACAGACAGAGAGAGACACAGACAGAGAGACACAGACAGAGAGACACAGACAGAGAGAGACACAGACAGAGAGACACAGAGAGTGACACAGCGAGAGAGTCACAGACATACACACACAGAGACACACACAGACAGACACACACAGACAGACACACACAGACAGACACACACAGACAGAGAGACACACAGACACAGAGACACACACAGTGATACAAAGAGAGACACAGATAGAGAGACACAGAGAGAGAGAGACACAGACAGAGAGAGACACAGACAGAGAGACACAGACAGAGAGAGACACAGACAGAGAGACACAGAGAGAGAGAGAGACACAGAGAGATAGAGACACACACAGACTGACAGAGAGAGACCCCTTGGTTGTGCACTTAACTCCCTCATCTCTCCTGGCAGGATCTCATCACCTTTCCTACCCGTGGACCATGACATCTGTCTGCTCATCCTCCTTCCTGAGAATGTTGTGAACTCTACCCTAGAAACGCCACAGCAAAGAAAAGAGAACCTTCGGCCCTTCTCGTCCATGGTGAAATATCATTCTGCCAGTCTCATCGACCTGCACCCAGTCCTTAACCCTCCTGACTCCCCACATCCATGGATCTCTGCAATTGATTCTTAAAACGTAAGAGTTTGAATGTTAAATGGCAGACCATTGAGGAGTGTTGTCAAACAAAGGGATTGAGGAACTGTGGTACAGAACTGCCCGAAAGTGGAGTCCCTTGTAGAGATGGGGGGGTGGGGAGGAGTGAAGAAAGCTTCTGGTAGTTTGGCCTTCAGAAATGAGAGGATTGAGTGCAGGAGGTGGGAGGCCACGAGGAAGTTGGACGAGGCATGGGTGAGGCCAACTTGAGAACATTGTGTGCTGTTTGGGTGGCCGGAGGCGAGGAAGGATAGGAATGAGACAGCGCGTCGAGGAGAGGGACAAGAAGGTGGTCTGGCTTTCGGGGTTTGAGTTCCAGGGGAAGGTTGGACAGGCTGGGACTTTATTCCCTGGAGCGTAGAAGATTGAGGAAGATTTGAAAAATGTGAGGGGGGACGGATCGTGTCCATGGGGACAGGCTGTTTCCAAGGAGAGAGGGAGAGATTCAAAGAGGAGGACATGGATTGAGATTGAAGGGGGATTTTCTTCCCTCAGAGGGGGGTGGGAGTGTGGAATGAGCTTTGGGCCAAGGTGGTGGAGGTGGGATGGACTGGAATCTTGGGGGGGAATGTGGGGCAGGTCCTGGTGTGGAAATGTGCAGCCTGAAGGGGAGATGGACTGGAGGCCCGAGGCAGCTCTCGGACCCTTCCCCAGTGGGACGAGGTTCTCAGGACAGAGGGGACTCCAAAGGGCTGGACCTCGAGCCCTGGGGCTCCATCCAGGGGCTCGGGGTGGTGGAGAGGAGATCCCGTGGAGGGGTGGCCCAAGCTCTCGCGAGAGCGACCCCTGGTGGCTGCCATGTTGTTGATCTTTCCCGCCTTTGGAGGAGTTGGTCGCGAGCGGGAGGGGGAGAGAGGTTCGTGTCGGTTCCTCTTTTGCGGGAATAGGGGCATTATGGGAGCGAGACCAGGGAGGACGGAGTTTCCACGGGTCGCCCTTTGGGTCTGGGGCGGCCGGAGCTCGGAGGGGAACGGGCAGGGGGATGGTTGTGAGGTGGGGCCGGGGAACCGTGAGGGAGTTTGGGTTGGGGCGGCATTAGGGTGTGTGGTAGTTGGGGACCCGCGAGGCTGAAGGGGGGGGTCGGGGTCCGTGAGGCTGTGGGGGGGGAGGGGGATCCGCGAGGCTGAGGGGGATCGGGGACCCGCGAGGCTGAGGGGGATCGGGGACCCACAAGCCTGAGGGGGGACGGGGACCCACAAGGCTGAGGGGGGACGGGGACCCACAAGGCTGAGGGGGGACGGGGACCCAGAAGGCTGAGGGGGGACGGGGACCCAGAAGGCTGAGGGGGGATGGGGACCCAGAAGGCTGAGGGGGGACGGGGACCCAGAAGGCTGAGGGGGGACGGGGACCCAGAAGGCTGAGGGGGGAGAGGGACGGGGATCCAAAAGGCTGAGGGGGGACGGAGACGGGGATCAAGAGGGCTGAGGGGGGACGGGGACCCAGAAGGCTGAGGGGGGACGGGGACCCAGAAGGCTGAGATCCAAAAGGCTGAGGGGGGACGGGGACCCAGAAGGCTGAGATCCAAAAGGCTGAGGGGGGACGGGGACCCAGAAGGCTGAGGGGGGACGGGGACCCAGAAGGCTGAGGGGGAACGGGGACCCACAAGGCTGAGGGGGGACGGGGACCCACAAGGCTGAGGGGGGACGGGGACCTACAAGGCTGAGGGGGGACGGGGACCCACAAGGCTGAGGGGGGACGGCGACGGGGATCCAAAAGGCTGAGGGAGGACGGGGACGGGGATCCAGAGGGCTGAGGGGGGACGGGAACCCAGAAGGCTGAGGGGGGATGGGGACCCAGAAGGCTGAGACCCAAAAGGCTGAGGGGAGACGGGGACGGGGATCCAGAGGGCTGAGGGGGGACGGGGACCCAGAAGGCTGTGGGGGGACGGGGACCCAGACGGCTGAGTGGGGACGGGGACCCAGAAGGCTGAGGGGGACGGCGACCCAGAAGGCTGAGAGGGGACGGGCACCCAGAAGGCTGTGTGGGGACGGGGACCCAGAAGGCTGAGGGGGGACCGGGACCCAGAAGGCTGTGGGGGGACGGGGACCCAGAAGGCTGAGGGGGGAAGGGGACCCAGAAGGCTGAGGGGGGACGGGGACGGGAACCCAGAAGGCTGAGGGGTGACGGGGACGGGGACCCAGAAGGCTGAGGGGTGACGGGGACGGGGACCCAGAAGGCTGAGGGGGAACTGGGACCCAGAAGGCTGAGGGGGGACGGAGACCCAGAAGGCTGAGCGAGGGCGTGGACCAAGAAGGCTGAGGGGGGACGGGGACCCAGAAGGCTGAGGGGGAACTGGGACCCAGAAGGCTGAGGGGGTCGGGGATGGGGACCCAGAAGGCTGAGGGGTGACGGGGACGGGGACCCAGAAGGCTGAGGGGTGACGGGGACGGGGACCCAGAAGGCTGAGGGGGAACTGGGACCCAGAAGGCTGAGGGGGGACGGAGACCCAGAAGGCTGAGCGCGGGCGTGGACCAAGAAGGCTGAGGGGGGACGGGGACCCAGAAGGCTGAGGGGGAACTGGGACCCAGAAGGCTGAGGGGGTCGGGGATGGGGACCCAGAAGGCTGAGGGGTGACGGGGACGGGGACCCAGAAGGCTGAGGGGGGACGGGGACCCAGAAGGCTGAGGGGGGACGGGGACCCAAAAGGCTGAGGGGGGACGGGTCTGGGACCCAGAAGGCTAAGGGGGGACAGGGACGGGGACCCAGAATGCTGAGGGGCGACGGGGACCCAGAAGGCTGAGTGGGGACAGGGACCCACAATGCTGCGGATGCCTGGAGCGCATGGCCGGGCAGGATAGTGGAGTCTGGAATAATAGGGTCCTTTAACATTTAGACAGGCACATTGATGCGAGAAAAATAGTGGTTTACGGGTGTGAGGGGGGAAAGGTTCAGTTTGTAGAAGGTTTGAGCTATTGTCTTGTGACACCAATACCCCTGAGCAAAAAGCTCTGCAAAAGTATGGACACCGCCCTGGACATCTCAGGTAAAATCCCTCCACCATTGAGAACATTTGCAGGGAACGCTGCTGTCAGAGAGCAGCAGAAATCAAGGATCCACATCACCCGCTCTGTTCTCACTGCTCCCATCAGGAAAGAGGTATAGCCAGGTTCAGGAACAGCTGCTACCCCTTCACCACGAGACTCAACACACATTCAGGGACTCACTTAAAGACTCTCCCTTTTGCACTTTGAATTTTTTCTATCTCTTTTGCAGTTTGTTTTCATTTCCACATTTTCAGAGATTTCAAGTAGATGAGTCCAGTTGGGGAAACTTGGTTTTGGTCTATATAATGGTTACTTTTAACTCCTTTTATTGTTCATTTATATTAGTGTCTGGGCCCCTATGTGGTCCAGGTACAGCTGACAGACCTTTACCAAAGGGTCACGTTTATGTGATTTTTTTTTCCGTAGGTAACTGCAGTTCATTTCCACAGCCCAGCGTGCTATCGGACATCCAGTTGATCGTGATACATCTCTTTGCGAAGGCCAGTGCTATTTTTATAAATGAGATTAGATATTTGGTCAAGTTGTCGCTTGTTTCAGTGAAGAGATTGCTCCAGGTCTCACGTGGAGGTCACTGCTGTGATCGTGGTTAATTTTTCTGCGCTTTCTTGCCAAAATGGCCTCACTTTCACGCAAGACAATGTAGAAAAGTTTAATGAAGCTCATCATCCCATTGGCCTTCATAACTATCCTATCAACCTGAGCGGCAACCTTGAGGGATGTTTGGATTTGAACCCCAAAGTCCCTCTGTTTATCCTCACTCATGTAACCGACTGGTAACCTTGTACCCAGCCTTCTGGTTTGTCCTTCCAAAATGCATCACCTCACACTTACCTGGATTGAAATCCTTATCCTTCGACAACCTTCAGCTTCATCCACAACTCCTCCAACCTTCACATCATCTGCAGACATACTGACCCATCTTCTGCCTCTTCATCCAGGTCATTTATAAAAATCATCAAGAGCAGGGGTCCCAGAACAGATCCTTGTGGCACTCCACTCCTCTCTGCTCTCTTCCAACAAGACAATTTTTTATCCACAGCCAAAGTTACCCTGATCCTTTGCCAAATTGCTTTCTGATGAGTCTCGTCAAATTCTTGCTAAAATCCATGTAGACCACATCTACCACACGACCCTCATTCATTTCCTTTCTTACCCCACTCAAATAAAACTCATTTAGACTCATGAGGCATGACCTTCCCATCACAAAGCCATGCTGACTGTCCTTGAGAAGTCTGTACTTCTGCAAATGCTCTTCGATCCTATACTGGTCTATAATTCCCAAGATTCTCCCCATTACCTTTTCTAAACAAGGCGACTGCATTTGATGGTTTGCGCTGGATTTTGGGGGCAGGGGGCTGGGTGTTTGTGAGCAAGGGCTGGGTTTGGGAGCTGTAGGGGACTCAGGGAATTCTCTTTTCCTCTTAACTGCAAGGAACACTATGTCTAACTTCCTGCTGATGTGACTCTGTCTGCTTTCTGACTGAATGAAGTGAATTTTGTGTAATATTGCACTTTATACCATGACAATCAATTGAATTTTGATCTTGGCATGTTTGGAAGAATGTTCTTCGTGACAGTGACCCAGGTTCAAATCTGTCACCATGTAAGGGGTTTGAGTGTTTTTTTTTCTCACCCTTGTTGAAGTCGATTTCCTGTCAAGGTACAAAAAGGTACAGTAACAAAGCACAAACTCTAAAACACAGTCTTTATTGAGTCATGGCAGCAGGAATGAGGGGTACCAGTGGTGGGTGAACAGACTCACCTCACTATCAATGTTTGAACGGGAGTTAAAGAACACAGTCACATGGTAGAGCTTTTAAGACATTTTCCTGCCAACAAATTGGATAACATTTCTTGGAAAGTATTAGTACAGCTTCTGCTTTACATTTTGCACATCCTCTTCCTCAAGACATAGAAAGGATTTGTTGTTGGCAATTTAATCTCATGTGCCCATTATAATTAAGAACATCCTTCTGGTCTACAAAATTTCAACAGAAATCTGGAAGGGTTGCTCACAGTACACATTGGTAATCATTCTCTGCCTGTCTGATTTCTGGTTTCCAATTTACACATGTAAATGTCTAATTTCATAGGAATTTTTAATTCTTGAAGTTGACAATGGTGGCTAACAGTTCAAAGCAGAAACTGCCATTCTGGGACTGAGTGGTGCTGAAGGCTTATTGCAGCCTTTGGATCAGGCCTGATGAGCCTCCTTCAGGTGGCCAGAATACCCCCGATGTAAAGTCACATATTCTACCCGAATGCGGCTGTAAGGAGGCCATGTGAAAGAGCCTGATGCGGCTCGGAGGAGTACTTACCAATCTTCCTTCGGGAGGTATGATCTCCGTGTCTGAGCAATTCCCCCGAGGAACCTGAATGCAGCCGCCTGATGATAATCAGCCAGGGACCCAAATCCCCGCGCCTGACAGCCCCCCTCCTCATGCCCGACAACCCACCCTTCCCACGTCCGACAGCCCCATTCACCTCACCCGAGAGCCCCCATCACCGCGCCCGACACCACCCATCACTGCTGCCTGACAGCCTCCCCTGCCCTAACATCCTGTGCCAGCCGCACCTGCCCTGATGTCCTGCGCTGACAGGAACTGGAGTGCGCTCTGAAGCGCCTCTCCTGTAGCTGTCCCTTTCAGGCTGCCATCTGAAAGAACATTCCATAGGGCTGTTTCTGCTTCTGCAGACTGATTCTTGACGTAGAATGCAGCTGAAAGTGGCTCCAGCTGTAGTCAATTCGCACTATTGTTTTAGAGATGAGGCAGGCATTAGGATATGAGACTCAGTCGAGGAGTTGAGAATTGATTCCTGTCTGAAATGTCCTTGGTCACTCTCTCTCCTAGCTTCCTGGCAAAATCTGAGTGATGCTGTCTTCATCAGAATTATCAGAACAAGATCCAGCTAATATTCTGCAACCTTCATCAAATTGGAAAGTGAATGGGGGGATTTGTGTGGTCAGGGCTTAATATGACACAGAATGATTCCGGGATGTGTGGATTCAGTTGAAATGAGAGGGCAGATAACCTTTAACTTATCCCTGATCCCCCAACAAACCCACGTCTTACCCCCAACCTTCAATACCTGACACTCCCCCAATGCTAATCCCCCAAATGGCACAAGGTTGAACTGAGTCCTTTCAGGGTGAGAGGCAGAAGAGTGGCCTTTGTTCTGTACAAGGGCCAACAGATGCCAAGGACCGATCACCTCAAGGAGTGAACGAGGATTTAGAATAGGTTTTCCCCAACACAGAACAAAGTAGGAGCAGGAGGCTGTTTCTCCCCGTGAGCCTATTCTGCCTTTAGGTGAAGGACAACCAGAATGAGGAATAAAGAATGAAGCTGGAGGAACTCAGCAAGTTAGGCAGTGTCCATGGAGAGAGATGATTCAGGTCCGTACACAGACTGAAGTGAAAAGGGGAGCTGGCACAAAATTGGGAGGGCCCAGTGCCTCGGAAACCACAGAGGATCACAAGACCACCCGACAGGCTGAACTTGTGATGGACACTATGAACTATGTATGTCATAAAGTACAGTATGTGTTCTGTGTCGCCACATCACCTCATTGGGTTTTATCTCAAAGAAGTGGTGAAAGGCTTTGATATAGATGTATGGACTGGCCAGTCCATATCTACCTGACCTTCTCCAACCTCTCCCTTTGCTCCACCCTGGATTTCCCGGACTTTCCCCCTCTTGCTTCTGTTCATGGAACCTGGCCCAATCGTGTATCAGTAATGCTCACGTTTTTGGTCATTGAAGGTGTTTAATCACTCCATCCTATTTGACGTGATTATTGTGTGCACCACAATGCTGATCCCAAAGGCTTTGGGCAATGTGTACACCTGGTGTAACTGTGCCCAAAATGTCTGAGCTGCACACGTAGATGAGGAATCGAACTCCCACTTTGAGTTGACTCAGAGAATTAATGAAGGACACAGAGTTTCACCAAACCACACTCCAACTCTCTTTCGTTCTTATATGCAAGATTCTTTGCACAAAACAGAGAGAGAGTTATTGATCGTATTTACACCAGCTTGACTTCAAGTCACAAGATAGTCTCGCGAGCCATTTACTTGAATGATGGCTCGCGTGGCAGCACCCACTTCTGGCGACTGTGGGTCACTCTGATTAGGGCGTCCGAGCAATACCAGCATAAATGTTGCCAATATTTAGGAGAAGTGTTGCCCAATTAAGGAATGGTTGTGGTGTTTTGGAGAATTTGTGTACAATGGTTGTTTTGGGAGAAGTGGAGGTTCTAATAAACAAAAACTGAAGGTTGTGTTTTGAAGGAAAGTATGGAGTGTTTTGCTAAAAAGGGACAAAAGTTGTATTTTTCAAACTACGTCCTGTTTTTGGGTCAAAACCGACATCTTTGCTGTGCAAAAATGTGTGCAATTTTCATTTCAAAAGCCAAAACTGTGATTTACAAATTGGGGTTGAAAAAAACATCTGTGCTTTGTAAAATATGAGACAATAAGATACAGGAGCAGAAGTAGGCCATTTGGCCTATTGTGTCCATTCCATCATGAACTGATCCATTCTCCCACTCACCTTTAATACCTTGACTATTCAGATATGTCACGGAGTTGTGTTAACCTTTAATATTAATTTAATATTTCTCGTATATAAAAATGTCTTAGTAAATTAAATTACTGAGGTAAAATATTGTACCTGTATTCTTGATGAGTTAGCTTGGATGTTTCCAGGTGTACAGAAGCCATTAAAGCAAAAACTGTGTCTGGGGCTCGAGAAAAATTTTTTCAATTGGTTTGTTTTGCCTCAAGAAATGAAATCAGATCAGGGAAAGAATTTTATGTCAGATGTATTTCAACCGTTAGTTTATAAACAAGGAGCTCAACAAATTGCATTGTCAGGATTTAAATATGGCGGTTCGGAAATTATGTAAAGATAAAATGCCCAGGGTTTCTTTGGAAAAATTGACTTGGAAATATGAGTTGGTGGTGGGGGGGGGGTGTGGTTTGTGTCTTCCTCATTTTAGGAATTTTGAAAAGCAGCTCAATTAAGATTTATAAATATATTGTATAATTTAAATGATATTCCAGCTTGGGTTTCTGTTGAATTTAATGCAATAGAGAATACGGATCCCCAAGATTTTATTTACAAATGGAATCCTAAGCTTTATTTGGAAGTGGGGAATCATCTATTTTGAAACATTTGATTGAGTTGATAATGAAATTGGCATGAAAGGTTTAATATTGAAATAGGCATTTTCCTTCTTCAATAGACAACCAATCCTGGAAGATTTGGAGATGGAAGGGTATTAAGAAAATTAGTTTTGAGGATGTGTGATTGAAATCTTTGAAAGAATTATCTTGTTATTACCAAGTTAAAGCTTTTTTATCTGTAAAAATAGGTCTTACTTTGATGTTACCTAATCAAAGTGAATTAGAATTACTGATTTGTTATCCTACTGGAAATAAATTTATTTCTGTAATGTATAACTTGCTTCAATCTAAGGCCCCCAAAACTGGAGTGAATAAATCTAGATGAAGATGGGAAATAGATTTAAATTCTCAAATAAGCGAAAAGGATCGGATGGATTTGTGTAAATAATATGACTAAGATATAGGTTGGTTCAATATAATTTTTTACATCAGTTCTATTTGACTCCACAAAAATCAAATAGATTAAATGCTGCCGTATCGGATTAATGTTTTCGATGTGGACCTGAGATTGGAACATTTTTGCATTCAACTTGGCAATGTGCTAAAGTTAGACAATTTTGGATTGGGGTACGTAATTTTCACAGGCCTTCATGTTATTTTTACCGAGTAATATTAAGCTCACACCAAGACACAAGAGCAACTTGTCCGTGAACTACTCTTTGCAGACGATGCCGCTTTAGTTGCCCATTCAGAGCCAGCTCTTCAGCGCTTGACGTCCTGTTTTGCGGAAACTGCCAAAATGTTTGGCCTGGAAGTCAGCCTGAAGAAAACTGAGGTCCTCCATCAGCCAGCTCCCCACCATGACTACCAGCCCCCCCACATCTCCATCGGGCACACAAAACTCAAAATGGTCAACCAGTTTACCTATCTCGGCTGCACCATTTCATCGGATGCAAGAATCAACAACGAGATAGACAACAGACTCGCCAAGGCAAATAGCGCCTTTGGAAGACTACACAAAAGAGTTTGGAAAATCAACGAACTGAAAAACCTCACAAAGATTAGCGTATACAGAGCCGTTGTCATACCCACACTCCTGTTTGGCTCCGAATCATGGGTCCTCTACCGGCATCATGCTTCCACCAGCGTTGTCTCTGCTCCATCCTCAACATTCATTGGAGCGACTTCATCTCCAACATCGAAGTACTCGAGATGGCAGAGGCCGACGCTGCTGAAGATCCAACTGTGCTGGGTAGGTCACGTCTCCAGAATGGAGGACCATCGCCTTCCCAAGATGGTGTTATATGGCGAGCTCTCCACTGGCCACCGAGACAGAGGTGCACCAAAGAAGAGGTACAAGGACTGCCTAAAGAAATCTCTTGGTGCCTTCCACATTGACCACCGCCAGTGGGCCGATATCGCCTCAAACCGTGCATCTTGGCGCCTCTCAGTTTGGCCGGCAGCAACCTCCTTTGAAGAAGACCGCAGAGCCCACCTCACTGACAAAAGACAAAGGAGGAAAAACCCAACCCCAACCCACCAATTTTCCCTTGCGACCGCTACAACCGTGTCTGCCTGTCCTGCATCGGACTTGTCAGCCACAAACGAGCCTGCAGCTGACGTGAACATTACCCCTCCATAAATCTTCGTCCGCGAAGCCAAGCCAAAGAAAGATTAAGGTTATGAGGCCAAAATTAAATTGAAATATTTATCACATTGAATTTGTGTTAATTGCTTCAGCAGTTGCTCGGAAATGTATAGCTGTAGCGGCACACATCGAGACGCAGTCGAATCGGCTCTGCACTGTTACGGCCACAGCAGCAGTGTAGCCGTGACAAGATGGTACTGCTGGGCGCATCTTCTCCCCAGCTCAAACGGGCCATGCAGATGCACTTGGCTGCGTCGTCCCTCGTTACATCACCGCCCCTGTGTGGGCGGCATTTACGGGCCACCTGATAAGGTGCAGCATGGGAATTTTCCAATATAAACTGTTGGAAGTGCAAGCGACTAACAGAGTCATCTCCTTATTTCATTTCTTCTTGTAGCTACCGCTACAATTGGTGACCCCGACAAGTCCAGACGATTCTGGACTCCACACCATGGATGCTGCAGCAGTCAACGCAGTGGCTATGAGATTGCCAACCTCTGGACGCTTCGCCCACGCACTTGGTTCAGGCAAGCGGAAGCACGATTTCACCTCCGGCAGATCACGTCTGACTCGACAACGTTCTACCATGTCGTCAGTTCCCTGGATCAAGTGACCGCGTCCAGGGTGGACGACCTGATACACGATCCCCGGAGGAAGGAAATACCCAGCCCTCAACAAACTCCTCTTGAGGGCTTTCGGCCTGTTCAGACGACAGTGCGCTGCCAGGCTGATGCACCTGCACAGCTAAGGAGACAGAACACCATGTGCCCTGATGGATGAGATGGTCGCACGAGCAGAGGGCCACAAGTCATGCCTCATGTCTGAGTAGGCTTTCTTGGAACAGATGCCAGATGACATACAACTGCCGTTGACGGACGAAGATTTCTCAGACCCACGTAAGGTCACGGCCAGAGCTGATGCGCTGTGGCACATGAAACAGGAAAATGAGTCCGCCATGAACCGATTGACTCATCCTCATGTGGGGCAGCAGAACTGATCCCACCCGAACCGAGCACAACCGCCCCCCACCAAATTAGCAGAGGCACTGAACGTTAGCTGGTGTCTTTATCAACAACACCGATGGGCTCGAGCGTGAAGATGCAGCCAGCCCTGCTCATTTTCAGAAAATGCCCAGGCCAGCCGCCGCTCATGGACAAGGTGGCTGACCTCACCAATAGCCTCTTGAACATTACTGACAAGGCTAGTGGCCGGCACGGGTGCTGAACTCAGTGTCATCCCACCAATCGCCCTGAAGAGACGAACATACCCACAAGGTCCTACCCTCTGGGCGACAAAAAAGACTGCCATCAAGACCTTTGTCACGCACAATGTCCAAAAACAACTCGGCAGAGAAAATTTCTAGTGGAATTTCATTCGAGCCACTGTGGACACATCACTTCCCGGCGCAGACTTTCTACGAGCACACAGCCTGCCTTTGGACGTGAAGGCCAAACGCTTGGTCCATTCCCAGACATCCCAATAGATATTTCTCCAGGAATGCTTTATGATCTTGGCATTCTCCAGTTTATTTCTTTTCTTAAGGAGTGGGGGGGATGTTGGGAGGGTGGGTTGAGGTGGATGGGAGTATAATACCACATGTTTAATTTTTAAAAATAATTTACAGTTGAATGTAATACAATTATTATTTTGGTGAAAAATTGTGAAATAAAGTATTAAAAAAACCAAATTGCATTGTCTGCAAATCACCCAGAATGTGTGATGTGTGGCGGCTCACCACCAGGCAGGCGAACCAGCCCCGCTTGTAAGCCACGCGGTGGGACAGCCGGCCAAAATGGCGCCATTGGGTGTGTTCCCTTCCTCCCAGCACGGGGCTCAGAAGCCCCGAGCTGGGGGACCACGTGATGCCCAGGTGACGTCAGCGCCCTCCAGCATGGTTTTCAGCCAGGTCCAGGATGGGAGTATAAGTACAGCTTAGCAGCCTGCAATAAACTAGTCTGCTCACTGAGCTCAACCTGTCTGGTTGTGTGTGTTCTTTCAGGAGCACTATAGCTGATGCAACAATTGGTGACCCTGATTGGATCAAACGTCTTTGAACCCATCATGAGTGAGCCTGGGGTGATCAGCGCCTTAGCCGCGAAACTCCATGAATTCTGGGTTCAGGAGCTGGAGACCTGCGTCAGCCACGCGGAGGCTCAGTTTCACCTCTGCCAGACCTCGTCCGACACAACCAAATTCTATCATGTGGTCGCTGCCCTGGACCTGGCCATCGGCAGACACGTGCTGCACCTTGATCAGCACCCACCCGCCGAAGACAAATACGAGACCGTCAAGCAAGTGCTTACTGGATCCCACGGACTATCTAGACACCAGCATGCCGCTCAGATGCTACACCTCGGCGCCCTGAGGGACAGGTCCCCAATGGAGCTGATGGACGAGATGCTCACGCTCATGGGTGAGCACACCAACTCCCCACTCTTCGAGTGCATTTTCCTCGACCATATGCCCGGGGACGTCCAGCTGCTGCTGGTCCAGGAGAGCTTCACTGACCTGAGGAAGGTCCCCAAGAGGGCCCAGGAGCTATGGCACGCACTATTCCCAGAGGGCTCAGTGGTCCAGTTGGTCTCGAGGCACAGACATGACCACGCCAAGCCTGCCCCGAGCGCTGCAGTAGAGCATTTGGCTCCTGCAGGGGTGCCCAAGAGCATAACCAAGGCCACAGCATCCGCTCCGTGCCTCTGCTTCTACCACCAGTGCTGGGGAGCCAAGGCTCGGAAGTGTCATCAGTCTGGCTCATTCCAGGGAAATGACCAGTTCGGCCAGGGTTAATGGCTGCGGGGGCTGGCCAAGAACACAGCCTCCTCTATCTGCGGGACTCAGTCAGCAGCTGGCAGTTCCTCGTTGATCTGGAGCCCAGATCAATGTCATCCTGGCCACGGCCGTCGAGTCCAGGAACTGACCTTGTGGTCCTCCCCTCCGTGCAGCCAGATGTATGGAGACAAGACAGTCCACTTCCAGATCAGCCAATGAAATTTCACATGGAGGTTCACCGTCTTGTCCTTTCCAACTGCCATCCTGGGTGCAGACTTCCTCCTCGCACATGGGCTTCTGGTAGACATTCGAGGTAGGTGCCTGGTGGATGCCGTACCTTCCAGGCTGTTCGCCTCGACGCCTCCCGCTCGGAGCAACCACAGATGGCCACGATCAGCACACCCAGAGACTTGTTCCAGTGAATGCCGGAAGAGTTCACGACACTCATCAAGCCATAGTTCTCCGCTGCCTCACCGCACCACGGGCTGTTCCACCACATCCCCACTCAGGGCCCACTGGTTCACGCCAAGGCTCGCCGGCTCCTGCCTGACAAGCTCAAGGAGCCGAAGGAGAAGTTTTGGCACCTGTTGGAACTCGGGATCATTCGGCGGTCTGAAAACCCATGGGCCTCGCCGCTCCACCTGGTCCTGAAAGCCTCCGGTGGCTGGCGTCCCTGCGGAGACTATCGACGACTCAATGAGGTAACAGTTCCTGACCGTTATCCCATCCCTCACATCCAAGACTTTGCGGCCAACCTGCATGGTGCGAGTGTTTTCTCCATGGTTGACCTGGTGCGTGGATATCACCAGATCCCGGTGCACCCTGAGGACATACCAAAGACAGCAATCATCTCCCCCTTTGGCTTGTTCGAATTCCTGTGCATGCCATTCGGGCTCAAGAATCCCGCTCAGACCTTCAAGCGCCTCATGGACTCTGTGGGCAGGGACTTGGATTTTGGCTTTATTTATTAGGACGACATTCTCGTCGCCAGCAAGGACCAGGCGCAACACAAGGCCCACCTTTGTGCCCTTTTCTCCCGGCTGGCCGATTTCAGCCTTGCCATCAACCTGGCCAAGTGCTAGTTTGGGAAAGAGTCCATGCAGTTCCTGGGCCATACCATCACGGCCGAAGGAGCCACGCCCACCGCTGCAAAGGTCTCCGCTCTCAGGGAGTTACCATGTCCGGACAGCCTCAAGGAGCTGCAGGAGTTTGCGGGTATGGACTACTTTTACAACCGCTTCATCCCGGGATTTGATGGATGCAGCCGGTGCTGTATTAAAAATAAATATGTCTGATGATGTTAAAAATCCACTGGCTTATGTATCTCAGACATTGAATAAACACTCAAAAGAATTATTCTGCTGCTGGAAAATAATTTTTGTCCCTTGTATTAGCTCTGCAACATGTAGAAGAATGTGTTTGTGCTGCTATGGGATGAAGTATTGATCATAATTTTTGAGTAAGATTAAAAATAAGAATAGATGATGATTCAACTGGAGTTTAATTTTGCAAGAATAGGACTGAAGTATAAGACACTATAATGATATTAAGGGCCAGTGTCATTGAGGATTGCTTATTTAGATGTTGGATTTAGAGGTTTCTGCTATATTTGTTTTTATTCTATTGATTATGGCTGTGAAATCTATTAAGAACAAATCAGAGTTTGCAGTTTAAAATTTTGACCTTTCAGAAGTCTAAAAATTTCTCCATGGGAAGGAGGTGTAATGGAATTGTGTTAACCTTTCAAATAAATCCTCAAAGGCTTAACTTTATCACACCACCAGACAGACAAAAAAAAGTATTAATTTGAATCCCACAATGAAAACATAAATCTGAATGACTAAATCCTTATCTTTTTTTCCTGGACTTAAATACAACTGATGTCAAAAAATTATAATTCACCCAATTATATCGCACATTCATCAATTTAATCCACCATCTTCACACATAGTAAGTAGTCCGTTCTTCTTGGGTTAATTCTAAAGAAGAATCTCCCATTTAATCTAAAATTGGTTTAGCCATTTTCTGTTGTCACAAACATTTCTGAAATAGATCCCTTTTTTTGCCCCATTTACAATTTTCAATTTTAGTTAACTTGGGTATCTTCAATTCCCGCCCAAATCCACCTGTGACAGCACTTGCATGGAATGACACCCGTTTACCATGTCGCTGTGTTCAACCTCACTCCTCAGTGCCCGACCGTTCACCGTGTCTATCTTTTCTTGGTTTGCCCTTCAAAATGTGACACCTCACACTTGTCTGCATTAAATTCCATCTGCCCTTTCTCCAGCTGGTCCAGATCCTTCTGCAAGCTTTCCTGGCTGTCCACAACTCCACCGTTCTTGGTGTCACCTGCAAACTTGCTAATCCAATTTACCACATTATTGTTCCAGCACCTATCCCTGAGGCACAGCTCTCGTCACAGGCCTCCACAGAGGACATATGGATGGATGTTAAAATTCTCTGCTTTAAATAGGTATCTTCTAATTCTAAGACTGTCTTTTTATCCAAGGGAAACATTATTCACATCTACTGTCCAATCCTTTCAGCATTGGAAAGGTTTCTGAGATCTCCTCTCCTTCTTCTATACTCCAATGAAGAGTGGAGGTATATCATCCTGTTAAATCTCTGCTCTCTCTCCAACATCAGCACATCCTTTTTCAGATAAATTCGCAGTTCTCCAAATGAGGTCTCTCCCATGCCCCATCAACATCTCCTTACCCTTGAAACAAAGGCCAACAAAGAATTTGCTTTCATTTCCTGCCGATCCAACCTGGTGGTTACCCACTCACTATGTTTTCCTGAACGAGAACCCCCCCAAGTCCCTTGACACTTGAAATAATTACATGTAATTTATGTAACAAATTTGAAATTTTTGGAAAGATTTGGGAATCCTATTTATAAACTGTAGGAATTAAGTTGTAATCGCCCAACCTGAACCTTCTGACTCCTAAAATCAAGAAAATTTGTTAGATTTTTTTTTATAGCTTTTTAGTAATGTTTTTATAAATACTTTCCAGATGTTATCTTTCTTTTCTATTGGATTGTTGGGCAGGGGGAATTTAAAAAAAATACTATGTATTAATTTTTCATTCTCTTTGAATGAGAAATTTATATACGCATTTAATGCATGTGAAATTAAAATTTTCAAAGAGAAGCTTAACATAACGTAATACATTTTCCTTATTTTCAAGAGTTGTGGAGAGTGAGGAAGGTTTTCATGGACTACAAAAGGATTTGGACTGTTTGGAAAGATGGCAGATGGAGTTTAATGTAGGTAAGTGTGAGGTGCTTTATTTTGGGAAGAATAACCAAGACGTATGCAGTGAAGGGGAGGGCATTGAGGAACAGAGGGACCTTGGAGGAATGGTTCAATAGACAATAGGAGCAGGAGTAGGCCCTTCAGCCTGTCGAGCCTTCAGTGACCGCCATTTTACAGATCATGGCTGATCACTACTATCAGTACCCCATTCCAGCCTTATCCCCATAACCCTTTACTCCTTTGCCCACTAGAGTCTTATCTAACGCTCTTTTGAACATAATCAGCGAATCTGCCTCTTCCACCCTCTGTGGCAGAGCATTCCACAGATTCACACTTCTCTGGGTAAAAAAATGTTTTCTCATCTCCGTCCTAAAGGGCCTACCCTGTATTCTTAAACTATGCCCTCTAGTCCTCGTCTCCCCCATCACTGGGAACAAGTAATCCGACTTCACCCTGTCCATCCCCCTGATAATTTTGTATACCTCAATCATGTCCCCCCTCATCCTTCTAAACTCCATCGGATATAAGTTCAGTTTTTCTAGCCTTTCAGCATATGTCAACCCCGCCATCGCTGGAACTAACCTTGTAAATCTGCGCTGCACACCCACTATAGCTAGTATGTCCTTCCTCAAATTTGGAGACCAGTACTGGACGCAATACTCCAGGTGGGGTCTCACCAGGGCCCTGCACAACTGCAGAAGGGCGTCTCTGTTCCTATGCTCCAATCCCCTCTTTATGAAAGCCAACATGCTATTTGCCTTCTTCACAGCTTTCTGAACGTGCATGTTAGCCTTCAGTGACCGGTGAACAAGTACACCCAGATCCATTTGCTCCTCCCCACTCCCTAGCTTGTCTCCATTTAGAGAATACTCAGCTTTCCTATTATTGCCCCCAAAATGGATAACCTCTCATTTGCTCACATTGAACGTCATCTTCCATTCAGCAGCCCACACCCCCAACCTGTCCAAGTCCCTCTGCATTTTCCTGATATCACCCTCACACCCCACACCGCCACGCAGTTTAGTGTCATCTGCAAATTTGCTCATGTTATTAATCCCCTCATCCAAATCATTTACAGAAATTACAAACAACTGAGGACCCAATACCGATCCCTGCGGCACTCTACTCGTCACATCCTGCCATCCTGAAAAGGACCGGCTTACTCCAACCCTTTGTTTCCTATTTCTTAACCAATTTCCTATCCATGTCAGCACCTTACCTCCAATTCCATGCTCCCTGATCTTGCCCACTAGTCTTCCACTTCTCTATCTTATACTTACTCCCTTTGGATTTGATATTGCACTTGATTTCATTCGTTAGCCACGACTGCCATTTGCATCTCCTAGAGCCTTTCCGCCACTTTGGAATAAATTTGTCCTGAATCCTGTGGAAAATGTCCAAAAGCACCTGCCATTTTTCCCGAGTTGTCCTCCCAGCTAGTGTATCTTTCCATTTTATTTTGGCTAGCTCCTCCATCATAGCTGCATAATCCCCTTTATTTAACTGCAGTACAGATGCTTCCGACTTCCTTTCTTTTTCCCTTTCTTATTGCAGCTCAAAAATAACCATACCATGGTCACTATTCCCTAATGGCTCCCCTACATCGAGGTCACTTATTAACTCTGCGTCGCTGCACAGCACCAAGTCCAGAATTGACTTCCCCCTGGTAGGTTCCTCCACTAGCTGCTCCAAGAAAGTATCTCGTATTGGGTAGGACACGTAACAGCAGCATCGTATAATTCAAAAGCAAGAGGAGTAGCTATATTAATTAGTAAAAATGTGCCATTTAAAATAGAAGAGGAAATAATAGATCCAGCAGGGAGATATGTAATGATAAAATGTCAGATATATTCGGAGTTTTGGAATCTACTCAATGTATATTCACCTAACGAAGAAGATCAAAAGTTTATGCAAGATATCTTTTTGAAGGTAGCAGATACGCAAGGGAACATATTAATAGGAGGGGATTTCAACCTGAATTTGGATTCAAATATGGATAAAACTGGGGAAAAAAATTAACATAAAGAACAAAGTAACCAAATTTATAATTAAATCAATGGATGAAAGTATCTCGTAGACATTCAATAAACTCACTCTCTTGTGTTCCTGCCCCCGTCTGATTATCCCAGTCCACTTTCATGTTGAAGTCCCCCATAACTACCGTATTGCTACCACTTTGACATGCCACTCTTAATTCCTGATTTATACTTTAATATCTGAGCTACTTTTCGGAGGCCTGTAAATGACCCCCATTATGGTCCTCATGCCTTTACAATTTCTTAATTCTATCCATACAGACTCTACCCACGTGTTTCAATGTCTTTCCTTTCAAACGCCTGAATTTCTGTTGGTAAGAGTTACCCCACCCCCCCTTCCCAACTTTCTGTCTTTTCTATAGGACGTGTACCCGGGAACATTGATTTCCCAATCCATTCGTGGGAATTCGGTCGTGTCCACAGGAAAAAGGGAATCTCAGTGTTGGATGTGATGTCGTGTATGTTCTCTGCCAATCAATTTCTTAATTCTATCAAAACAGACTCTACCCACCTGTTTCAATGTCTTTCCTTTCAAATGCCTGAATTTTATTTCTTACCAACAGAGCTACCCCACCTCCTCTTCCCAACTTTCTGTCTTTTCTATAGGACGTGTACCCGGGAACATTGATTTCCCAATCCTGCCGTTCCCGCAGCCATGTCTCTGTAACTCCGACATCTCCTGTCCAAGCTGCAGATTGCAAGAGCTGTAAAGTGCTGCCACCGCCTGTTCACACCGAGTACTGCATGCATGAAGCGAGAGGGGGAGAGAGAGAGAGAGAGAGATCTAGGTATAATACCACCACCTGGTGTCCAGACTCGCAAACTACAGGATACATGATTTTTATTTTTCATGGGAGTGTTGGAGAATGAGAGGAGACTTGATTAAGGTTAACAAAATTGAGCAAGATGGATAATATGGAGCTCCAATGAACAGGGAGGTCTCACCTGTGAAGGAGCAAGTGTGAGATCTCCCAGTTCATTCTTGCTCGGGCAGTGGTGGCCAATTGCAAGACAGCTCCAATTAGGGGAAGAGAATATGCTGTTTCAGGTCATGGATTTGAAACGGTTTCCCCAGTTGTGCCATTCAGACTCAAGAGAGCAGATGCTTGCAGACAGGAAGGAAACCTAGTTTTATTGTGGAGAATTGCTTGTTTTTCGGGGTGAAGGTTGTTTGTGGTCTGAGATTCCTAAATACTTCACAATGGAAGCAGCAATTTTCCTTGTGCCCGATTGCTACATAGCGGGTAAAATGTCTCAAATCTATCGCTCAGCCAGGACTTTGGGTCATTGATTTGGAGAGAGAGTGATGGCTTGGCAATATTTATAGCATGGTGAGTCCAAAGCTCTCAAAGTGACAGTGTGGAAGGAGTTTGTCTGTTCTTTGTGTTTTCTGCCACCCTTGAGAACTTAAAAAGTGTCCGTGAATTGTGGTATTGGTGAGACACAAGCTTGTTTTGCCCTCTTTTTGTTCTGTATGTCTATAAAGTTTCAGTTTAGGGATAAAATGTCCAGACACTGTTCTGTTCAAAAGTCTAGTAACTAAATCAGATTCTCCCGAGTTCTTGTCATGGATATGTATCATGAAGCCTGTTTTGCAGCAGTCGTGTTGCATTAGAGGTGCACATACAATTTTCAAAAATAATGAGTTTGAAACCAGAAAAAGATCAGGTCGTGCCCAAAGGTTCATCCGTGCAGTTGAATTGAATTGATGCCCCCAGGACCAGAATGTGCACTTCCACCCCATGGTCTTGAGCTTCCCAATTCGCCAATGAACTTACGGCCCCCTTGAGCTGTGGAGTGTGGGAGGAAATCCACACAGACACCAAGAGAATGTAGAAACTTCTTGCAGTCAGTGCTCACTTGATCCATGACTCGTGCTGGAGAGGTGGGACTACTGTCCTGCCTTCATCTTGTGTCGGCTAATTTTTGTCTGATGGTGGATGGACGTCTGACATGATATTCCCTTGGCCTTGAGGCAAAGAAGAGTAGAAATTGCCAGGGCTCTGACAGAAATATTTAAAACCTGTTTATCCACGGGTGAGGTGCCAGAGGAATGGATGTAATCTAATGTTCCTTTGTTGAAAAACGGCTTCAAAAGCCAACCAAGTGAGCCTGACAGTGATAGGTTAATTATTGGAGGGTAATCAGAGAGTACCTCGAAAAGAATCTGTTCAAATAGCTGGCGTTGATCAACCATCACATAGAATACAGGAGTCGGGCAGTGAGGTTGAGACTAGACAAGATATTGGTGAGGCTCTTTTGTGAGTACTGTGTGCAGTTCTGGTCACCAAATGAGAGGAAAGCTATCAATAAAGTAGAGAGGGTGCAGAGAAGATTTACGTCAATGTTCCCTGGATATCAGCAACTAGATTACAAAGAAAGATTGAGCAAATGACATCTTTATTCTTTGGATTGTAGATGGTTGAGAGGGGATTTGATCGAAGTCTTTAAAATTACTAGGAGGATAGAACGAGTTGATGTGGAGAGACTTTTTTCATTGCGGGGAGCAGGGATTGAAACAGGAGGTAAAAGTTTGGAAGTAACATGAGGGGGAACTTCTTTACTCAGAGTGGTGGCTGAGTGGAGTGAGCTTCCGGGAAAAGTAGTGGCGGCAGGGTCCATTTTGTTATTTCAGGGAAAATTGGAGGGGAGGGTAATGCTGAGAGGTGGTACGAGAGGAGAGTATTTCGTTCAGTGCAGACAAGAAGGGCCAAATGACCTGTTTCTGTGCTGTAATTATTATAGGGTTAAAATGTGTGGCAGTAACTTGGAAGTCCGATGCGTATTTGGGAATGGGTCGATAGCCACACTGAAATAGGCCGTTGTATCCCACTTGAAATAATTACATTGAATTCACGGAACAAATTTGAATTTCTCTTTTGAAGATTTGGGATGTGTATTTACCAATTGTAGGAATTAAGTTGTAATCACCCAACACGAACTTTCTGACTCCTAAAACCAAGAAAAGCAAGATTTTATTTGAGAGTTTTGCTCAATTTTTATGAATGCTATCTAGATGTTTCCTCTCTTTATTGTTTTCTATTGGGCAGCTGTGAGAGGGGTTACTTTTTAAATCACTATGCATTAATTTTATCTTATTTTCAAATAAGAAATTTAAGTTTTTTAATGCAAATGTTAAATGAAATGTAAAAATGTTACAAATAAGATAAATGAAGAATTGTTTCAGGAACTGGCGATTTTCCACGAGTGCCGTGAACCCCAGGCAGCAGGAATGTGTGAACGAAACACAAAACTGGCCAGAAGAACTGAGGAAATACGGCTAAAAGTGCCCAAAAAGGTGCTGATGCCACCTTGATTTTAATGCAGGTGACACCGAGGAATGCGTTGGGGCAGAGATGGTCCATGGACAGCCAATACGGACGCCTTGGGGAACAAAGCCCGCACCACCAGTCGGGATGGATAATGGTGGGTAATGAATAAGCAAATATTAGAGACACTGATAGAGAGCGACACACATACCCAGACAGACAGACACACACACACACACACACAGACACACAGACACACACAGGAAGAGACAGAGAGAGACTCTGACAGCGAGAGAGAGACAGAGAGACACACACAGACGGAGACACACACAGACAGATAGAGAGACACACACAGATGGAGAGAGAGATACACAGAGACAGAGAGACACACATAGAGACAGAGAGAGACACACACACACACGACACAGAGAGACAACACACACACACGACACAGAGAGACACACACACACACACACAGACAGAGAGAGAGAGACACACACACACATACAGACACAGAGAGAGTCACACATTGAGACACAGAGGGAGAGACAGAAAGAGAGACACACACAGACAGTGACACACACAGAGAGAGAAAGACACACAAACAGACAGAGAGAGAGACACAGAGAGAGAGAGAGAGACACACACACACAGACCCACACAGAGAGAGACACAGACAGAGAGAGAGAGATAGAGAGAGAGACATGGACACAGAGAAACAGACAGAGAGACACAGACAGAGAGACACAGACAGAGAAACACACACACACACAGACACACACAGACACACAGACACAGAGAGAGACACAGACACAGAGAGACACACACACACTGAGACAGACACAGAGACAGATACAGAGACACAGACAGAGAGACACACACACATACCCAGACAGACAGACACACTCACACAGAGAGACAGATATATAGACACAGAGAGACAGATATACAGACACAGACACACAGAGAGACACATACAGACAGAGAGAGAGAGACTGACAGCGAGAGAGAGACACACAGACAGAGAGAGACACACAGACAGAGAGAGACACACAGACAGAGAGAGACACACACACACAGAGACAGACACAGATACAGAGACACAGACAGAGAGAGACACACACACATACCCAGACAGACAGACACACTCACACACAGACACAGAGAGACAGATATATAGACAAAGAGAGACAGATATACAGACACAGACACACAGAGAGACACATACAGACAGAGAAAGAGACACTGACAGCGAGAGAGAGACAGAGAGAGAGACACAGACAGAGAGAGACAGAGAGAGAGACACAGACAGAGAGAGACAGAGAGAGAGTCACAGACATACACACACAGAGACACACACAGACAGACACACACAGACAGAGAGAGACACACAGACACAGAGACACACAGAGAGACACAGAGTGACACAAAGAGAGACACAGATAGAGAGAGAGACACAGACAGAGAGAGAGACACAGACAGAGAGAGAGACACAGACAGACAGAGACACAGACAGAGAGACACAGAGAGAGAGAGAGAGAGACACAGAGAGATAGAGACACACACAGACTGACAGAGAGAGACCCCTTGGTTGTGCACTTAACTCCCTCATCTCTCCTGGCAGGATCTCATCACCTTTCCTACCCGTGGACCATGACATCTGTCTGCTCATCCTCCTTCCTGAGAATGGTGTGAACTCTACCCAAGAAACCCCACAGCAAAGAAAAGGGACCCTTCGGCCCTTCTCGTCCATGGTGAAATATCATTCTGCCAGTTTCATCGACCTGCACCCAGTCCCTAACCCTCCTGACTTCCCACATCCATGGATCTCTGCAATTGATTCTTAAAACGTAAGAGTTTGAATGTTAAATGGCAGACCATTGAGGAGTGTTGTCAAACAAAGGGATTGAGGAACTGTGGTACAGAACTGCCCAAAAGTGGAGTCCCTTGTAGAGATGGGGGGGTGGGGGGGAGTGAAGAAAGCTTCTGGTATTTTGGCCTTCAGAAGTGAGAGGATTGAGTGCAGGAGGTGGGAGGCCACGAGGAAGTTGGACGAGGCATGGGTGAGGCCAACTTGGGAACATTGTGTGCCGTTTGGGTGGCCGGAGGAGAGGAAGGATAGGAATGAGACAGCGCGTCGAGGAGAGTGACAAGAAGGTGGTCTGGCTTTCGGGGTTTGAGTTCCAGGGGAAGGTTGGACAGGCTGGGACTTTATTCCCTGGAGCGTCGAAGATTGAGGAAGATTTGAAAATTGTGAGGGGGGACGGATCGTGTCCATGGGGACAGGCTGTTTCCAAGGAGAGTGGGAGAGATTCAAAGAGGAGGACATGGATTGAGATTGAAGGGGGATTTTCTTCCCTCAGAGGGGGGTGGGAACGTGGAATGAGCTTTGGGCCAAGGTGGTGGAGGTGGGATGGACTGGAATCTTGGGGGGGAATGTGGGGCAGATCCTGGTGTGGAAATGTGCAGCCTGAAGGGGAGATGGACTGGAGGCCCGAGCCAGCTCTCGGACCCTTCCCCAGTGGGACGAGGTTCTCAGGAGAGAGGGGGCTCCAAAGGGCTGGACCTCGAGCCCTGGGGCTCCATCCAGGGGCTCGGGGTGGTGGAGAGGAGATCCCGAGGAGGGGTGGATCAAGCTCTCGCGAGAGCGACCCCTGGTGGCTGCCATGTTGTTGATCTTTCCCGCCTTTGGAGGAGTTGGTCGCGAGCGGGAGGGGGAGAGAGGTTCGTGTCGGTTCCTCACGGGCGGGAATCGGGGCATTTTGGGAGCGAGACCAGGGAGGACGGAGTTTCCACGGGTCGCCCTTTGGGTCTGGAGCGGCCGGAGCTCGGAGGGGAACGGGCAGGGGGATGGTTGTGAGGTGGGGCCGGGGTACCGTGAGGAAGTTTGGGTCGGGGTGGCGTTAGGGTGTGTGGTAGTCGGGGACCCGCGAGGCTGAAGGGGGGGGGGGTCGGGGTCCGTGAGGCTGTAGGGGGGAGGGGGATCCGCGAGGCTGAGGGGGCTCGGGGCCCGCGAGGCAGAGGGGGCTCGGGGCCCGCGAGGCAGAGGGGGGAGAGGGACGGGGACCCAGAAGGGTGAGGGGGTCGGGGACCCAGAAGGGTGAGGGGGTCGGGGACCCAGAAGGGTGAGGGGGTCGGGGACCCAGAAGGGTGAGGGGGTCGGGGACCCAGAAGGGTGAGGGGGTCGGGGACCCAGAAGGGTGAGGGGTTCGGGGACCCAGAAGGGTGAGGGGGGTCGAGGACCCAGAAGGGTGAGGGGGACCCGCCAGAGGGGTGTGGGATATCTGCAAGAGGAGTGAGGGACATGCAAGGCTGTGGGGGGCGGGGATCCTGCGAGGCTGAGGGGGGGGGGGA
This sequence comes from Narcine bancroftii, assembly GCF_036971445.1. Lineage (NCBI taxonomy): Eukaryota > Metazoa > Chordata > Chondrichthyes > Torpediniformes > Narcinidae > Narcine > Narcine bancroftii. The sequence goes on along the minus strand of NW_027211873.1, from coordinate 300,711 downwards.
TCCAGAAGGTTGAGGGACACGCAAGACTGAGGTACTCGTGGAACCAGAAGGGTGAGGGGAATGAGGACCCAGAAGGGTAATGGTGATCAGGACACAGAAGGGTGAGGGTGATCAGGACCCAGAAGGGTGAGGGTGATCAGGACCCAGAAGGGTGAGGGTGATCAGGACCCAGAAGGGTGAGGGTGATCTGGACCCAGAAGGGTGAGGGTGATCAGGACCCAGAAGGGTGAGGGTGATCAGGACCCAGAAGGGTGAGGGTGATCAGGACCCAGAAGGGTGAGGGTGATCAGGACCCAGAAGGGTGAGGGTGATCAGGACCCAGAAAGGTTAGGGGGGACGGGGACCCAAAAAGCTGAGAGGGGACAGGGACCCAGAAGGCTGACGGGGACCCAGAAGGCTGAGGGGGAAGTGGGGACCCAGAAGGCTGAGGGGGGAAGGGGACGGGGACCCAGAAGGTTGAGGAGGTACGGGGACCCAGAGGGCGGAGGGGGGGACCGGGACGTGGACCCAGAAGGCTGAGGGCACCTGCGAGGCTGAAGGTGGGGGTGGGAACCCGCGTGGTTTAGGGGATCCGTGTGGTTGAGGGGATCGGAGAACTGCGAGTGTGAGGGGGACCCGTGAGGGTGAGGGAGTCCCGGCCCCATGGATGGGAATGAGCAGGAAGGGGTGCTGGTCAGTGGGACGAGAATATCAGTTCACCACAGACTGTAAGCTTTCAGTTCTGTAATGAGACGTCATTAACTATGACACCGACAGCCCAACCCTCTTTCTCCCAGTTCCACTGCAGACATTGGAAGACGGTCCTCTTTAAAATAATCCAAATACCCCTTGGCGCGGACCCGCCGAAGCCACAGATTAGAATCTGCATCTCAGATGGTGAAGTCTTCAGATTTTTCTTTAAAATATTGTTTACATTGTAAAACCATTTGGAAAGTGCATTCACATATATTGTAATGTTCAAATCAAAAGGAAAAACTAGCACTAAGCAAGGTTCAAAAAAAAACACACAGGAATAAAGTGCCAGCATCCTGGAGATGGATTTCACAGTGACTAAGGACAAGATTTGTTCTTGTCTCTAGCTGTGCACACACGAGGATGAGAGCAGTGTTTGAGATGCTCTAGCCAGAAAGAATTCCAATCCATATCCCCTCGGTTTTATTCCTCGGGCTGACGGCAAGGTTCAGACTGAAATAGCAGAGGATGAGAATCCAGGCAAAAGGACAGAAGCCCAGACCAAGCAACAATTTGGGCAGAAGGATTTAGATCCACTGGTAGAGAGAGAGAGAGAGAGAGAGTGGAAGGATACTGTCAGAATGCCCATAGGATTTAACCTGCTTAAAAGCAGGTGGCACAAATCTGTGCAGAGGGGCACAATTTAAAGGCGATTGCAGATGTTTGATTGGGAAGCTGAAGGAATTCAGCCCATCAGAATGAAGTAAATGCAATATCCAGAGAGAAACCTTGGGCTTTTCTCTGGAGTGATGCAGGAAGCTCATAGAGTGAATGGATTTGAGGCAGAGCTTGGTGGAGGAGCAGGCAGTGCTGAGGAAACACAAGGCTGCTGAAGGACTTGTAGAAAGAGAACGTGCAGAAGGCTGCGGGTGCCTGGAGTGCATGGCCGGGCAGGATGGTGTAGTCTGGAATAATAGGGACCTTTAACATTTAGACAGGCACATTGATGCAAGAAAAATAGTGGGTTTACGGGTGTGAGGGGTGAAAGGTTCAGTTTGTAGTAGGTTTGATCAGTTGTCTTGTGACACCAATACCCCTGAGCAAAAAGCTCTGCAAAAGTTAAGACACCACCCAGGATATCTTAGGTAAAAACCCTCCACCATTGAGAACATTTGCAGGGAACGCTGCTGTCAGAGAGCAGCAGCAATCAAGGATCCACATCACCCGCTCTGTTCTCACTGCTCCCATCAGGAAAGAGGTATAGCCGGGTTCAGGAACAGCTGCTTCCCCTTCACCACCAGACTCAACACACATTCAGGGACCCATTTAAAGACTCTTCCTTTTGCACTTTGAATTTTTTCTCTCTCTATTGCAGTTTGTTTTCATATCCACATTTTCAGAGATTACATGTAGATGAGTCCAGTTGGGGAAACTTGGTTTTGGTCTATATAATGGTTACATTCATCCCCTTTTATTGTTCATTTATATTAGTGTCTGGGCCCCTATGTGGTCCAAGTACAGTTGACAGACCTTTACCAAAGGGTCACGTTTATGTGATTTTTTTTTCCCGTAGGTAACAGCAGTTCATTTCCACAGCCCAGCGTGCTATCGGACATCCAGTTGATCGTGATACATCTTTTCGCGAAGGCCAGTGCTATTTTTATAAATGAGATTAGATATTTGGTCAAGTTGTCGCTTGTTTCCATGAAGATATTGCTCCAGGTATCACGTGGAGGCCACTCCTGTGATCGTGGTTAATTTTTCTGCGCTTTCTTGCCAAAATGGCCTCACTTTCACGCACGACCACGTAGAAAAGTTTAATGAAGCTCATCATCCCATTGGCCTTCATTTCGGTTGAAGCACTGCATGCAGATTTTACAAAGCTGTCTGAAACCCTTTTTCCACGGGAATCCCAGTTCATTGGCCATGCAGTGTCTCAGGTTAGGAAGCCCTTGGTGCCATTTCCACTGGGACACAAGATTGCTTTTCCACTGAACACAACTCATCCCCGGGGAGCGGAGTGTTCTGCCTTCGACTGGAAACAGGTGATTCTCTGCTGTCTCTGTTCCACTGGTTTTACCATCAGGCCGACATCGGCAAACGCCGAGGATATGAGTAGGGTTAGAGGTGGCGTGAAATGACATCATTTGACACTGGCATTTGGACAGTGTCCCTTTTCCACTGGACCCTGTCCCAGTAAATTCCCGGGATTGGGCATGAGGGGCTGTACTTTTGAAGTTGAAACACTTTGCAGAGCAAAGTCTTGGAATTTAATTTCTTCAACTATGTACGCTATTCTGGCGCTCCATCCTGTAGGATGTAGGTGGTTCCTTTCATTGCACCTGAATCATTCCCTGACTAATCACAGAGCACTTCTGGTGTAGGGATTGCTTCAAGTGGAATTTGAGTTTGGGAGCATTTTGAAAACCACAGGTCTAAGTTATAGGGAAAGGTTAAGCAAGATTTTTATTCTGCGGAGCATAAAAGGTTGAGGTTGGATTGGGTTGAGGTATTTAAAATTATTGGGGTATAGATTTGAGGTGGGTTGAGAGAAAGGGGCAGAAGTTTAGAGGAAATGTGAGGGGGGACTTTCACTCAGAGTGGTGGGTGTGTGGAATGGACTTGCAGATGAAGTGGAGGAGGCAGGCTCAATATTAGCACTTAAGGAGAAGTGGGATATGTATTTGGACAGGAAAGGAATGGAGGGTCAAGGGGTGAGTGTAGGTCAATGGGATGAGGTAGGACAAAGTGTTCGGCGTGGACTCGAAGGGCCAAGTTGGCCTATTTCGATGCTGTAATAGTTAGAGAGGTAAAACGTGTATGTGAACATTTTGGGTCCAGTGACCATAGATTAGTTTCCAATCAATTATGGATAAGAGTGGGGTCTGCTGCAACAGCACCACTCAATCAATGCACCGGACACAGTTAATCAGGAAAGATGTTTATTCAGACTTGTTCCTCTCTTAGGTCTCTTGCCCACGACCTTACCAGAGAGAGGGGGATCTTTTTCTCTTCTATCCATTAGTGACTGGTGTCGCCCTCTATTCTGCTAATATTTCAAAACAGCACTGATCCCACGTTAAATGTTCCACTTGAAACCCAAACATGTTACAGACTAAACCAAGCCAGTCATCTTTGCTAAAATTAATGATGAGGGAGAAAATGAAGGGAACATAAAGCAAGGGAGTAACAGGGAGAGGATGCAGAAAATAATGCAGGCTGAATGAGAGGGGAAAGAAATCAGGCTTCAGATGATTAAGGAAGACGAGGCGAAAGAAGGAGACCCTAGGACACTGCCACCCTATGTTGAGAATGAGGACTCAAAAGATTCCTTGTGGGCAAGGCTATCTGCATGTGCTTCCCAGCAGCCACCGTGACCAGTCCTGCATCTCACTTGATTCAATAAAAGGTGGTTTCAGACTTGGCTCTGACGTAAACAATTTGCTCATTTTCAAACCAACTTTCCTCCCTCCGTCATTGACGGCCGTGACACTGTGCACGAGTGAGGAAGATGGGGTGAAAGATCTTGAACTGAAAGTTACCTGCAGTAATTGGAAAGCTGCCTTCAAGAGAGCTTCAATCATGTCAATGTTTCACCAGTTGTTGGACTTTACCAGCGATGAAACAGCGTCCCACTCCCACAGTGTTTCCTGTTACTAACTTGGACAGGAGTAAAAAAATGATTCACACAAAGAATTATAAACCAGGGGAAAGATATACTCTGAAAACAACAAGAAATGTTGTTCATATCCCACTGTGCTCCCGATAGAAGTCAAAATCCAATGGGCTTTATGAACTAAAACACAAATGGAACTTAACCCAAGATTATTCCCCCACCCCCTGTCCTATTAAATGTTGAATCCTGTTGTGTGAAGAAGGAGTTGCCTGGAACGTTAGCCCATCCCAGAAAGCTCACCAGACTTGGACTGCAGATCAACACTTAAGGATGACCAGCCGCAGCTTAATTTAATGCAATGCTTATTCCCCCCCCCCCAGCAAAAATCTTCAGCATTGCTTCATTGAAACTGGTCTAATTCCAAATAAGATCAGCAATACTTTCGGACCGAGTACAAAAGAGAGAGAGCTGAGGTACCTTCGAAACCCAGAACCAAATACATGCAGCATTCAGTGGCAGCTCTCCTTGCATCTAATCAAGCACTTTTGAGCCACTATGAACTCTTCCCAAGAGAATTCATCCAACCATCCATGAGTGCATTCCTGTCAACTCGAAAGCCGAGAGGGGATTTGGTAGAGTATTTAAAATTACAAGAAGGATGGATAGAGTTGATGTGGATAGGCAATTCCATTGCAAGTGGGAGAGATTGAAACAAGAGGTCTTGAGTTAAGAGGCAAAAGTTTTGAAGTAACGTGAGGGGGAATTTCTTGACTCAATGGTGGCTGAGTGGAGTGAGCTTCCGGGAGAAATAGTGGCAGCAGGGTCCATTTTGTCATTTAAGAGAAAATTGGAGGGGTGGGGAATGCAGAGAGGTGGTACTGGAGGAGAGTATTTAGTTCAGAGCAGACGAGAAAGGCCAAATGACCTGTTTCTGTGCTGTAATTGTTCTAGGGGTAAAATGTGTGGCAGTAACTTGGAAGCTCAACATGAACCTTCCGACTCCTAAAATCAAGAAATTTAAGATGTTAGATTTTATTTGAAAGGTTTGGTAAATTTTTATAAATACTATCCAGATGTTTTTTCTTTTTTTCTTTACATCAGGAAAAATTAAATGAAATGGTTCTTGCAGTCAAGAGCAAGAGAATTCCTCCAATCCAGCCCTTGCCCACAAACACCCCCCCCCCCCCCCCATTCTGGGATCAACCCATCAGCAGCGTCCACTTCAGAGACAAACCTCAGGCACAAACATCCCAAAACCATCATCCCAAGACAAGGGGTTAATTTTTTAAATCACTATGCATTCATTTGATGTTATTTCAAATAAAAAATTAGTTTTTAATGCATATGTGAAATTAAATAATTAAAAAAAAAATAAGATGAATGAAGAATTATTTCAGGAATTATCAATCATCCACTACTCCCATTAACCCCAGACACCAGTACTGAATGAAAAACTAAACTGGCCAGATTGACTGAGTAAACACAGCTAAAATTGGCCAAAAGGTGCTGATGCCATCATTGATTTAAATGCAAGAGACACTGAGGACTGCATTGGGACAGAGATGGTCCATGGACAGCCAATACGGATGCCTTGGGGAACAAAGCCCGCACTGCCAGTTGTGATGAATTAGATTATGACAAGCAAATATTAGATCCCCCCCCCCCCCCCACAGAGAGACCCAGCCTTGATTTTCATTTTTTATATTGATAGAGAGATCCCAGACATCACCAAATGTACCGAGACCCCACCGCATGTTATCAGTTAAAGGCAACGTATTCCTCTCTAATGGAACTTTTACTACCTCTATTACAGGAAACATCCTCCCTGCCTCATTTGCCATTGGAACGTTAGGCCCGCTTGTCGTCACAAGGCCAGAAAACGCTTGAGTCAGAATACTGATCATCGTTTGAGGAGTGACGAAGGAATTTGTGAGCACGATAAGAATCCTGTTTCACTCTGGTCTGAGATTGGATGGTGAGTCCTTAGCTACACATCCCTGCAACACACTCTCCTTCGCCAACAACTGCCTCACACTCCTATTCACCCCACCAGCTCTGTGCATTCCCCCTCATTCACCTGCGATTTTCCCCCCCACAAACCCCTGTTAACCTGCCACCTCCACTGAAGAGTGGGTGAACACACAAACCCCTTACAGACGGGGCCAGATTTGATCCAGAGTCATTGACTTAACAGGACCATAACACCACCTGTGGCATAAATATTCCCAAACCAATGCTCTAGGGCACTGGGAGAGCAAACAGCTCAAATTCTGCATTTGAGAAGTTTGAACTGCTGCACAACCATCAGGATCAAAGAAAACCCTAGTTTGCTTAGTTTTCAGCTGTCATAGACCACAAAAGGCTTCCAAACCAAAATTCAAAAGACAAGCCCCACAAACAAACAAATCTCTCATAAAGCTCTAACACTCCCCTATCTAGAGGTATCATCTCCTCAAACATCTCAATGCCACAGGTGAGAAAACTGTTTTAACTCCCACTCCAAATTAAAAAGGTGCTATTCCCTTAATTGCAGCTCTCTTGAAGGGCGGAGATGGGCCTTGTTTAAAGGGCCAGCCACAATTTACTGAGATATTTCACACCTGAATTAATTGTCCTCCTGATTCCAGCTCAGGGTTTAAAACAGCCCCACTCTAGTCACTTGCAGGTTTCAGGCAGAGATGAGGTGATGCTGCCATCAGAGGAAGGTAGGAAGCCTGGTTTTACTGTGGCTGCTTTTTCTGGGGTGGTTCTTTGAGTTGTTGGGGTGAAAGGAATCCGGTGTTTGTGGAAGCCCCTGCTTGTGGGTAGTTTGCAAACTGGTGTTCCATGTGGTTCGTGGGTATTGAGCCAGAGAAATGTGTTGTTTTAATGTGTGTGGTTTACGGTGCCTGCAACTTTAGCTCTTGTCTTGGGATGATGGTTTTGGGATGTTTGTGCCTGAGGTTTGGCTCTGAAGTTGTCGGACTCTGGCTTTCCCTTACTTTTAATTTAGTCTGTATGTGGTCTGAGTCCAGCGTGTTCTTTGAATGAAGTGATAGGAGAAGGTATTCGGTTCAACAGTCAATTTATTACCCAGCACAAGAATAAAACTTAACAGAGCTCTGGGTCAGTCGTTAGTTCATAGGTCACCTGCACAGTGAGCTATTCCCCAAGACTGACCCCTATTGTCCAGTTGGCTCAGTTTATATAGATCAACCTTATCATACAGAACAAAAGTTGGCTTCCTTTGCTAGATCTTTTTGCATAAGGGTTATCACAAGTCATCTCCTGTTTTGCAGATATCTGGGGTGTAGCGCTCCCATCTTAATCCTCCAGGCCAGACTATCCTGTTGTTTTGATCAGAAATTAATTCATCACCAGATATTTCTAATCACCATTCTGTTCCTGTCTGGCCAATTTCTGCTGTTCTCTTTAACACCTCCTCATGCCTTAATCTTCCTCCTAGACTGGTTTTCCATTCCCTTGGTTTCTTGCAGGCCATTCTTTGTTCTGGTCTGGCCTGTGTCTCCTGTGCTACTCACCACCTCCTTCAGTTGGAGCTTTCCTCCTAAATCGTTTTATGAATTTCCTCTCCCTGTATTTGGGAGCAGACAATTTTGCTCAGCCAACTTCGCTCCATGCTGTGATTGCCACTTAATCACATTCCTCTTTTTCCCTGAACCATGCAGTACATATCAACTTATTAATTAATCATTTCTTTCATAATGTTTTAACCCCTAGATTCCAACAAAGTGTAGGCTGCTGATGGTTTGATCCCAGAATTGGGGTGGGGAGGGGGGCGGGGGTGTTATTTGTGGGCAAGGGCTGGTTTGGAGGCTGCAGGGAATTCTTTTGCTCTTGACTGTAAGAAGCATTTCATTTAATTTTTACTGATGTAACCATCTTACCTTACGTGTGTGTAATATTGCACTATGTTACAGGACAGTCAGTCGAATTTTGATCTTGGCATGTTTAACAGAAAATGACAGTGACCCAGGTTCAAATCTGTCCCTTGTGTCAGGATTTTCCCCCCATCACCTTTTACAAAATGGCAAGGTGAACAGAGGCATTTGTGTGGGTCAGGGGTTTTTTTTTAATTAATTTTTAAGAGTTAGTTATATTCTTGTTAATTTTACAAGAATATAATTCAAATCCCGATACATGTGGTTGATTAATACAAATTGAGATCTACCCAGACCCACCCTCTCCACATCCCATATGAGGGACCAGAGATCTTCAACAGATGTTTTATTTAACCATAATATTGTGAATATTTCAAAACCTCACTTCAACCCACCTTTAGGAAATGTGGGCTCCAAAGATAGAATGTTCATCTCGTGAACGATACATTATTTTCTTGTGGTGAACAGTTCCGAACCTCAGCCAGTTTGCAAGATATGGCCACGCACTTTCTAGCTGTACAATTTGCAGCAATTTAAACCTGGTAAATATTCAGTTCTAATTTAAATTTAATTCCTTAACATCTCTTTCTCATGGATCCTGTGGGAATTTTTAAAAAAATACTTATTTCAACCAAGCTGCCCAACTTTAGGACATTGCCAAGTCAAATGCAGAAAAGTACAAATGACTTGTTAACATTTGAAACAAATCCGATTCCATGTATTTTCTTTTGAGGTGTCTGGTGAATAAAATTGTATTGAACCAGTCTATCTCATTTATAACGATCAGTCCATTTTCTATGTTCAAATCTCCATCCCATCTTTGCCTCAGTTTATGAATTCCTAATTTCTCAGCTTTTGCAGTCATTTCTACATTACTGAATAAATTTATATTCCCATGACCTGTTTCAGATGGTCAGGGCTTGTTATGACCTGTTACTGTTCTATCTGCCACTGTATTTTACATTTTGCATATCCTCTTCCTAAAGACAAGGAAAGGACTTCTTGTTGGTCATCTAATCTCATGTACCAGTTAGGGTTAGGGAACACAAAAAAATCAACAGGAGTCTGGAAGAGTTGCTCACAGTTCTCGTTAGTAATCATTCTCTGCCTGCCTGATTTCTGGTTTCCAATTTACCCAAATGTCTGAATTTCATAGCAGTCTTAAATTCTTCACTTCAAAGCAGAAACAATACCATTCAGGGTCTGAGTGGTGCTGGGGGCTTATTGCAGCCTTTGGATCAGGTCTAACAATTTGCACCATTGTTTTGAAGATCAGGCAGGCATTTGGATATGTATGGCTCAGTAGAGGAGGTGAGAATTGATCCCTGTCTGGAATGTGCTTTTTAACTCTCTTTCCCAGCTTTCTGGCAAAGTCTGTGTGATGGTTTCTTCATCATAATTCCCAGAAGAAGATATTCTACAGCTAATATTCCACACACTTCACCAAATGAGGCTAGTTGTGGGAAAAAGAAGTTCCTGTCTGTTTGGATGGACAGTTTAAGGGTGAAAAAATGACCTGATGTCCACATATAGTAACTCAACCAAATTCTGTAAGGACACAAATGCTGGAGAAGCTCATCTGATCAAGCAGTGAACCTTTATAGAGTACAGATACTCGTAGCCCTGTTAAAAGGCACAAGCCTGAAACTCTGGTTGTGTATCTTTTTTTAAACTTTATTTATGAACATATAAAATACATAGTAAACAAAATAAACCAACCAACCTCCCAAAAAAAACTATATTCCATCCCCCCTCCCCATAATTACCCCCCCCAAACTCCCTCGACTGAGGGAGAGAAAAATCATATCAATTCGTTGCGGCAGAATGAAAACACCAAACCTAATTTTCCACGTCATCGCAATGCATTTACTGGCCACTGCTAATACTAACTGAATAACCTCAATTTGAGGTTTATCCATTCTTAATCCCGTTGATCAAGTTGTAATATACCGCATTAGAAAAAGCAGTGGATCGAACATAAAAAGAGTTTCTTTAAAGTAGTTTCAAATAAATCCTCAAAGGCTTAACTTTATCACACAACCAGACAGACAAAAAAAAGTATTAATTTGAATCCCACAATGAAAACATTAGTCTGAATTACTAAATCCTTATCTTTTTTTCCTGGAGTTAAATACAACTGATGTAAAATAAAATTATAATTCACCCAATTATATCACACATTCATCAATTTAATCCACCATCTTCACACATAGTAAGTAGTCCGTTCTTCTTGGGTTAATTCTAAAGAAGAATCTCTCATTTAATCTAAAGTTGGTTTAGCCATTTTCTGTTGTCACAATCATTTCTGAAATAGATCCCTTTTTTTGCCCCATTTACAATTTTCAATTTTAGTTAACTTGGGTATCTTCAATTCTCGCCCAAATCCACCTGTGACAGCACTTACATGGAATGACACCCGTTTACCATGTCCCTCTGTTCAACCTCACTCCTCAGTGCCCGACCGTTCACCGTGTCTATCTTTTCTTGGTTTGCCCTTCAAAATGTGACACCTCACACTTGTCTGCATTAAATTCCATCTGCCCTTTCTCCAGCTGGTCCAGATCCTTCTGCAAGATTTCTTGGCTGTCCACAACTCCTCCGTTCTTGGTGTCACCTGCCAACTTGCTAATCCAATTCACCACATTATTGTTCCAGCACCTATCCCTGAGGCACATCTCTCATCACAGGCCTCCAGTCTGAAGAGCAATTGGTCTCACCAACTCACTGGCTTCTCCTGCACAGCCGTTGTTTCACATCCAAAATACAGAGGACATATGGATGGATGTTAAAATTCTCAAAGGTACATTAGTTAAAATGGTGTCAAATCACAAGGAACAGAAGTTGGCCATTCAGCCCACTGTGTCTGCTATCCCCTGATCTAAACAGTTCTCGCCTCTCATTCCAAGTTATGGCTTTTTCCCCTGATCCCTTGATACCCTGACTCATTAAACATCTATTAATTCCGCCCCCCCCCCCCACCACTTAAACTCTCTCAACAATCCAGCAACAAATTCCATGACCTTCTGGTGAAATAAATTTCTCATCTGCTTTAAATAGGTACCTTCCAATTCTAAGACAATGTCTTTTTATCCAAGGGAAACATTATTCACATCTACTGTCCAATCCTTTCAGCGTTGGAAATGTTTCTGAAATCTCCTCTCCTTCTTCTATACTCCAATGAAGAGTGGAGATATATCATCCTGGTAAATCTCTGCTCTCTCTCCAACATCAGCACATCCTTTTTAAGATAGACTTCGCAGTTCTCCAAATGAGGTCTCTCCCATGCCCCATCAACACCTCCCTACCCTTGAAACAAAGGCCAACATAGAATTTGCTTTCTTTTCCTGCCGATCCAACCTGGTGGTTACCAACTCACTATGTTTTCCTGAACGAGAACCCCCCCAAGTCCCTTGACACTTGAAATAATTACATGTAATTTACGTAACAAATTTGAAATTTTTGGAAAGATTTGGGAATCCTATTTATAAACTGTAGGAATTAAGTTGTAATCGCCCAACCTGAACCTTCTGACTCCTAAAATCAAGAAAATTTGTTAGATTTTATTTGATAGTTTTTTAGTAATTTTTTTATAAATACTTTCCAGATGTTATCTTTCTTTTCTTTTGGGTTGTTGGGCAGGGGGAATAAAAAAAAATGCTATGTATTAATTTTTCATTATCTTTGAATGAGAAATTTACGTACGCATTTAATGCATGTGAAATTAAAATTTTCAAAGAGAAGCTTAACATAACGTAATACATTTTGCTTATTTTCAAGAGTTGTGGAGAGTGAGGAGGGTTTTCATGGAGTACAAAAGGATTTGGACTGTTTGGAAAGATGGCAGATGGAGTTTAATGTAGGTAAGTGTGAGGGGCTTTATTTTGGTAAGAATAACCAAGACGTATGCAGTGAAGGGGAGGGCATTGAGGAACAGAGGGATCTTGGAAGAATGGTTCAATAGACAATAGGAGCAGGAGTAGGCCCTTCTGCCTGTCGAGCCTTCAGTGACCGCCATTTCACAGGTCATGGCTGATCACTACTATCAGTACCCCTTTCCAGCCTTATCCCCATAACCCTGAAATCCTTTGCCCACAAGAGTCTTATCTAACTCTCTTTTGAACATAATCAGCGAATCTGCCTCTACCACCCTCTGCGGCAGAGCATTCCACAGATTCACACTTCTCTGGGTAAAACAATGTTTTCTCATCTCCGTCCTAAAGGGCCTACCCTGTATTCTTAAACTATGCCCTCTAGTCCTCGTCTCTCCCATCACTGGGAACAAGTAATCTGACTTCACCCTGTCCATCCCCCTGATAATTTTGTATACCTCAATCATGTCCCCCCTCATCCTTCTAAACTCCATCAGATACAAGTCTAGTTTTTCTAGCCTTTCAGCATATGTCAACCCCGCCATCGCTGGAACTAACCTTGTAAATCTGCGCTGCACATCCTCTATAGCTAGTATGTCCTTCCTCAAAATTGGAGACCAGTACTGGGTGCAATACTCCAGGTGGGGTCTCACCAGGGCCCTGTACAACTGCAGAAGGGCGTCTCTGTTCCTATACTCCAATCCGCTCTTTATGAAAGCCAACATGCCATTTGCCCATTTCACAGCTTTCTGAACGTGCATGTTAGCCTTCAGTGACCGGTGAACAAGTACACCCAGATCCATTTGCTCCTCCCCACTCCCTAGCTTGTCTCCATTTAAATAATACTCAGCTTTCCTATTATTGCCCCCAAAATGGTTAACCTCACATTTGCTCACATTTAACGTGATCTTCCATTCAGCAGCCCACACCCCCAACCTGTCCAAGTCCCTCTGCATTTTCCTGACATCCTCCTCACACCCCACACCGCCACCCCGTTTAGTGTCATCTGCAAATCTGCTCATGTTATTAATAATCCCCTCATCCAAATCATTTACATAATTTACAAACAACTGAGGACCCAATACCGATTCCTGCGGCAATCAACTCGTCACATCCTGCCATCCTGAAAAAGACCCGCTTACTCCAACCCTTTGTTTCCTATTTCTTAACCAATTTCCTATCCATGTCAGCACCTTACCTCCAATTCCATGCTCCCTGATCTTGCCCACTAGTCTCCCGTGCGGTACCTTATCAAAGGCCTTCTGGAAGTCCAAATACACCACATCCACTGGCTCTCCCAAGTCCACCCTCTTTGTCACATCCTCGAAAAATTCCAGAAGGTTAGTCAAGCATGACTTACCCTTAAGGAATCCATGCTGACTAGCCCTTATACTATTATTTCTGCCTAAGTGTTCTGCTATTACTCCTTTTATGATAGATTCCAATATCTTCCCCACCACTGACATCAGGCTGACCGGTCTATAATTTCCCGTTTTCTCCCTCCCTCCCTTCTTAAAAATCGGCACCACATCAGCCACTCTCCAATCCTCAGGGACCTCCCCCGAATCTATGGAACTTTGGAAAATGTCGACCAGTGCCTCCACAATTTCCATAGCAACTTCTTTAAGCACCCTGGGATGCAGCCCATCAGGCCCTGGGGATTTATCAGCCCTCAGTCCCAACAATTTACTCACAACCTCCTCCTTCTAGATCTGGATATCCATTAGATCCCCTACTTCCCCAGGAAAGTTCCCCAAGTCTCTTGATACCGCATGACCACTACCCCCTAACTGACCATAACCTATATCCTCCTTGGTGAAGACAGATGCAAAGTATTTGTTAAATTCCTCAGCTAACTCCTTGTTTCCGTTAATAATTCCACCCTTTTCCATTCTTAATGGGCCAATTTTAGACTGAACCAATTTCTTCCTCTTCACATATTTAAAAAAGCTTTTGCTATCCTCCATTATATTATTTGCTAATTTCCTCTCGTAGTTCATTTTCCCCTCTCTTATGACTTTCTTAGTTACCCTCTGATGCTCTTTGAAGGTTTCCCAATCCTCTAGCTTCCCACTCCACTTCGCTATCTTATACTTACTCCCTTTGGATTTGATATTGCACTTGATTTCATTAGTTAGCCACGGCTGCCATTTGCATCTCCTAGATACTTTCCTCCACTTTGGAATAAATTTGTCTTGAATCCTGTAAAAAAATGTCCAAAAATACCTGCCATTTTCTCCAGTTGTCCTCCCAGCTAGTGTATCTTTCCATTTTATTTTGGCTAGCTCCTCCCTCATAGCTGCATAATCCCCTTTATTTAACTGCAGTACAGATGCTTCCGACTTCCTTTCTTTTTCCCTTTCTAATTGCAGCTCAAAAGTAACCATACCATGCTCACTATTCCCTAATGGCTCTCCTACATCGAAGTCACTTATTAACTCTGCGTTGCTGCACAGCACCAAGTCCAGAATCGACTTCCCCATGCTATGTTCCTCCACTAGCTGCTCAAAGAAAGTATCTCGTAGACATTCAATAAACTCACTCATGTGTTCCTGCCCCCGTCTGAATATCCCAGTCCACCTTCATGTTGAAGTCCCCCATAACTAATGTATTGCTACCACTTTGACATGCCACTGTTAATTCCTGATTTATACTTCTACCGAGATCTGAGTTAATTTTCGGAGGCCTGTAAATGACCCCCATTATGGTCTCATGCCTTTACAATTTCTTAATTCTATCCAAACAGACTCTACCCACCTGTTTCAATGTCTTTCCTTTCAAACGCCTGAATTTCATTTCTTACCAACAGAGATACCCCACCTCTTCTTCCTAACTTTCTGTCTTTTCTATAGGACTGTCTTGGGTAAACTTGTACCTTTCACTTTGTTCGTTTTAGATTGGTCACAGTGTTTGAGCTACCGAAAGAAAATAGAGACACACACCGAGAGCAGTTCAGTCTACACAAATGTTTATTCCAAATATAAAGCAGGTTTCAAACTACAATATGCAAGCCTGCCTAATCATACTTAACAACGCCTGGACTGGTCCCAACTGCCGAAGCGAGGCAATGACGGCACACTTGTAGTAGGCTGCCTGGGCGCCGGTAGCAGCTCCTTCACCTCCCCCGACCGGGACGTTGCTCGGACTCTAGCTGTTCTTCCTTCTTGACAAGGGATGTTCCCATCCCTCGGAGAGTCTAAACTTCAGCAGCAGGACCACAGACTTTTATACCCCAAAAACAATTAATCATGCACCCACTCCCTCTAACATTTGTCAGTCAAAATCAAAGCTGAGCATACTATTCTACAATTTAGAAGATTGATTATTATGGAACCAGGATGCTATGATTTCCTGGTTTATCTCGTAGATACAAGGACTCATTACAACTTCTTGAGCAAGACACGTTGTGACCAATACGTCAATTTCAGAGTGTCGTATTTGACAACTGCTTTCCCTGGGCCTCACGGTGGAATTCCATTTCAAAGTGTATCTTCAGATAAATCCCCATGGCTGAGTTTAATTACATCTGCTAATTCTGAAAGTAAGGTGACCTGAGTTTGGCCCCAGTGTTGTCAGTTTCACATAAGCAAGGAAGCATCTGAGCACATGGTTTTAACCCTCCATTACAAGGACGTGTACCCGGGAACATTGATTTCCCAATCCCGCCTTTCCCGCAGCCATGTCTCCGTAACTCCGACAACCTCCCATTGCCATTCGCGCCTCAAGCTCATCCCTTTTATTCCTTACACTCAGTGCATTCATACACAATACCTTGATACCATATCTCCATTCTCCCTCCATCTTTGTTCTCGATGCACTTGCCCCTACTCTCCTATCACTTTTAGTTCCCTTTTTCCTAACTGTTTCACCGTCTAACAGAACCACTCCTATATTCACTCTCCTATCTGCTTCCCTATCAGTCCTGTTCCCTTCCCCCTACCAAATTCGTTTTAAATTTGAAGGTGGATTCCAATGGAGATAGAAGGCTTTGGGTACGCTGGCCTTTATAAATCATAGCATGGCATATAGGATCTGGGGAGGTGATGTTCAAAGTGTTGGTGAGGCCAAGTTTGGAGTATTGTATGCCTTTCTGGTCCCCAAATTATAGGAAGGATATCAATAAGGTAGAGAGAGTGCAAAGAAGTTTGACGAAAATGTTGCCTGGATTGCAGTATTTTGGATACGTAGAAAGATTGAGTAGACTGGGACTTCATTCATTGGAGCGTAGAGGGTTGAGCGGGGATTTGATAGAGGTATTTAAAATTATCAAGGGAATAGATAGAGTAGCTGTGAATAGGCTCTTTCCCCTAAGGGGAGCAGAGATTGGAACAAGGGGTCAAAAGTTAAGTGGCAAAACTTGAGAAGTAATACAAGAGGATGCTCCTTCACTCAGAGTGGTGGCTGAGTGGAATGATCTACTGGAAGAAGTTGCGCCAGGGTCAATTCTGTCATTTAAGATGAGGTTATATGAGTACATGGATGTGAGGGGGTGGGGGGTTATGGTCAAGGGAAGTAGGTAGGTGGAACTCGTGGAGTTTCACATAAATCGGTGCTTGAGGTGCCATGAGCAAGTTGGCGCTTTCTTGCACTCGACTTGATTACGTGAAACCTTTCTGGGATAGAATCAAGGAACTTATTAAAATTTAAACTTTCACTT
Organism: Narcine bancroftii; assembly: GCF_036971445.1. Classification (NCBI taxonomy): domain Eukaryota; kingdom Metazoa; phylum Chordata; class Chondrichthyes; order Torpediniformes; family Narcinidae; genus Narcine; species Narcine bancroftii. The sequence continues at coordinate 284,016 of NW_027211873.1, read as the reverse complement.
GATCCTAAGGTATTTTTATTGGGTTATATGAAGAAATTGAGTTTAGAATTAAAATTAGATGAGTCTCAAATTGCTCTTTGAGATTGGCTTTAGCTGGGGCTAGAAAATGACGAGTATTCAATGGTGGCATTCGGAAAGGAGGTCTTGTATTCCATTAGAAAAGATAACGTATAATACAAGCCTCCTCTACCAGTGGAAATATTAAACAGGCAGAATACTATTCATAGTCTGAAAATGAGAGGTTATCCGTATAAAAGAGATCAGGAAGAACTTCTTTAGCCAGAGGGTCGTGGATGTGTGGAACTCACTGCGGCATACAGCAGTGGAAGCCAGATCGCTGGGAGTATTTTAAAAAGAACGACAAATATCTCATTAGTGAGGGCATCAAGGGATTATGGGGGAAAGGCCAAAAATGAGAACTAGTGTAGAGTAGCTTAGTGTAGATTTATGGAACAGACTCGATGGGCCTAGTGGCCTGGTTCTGTTCCTTTGTCTGTGATCACTAATGGAGTAACTTCAGAAATGTACAGAAAAAAAGCTCCTAAATTAGAAATTCATAAATCAAGATTAAAATGGGAATCTGATTTGAAAGTTAAAATATGAAAATCATTAAGTACAACTAAAATTATTAATGTCAGGTCGAGACTGGCACAATATAATCTTTTTCACATCGATTATACTTGAAACCCAATTAAAATAAATTTAATTTGACATTATCAGATTTGTCTTGGATGTAATAAAGTAGGTTCTTTTATGTGGATAAATGTGAGGTGATCCACTTTGGAGGCAAGAACAGGAAAGAGGACTATTATCTCAACGGTATCTGTTCAGGAAATGCAGAGAGACTTGGGTGTTGCTGTGCATCAGTCGTTGAAAGTGGGCATGCAGGTGCAACAGGCGGTGAGGAAGGCATTCATAGCAAGAGGATTTGAGTACAGAGATCCTGCTGCAGCCATACACGGCCTTGGTGAGACCACACCTGCAATACTGCGTGCCGTTTTGGCCTCTTTAATCCGAGGAAGGACATCCTCGCCGTGGAGTGGGTGCAGAGAAGATTCACTAGACTGATACCATTGAAGGAAGGACTTGCAGATGAAGAAAGGTTGGATAGACTAGGCTTTTATTCTCTGGAATTTAGGAAATTGAAGGGGGATCTTATAGAAACAAAATTCTAAAGGGTTTAGACAGACTAGATGCGGGTAGGTTGTTTGCAATGCTGGGAAAAACAGAACCAGGGGTTACAGTTTAAGGATAACCATACTATAACCATATAACCATTTACGGAGCGGAAACAGGCCATGTTGGCCTTTCGAGTCCGCACCAGTTCACTGATTTTATGCGCCCTCTTCAGGCATTGGGGGAAGGTTTTCAGGACCGAGATGAGGAAAGATTTCCTCTCTTGGAGGATGATGGATCTATGGAATTCTTTGCTACAGAAAGTAGTTGAGGCTGGTTCCTTGTCAATGTTCAAGAGTAGGTTAGAATTGGCCCTGGTGGCTAAGGGGATCAGGAGGTATGGAGAGAAGGCAGGAACTGGGTACTGATCAGCCATGATCGTATTGAATGGCAGGGTAGGTTTGAAGGGCCAAATGGCCGAATCCTGCACCTATTTTTCTATGTTTATATATTCTACTTGGGTTTGTCCAAAATATATACATTTTGGTCCAAAATTAAAATTTTGAACACTCCCAATGGATCCTAGAATATTTTTCCTGGAAGAGACTAAAAATATTTGGATTAAACGGGATTTTTACAGGTTGCTTTAGCTGGTTCATATTTGGAGGACCAAGTCACCAAATTGCAGAATCCATGTGATTGAAGAAGTGCAGAGATTGGTTAGGATATTGCTGGGACTTGAAGGTGAACCCACCAGGGCCTACAGCTGGTCCTCAATGTTGTCGACACATTCTTGGAAAGTGTGACTTGAAGTGAAATGAAGGTTTTACCATGGGCTCAATGATCAAAAATAAGAGAAGTTCCTATTGGGCGATCCTGTCTCTCAATCCACCACAATCTCTGAACCTCTGAATTGTAGTTGTGGCCTCCCCATTCTTTTCTGAGCTGAGACCAATATTGACGTTTAGGTCATGGTTGCAGATGGGTTGGAAATACTGAAGAAGTTTCCTCTTGCCTTACTCAGTTGCAGTGTCCATACTGGATGGGTAACCCTGGCCATTGATCAGCAGATCCAGAGAACACAGCACAGTACAGGCCCTTCAGGCCTTGATGTTGTTCTAGCCCATATATTCACTCCTTAAATATAATGTACTAAACCAATGGTTCTCAACCTTTTTCCTTGCACTCACATACCACTTTTAGTGGTAAGTGGGTGGAAAGAAAGTTCAAACCCTATTTTAAAATAATCATATGAACAATCTAGAACCGTCATTCTCAAGCTTCCCTTCCCACTCACCTACCACATGAAGCAATCCCTTAATGTTCAGAGATTACTTAAGGTGGTAGGTGAGTGAGAAGATGAAGGTTGAGAACCTCTTTCTGCAGGCAAACTAATTCTGAATCCACACAACCAAGGTTCCACAGATCCTTTGCCTCATGACTATCAGAATGAATCTACCCTGGGCAACCCTGTCAAAGGCCTCACTAAAATCCACACACCCCACATCCACTCCCCTGCCCTTCATTTCTTATTTCATTGTTTTCAAACACTTTCTTTCCCCCCCATTCATGAGTCATCCCTGACTAATCACGGAACCAACAGTCAAAGGACAAGGCCAGTGCCATTTTTATAAATGAGATTTGATATTTGCTTAAGTTGTCGTTTGTTTCCATGAAATTACCTCAAAGATACTCCTGTGATCGCGGTTCGTTTTACTGCGCTTTTTTGGCCAAAATGGCCACACTTTCACACACGACCACGCGGTACATAGAAAGATTAATGATGCCTAGCGTCCCATTGGCCTGAAATATTCCATTAAATTTTATTAAAATTTTCAAAGAAAAGCTTAACATAACGTTATACATTTTGCTTATTTTCAAGTTGTGGAGAGTGAGGAGGGTTTTCATGGATTAAAAAAGGATTTTGACTGGAAAGATGGCAGATGGAGTTTAATGTAGGTAAGTGTGAGGTGCTTTATGTTGGGAAGAATAGCCAAAACGTATGCAGTGAAGGGGAGGGCATTGAGTAACAGAGGGATCTTGGAGGAATGGTTCAATAGACAATAAGAGCTGGAGTAGGCCCTTCGGCCTGTCGAGCCAGCACCGCCATTTTACAGATCATGGCTGATCACTACTATCAGTACCCCTTTCCAGCCTTATCCCCATAACCCTTAACTCCTTTGCCCACTAGAGTCTTTTCTAACTCTCTTTTGAACATAATTAGCGAATCTGCCTCTACCACCCTCTGTGGCAGAGCATTCCACAGATTCACACCTCTCTGGGTAAAAAAATGTTTTCTCATCTCCGTCCTAAAGGACCTACCCTGTATTCTTAAACTATGCCCTCTAGTCCTCGTCTCCCCCATCACTGGGAACAAGTAATCCGACTTCACCCTGTCTGTGCCCCTGATAATTTTGTATACCTCAATCATGTCCCCCCTCATCCTTCTAAACTCCATCGGATACGTCCAATTTTCTAGCCTTTCAGCATATGTCAACCCCGCCATCCCTGGAACTAACCTTGTAAATCTGCTCTGCACATCCTCTATAGCTAGTATGTCCTTCCTCAAAATTGGAGACCAGAACTGGACACAATACTCCAGGTGGGGTCTCACCAGGGCCCTGCAGAACTGCAGAAGGGCGTCTCTGTTCCTATACTCCAATCCCCTCTTTATGAAAGCCAACATGCCATTTTCCTTCTTCACAGCTTTCTGAACGTGCATGTTAGCCTTCAGTGACCGGTGAACAAGTACACCCAGATCCATTTGCTCCTTCCCACTCCCTAGCCTGTCTCCATTTAAATAATACTCAGCTTTCCTATTATTGCCCCCAAAATGGATAACCTCACATTTGCTCACATTGAACGTCATCTTCCATTCAGCAGCCCACACCCCCAACCAGTCCAAGTCCCTCTGCATTTTCCTGACATCCTCCTCACACCCCACACCGCCACCCAGTTTAGTGTCATCTGCAAATCTGCTCATGTTATTAATAATCCCCTCATCCAAATCATTTACATAAATTACAAACAACTGAGGACCCAATACCGATCCCTGCGGCACTCCACTCGTCACATGCTGCCATCCTGAAAAAGACCCGCTTACTCCAACCCTTTATTTCCTATTTCTTAACCAATTTCCTATCCATGTCAGCACCTTACCTCCAATACCATGCTCCCTGATCTTGCCCAATAGTCTCCCGTGTGGTACCTTATTAAAGGCCTTCTGGAAGTCCAAATACACCACATCCACTGGCTCTCCCAAGTCCACCCTCTTTGTCACATCCTCGAAAAATTCTAGAAGGTTAGTCAAGCATCACTTACCCGTAAGGAATCCATGCTGACTAGCCCTTATACTATTATTTCTGCCTAAGTGTTCTGCTATTACTCCTTTTATGATAGATTCCAATATCTTCCCCACCACTGACGTCAGGCTGACCGGTCTATAATTTTTCTCCCTCCCTCCCTTCTTAAAAATCGGCACCACATCAGCCACTCTCCAATCCTCAGGGACCTCCCCCGAATCTATGGAACTTTGGAAAATGTCGACCAGTGCCTCCACAATTTCCATAGCAACTTCTGGGATGCAGCCCATCAGGCCCTGGGGATTTATCAGCCCTCAGTCCCAACAATTTACTCACAACCTCCTGCTTCTAGATCCGGATATCCATTAGATCCCCTACTACCCCAGTAAAGATCCCCAAGTCTCTTGACTTATATCCTCCTTGGTGAAGACAGATGCAAAGTATTTGTTAAATTCCTCAGCCAACTCCTTGTTTCCGGTAATAATTCCAGCCTTTTCCATTCTTAATGGACCAATTTTAAACCGAACCAATTTCTTCCTCTTCACATATTTAAAAAAGCTTTTGCTATCCTCCATTATATTATTTGCTAATTTCCTCTCGTACTTCATTTTCCCCTCTCTTATGACTTTCTTAGTTACCCTCTGATGCTCTTTGAAGGTTTCCCAATCCTCTAGCTTCCCACTCCGCTTCGCTCTCTTATACTTACTCCCTTTGGATTTGATAGTGCACTTGATTTCATTAGTTAGCCACGGCTGCCATTTGCATCTCCTAGAGCCTTTCCTCCACTTTGGAATAAATTTGTCTTGAATCCTGTAAAAAATGTCCAAAAATACCTGCCATTTTCCCCAGTTGTCCTCCCAGCTAGTGTAACTTTCCATTTTATTTTGGCTAGCTCCTCCCTCATAGCTGCATAATCCCCTTTATTTAACTGCAGTACAGATGCTTCCGACTTCCTTTCCTTTTCCCTTTCTAATTGCAGCTCAAAAGTAACCATACCATGGTCACTATTCCCTATGGTTCCCCTACATCGAGGTCACTTATTAACTCTGCGTCGCTGCACAGCACCAAGTCCAGAATCGACTTCCCCCTGGTAGGTTCCTCCACTAGCTGATCCAAGAAAGTATCTCGTAGACATTCAATAAACTCACTGTCTTGTGTTCCTGCCCCCGTCTGATTATCCCAGTCCACCTTCATGTTGAAGTCCCCCATAACTACCGTATTGCTACCACTTTGACATGCCACTCTTAATTCCTGATTTATACTGCCACCGATATCTGAGCTACTTTTCGGAGGCCTGTAAATGACCCCCATTATGCTCCTCACGCCTTTACAATTTCTTAATTCGATCCAAACAGACTCTACCCACCTGTTTCAATGTCTTTCCTTTCAAACGCCTGAATTTCATTTCTTACCAACAGAGCTACCCCACCCCCTCTTCCCAACTTTCTGTCTTTTCTATAGGACGTGTACCCGGGAACATTGATTTCCCAATCCATTTGTGGGAATTCGGTCGTGTCCACAGGAAAAAGGGAATCTAAGGGTTGGATGTGATGTCGTGTATATTCTCTGCCAATCAATGGGAAACCTCCAAATCTTCAATCTTGGTGCAAGAGCCCACGAGGTACAAAGCAACCATCTCCTGTCCAAGCTGCAGATTGCAAGGGCTGTAAAGTGCTGCCACCGCCTGTTCACACCGAGTACTGCATGCATGAAGCGAGAGGGAGAGAGAGAGAGAGAGAGAGATCTAGGTATAATACCACCACCTGGTGTCCGGACTCGCGAACTACAGGATACATTATTTTTATTTTTCATGGGAGTGTTGGAGTATGAGAGGAGACTTGATTAAGGTTAACAAAATAGAGCAAGATGGATAATATGGAGCTCCATTGAAGAGGGAGGTCTCACCTGTGAAGGAGCAAGTGTGAGATCTCCCAGTTCATTCTTGCTCGGGCAGTGGTGGCCAATTGCAAGACAGCTCCAATTAGGGGAAGAGAATATGCTGTTTCAGTTCATGGGTTTGAAACGGTTTCCCCAGTTGTGCCATTCAGACTCAAAAGAGCAGATGCTTGCAGACAGGAAGGAAACCTAGTTTTATTGTGGAGAATTGCTTGTTTTTTGGGGTGAAGGTTGTTTGTGGTCTGAGATTCCTAAATATTTTACAATGGAAGCAGCACTTTTCCTTGTGCCTGATTGCTACATAGCGGGTAAAATGTCTCAAATCTATCGCTCAGCCAGTACTTTTGGTCATTGATTTGGAGAGAGAGTGATGGCTTGGCAATATTTATAGCATGGTAAGTCCAAAGCTCTGAAAGTGACGGTGTGGAAGGAGTTTGTCTGTTCTTTGTGTTTTCTGCCACCCTTGAGAACTTAAAAAGTGTCCGTGAATTGTGGTATTGGTGAGACACAAGCTTGTTTTGCCCTCTTTTTGTTCTGTATGTCTATAAAGTTTCAGTTTAGGGATAAAATGTCCAGACACTGTTCTGTTCAAAAGTCTAGTAACCAAATCAGATTCTCCCGAGTTCTTGTCATGGATATGCATCAAGAAGCCTGTTTTGCAGCAGTCGTGTTGCATTAGAGGTGCACATACAATTTTCAAAAATAATGAGTTTGAAACCAGAAAAAGATCAGGTCGTGCCCAAAGGTTCATCTGTGCTGTTCAATTGAATTGATGCCCCCAGGTCCAGAATGTGCACTTCCACCCCATGGTCTTGAGCTTCCCAAATCGCCAATGAACTTACGGCCCCCTTGAGCTGTGGAGTGTGGGAGGAAATCCACACAGACACCAAGAGGATGTAGAAACTTCTTGCAGTCAGTGCTGACTTGATCCTGGGGTGACTCGTGCTGGAGAGGTGGGACTACTGTCCTGCTTCACCTTGTGATGGCTGATTTTTGTCTGATGGTGGATGGAGGTCTGACATGATATTCCCTTGGCCTTGAGGGAAAGAAGAGTAGAAATTGCAAGGGCTCTGACAGAAATATTTAAAACCTCTTTATCCATGGGTGAGGTGCCAGAGGAATGGAGGTAATCTAATGTTCCTTTGTTTAAAAACGGCTTCAAAAGCCAACCAGGTGAGCCGGACAAAATAGGTAAATTATTGGAGGGTAATCAGAGAGTACCTCGAAAAGAATCTGTTCAAATAGCTGGCCTTGATCAACCATAGCTTAGAATACGGGAGTCGGGCAGTGAGGTTGAGACTAGACAAGATATTGGTGAGGCCCTGTTGAGAGTACTGTGTGCAGTTCTGGTCACCAAATGAGAGGAAAGCTATCAACAAAGTAGAGAGGGTGCAGAGAAGATTTAAGTCAATGTTACCTGGATATCAGCAACTAGATTACAAAGAAAGATTCAGCAAATGAAGTCTTTATTCTATGGATTGTAGATGGTTGAGAGGGGATTTGATCGAGGTCTTTAAAATTACTAGGAGGATAGAACAAATTGATGTGGATAGACTTTTTTCATTGCGGGAGCAGAGATTGAAACAGGAGGTAAAAGTTTGGAAGTAACATGAGGGGGAACTTCTTTACTCAGAGTGGTGGCTGAGTGGAGTGAGCTTCCGGGAGAAATAGTGGCGGCAGGGTCCATTTTGTCATTTCAGGGAAAATTGGAGGGGAGGGGAATGCAGAGAGGTGGTACGAGAGGAGAGTATTTAGTTCAGTGCAGACAAGAAGGGCCAAGTGACCTGTTTCTGTGCTGTAATTGTTATAGGGTTAAAATGTGTGGCAGTAACTTGGAAGTCCGATGCGTATTTGGGAATGGGTCGATGGCCCCACTGAAATAGGCCGTTGATTCCCACTTGAAATAATTGCATCGAATTCACGGAACAAATTTGAATTTCTCTTTTGAAGATTTGGGATGTGTATTTACCAATTGTCGGAATTAAGTTTTAACCACCCAACACGAACTTTCTGACTCCTAAAACCAAGAAAACCAAGATTTTATTTGAGAGTTTTGGTCAATTTTTATAAATACTATCTAGATGTTTTCTCTCTTTATTGTTTTCTATTGGGCAGCTGTGGGAGGGGTTACTTTTTAAATCACTATGCATTAATTTTATTTTATTTTCAAATAAGAAATTTAAGTTTTTTTAATGCATATGTTAAATTAAATGTAAAAATGTTTCAAATAAGATGAATGAAGAATTGTTTCAGGAACTGGCGATCTTCCACGAGTGCCGTGAACCCCAGGAAGCAGGAATGTGTGAACGAAACACAAAACTGGCCAGAAGAACTGAGGAAACACAGCTAAAAGTGTCCAAAAAGGTGCTGATGTCATCTTGATTTTAATGCAGGTGACAACGAGGAATGCGTTGGGGCGGAGATGGTCTATGGGCAGCCAATATGGACGCCTTGGGGAACAAAGCCCGCAACACCAGTAGGGATGGATAATGGTGGGTAATGAATAAGCATATATTAGAGACACCGAGAGAGAGCGACACACACATACCCAGACAGACAGACACACACACACAGACACAGAGAGACAGATACACACACACAGACACACAGAGAAACACACACAGACAGAGACAGAGAGAGAAACACTGACAGCGAGAGAGAGACAGACAGAGACACACACAGACAGAGACACACACAGACAGAGACACACACAGACAGAGACACACACAGACAGAGACACACACAGACAGAGACACACACAGACACAGACAGATAGAGAGACACACACACAGACAGAGAGAGAGACACGCACACAGAAAGAGACAGAGAGGCACACATAGAGACAGAGAGAGACACACACACGACACAAAGAGACAGACACACACACACAGCCAGAGACAGAGACAAACACACGACACAGAGAGACAGACACACACACACAGATACATACACACAGACATAGATAGAGAGAGACACACACAGAGACATAGACACACAGATATAGAGACACACACAGAGACACAGACAGAGAGACACACAGACAGCGACAAAGAGAGAGAGACACACACACAAACAGAGAGAGAGAGACACAGACAGAGAGACACACACACACGGACACACACAGATACAGAGACACAGAAAGAGACACAGACAGAGAGAGAGAGACACACACATACAGACACAGAGAGACACACATTGTGACACAGGGAGAGAGAGACACACACAGACAGAGACACACAAACAGACACAGAGACACACACACAGAGTGAGATACACACAGAGAGACGCAGAGAGAGAGATAGACACAGAGAGAGACACAGACACAGAGAGAAACACAGACAGAGAGAGACTCAGACACAGAGACACACAGACACAGAGAGACACACACAGACACAGAGAGACACACACAGACACAGAGACACACACAGACACAGAGAGACACACACAGACACAGAGAGACACACAGACACAGAGAATCACACAGTCACAGATACACACACAGACCGATAGACAGACAGAGAGAGAGACACACAGACAGAGAGAATCACACACAGACACAGAGAATCACACACAGACACAGAGAATCACACACAGACACAGAGAATCACACACAGACACAGAGAGACACACAGAGACATAGAGAGAAACACACAGACGTAGTGACACACGCACACAGACAGACAGAGACCCCTTGGTTGTGCCCTTCACCTTCGCACTTAACTCCCTCATCTCTCCTGGCAGGATCTCATCACCTTTCCTACCCGTGGACCATGACATCTGTCTGCTCATCCTCCTTCCTGAGAATGGTGTGAACTCTACCGTAGAAACCCCACAGCAAAGAAAAGGGACCCTTCGGCCCTTCTCATCCATGGTGAAATATCATTCTGCCAGTCTCATCGACCTGCACCCAGTCCCTAACCCTCCTGACTTCCCACATCCATGGATCTCTGCAATTGATTCTTAAAACGTAAGAGTTTGAATGTTAAATGGCAGACCATTGAGGAATGTTGTCAAAGAAAGGGATTGAGGAACTGTGGTACAGAACTGCCTGAAAGTGGAGTCCCATGTAGAAATTGGGGGGGTGGGGGGGAGTGAAGAAAGCTTCTGGTATTTTGGCCTTCAGAAATGAGAGGATTGAGTGCAGGAGGTGGGAGGCCACGAGGAAGTTGGACGAGGCATGGGTGAGGCCAACTTGGGAACATTGTGTGCCGTTTGGGTGGCCGGAGGAGAGGAAGGATAGGAATGAGACAGCGCGTCGAGGAGAGGGACAAAGAAGGGGTTGGCTTTCGGGGTTTGAGTTCCAGGGGAAGGTTGGACAGGCTGGGACTTTATTCCCTGGAGCGTAGAAGATTGAGGAAGATTTGAAAATTGTGAGGGGGGACGGATCGTGTCCATGGGGACAGGCTGTTTCCAAGGAGAGTGGGAGAGATTCAAAGAGGAGGACATGGATTGAGATTGAAGGGGGATTTTCTTCCCTCAGAGGGGGGTGGGAGCGTGGAATGAGCTTTGGGCCAAGGTGGTGGAGGTGGGATGGACTGGACTCTTGGGGGGGAATGTGGGGCAGGTCCTGGTGTGGAAATGTGCAGCCTGAAGGGGAGATGGACTGGAGGCCCGAGGCAGCTCTCGGCCCCTTCCCCAGTGGGACTGGGCTGGCGAAGAGATCCCGTGGAGGGGTGGCTTAAGCTCTCGCGAGAGCGACCCCTGGGGGCCGCCATGTTGTTGATCTTTCCCGCCTTCGGAGCAGTTGGTCGCGAGCGGGAGAGGTTCGTGTCGGTGCTTCACGGGCGGGAATCGGGGCATTTTGGGAGCGAGACCAGGGAGGAGGGAGTTTCCACGGGTCGCCCTTTGGGTCTGGGGCGGCCGGAGCTCGGAGGGGAACGGGCGGGGAGATGGTTGTGAGGTGGGGCCGGGGAACCGTGAGGGAGTTTGTGTCGGGGTGACAATAGGGTGTGTGGTAGTCGGGGCCCGTGAGGCTGACGGGGGGGTCGGGGCCCGCGAGGCTGAGGGGGGACGGGGCCCGCGAGCCTGAGGGGGGGTCGGGGCCCGCGAGCCTGAGGTGGGGGGGGCGGGGGCCGCGAGCCTGAGGTGGGGGGGTAGGGGGCGGCGAGGCTGAAGGGGGGTCGGGGGCCGCGAGCCTGAGGTGGGGGGGCGGGGGCCGCGAGGCTGAGGGGGGGGTCGGGGCCCGCGAGGCGGAGGGGGGGGTCGGGGCCCGCGAGGCGGAGGGGGGGGTCGGGGCCCGCGAGGCGGAGGCGGGGTCGGGGCCCGCGAGGCTGAGGGGGGGGTCGGGGACCCGCGAGGCGGAGGGGGGACGGGGACCCGCGAGGCTGACGGGGGGGTCGGGGCCCGCGAGCCTGAGGGGGGTCGGGGCCCGCGAGCCTGAGGTGGGGGGGGTCGGGGCCCGCGAGCCTGAGGTGGGGGGGTCGGGGGCGGCGAGCCTGAGGTGGGGGGGTCGGGGGCGGCGAGGCTGAAGGGGGGTCGGGGGCCGCGAGTTTGAAGGGGGGTCGGGGGCCGCGAGCCTGAGGTGGGGGGGGCGGGGCCCGCGAGGCTGAGGGGGGACGGGGACCCAGAAGGCTGAGGGGGGACGGGAACCCAGAAGGCTGAGGGGGGACGGGGACCCAAAAGGCTGAGGGGGGACGGGGACCCAGAAGGCTGAGGGGGGACATGGACTCAGAAGGCTGTGGGGGGACGGGGACCCAGAAGGCTGAGGGGGGACGGGGACCCAGAAGGCTGAGGGGGGGACCCAGAAGGCTGAGGGGGGACGGGGACCCAGAAGGCTGAGGGGGGACGGGGACCCAGAAGGCTGAAGGGGGACGGGGACCCAGAAGGCTGAGGGGGGACGGGGACCCAGAGGCTGAGGGGGGACGGTGACCCACAAGGCTGAGGGGGGACGGGGACCCACAAGGCTGAGGAGGGACGGGGACCGGGACCCAGAAGGCTGAGGGGGGACGGGGACCGGGACCCAGAAGGCTGAGGGGGGACGGGGACCCAGAAGGCTGAGGGGGGACGGGGACCCAGAGTCTGAGGGGGGACGGTGACCCACAAGGCTGAGGGGGGACGGGGACCCACAAGGCTGAGGAGGGACGGGGACCGGGACCCAGAAGGCTGAGGGGGGACGGCGACCGGGACCCAGAAGGCTGAGGGGGGACGGGGACCCAGAAGGCTGAGGGGGGACGTGGACCCAGAGGCTGAGGGGGGACGGGGACCCAGAAGGCTGAGGGGGGACGGGGACCCACAAGGCTGAGGGGGACCCACAAGGCTGAGGGGGGACGGGGACCCAGAAGGCTGAGGGGGGACGGGGACCCAGAAGGCTGAGGGGGGACGGGGACCCAGAAGGCTGAGGGGGGACGGGGACCCAGAAGGCTGAGGGGGGACGGGGACCCAGAAGGCTGAGGGGGGACGGGGACCCAGAGGCTGAGGGGGGACGGTGACCCACAAGGCTGAGGGGGGACGGGGACCCACAAGGCTGAGGAGGGACGGGGACCGGGACCCAGAAGGCTGAGGGGGGACGGGGACCGGGACCCAGAAGGCTGAGGGGGGACGGGGACCGGGACCCAGAAGGCTGAGGGGGGACGGGGACCCAGAAGGCTGAGGGGGGACGTGGACCCAGAAGGCTGAGGGGGGACGGGGACCCAGAAGGCTGAGGGGGGACGGGGACCCAGAAGGCTGAGGGGGGACGTGGACCCAGAAGGCTGAGGAGGGACGTGGACGGGGACCCAGAAGGCTGTGAGGGGACGGGGATCCAGAAGGCTGAGGGGGGACGGGGACCCTGAAGGCTGAGGGGGGACGGGGACCCAGAAGGCTGAGGGAGGGACGGGGACCCAGAAGGCTGAGGGGGGACGGGGACGGGGACCCAGAAGACTGAGGAGGGACGGGGACGGGGACCCTGAAGGCTGAGGGGGGACGGGGACCCTGAAGGCTGAGGAGGGACGGGGACCCAGAAGGCTGAGGGGGGACGGGGACCCAGAAGGCTGAGGGGGGACGGGGACACAGAAGGCTCAGGGGGGACGGGGACACAGAAGGCTCAGGGGGGACGGGGACCCAGAAGGCTCAGGGGGGACGGGGACCCAAAAGGCTGAGGGGGGACGGGTCTGGGACCCTGAAGGCTAAGGGGGGAAGGGGACCCAGAATGCTGAGGTGGGACGGGTCTGGGTCCCAGAAGGCTGAGTGGGGACGGGAACAGGGACCCACAAGGCTGCGGATGCCTGGAGCGCATGGCCGGGCAGGATAGTGGAGTCTGGAATAATAGGGACCTTTAACAATTAGACAGGCACATTGATGCGAGAAAAATAGTGTTTTACGGGTGTGAGGGGGGAAAGGTTCAGTTTGTAGAAGGCTTGAGCTATTGTCTTGGACACCGCCCTGGACATCTCAGGTAAAAACCCTCCACCATTGAGAACATTTGCAGGGAACGCTGCTGTCAGAGAGCAGCAGCAATCAAGGATCCACATCACCCGCTCTGTTCTCACTGCTCCCATCAGGGAAGAGGTATAGCCAGGTTCAGGAACAGCTGCTACTCCTTCACCACGAGACTCAACACACATTCAGGGACTCATTTAAAGACTCTCCCTTTTGCACTTTGAATTTTTTCTCTCTCTATTGCAGTTTGTTTTCATTTCCACATTTTCAGAGACTTCAAGTAGATGAGTCCAGTTGGGGAAACTTGGTTTTGGTCTATATCATGGTTACTTTTAACTCCTTTTATTGTTCATTTATATTAGTGTCTGGGCCCCTATGTGGTCCAGGTACAGCTGACAGACCTTTACCAAAGGGTCACGTTTATGTGATTTTTTTTTTTCCGTAGGTAACTGCAGTTCATTTCCACAGCCCAGCGTGCTATCGGACATCTAGTTGACCATGATACATCTCTTCGCGAAGGCCAGTGCTATTTTTATCAATGAGATTAGATATTTGGTCAAGTTGTCGCTTGTTTCAATGAAGAGATTGCTCCAGGTCTCACGTGGAGGTCACTGCTGTGATCGTGGTTAATTTTTCTGCGCTTTCTTGCCAAAATGGCCTCACTTTCACGCACGACAACGTAGAAAAGTTTAATGAAGCTCATCATCCCATTGGCCTTCATAACTATCCTATCAACCTGAGTGGCAACCTTGAGGGATGTTTGGATTTGAACCCCAAAGTCCCTCTGTTTAGCCTCACTCATGTAACCGACTGGTAACCTTGTACCCAGCCTTCTGGTTTGTCCTCCCAAAATACATCACCTCACACTTACCTGGATTGAACTCCTTATCCTTCGACAACCTTCAGCTTCATCCACAACTCCTCCAACCTTCACTTCATCTGCAGACATACTGACCCATCTTCTGCCTCTTCATCCAGGTCATTTATAAAAATCATCAAGAGCAGGGGTCCCAGAACAGATCCTTGTGGCACTCCACTCCTCTCTGCTTTCTTCCAACAAGACAATTTTTTATCCACAGCCAAAGTTACCCCGATCCTTTGCCAAATTGCTTTCTGATGAGTCTCGTCAAATTCTTGCTAAAATCCATGTAGACCACATCTACCACACGACCCTCATTCATTTCCTTTCTTACCCCACTCAAATAAAACTCATTTAGACTCATGAGGCATGACCTTCCCATCACAAAGCCATGCTGACTGACCTTGAGAAGTCTGTACTTCTGCAAATGCTCATTGATCCTATACTGGTCTATAATTCCCAAGATTCTCCCCATTACCTTTTCTAAACAAGGCGACTGCATTTGATGGTTTGCGCTGGATTTTGGGGGCAGGGGGCTGGGTGTTTGTGGGCAAGGGCTGGGTTTGGGGGCTGTAGGTGACTCGGAATTCTCTTCTCCTCTTAACTGCAAGGAACACTATGTCTAACTTCCTGCTGATGTGACTCTGTCTGTTTTATGACTGAATGAAGTGAATTTTGTGTAATATTGCACTTTATACCATGACAATCAATTGAATTTTGATCTTGGCATGTTTGGAAGAATGTTCTTAGTGACAGTGACCCAGGTTCAAATCTGTCACCATGTAAGGGATTTGAGTGTTTTTTTTTTTCTCACCCTTGTTGAAGTCGATTTCCTGTCAAGGTACAAAAAGATACAGTAACAAACCACAAACTCTAAAACACAGTCTTTATTGAGTCATGCCAGCAGGAATGAGGGGTACCAGTGGTGGGTGAACAGACTCACCTCACTATCAATGTTTGAACGGCAGTTAAAGAACACAGTCACATGGTAGAGCTTTTAAGACATTTTCCTGCCAACAAATTGGATAACATTTCTTGGAAGGTATTAGTACAGCTTCTGCTTTACATTTTGCACATCCTCTTCCTCAAGACACAGAAAGGATATGTTGTTGGCAATTTAATCTCATGTGCCCATTATAATTAAGAACATCCTTCTGGTCTACAAAATTTCAACAGAAATCTGGAAGGGTTGCTCACAGTACACATTGGTAATCATTCTCTGCCTGTCTGATTTCTGGTTTCCAATTTACACATGTAAATGTCTAATTTCATAGGAATTTTTAATTCTTGAAGTTGACAATGGTGGCTAACAGTTCAAAGCAGAAACAGCCATTCTGGGACTGAGTGGTGCTGAAGGCTTCTTGCAGCCTTTGGATCAGGCCTGATGAGCCTCCTTCAGGTGGCCAGAATACCCCCGATGTAAAGTCACATATTCTGCCCGAATGCGGCTGTAAGGAGGCCATGTGAAAGAGCAGATGCGGCTCGGAGGAGTACTTACCAATCTTCCTTCGGGAGGTATGATCTCCGTGTCTGAGCAATTCCCCCGAGGAACCTGAATGCAGCCGCCTGATGATAATCAGCCAGGGACCCAAATCCCCGCGCCTGACAGCCCCTCTCCTCATGCCCGACAACCCACCCTTCCCACGTCCGACAGCCCCATTCACCTCACCCGAGGGCCCCCATCACTGCTCCCGACACCACCCATGCCTCCCCTGCCCCAACATCCTGTGCCAGCCGCACCTGCCCTGATGTCCTGCGCTGACAGGAACTGGAGTGCGCTCTGAGGCGCCTCTCCTGAAGCTTTCCCTTTCAGGCTGCCATCTGAAAGAACATTCCATAGGGCTGTTTCTGCTTCTGCAGACTGATTCTTGACGTAGAATGCAGCTGAAAGTGGCTCCAGCTGTAGTCAATTCGCACTATTGTTTTAGAGATGAGGCAGGCATTAGGATATGAGACTCAGTCGTGGAGTTGAGAATTGATTCCTGTCTGAAATGTCCTTGGTCACTCTCTCTCCTAGCTTCCTGGCAAAATCTGTGTGATGATGTCTTCATCAGAATTATCAGAACAAGATCCAGCTAATATTCTGCACCCTTCATCAAATTGGAAAGTGAATGGGGGGAGTTGTGTGGTCAGGGCTTAATATGACACAGAATGATGCAGGTCTGTGTGGATTCAGTTGAAATGAGAGGGCAGATAACCTTTAACTTATCCCTGATCCCCCAACAAACCCACTCCCCCAATGCTAATCCCCCAAATGGCACAAGGTTGAACTGAGTCCTTTCAGGGTGAGAGGCAGAAGAGTGGCCTTTGTTCTGTACAAGGGCCAACAGATGCCAAGGACCGATCACCTCAAGGAGTGAACGAGGATTTAGAATAGGTTTTCCCCAACACAGAACAAAGTAGGAGCAGGAGGCTGTTTCTCCCCGTGAGCCTATTCTGCCTTTAGGTGAAGGACCACCAGAATGAGGAATAAAGAATGAAGCTGGAGGAACTCAGCAGGTTAGGCAGTGTCCATGGAGAGAGATGGTCAGTTAATGATTCAGGTCCGTACACAGACTGAAGCGAGAAGGGGAGCTGGCACAAAATTGGGAGGGCCCAGTGCCTCGGAAGCCACAGAGGATCACAAGACCACCCGACAGGCTGAACTTGTGATGGACACTATGAACTATGTATGTCATAAAGTACAGTACGTGCTCTGTGTCGCCAGATCACCTCGTTGGGTTTTATCTCAAAGAAGTGGTGAAAGGCTTTGATATAGATGTATGGACTGGCCAGTCCATATCTACCTGACCTTCTCCAACCTCTCCCTTAGCTCCACCCTGGATTTCCCGGACTAGCCCCCTCTTGCTTCTGTTCATGGAACCTGGCCCAGTCGTGTATCAGTAATGCTCAGGTTTTTGGTCATTGAAGGTGTTTAATCACTCCATCCTATTTGACGTGATTATTGTGTGCACCACAATGCTGATCCCAAAGGCTTTGGGCAATGTGTACACCTGGTGTAACTGTGCCCAAACTGTCTGGGCTGCACATGTGGATGAGGAATCGAACTCCCACTTTGAGGTGACTCAGAGAATTAATGAAGGACACAGAGTTTCACCAAACCACACTCCAACTCTCTTCGTTCTTATATGCAAGATTCTTTGCACAAAACAGAGAGAGAGTTATTGATCGTATTTACACCAGCTTGACTTCAAGTCACAAGATAGTCTCGCGAGCCATTTACTTGAATGATGGCTCGCGTGGCAGCACCCACTCCTGGCGACTGTGGGTCACTCTGATTAGGGCGTCCGAGCAATGCCAGCATAAATGTTGCCAATATTTAGGAGAAGTGTTGCCCAATTAAGGAATGGTTGTGGTGTTTTGGAGAATTTGTGTACAATGGTTGTTTTGGGAGAAGTGGAGGTTCTAATAAACAAAAACTGAAGGTTGTGTTTTGAAGGAAAGTATGGAGTGCTTTGCTAAAAAGGGACAAAAGTTGTATTTTTCAAAATAGGTCCTGTTTTTGGGTCAAAACCGACATCTTTACTGTGCAAAAATGTGTGCAATTTTCATTTCAAAAGCCAAAACTGTGATTTTCAAATTGGGGTTGAAAAAAACATCTGTGCTTTGTAAAATATGATACAATAAGATACAGGAGCAGAAGTAGGCCATTTGGCCCATTGTGTCCATTCCATCATGAACTGATCCATTCTCCCACTCACCTTTAATACCTTGACTATTCAGATATGTCACGGAGTTGTGTTAACCTTTAATATTAATTTAATATTTCTCGTATATAAAAATGTCTTAGTAAATTAAATTACTGAGGTAAAATATTGTACCTGTATTCTTGATGAGTTAGCTTGGATGTTTCCAGGTGTACAGAAGCCATACCACTTGGGATCATTAAAGCAAACACTGTGTCTGGGGCTCGAGAAAAATTTTTTCAATTGGTTTGGTTTGCCTCAAGAAATGAAATCAGATCAGGGAAAGAATTTTATGTCAGATGTATTTCAACCGTTAGTTTATAAACAAGGAGCTCAACAAATTGCATTGTCAGGATTTAAATATGGCGGTTCGGAAATTATGTAAAGATAAAATGCCCAGGGTTTCTTTGGAAAAATTGACTTGGAAATATGAGTTGGTGGGGGGGGGGGGGGGGGGGTGGGTGTGGTTTGTGTCTTCCTCATTTT
The DNA here is from genome assembly GCF_036971445.1 of Narcine bancroftii. Taxonomy (NCBI): domain Eukaryota; kingdom Metazoa; phylum Chordata; class Chondrichthyes; order Torpediniformes; family Narcinidae; genus Narcine; species Narcine bancroftii. The sequence goes on along the minus strand of NW_027211873.1, from coordinate 265,315 downwards.
AAGAATTTTGAAAAGCAGCTCAATTGAGATTTATAAATATATTGAATAATTTAGATGATATTCCAGCTTGGGTTTCTGTTGAATTTAATGCAATAGGGAATACGAATCCCCAAGATTTTATTTACAAATGGAATCCTAAGCTTTATTTGGAAGTGGGGAATCATCTATTTTGAAACATTTGATTGAGTTGATAATGAAATTGGCATGAAAGGTTTAATATTGAAATAGGCATTTTCCTTCTTCAATAGACAACCAATCCTGGAAGATTTGGAGATGGAAGGGTATTAAGAAAATTAGTTTTGAGGATGAGATTGAAATCTTTGAAAGAATTATCTTGTTATTACCAAGTTAAAGCTTTTTTATCTGTAAAAATAGGTCTTACTTTGATGTTACCTAATCAAAGTGAATTAGAATTACTGATTTGTTATCCTACTGGAAATAAATTTATTTCAGTAATGTATAACTTGCTTCAATCTAAGACCTCCAAAACTGGAGTGAATAAATCTAGATGAAGATGGGAAATAGATTTAAATTCTCAAATAAGCGAAAAGGATTGGATGGATTTGTGTAAATAATATGACTAAGATATAGGTTGGTTCAATATAATTTTTTACATCAGTTCTATTTGACAACGTAGAAAAGTTTAATGAAGCTCATCAAGGCTGAGGGGGGTCGGGGACCCAGAAGGCTGAGGGGGGATGGGGACCCAGAAGGCTGAGGGGGGACGGGGACCCAGAAGGCTGAGGGGGGACGGGGACCCAGAAGGCTGAGGGGGGACGGGGACCCAGAAGGCTGAGGTGGGACGGGAACCCAGAAGGCTGAGGGGGGACGGCGACTCAGAAGGCTGAGGGGGACGGGGACTCAGAAGGCTGAGGGGGACGGGGACTCAGAAGGCTGAGGGGGTCGGGGACCCAGAAGGCTGAGGAGGACGGGGTCCCAGAATGCTGACGGGGGACGGGGACCCATAAGGCTGAGGTGGGACGGGGACGGGGACCCAGAAGGCTGAGGGGGGACGGGGACCAAGAAGGCTGAGGGGGGATGGGGACCCAGAAGGCTCAGGGGGGACGTGGACCCAGAAGGCTGAGTGGGGACGGGGACCCAGAAGGCTGAGGGGGGACGGGGACCCAAAAGGCTGAGGGGGGACGGGTCTGGGACCAAGAAGGCTAAGGGGGGACGGGGACAGGGACCCAGAATGCTGAGGGGCGACGGGGACCCCGAAGGCTGAGTGGGGACGGGGACCCACAAGGCTGCGGATGCCTGGAGCGCATGGCCGGGCAGGATAGTGGAGTCTGGAATAATAGGGACCTTTAACATTTAGACAGGCACATTGATGCAAGAAAAATAGTGGGTTACGGGTGTGAGGGGAGAACGGTTCAGTTTGTAGAAGGTTTGAGCTATTGTCTTGTGACACCAATACCCCTGAGCAAAAAGCTCTGCAAAAGTACGGACACCGCCCAGAACATCTCATGTAAAAACCCTCCACCATTGAGAACATTTGCAGGGAACGCTGCTGTCAGAGAGCAGCAGCAATCAAGGATCCACATCACCCGCTCTGTTCTCACTGCTCCCATCAGGGAAGAGGTATAGCCAGGTTCAGGAACAGCTGCTACCCCTTCACCACCAGACTCAACACACATTCAGGGACTCATTTAAAGACTCTCCCTTTTGCACTTTGAATTTTTTTCTCTCTGTTGCAGTTTGTTTTCATATCCACATTTTCAGAGATTACAAGTCGATGAGTCCAGTTGGGGAAACTTGGTTTTGGTCTATATAATGGTTACTTTCATCCCCTTTTATTGTTCATTTGTATTAGTGTCTGGGCCCCTATGTGGTCCAGGTACAGCTGACAGACCTTTACCAAAGGGTCACGTTTATGTGATTTTTTTTTCCCGTAGGTAACTGCAGTTCGTTTCCACAGCCCAACGTGCTATCGGACATCCAGTTGATCGTGATACATCTCTTCGCGAAGGCCAGTGCTATTTTTATAAATGAGATTAGATATTTGGTCAAGTTGTCGCTTGTTTCAATGAGATTGTCAGGTCTCACGTGGAGGTCACTGCTGTGATCGTGGTTAATTTTTCTGCGCTTTCTTGCCAAAATGGCCTCACTTTCACGCACGACAACGTAGAAAAGTTTAATGAAGCTCATCATCCCATTGGCCTTCATAACTATCCTATCAACCTGAGTGGCAACCTTGAGGGATGTTTGGATTTGAACCCCAAAGTCCCTCTGTTTAGCCTCACTCATGTAACCGACTGGTAACCTTGTACCCAGCCTTCTGGTTTGTCCTCCCAAAATACCTGGATTGAACTCCTTATCCTTCGACAACCTTCAGCTTCATCCACAACTCCTCCAACCTTCACATCATCTGCAGACATACTGACCCATCTTCTGCCTCTTCATCCAGGTCATTTATAAAAATCATCAAGAGCAGGGGTCCCAGAACAGATCCTTGTGGCACTCCACTCCTCTCTGCTTTCTTCCAACAAGACAATTTTTTATCCACAGCCAAAGTTACCCCGATCCTTTGCCAAATTGCTTTCTGATGAGTCTCGTCAAATTCTTGCTAAAATCCATGTAGACCACATCTACCACACGACCCTCATTCATTTCCTTTCTTACCCCACTCAAATAAAACTCATTTAGACTCATGAGGCATGACCTTCCCATCACAAAGCCATGCTGACTGACCTTGAGAAGTCTGTACTTCTGCAAATGCTCATAGATCCTATACTGGTCTATAATTCCCAAGATTCTCCCCATTACCTTTTCTAAACAAGGCGACTGCATTTGATGGTTTGCGCTGGATTTTGGGGGCAGGGGGCTGGGTGTTTGTGGGCAAGGGCTGGGTTTGGGGGCTGTAGGTGACTCGGAATTCTCTTCTCCTCTTAACTGCAAGGAACACTATGTCTAACTTCCTGCTGATGTGACTCTGTCTGTTTTATGACTGAATGAAGTGAATTTTGTGTAATATTGCACTTTATACCATGACAATCAATTGAATTTTGATCTTGGCATGTTTGGAAGAATGTTCTTAGTGACAGTGACCCAGGTTCAAATCTGTCACCATGTAAGGGATTTGAGTGTTTTTTTTTTTCTCACCCTTGTTGAAGTCGATTTCCTGTCAAGGTACAAAAAGATACAGTAACAAACCACAAACTCTAAAACACAGTCTTTATTGAGTCATGCCAGCAGGAATGAGGGGTACCAGTGGTGGGTGAACAGACTCACCTCACTATCAATGTTTGAACGGCAGTTAAAGAACACAGTCACATGGTAGAGCTTTTAAGACATTTTCCTGCCAACAAATTGGATAACATTTCTTGGAAGGTATTAGTACAGCTTCTGCTTTACATTTTGCACATCCTCTTCCTCAAGACACAGAAAGGATATGTTGTTGGCAATTTAATCTCATGTGCCCATTATAATTAAGAACATCCTTCTGGTCTACAAAATTTCAACAGAAATCTGGAAGGGTTGCTCACAGTACACATTGGTAATCATTCTCTGCCTGTCTGATTTCTGGTTTCCAATTTACACATGTAAATGTCTAATTTCATAGTCATTTTTAATTCTTGAAGTTGACAATGGTGGCTAACAGTTCAAAGCAGAAACAGCCATTCTGGGACTGAGTGGTGCTGAAGGCTTCTTGCAGCCTTTGGATCAGGCCTGATGAGCCTCCTTCAGGTGGCCAGAATACCCCCGATGTAAAGTCACATATTCTGCCCGAATGCGGCTGTAAGGAGGCCATGTGAAAGAGCAGATGCGGCTCGGAGGAGTACTTACCAATCTTCCTTCGGGAGGTATGATCTCCGTGTCTGAGCAATTCCCCCGAGGAACCTGAATGCAGCCGCCTGATGATAATCAGCCAGGGACCCAAATCCCCGCGCCTGACAGCCCCTCTCCTCATGCCCGACAACCCACCCTTCCCACGTCCGACAGCCCCATTCACCTCACCCGAGGGCCCCCATCACTGCTCCCGACACCACCCATGCCTCCCCTGCCCCAACATCCTGTGCCAGCCGCACCTGCCCTGATGTCCTGCGCTGACAGGAACTGGAGTGCGCTCTGAGGCGCCTCTCCTGAAGCTTTCCCTTTCAGGCTGCCATCTGAAAGAACATTCCATAGGGCTGTTTCTGCTTCTGCAGACTGATTCTTGACGTAGAATGCAGCTGAAAGTGGCTCCAGCTGTAGTCAATTCGCACTATTGTTTTAGAGATGAGGCAGGCATTAGGATATGAGACTCAGTCGTGGAGTTGAGAATTGATTCCTGTCTGAAATGTCCTTGGTCACTCTCTCTCCTAGCTTCCTGGCAAAATCTGTGTGATGATGTCTTCATCAGAATTATCAGAACAAGATCCAGCTAATATTCTGCACCCTTCATCAAATTGGAAAGTGAATGGGGGGAGTTGTGTGGTCAGGGCTTAATATGACACAGAATGATGCAGGTCTGTGTGGATTCAGTTGAAATGAGAGGGCAGATAACCTTTAACTTATCCCTGATCCCCCAACAAACCCACTCCCCCAATGCTAATCCCCCAAATGGCACAAGGTTGAACTGAGTCCTTTCAGGGTGAGAGGCAGAAGAGTGGCCTTTGTTCTGTACAAGGGCCAACAGATGCCAAGGACCGATCACCTCAAGGAGTGAACGAGGATTTAGAATAGGTTTTCCCCAACACAGAACAAAGTAGGAGCAGGAGGCTGTTTCTCCCCGTGAGCCTATTCTGCCTTTAGGTGAAGGACCACCAGAATGAGGAATAAAGAATGAAGCTGGAGGAACTCAGCAGGTTAGGCAGTGTCCATGGAGAGAGATGGTCAGTTAATGATTCAGGTCCGTACACAGACTGAAGCGAGAAGGGGAGCTGGCACAAAATTGGGAGGGCCCAGTGCCTCGGAAGCCACAGAGGATCACAAGACCACCCGACAGGCTGAACTTGTGATGGACACTATGAACTATGTATGTCATAAAGTACAGTACATGCTCTGTGTCGCCAGATCACCTCGTTGGGTTTTATCTCAAAGAAGTGGTGAAAGGCTTTGATATAGATGTATGGACTGGCCAGTCCATATCTACCTGACCTTCTCCAACCTCTCCCTTAGCTCCACCCTGGATTTCCCGGACTAGCCCCCTCTTGCTTCTGTTCATGGAACCTGGCCCAGTCGTGTATCAGTAATGCTCAGGTTTTTGGTCATTGAAGGTGTTTAATCACTCCATCCTATTTGACGTGATTATTGTGTGCACCACAATGCTGATCCCAAAGGCTTTGGGCAATGTGTACACCTGGTGTAACTGTGCCCAAACTGTCTGGGCTGCACACGTGGATGAGGAATCGAACTCCCACTTTGAGGTGACTCAGAGAATTAATGAAGGACACAGAGTTTCACCAAACCACACTCCAACTCTCTTCGTTCTTATATGCAAGATTCTTTGCACAAAACAGAGAGAGAGTTATTGATCGTATTTACACCAGCTTGACTTCAAGTCACAAGATAGTCTCGCGAGCCATTTACTTGAATGATGGCTCGCGTGGCAGCACCCACTCCTGGCGACTGTGGGTCACTCTGATTAGGGCGTCCGAGCAATGCCAGCATAAATGTTGCCAATATTTAGGAGAAGTGTTGCCCAATTAAGGAATGGTTGTGGTGTTTTGGAGAATTTGTGTACAATGGTTGTTTTGGGAGAAGTGGAGGTTCTAATAAACAAAAACTGAAGGTTGTGTTTTGAAGGAAAGTATGGAGTGCTTTGCTAAAAAGGGACAAAAGTTGTATTTTTCAAAATAGGTCCTGTTTTTGGGTCAAAACCGACATCTTTACTGTGCAAAAATGTGTGCAATTTTCATTTCAAAAGCCAAAACTGTGATTTTCAAATTGGGGTTGAAAAAAACATCTGTGCTTTGTAAAATATGATACAATAAGATACAGGAGCAGAAGTAGGCCATTTGGCCCATTGTGTCCATTCCATCATGAACTGATCCATTCTCCCACTCACCTTTAATACCTTGACTATTCAGATATGTCACGGAGTTGTGTTAACCTTTAATATTAATTTAATATTTCTCGTATATAAAAATGTCTTAGTAAATTAAATTACTGAGGTAAAATATTGTACCTGTATTCTTGATGAGTTAGCTTGGATGTTTCCAGGTGTACAGAAGCCATACCACTTGGGATCATTAAAGCAAACACTGTGTCTGGGGCTCGAGAAAAATTTTTTCAATTGGTTTGGTTTGCCTCAAGAAATGAAATCAGATCAGGGAAAGAATTTTATGTCAGATGTATTTCAACCGTTAGTTTATAAACAAGGAGCTCAACAAATTGCATTGTCAGGATTTAAATATGGCGGTTCGGAAATTATGTAAAGATAAAATGCCCAGGGTTTCTTTGGAAAAATTGACTTGGAAATATGAGTTGGTGGGGGGGGGGGGGGGGGGGGGTGTGGTTTGTGTCTTCCTCATTTTAAGAATTTTGAAAAGCAGCTCAATTGAGATTTATAAATATATTGAATAATTTAGATGATATTCCAGCTTGGGTTTCTGTTGAATTTAATGCAATAGGGAATACGAATCCCCAAGATTTTATTTACAAATGGAATCCTAAGCTTTATTTGGAAGTGGGGAATCATCTATTTTGAAACATTTGATTGAGTTGATAATGAAATTGGCATGAAAGGTTTAATATTGAAATAGGCATTTTCCTTCTTCAATAGACAACCAATCCTGGAAGATTTGGAGATGGAAGGGTATTAAGAAAATTAGTTTTGAGGATGAGATTGAAATCTTTGAAAGAATTATCTTGTTATTACCAAGTTAAAGCTTTTTTATCTGTAAAAATAGGTCTTACTTTGATGTTACCTAATCAAAGTGAATTAGAATTACTGATTTGTTATCCTACTGGAAATAAATTTATTTCAGTAATGTATAACTTGCTTCAATCTAAGACCTCCAAAACTGGAGTGAATAAATCTAGATGAAGATGGGAAATAGATTTAAATTCTCAAATAAGCGAAAAGGATTGGATGGATTTGTGTAAATAATATGACTAAGATATAGGTTGGTTCAATATAATTTTTTACATCAGTTCTATTTGACAACGTAGAAAAGTTTAATGAAGCTCATCAAGGCTGAGGGGGGTCGGGGACCCAGAAGGCTGAGGGGGGATGGGGACCCAGAAGGCTGAGGGGGGACGGGGACCCAGAAGGCTGAGGGGGGACGGGGACCCAGAAGGCTGAGGGGGGACGGGGACCCAGAAGGCTGAGGTGGGACGGGAACCCAGAAGGCTGAGGGGGGACGGCGACTCAGAAGGCTGAGGGGGACGGGGACTCAGAAGGCTGAGGGGGACGGGGACTCAGAAGGCTGAGGGGGTCGGGGACCCAGAAGGCTGAGGAGGACGGGGTCCCAGAATGCTGACGGGGGACGGGGACCCATAAGGCTGAGGTGGGACGGGGACGGGGACCCAGAAGGCTGAGGGGGGACGGGGACCAAGAAGGCTGAGGGGGGATGGGGACCCAGAAGGCTCAGGGGGGACGTGGACCCAGAAGGCTGAGTGGGGACGGGGACCCAGAAGGCTGAGGGGGGACGGGGACCCAAAAGGCTGAGGGGGGACGGGTCTGGGACCAAGAAGGCTAAGGGGGGACGGGGACAGGGACCCAGAATGCTGAGGGGCGACGGGGACCCCGAAGGCTGAGTGGGGACGGGGACCCACAAGGCTGCGGATGCCTGGAGCGCATGGCCGGGCAGGATAGTGGAGTCTGGAATAATAGGGACCTTTAACATTTAGACAGGCACATTGATGCAAGAAAAATAGTGGGTTACGGGTGTGAGGGGAGAACGGTTCAGTTTGTAGAAGGTTTGAGCTATTGTCTTGTGACACCAATACCCCTGAGCAAAAAGCTCTGCAAAAGTACGGACACCGCCCAGAACATCTCATGTAAAAACCCTCCACCATTGAGAACATTTGCAGGGAACGCTGCTGTCAGAGAGCAGCAGCAATCAAGGATCCACATCACCCGCTCTGTTCTCACTGCTCCCATCAGGGAAGAGGTATAGCCAGGTTCAGGAACAGCTGCTACCCCTTCACCACCAGACTCAACACACATTCAGGGACTCATTTAAAGACTCTCCCTTTTGCACTTTGAATTTTTTTCTCTCTGTTGCAGTTTGTTTTCATATCCACATTTTCAGAGATTACAAGTCGATGAGTCCAGTTGGGGAAACTTGGTTTTGGTCTATATAATGGTTACTTTCATCCCCTTTTATTGTTCATTTGTATTAGTGTCTGGGCCCCTATGTGGTCCAGGTACAGCTGACAGACCTTTACCAAAGGGTCACGTTTATGTGATTTTTTTTTCCCGTAGGTAACTGCAGTTCGTTTCCACAGCCCAACGTGCTATCGGACATCCAGTTGATCGTGATACATCTCTTCGCGAAGGCCAGTGCTATTTTTATAAATGAGATTAGATATTTGGTCAAGTTGTCGCTTGTTTCAATGAGATTGTCAGGTCTCACGTGGAGGTCACTGCTGTGATCGTGGTTAATTTTTCTGCGCTTTCTTGCCAAAATGGCCTCACTTTCACGCACGACAACGTAGAAAAGTTTAATGAAGCTCATCATCCCATTGGCCTTCATAACTATCCTATCAACCTGAGTGGCAACCTTGAGGGATGTTTGGATTTGAACCCCAAAGTCCCTCTGTTTAGCCTCACTCATGTAACCGACTGGTAACCTTGTACCCAGCCTTCTGGTTTGTCCTCCCAAAATACCTGGATTGAACTCCTTATCCTTCGACAACCTTCAGCTTCATCCACAACTCCTCCAACCTTCACATCATCTGCAGACATACTGACCCATCTTCTGCCTCTTCATCCAGGTCATTTATAAAAATCATCAAGAGCAGGGGTCCCAGAACAGATCCTTGTGGCACTCCACTCCTCTCTGCTTTCTTCCAACAAGACAATTTTTTATCCACAGCCAAAGTTACCCCGATCCTTTGCCAAATTGCTTTCTGATGAGTCTCGTCAAATTCTTGCTAAAATCCATGTAGACCACATCTACCACACGACCCTCATTCATTTCCTTTCTTACCCCACTCAAATAAAACTCATTTAGACTCATGAGGCATGACCTTCCCATCACAAAGCCATGCTGACTGACCTTGAGAAGTCTGTACTTCTGCAAATGCTCATAGATCCTATACTGGTCTATAATTCCCAAGATTCTCCCCATTACCTTTTCTAAACAAGGCGACTGCATTTGATGGTTTGCGCTGGATTTTGGGGGCAGGGGGCTGGGTTTTTGTGGGCAAGGGCTGGGTTTGGGGGCTGTAGGTGACTCGGAATTCTCTTCTCTTAACTGCAAGGAACACTATGTCTAACTTCCTGCTGATGTGACTCTGTCTGTTTTATGACTGAATGAAGTGAATTTTGTGTAATATTGCACTTTATACCATGACAATCAATTGAATTTTGATCTTGGCATGTTTGTAAGAATGTTCTTAGTGACAGTGACCCAGGTTCAAATCTGTCACCATGTAAGGGATTTGAGTGTTTTTTTTTTTCTCACCCTTGTTGAAGTCGATTTCCTGTCAAGGTACAAAAAGATACAGTAACAAACCACAAACTCTAAAACACAGTCTTTATTGAGTCATGCCAGCAGGAATGAGGGGTACCAGTGGTGGGTGAACAGACTCACCTCACTATCAATGTTTGAACGGCAGTTAAAGAACACAGTCACATGGTAGAGCTTTTAAGACATTTTCCTGCCAACAAATTGGATAACATTTCTTGGAAGGTATTAGTACAGCTTCTGCTTTACATTTTGCACATCCTCTTCCTCAAGACACAGAAAGGATATGTTGTTGGCAATTTAATCTCATGTGCCCATTATAATTAAGAACATCCTTCTGGTCTACAAAATTTCAACAGAAATCTGGAAGGGTTGCTCACAGTACACATTGGTAATCATTCTCTGCCTGTCTGATTTCTGGTTTCCAATTTACACATGTAAATGTCTAATTTCATAGGAATTTTTAATTCTTGAAGTTGACAATGGTGGCTAACAGTTCAAAGCAGAAACAGCCATTCTGGGACTGAGTGGTGCTGAAGGCTTCTTGCAGCCTTTGGATCAGGCCTGATGAGCCTCCTTCAGGTGGCCAGAATACCCCCGATGTAAAGTCACATATTCTGCCCGAATGCGGCTGTAAGGAGGCCATGTGAAAGAGCAGATGCGGCTCGGAGGAGTACTTACCAATCTTCCTTCGGGAGGTATGATCTCCGTGTCTGAGCAATTCCCCCGAGGAACCTGAATGCAGCCGCCTGATGATAATCAGCCAGGGACCCAAATCCCCGCGCCTGACAGCCCCTCTCCTCATGCCCGACAACCCACCCTTCCCACGTCCGACAGCCCCATTCACCTCACCCGAGGGCCCCCATCACTGCTCCCGACACCACCCATGCCTCCCCTGCCCCAACATCCTGTGCCAGCCGCACCTGCCCTGATGTCCTGCGCTGACAGGAACTGGAGTGCGCTCTGAGGCGCCTCTCCTGAAGCTTTCCCTTTCAGGCTGCCATCTGAAAGAACATTCCATAGGGCTGTTTCTGCTTCTGCAGACTGATTCTTGACGTAGAATGCAGCTGAAAGTGGCTCCAGCTGTAGTCAATTCGCACTATTGTTTTAGAGATGAGGCAGGCATTAGGATATGAGACTCAGTCGTGGAGTTGAGAATTGATTCCTGTCTGAAATGTCCTTGGTCACTCTCTCTCCTAGCTTCCTGGCAAAATCTGTGTGATGATGTCTTCATCAGAATTATCAGAACAAGATCCAGCTAATATTCTGCACCCTTCATCAAATTGGAAAGTGAATGGGGGGAGTTGTGTGGTCAGGGCTTAATATGACACAGAATGATGCAGGTCTGTGTGGATTCAGTTGAAATGAGAGGGCAGATAACCTTTAACTTATCCCTGATCCCCCAACAAACCCACTCCCCCAATGCTAATCCCCCAAATGGCACAAGGTTGAACTGAGTCCTTTCAGGGTGAGAGGCAGAAGAGTGGCCTTTGTTCTGTACAAGGGCCAACAGATGCCAAGGACCGATCACCTCAAGGAGTGAACGAGGATTTAGAATAGGTTTTCCCCAACACAGAACAAAGTAGGAGCAGGAGGCTGTTTCTCCCCGTGAGCCTATTCTGCCTTTAGGTGAAGGACCACCAGAATGAGGAATAAAGAATGAAGCTGGAGGAACTCAGCAGGTTAGGCAGTGTCCATGGAGAGAGATGGTCAGTTAATGATTCAGGTCCGTACACAGACTGAAGCGAGAAGGGGAGCTGGCACAAAATTGGGAGGGCCCAGTGCCTCGGAAGCCACAGAGGATCACAAGACCACCCGACAGGCTGAACTTGTGATGGACACTATGAACTATGTATGTCATAAAGTACAGTACATGCTCTGTGTCGCCAGATCACCTCGTTGGGTTTTATCTCAAAGAAGTGGTGAAAGGCTTTGATATAGATGTATGGACTGGCCAGTCCATATCTACCTGACCTTCTCCAACCTCTCCCTTAGCTCCACCCTGGATTTCCCGGACTAGCCCCCTCTTGCTTCTGTTCATGGAACCTGGCCCAGTCGTGTATCAGTAATGCTCAGGTTTTTGGTCATTGAAGGTGTTTAATCACTCCATCCTATTTGACGTGATTATTGTGTGCACCACAATGCTGATCCCAAAGGCTTTGGGCAATGTGTACACCTGGTGTAACTGTGCCCAAACTGTCTGGGCTGCACACGTGGATGAGGAATCGAACTCCCACTTTGAGGTGACTCAGAGAATTAATGAAGGACACAGAGTTTCACCAAACCACACTCCAACTCTCTTCGTTCTTATATGCAAGATTCTTTGCACAAAACAGAGAGAGAGTTATTGATCGTATTTACACCAGCTTGACTTCAAGTCACAAGATAGTCTCGCGAGCCATTTACTTGAATGATGGCTCGCGTGGCAGCACCCACTCCTGGCGACTGTGGGTCACTCTGATTAGGGCGTCCGAGCAATGCCAGCATAAATGTTGCCAATATTTAGGAGAAGTGTTGCCCAATTAAGGAATGGTTGTGGTGTTTTGGAGAATTTGTGTACAATGGTTGTTTTGGGAGAAGTGGAGGTTCTAATAAACAAAAACTGAAGGTTGTGTTTTGAAGGAAAGTATGGAGTGCTTTGCTAAAAAGGGACAAAAGTTGTATTTTTCAAAATAGGTCCTGTTTTTGGGTCAAAACCGACATCTTTACTGTGCAAAAATGTGTGCAATTTTCATTTCAAAAGCCAAAACTGTGATTTTCAAATTGGGGTTGAAAAAAACATCTGTGCTTTGTAAAATATGATACAATAAGATACAGGAGCAGAAGTAGGCCATTTGGCCCATTGTGTCCATTCCATCATGAACTGATCCATTCTCCCACTCACCTTTAATACCTTGACTATTCAGATATGTCACGGAGTTGTGTTAACCTTTAATATTAATTTAATATTTCTCGTATATAAAAATGTCTTAGTAAATTAAATTACTGAGGTAAAATATTGTACCTGTATTCTTGATGAGTTAGCTTGGATGTTTCCAGGTGTACAGAAGCCATACCACTTGGGATCATTAAAGCAAACACTGTGTCTGGGGCTCGAGAAAAATTTTTTCAATTGGTTTGGTTTGCCTCAAGAAATGAAATCAGATCAGGGAAAGAATTTTATGTCAGATGTATTTCAACCGTTAGTTTATAAACAAGGAGCTCAACAAATTGCATTGTCAGGATTTAAATATGGCGGTTCGGAAATTATGTAAAGATAAAATGCCCAGGGTTTCTTTGGAAAAATTGACTTGGAAATATGAGTTGGTGGGGGGGGGGGGGGGGGGGGGGTGTGGTTTGTGTCTTCCTCATTTTAAGAATTTTGAAAAGCAGCTCAATTGAGATTTATAAATATATTGAATAATTTAGATGATATTCCAGCTTGGGTTTCTGTTGAATTTAATGCAATAGGGAATACGAATCCCCAAGATTTTATTTACAAATGGAATCCTAAGCTTTATTTGGAAGTGGGGAATCATCTATTTTGAAACATTTGATTGAGTTGATAATGAAATTGGCATGAAAGGTTTAATATTGAAATAGGCATTTTCCTTCTTCAATAGACAACCAATCCTGGAAGATTTGGAGATGGAAGGGTATTAAGAAAATTAGTTTTGAGGATGAGATTGAAATCTTTGAAAGAATTATCTTGTTATTACCAAGTTAAAGCTTTTTTATCTGTAAAAATAGGTCTTACTTTGATGTTACCTAATCAAAGTGAATTAGAATTACTGATTTGTTATCCTACTGGAAATAAATTTATTTCAGTAATGTATAACTTGCTTCAATCTAAGACCTCCAAAACTGGAGTGAATAAATCTAGATGAAGATGGGAAATAGATTTAAATTCTCAAATAAGCGAAAAGGATTGGATGGATTTGTGTAAATAATATGACTAAGATATAGGTTGGTTCAATATAATTTTTTACATCAGTTCTATTTGACAACGTAGAAAAGTTTAATGAAGCTCATCAAGGCTGAGGGGGGTCGGGGACCCAGAAGGCTGAGGGGGGATGGGGACCCAGAAGGCTGAGGGGGGACGGGGACCCAGAAGGCTGAGGGGGGACGGGGACCCAGAAGGCTGAGGGGGGACGGGGACCCAGAAGGCTGAGGTGGGACGGGAACCCACAAGGCTGAGGGGGGACGGCGACTCAGAAGGCTGAGGGGGACGGGGACTCAGAAGGCTGAGGGGGACGGGGACTCAGAAGGCTGAGGGGGTCGGGGACCCAGAAGGCTGAGGAGGACGGGGTCCCAGAATGCTGACGGGGGACGGGGACCCATAAGGCTGAGGTGGGACGGGGACGGGGACCCAGAAGGCTGAGGGGGGACGGGGACCAAGAAGGCTGAGGGGGGATGGGGACCCAGAAGGCTCAGGGGGGACGTGGACCCAGAAGGCTGAGTGGGGACGGGGACCCAGAAGGCTGAGGGGGGACGGGGACCCAAAAGGCTGAGGGGGGACGGGTCTGGGACCAAGAAGGCTAAGGGGGGACGGGGACAGGGACCCAGAATGCTGAGGGGCGACGGGGACCCCGAAGGCTGAGTGGGGACGGGGACCCACAAGGCTGCGGATGCCTGGAGCGCATGGCCGGGCAGGATAGTGGAGTCTGGAATAATAGGGACCTTTAACATTTAGACAGGCACATTGATGCAAGAAAAATAGTGGGTTACGGGTGTGAGGGGAGAACGGTTCAGTTTGTAGAAGGTTTGAGCTATTGTCTTGTGACACCAATACCCCTGAGCAAAAAGCTCTGCAAAAGTACGGACACCGCCCAGAACATCTCATGTAAAAACCCTCCACCATTGAGAACATTTGCAGGGAACGCTGCTGTCAGAGAGCAGCAGCAATCAAGGATCCACATCACCCGCTCTGTTCTCACTGCTCCCATCAGGGAAGAGGTATAGCCAGGTTCAGGAACAGCTGCTACCCCTTCACCACCAGATTCAACACACATTCAGGGACTCATTTAAAGACTCTCCCTTTTGCACTTTGAATTTTTTTCTCTCTGTTGCAGTTTGTTTTCATATCCACATTTTCAGAGATTACAAGTCGATGAGTCCAGTTGGGGAAACTTGGTTTTGGTCTATATAATGGTTACTTTCATCCCCTTTTATTGTTCATTTGTATTAGTGTCTGGGCCCCTATGTGGTCCAGGTACAGCTGACAGACCTTTACCAAAGGGTCACGTTTATGTGATTTTTTTTTCCCGTAGGTAACTGCAGTTCGTTTCCACAGCCCAACGTGCTATCGGACATCCAGTTGATCGTGATACATCTCTTCGCGAAGGCCAGTGCTATTTTTATAAATGAGATTAGATATTTGGTCAAGTTGTCGCTTGTTTCAATGAGATTGTCAGGTCTCACGTGGAGGTCACTGCTGTGATCGTGGTTAATTTTTCTGCGCTTTCTTGCCAAAATGGCCTCACTTTCACGCACGACAACGTAGAAAAGTTTAATGAAGCTCATCATCCCATTGGCCTTCATAACTATCCTATCAACCTGAGTGGCAACCTTGAGGGATGTTTGGATTTGAACCCCAAAGTCCCTCTGTTTAGCCTCACTCATGTAACCGACTGGTAACCTTGTACCCAGCCTTCTGGTTTGTCCTCCCAAAATACCTGGATTGAACTCCTTATCCTTCGACAACCTTCAGCTTCATCCACAACTCCTCCAACCTTCACATCATCTGCAGACATACTGACCCATCTTCTGCCTCTTCATCCAGGTCATTTATAAAAATCATCAAGAGCAGGGGTCCCAGAACAGATCCTTGTGGCACTCCACTCCTCTCTGCTTTCTTCCAACAAGACAATTTTTTATCCACAGCCAAAGTTACCCCGATCCTTTGCCAAATTGCTTTCTGATGAGTCTCGTCAAATTCTTGCTAAAATCCATGTAGACCACATCTACCACACGACCCTCATTCATTTCCTTTCTTACCCCACTCAAATAAAACTCATTTAGACTCATGAGGCATGACCTTCCCATCACAAAGCCATGCTGACTGACCTTGAGAAGTCTGTACTTCTGCAAATGCTCATAGATCCTATACTGGTCTATAATTCCCAAGATTCTCCCCATTACCTTTTCTAAACAAGGCGACTGCATTTGATGGTTTGCGCTGGATTTTGGGGGCAGGGGGCTGGGTGTTTGTGGGCAAGGGCTGGGTTTGGGGGCTGTAGGTGACTCGGAATTCTCTTCTCCTCTTAACTGCAAGGAACACTATGTCTAACTTCCTGCTGATGTGACTCTGTCTGTTTTATGACTGAATGAAGTGAATTTTGTGTAATATTGCACTTTATACCATGACAATCAATTGAATTTTGATCTTGGCATGTTTGGAAGAATGTTCTTAGTGACAGTGACCCAGGTTCAAATCTGTCACCATGTAAGGGATTTGAGTGTTTTTTTTTTTCTCACCCTTGTTGAAGTCGATTTCCTGTCAAGGTACAAAAAGATACAGTAACAAACCACAAACTCTAAAACACAGTCTTTATTGAGTCATGCCAGCAGGAATGAGGGGTACCAGTGGTGGGTGAACAGACTCACCTCACTATCAATGTTTGAACGGCAGTTAAAGAACACAGTCACATGGTAGAGCTTTTAAGACATTTTCCTGCCAACAAATTGGATAACATTTCTTGGAAGGTATTAGTACAGCTTCTGCTTTACATTTTGCACATCCTCTTCCTCAAGACACAGAAAGGATATGTTGTTGGCAATTTAATCTCATGTGCCCATTATAATTAAGAACATCCTTCTGGTCTACAAAATTTCAACAGAAATCTGGAAGGGTTGCTCACAGTACACATTGGTAATCATTCTCTGCCTGTCTGATTTCTGGTTTCCAATTTACACATGTAAATGTCTAATTTCATAGGAATTTTTAATTCTTGAAGTTGACAATGGTGGCTAACAGTTCAAAGCAGAAACAGCCATTCTGGGACTGAGTGGTGCTGAAGGCTTCTTGCAGCCTTTGGATCAGGCCTGATGAGCCTCCTTCAGGTGGCCAGAATACCCCCGATGTAAAGTCACATATTCTGCCCGAATGCGGCTGTAAGGAGGCCATGTGAAAGAGCAGATGCGGCTCGGAGGAGTACTTACCAATCTTCCTTCGGGAGGTATGATCTCCGTGTCTGAGCAATTCCCCCGAGGAACCTGAATGCAGCCGCCTGATGATAATCAGCCAGGGACCCAAATCCCCGCGCCTGACAGCCCCTCTCCTCATGCCCGACAACCCACCCTTCCCACGTCCGACAGCCCCATTCACCTCACCCGAGGGCCCCCATCACTGCTCCCGACACCACCCATGCCTCCCCTGCCCCAACATCCTGTGCCAGCCGCACCTGCCCTGATGTCCTGCGCTGACAGGAACTGGAGTGCGCTCTGAGGCGCCTCTCCTGAAGCTTTCCCTTTCAGGCTGCCATCTGAAAGAACATTCCATAGGGCTGTTTCTGCTTCTGCAGACTGATTCTTGACGTAGAATGCAGCTGAAAGTGGCTCCAGCTGTAGTCAATTCGCACTATTGTTTTAGAGATGAGGCAGGCATTAGGATATGAGACTCAGTCGTGGAGTTGAGAATTGATTCCTGTCTGAAATGTCCTTGGTCACTCTCTCTCCTAGCTTCCTGGCAAAATCTGTGTGATGATGTCTTCATCAGAATTATCAGAACAAGATCCAGCTAATATTCTGCACCCTTCATCAAATTGGAAAGTGAATGGGGGGAGTTGTGTGGTCAGGGCTTAATATGACACAGAATGATGCAGGTCTGTGTGGATTCAGTTGAAATGAGAGGGCAGATAACCTTTAACTTATCCCTGATCCCCCAACAAACCCACGTCTTACCCCCAACCTTCAATACCTGACACTCCCCCAATGCTAATCCCCCAAATGGCACAAGGTTGAACTGAGTCCTTTCAGGGTGAGAGGCAGAAGAGTGGCCTTTGTTCTGTACAAGGGCCAACAGATGCCAAGGACCGATCACCTCAAGGAGTGAACGAGGATTTAGAATAGGTTTTCCCCAACACAGAACAAAGTAGGAGCAGGAGGCTGTTTCTCCCCGTGAGCCTATTCTGCCTTTAGGTGAAGGACCACCAGAATGAGGAATAAAGAATGAAGCTGGAGGAACTCAGCAGGTTAGGCAGTGTCCATGGAGAGAGATGGTCAGTTAATGATTCAGGTCCGTACACAGACTGAAGCGAGAAGGGGAGCTGGCACAAAATTGGGAGGGCCCAGTGCCTCGGAAGCCACAGAGGATCACAAGACCACCCGACAGGCTGAACTTGTGATGGACACTATGAACTATGTATGTCATAAAGTACAGTACGTGCTCTGTGTCGCCAGATCACCTCGTTGGGTTTTATCTCAAAGAAGTGGTGAAAGGCTTTGATATAGATGTATGGACTGGCCAGTCCATATCTACCTGACCTTCTCCAACCTCTCCCTTAGCTCCACCCTGGATTTCCCGGACTAGCCCCCTCTTGCTTCTGTTCATGGAACCTGGCCCAGTCGTGTATCAGTAATGCTCAGGTTTTTGGTCATTGAAGGTGTTTAATCACTCCATCCTATTTGACGTGATTATTGTGTGCACCACAATGCTGATCCCAAAGGCTTTGGGCAATGTGTACACCTGGTGTAACTGTGCCCAAACTGTCTGGGCTGCACACGTGGATGAGGAATCGAACTCCCACTTTGAGGTGACTCAGAGAATTAATGAAGGACACAGAGTTTCACCAAACCACACTCCAACTCTCTTCGTTCTTATATGCAAGATTCTTTGCACAAAACAGAGAGAGAGTTATTGATCGTATTTACACCAGCTTGACTTCAAGTCACAAGATAGTCTCGCGAGCCATTTACTTGAATGATGGCTCGCGTGGCAGCACCCACTCCTGGCGACTGTGGGTCACTCTGATTAGGGCGTCCGAGCAATGCCAGCATAAATGTTGCCAATATTTAGGAGAAGTGTTGCCCAATTAAGGAATGGTTGTGGTGTTTTGGAGAATTTGTGTACAATGGTTGTTTTGGGAGAAGTGGAGGTTCTAATAAACAAAAACTGAAGGTTGTGTTTTGAAGGAAAGTATGGAGTGCTTTGCTAAAAAGGGACAAAAGTTGTATTTTTCAAAATAGGTCCTGTTTTTGGGTCAAAACCGACATCTTTACTGTGCAAAAATGTGTGCAATTTTCATTTCAAAAGCCAAAACTGTGATTTTCAAATTGGGGTTGAAAAAAACATCTGTGCTTTGTAAAATATGATACAATAAGATACAGGAGCAGAAGTAGGCCATTTGGCCCATTGTGTCCATTCCATCATGAACTGATCCATTCTCCCACTCACCTTTAATACCTTGACTATTCAGATATGTCACGGAGTTGTGTTAACCTTTAATATTAATTTAATATTTCTCGTATATAAAAATGTCTTAGTAAATTAAATTACTGAGGTAAAATATTGTACCTGTATTCTTGATGAGTTAGCTTGGATGTTTCCAGGTGTACAGAAGCCATACCACTTGGGATCATTAAAGCAAACACTGTGTCTGGGGCTCGAGAAAAATTTTTTCAATTGGTTTGGTTTGCCTCAAGAAATGAAATCAGATCAGGGAAAGAATTTTATGTCAGATGTATTTCAACCGTTAGTTTATAAACAAGGAGCTCAACAAATTGCATTGTCAGGATTTAAATATGGCGGTTCGGAAATTATGTAAAGATAAAATGCCCAGGGTTTCTTTGGAAAAATTGACTTGGAAATATGAGTTGGTGGGGGGGGGGGGGGGGGGTGGGTGTGGTTTGTGTCTTCCTCATTTTAAGAATTTTGAAAAGCAGCTCAATTGAGATTTATAAATATATTGAATAATTTAGATGATATTACAGCTTGGGTTTCTGTTGAATTTAATGCAATAGGGAATACGAATCCCCAAGATTTTATTTACAAATGGAATCCTAAGCTTTATTTGGAAGTGGGGAATCATCTATTTTGAAACATTTGATTGAGTTGATAATGAAATTGGCATGAAAGGTTTAATATTGAAATAGGCATTTTCCTTCTTCAATAGACAACCAATCCTGGAAGATTTGGAGATGGAAGGGTATTAAGAAAATTAGTTTTGAGGATGAGATTGAAATCTTTGAAAGAATTATCTTGTTATTACCAAGTTAAAGCTTTTTTATCTGTAAAAATAGGTCTTACTTTGATGTTACCTAATCAAAGTGAATTAGAATTACTGATTTGTTATCCTACTGGAAATAAATTTATTTCAGTAATGTATAACTTGCTTCAATCTAAGACCTCCAAAACTGGAGTGAATAAATCTAGATGAAGATGGGAAATAGATTTAAATTCTCAAATAAGCGAAAAGGATTGGATGGATTTGTGTAAATAATATGACTAAGATATAGGTTGGTTCAATATAATTTTTTACATCAGTTCTATTTGACAACGTAGAAAAGTTTAATGAAGCTCATCAAGGCTGAGGGGGGTCGGGGACCCAGAAGGCTGAGGGGGGATGGGGACCCAGAAGGCTGAGGGGGGACGGGGACCCAGAAGGCTGAGGGGGGACGGGGACCCAGAAGGCTGAGGGGGGACGGGGACCCAGAAGGCTGAGGTGGGACGGGAACCCAGAAGGCTGAGGGGGGACGGCGACTCAGAAGGCTGAGGGGGACGGGGACTCAGAAGGCTGAGGGGGACGGGGACTCAGAAGGCTGAGGGGGTCGGGGACCCAGAAGGCTGAGGAGGACGGGGTCCCAGAATGCTGACGGGGGACGGGGACCCATAAGGCTGAGGTGGGACGGGGACGGGGACCCAGAAGGCTGAGGGGGGACGGGGACCAAGAAGGCTGAGGGGGGATGGGGACCCAGAAGGCTCAGGGGGGACGTGGACCCAGAAGGCTGAGTGGGGACGGGGACCCAGAAGGCTGAGGGGGGACGGGGACCCAAAAGGCTGAGGGGGGACGGGTCTGGGACCAAGAAGGCTAAGGGGGGACGGGGACAGGGACCCAGAATGCTGAGGGGCGACGGGGACCCCGAAGGCTGAGTGGGGACGGGGACCCACAAGGCTGCGGATGCCTGGAGCGCATGGCCGGGCAGGATAGTGGAGTCTGGAATAATAGGGACCTTTAACATTTAGACAGGCACATTGATGCAAGAAAAATAGTGGGTTACGGGTGTGAGGGGAGAACGGTTCAGTTTGTAGAAGGTTTGAGCTATTGTCTTGTGACACCAATACCCCTGAGCAAAAAGCTCTGCAAAAGTACGGACACCGCCCAGAACATCTCATGTAAAAACCCTCCACCATTGAGAACATTTGCAGGGAACGCTGCTGTCAGAGAGCAGCAGCAATCAAGGATCCACATCACCCGCTCTGTTCTCACTGCTCCCATCAGGGAAGAGGTATAGCCAGGTTCAGGAACAGCTGCTACCCCTTCACCACCAGACTCAACACACATTCAGGGACTCATTTAAAGACTCTCCCTTTTGCACTTTGAATTTTTTTCTCTCTGTTGCAGTTTGTTTTCATATCCACATTTTCAGAGATTACAAGTCGATGAGTCCAGTTGGGGAAACTTGGTTTTGGTCTATATAATGGTTACTTTCATCCCCTTTTATTGTTCATTTGTATTAGTGTCTGGGCCCCTATGTGGTCCAGGTACAGCTGACAGACCTTTACCAAAGGGTCACGTTTATGTGATTTTTTTTTCCCGTAGGTAACTGCAGTTCGTTTCCACAGCCCAACGTGCTATCGGACATCCAGTTGATCGTGATACATCTCTTCGCGAAGGCCAGTGCTATTTTTATAAATGAGATTAGATATTTGGTCAAGTTGTCGCTTGTTTCAATGAGATTGTCAGGTCTCACGTGGAGGTCACTGCTGTGATCGTGGTTAATTTTTCTGCGCTTTCTTGCCAAAATGGCCTCACTTTCACGCACGACAACGTAGAAAAGTTTAATGAAGCTCATCATCCCATTGGCCTTCATAACTATCCTATCAACCTGAGTGGCAACCTTGAGGGATGTTTGGATTTGAACCCCAAAGTCCCTCTGTTTAGCCTCACTCATGTAACCGACTGGTAACCTTGTACCCAGCCTTCTGGTTTGTCCTCCCAAAATACCTGGATTGAACTCCTTATCCTTCGACAACCTTCAGCTTCATCCACAACTCCTCCAACCTTCACATCATCTGCAGACATACTGACCCATCTTCTGCCTCTTCATCCAGGTCATTTATAAAAATCATCAAGAGCAGGGGTCCCAGAACAGATCCTTGTGGCACTCCACTCCTCTCTGCTTTCTTCCAACAAGACAATTTTTTATCCACAGCCAAAGTTACCCCGATCCTTTGCCAAATTGCTTTCTGATGAGTCTCGTCAAATTCTTGCTAAAATCCATGTAGACCACATCTACCACACGACCCTCATTCATTTCCTTTCTTACCCCACTCAAATAAAACTCATTTAGACTCATGAGGCATGACCTTCCCATCACAAAGCCATGCTGACTGACCTTGAGAAGTCTGTACTTCTGCAAATGCTCATAGATCCTATACTGGTCTATAATTCCCAAGATTCTCCCCATTACCTTTTCTAAACAAGGCGACTGCATTTGATGGTTTGCGCTGGATTTTGGGGGCAGGGGGCTGGGTGTTTGTGGGCAAGGGCTGGGTTTGGGGGCTGTAGGTGACTCGGAATTCTCTTCTCTTAACTGCAAGGAACACTATGTCTAACTTCCTGCTGATGTGACTCTGTCTGTTTTATGACTGAATGAAGTGAATTTTGTGTAATATTGCACTTTATACCATGACAATCAATTGAATTTTGATCTTGGCATGTTTGGAAGAATGTTCTTAGTGACAGTGACCCAGGTTCAAATCTGTCACCATGTAAGGGATTTGAGTGTTTTTTTTTTCTCACCCTTGTTGAAGTCGATTTCCTGTCAAGGTACAAAAAGATACAGTAACAAACCACAAACTCTAAAACACAGTCTTTATTGAGTCATGCCAGCAGGAATGAGGGGTACCAGTGGTGGGTGAACAGACTCACCTCACTATCAATGTTTGAACGGCAGTTAAAGAACACAGTCACATGGTAGAGCTTTTAAGACATTTTCCTGCCAACAAATTGGATAACATTTCTTGGAAGGTATTAGTACAGCTTCTGCTTTACATTTTGCACATCCTCTTCCTCAAGACACAGAAAGGATATGTTGTTGGCAATTTAATCTCATGTGCCCATTATAATTAAGAACATCCTTCTGGTCTACAAAATTTCAACAGAAATCTGGAAGGGTTGCTCACAGTACACATTGGTAATCATTCTCTGCCTGTCTGATTTCTGGTTTCCAATTTACACATGTAAATGTCTAATTTCATAGGAATTTTTAATTCTTGAAGTTGACAATGGTGGCTAACAGTTCAAAGCAGAAACAGCCATTCTGGGACTGAGTGGTGCTGAAGGCTTCTTGCAGCCTTTGGATCAGGCCTGATGAGCCTCCTTCAGGTGGCCAGAATACCCCCGATGTAAAGTCACATATTCTGCCCGAATGCGGCTGTAAGGAGGCCATGTGAAAGAGCAGATGCGGCTCGGAGGAGTACTTACCAATCTTCCTTCGGGAGGTATGATCTCCGTGTCTGAGCAATTCCCCCGAGGAACCTGAATGCAGCCGCCTGATGATAATCAGCCAGGGACCCAAATCCCCGCGCCTGACAGCCCCTCTCCTCATGCCCGACAACCCACCCTTCCCACGTCCGACAGCCCCATTCACCTCACCCGAGGGCCCCCATCACTGCTCCCGACACCACCCATGCCTCCCCTGCCCCAACATCCTGTGCCAGCCGCACCTGCCCTGATGTCCTGCGCTGACAGGAACTGGAGTGCGCTCTGAGGCGCCTCTCCTGAAGCTTTCCCTTTCAGGCTGCCATCTGAAAGAACATTCCATAGGGCTGTTTCTGCTTCTGCAGACTGATTCTTGACGTAGAATGCAGCTGAAAGTGGCTCCAGCTGTAGTCAATTCGCACTATTGTTTTAGAGATGAGGCAGGCATTAGGATATGAGACTCAGTCGTGGAGTTGAGAATTGATTCCTGTCTGAAATGTCCTTGGTCACTCTCTCTCCTAGCTTCCTGGCAAAATCTGTGTGATGATGTCTTCATCAGAATTATCAGAACAAGATCCAGCTAATATTCTGCACCCTTCATCAAATTGGAAAGTGAATGGGGGGAGTTGTGTGGTCAGGGCTTAATATGACACAGAATGATGCAGGTCTGTGTGGATTCAGTTGAAATGAGAGGGCAGATAACCTTTAACTTATCCCTGATCCCCCAACAAACCCACTCCCCCAATGCTAATCCCCCAAATGGCACAAGGTTGAACTGAGTCCTTTCAGGGTGAGAGGCAGAAGAGTGGCCTTTGTTCTGTACAAGGGCCAACAGATGCCAAGGACCGATCACCTCAAGGAGTGAACGAGGATTTAGAATAGGTTTTCCCCAACACAGAACAAAGTAGGAGCAGGAGGCTGTTTCTCCCCGTGAGCCTATTCTGCCTTTAGGTGAAGGACCACCAGAATGAGGAATAAAGAATGAAGCTGGAGGAACTCAGCAGGTTAGGCAGTGTCCATGGAGAGAGATGGTCAGTTAATGATTCAGGTCCGTACACAGACTGAAGCGAGAAGGGGAGCTGGCACAAAATTGGGAGGGCCCAGTGCCTCGGAAGCCACAGAGGATCACAAGACCACCCGACAGGCTGAACTTGTGATGGACACTATGAACTATGTATGTCATAAAGTACAGTACGTGCTCTGTGTCGCCAGATCACCTCGTTGGGTTTTATCTCAAAGAAGTGGTGAAAGGCTTTGATATAGATGTATGGACTGGCCAGTCCATATCTACCTGACCTTCTCCAACCTCTCCCTTAGCTCCACCCTGGATTTCCCGGACTAGCCCCCTCTTGCTTCTGTTCATGGAACCTGGCCCAGTCGTGTATCAGTAATGCTCAGGTTTTTGGTCATTGAAGGTGTTTAATCACTCCATCCTATTTGACGTGATTATTGTGTGCACCACAATGCTGATCCCAAAGGCTTTGGGCAATGTGTACACCTGGTGTAACTGTGCCCAAACTGTCTGGGCTGCACACGTGGATGAGGAATCGAACTCCCACTTTGAGGTGACTCAGAGAATTAATGAAGGACACAGAGTTTCACCAAACCACACTCCAACTCTCTTCGTTCTTATATGCAAGATTCTTTGCACAAAACAGAGAGAGAGTTATTGATCGTATTTACACCAGCTTGACTTCAAGTCACAAGATAGTCTCGCGAGCCATTTACTTGAATGATGGCTCGCGTGGCAGCACCCACTCCTGGCGACTGTGGGTCACTCTGATTAGGGCGTCCGAGCAATGCCAGCATAAATGTTGCCAATATTTAGGAGAAGTGTTGCCCAATTAAGGAATGGTTGTGGTGTTTTGGAGAATTTGTGTACAATGGTTGTTTTGGGAGAAGTGGAGGTTCTAATAAACAAAAACTGAAGGTTGTGTTTTGAAGGAAAGTATGGAGTGCTTTGCTAAAAAGGGACAAAAGTTGTATTTTTCAAAATAGGTCCTGTTTTTGGGTCAAAACCGACATCTTTACTGTGCAAAAATGTGTGCAATTTTCATTTCAAAAGCCAAAACTGTGATTTTCAAATTGGGGTTGAAAAAAACATCTGTGCTTTGTAAAATATGATACAATAAGATACAGGAGCAGAAGTAGGCCATTTGGCCCATTGTGTCCATTCCATCATGAACTGATCCATTCTCCCACTCACCTTTAATACCTTGACTATTCAGATATGTCACGGAGTTGTGTTAACCTTTAATATTAATTTAATATTTCTCGTATATAAAAATGTCTTAGTAAATTAAATTACTGAGGTAAAATATTGTACCTGTATTCTTGATGAGTTAGCTTGGATGTTTCCAGGTGTACAGAAGCCATACCACTTGGGATCATTAAAGCAAACACTGTGTCTGGGGCTCGAGAAAAATTTTTTCAATTGGTTTGGTTTGCCTCAAGAAATGAAATCAGATCAGGGAAAGAATTTTATGTCAGATGTATTTCAACCGTTAGTTTATAAACAAGGAGCTCAACAAATTGCATTGTCAGGATTTAAATATGGCGGTTCGGAAATTATGTAAAGATAAAATGCCCAGGGTTTCTTTGGAAAAATTGACTTGGAAATATGAGTTGGTGGGGGGGGGGGGGGGGGGGGTGGGTGTGGTTTGTGTCTTCCTCATTTTAAGAATTTTGAAAAGCAGCTCAATTGAGATTTATAAATATATTGAATAATTTAGATGATATTCCAGCTTGGGTTTCTGTTGAATTTAATGCAATAGGGAATACGAATCCCCAAGATTTTATTTACAAATGGAATCCTAAGCTTTATTTGGAAGTGGGGAATCATCTATTTTGAAACATTTGATTGAGTTGATAATGAAATTGGCATGAAAGGTTTAATATTGAAATAGGCATTTTCCTTCTTCAATAGACAACCAATCCTGGAAGATTTGGAGATGGAAGGGTATTAAGAAAATTAGTTTTGAGGATGAGATTGAAATCTTTGAAAGAATTTTCTTGTTATTACCAAGTTAAAGCTTTTTTATCTGTAAAAATAGGTCTTACTTTGATGTTACCTTATCAAAGTGAATTAGAATTACTGATTTGTTATCCTGCTGGAAATAAATTTATTTCAGTAATGTATAACTTGCTTCAATCTAAGGCCCCAAAAACTGGAGTGAATAAATCTAGATGAAGACGGGAAATAGATTTAAATTCTCAAATAAGCGAAAAGGATTGGATGGATTTGTGTAAATAATCTGACTAAGATATAGGTTGGTTCAATATAATTTTTTACATCAGTTCTATTTGACAACGTAGAAAAGTTTAATGAAGCTCATCAAGGCTGAGGGGGGTCGGGGACCCAGAAGGCTGAGGGGGGATGGGGACCCAGAAGGCTGAGGGGGGACGGGGACCCAGAAGGCTGAGGGGGGACGGGGACCCAGAAGGCTGAGGGGGGACGGGGACCCAGAAGGCTGAGGTGGGACGGGAACCCAGAAGGCTGAGGGGGGACGGGGACTCAGAAGGCTGAGGGGGACGGGGACTCAGAAGGCTGAGGGGGTCGGGGACCCAGAAGGCTGAGGAGGACGGGGTCCCAGAATGCTGACGGGGGACGGGGACCCATAAGGCTGAGGTGGGACGGGGACGGGGACCCAGAAGGCTGAGGGGGGACGGGGACCAAGAAGGCTGAGGGGGGATGGGGACCCAGAAGGCTCAGGGGGGACGTGGACCCAGAAGGCTGAGTGGGGACGGGGACCCAGAAGGCTGAGGGGGGACGGGGACCCAAAAGGCTGAGGGGGGACGGGTCTGGGACCAAGAAGGCTAAGGGGGGACGGGGACAGGGACCCAGAATGCTGAGGGGCGACGGGGACCCCGAAGGCTGAGTGGGGACGGGGACCCACAAGGCTGCGGATGCCTGGAGCGCATGGCCGGGCAGGATAGTGGAGTCTGGAATAATAGGGACCTTTAACATTTAGACAGGCACATTGATGCAAGAAAAATAGTGGGTTACGGGTGTGAGGGGAGAACGGTTCAGTTTGTAGAAGGTTTGAGCTATTGTCTTGTGACACCAATACCCCTGAGCAAAAAGCTCTGCAAAAGTACGGACACCGCCCAGAACATCTCATGTAAAAACCCTCCACCATTGAGAACATTTGCAGGGAACGCTGCTGTCAGAGAGCAGCAGCAATCAAGGATCCACATCACCCGCTCTGTTCTCACTGCTCCCATCAGGGAAGAGGTATAGCCAGGTTCAGGAACAGCTGCTACCCCTTCACCACCAGACTCAACACACATTCAGGGACTCATTTAAAGACTCTCCCTTTTGCACTTTGAATTTTTTTCTCTCTGTTGCAGTTTGTTTTCATATCCACATTTTCAGAGATTACAAGTCGATGAGTCCAGTTGGGGAAACTTGGTTTTGGTCTATATAATGGTTACTTTCATCCCCTTTTATTGTTCATTTGTATTAGTGTCTGGGCCCCTATGTGGTCCAGGTACAGCTGACAGACCTTTACCAAAGGGTCACGTTTATGTGATTTTTTTTTCCCGTAGGTAACTGCAGTTCGTTTCCACAGCCCAACGTGCTATCGGACATCCAGTTGATCGTGATACATCTCTTCGCGAAGGCCAGTGCTATTTTTATAAATGAGATTAGATATTTGGTCAAGTTGTCGCTTGTTTCAATGAGATTGTCAGGTCTCACGTGGAGGTCACTGCTGTGATCGTGGTTAATTTTTCTGCGCTTTCTTGCCAAAATGGCCTCACTTTCACGCACGACAACGTAGAAAAGTTTAATGAAGCTCATCATCCCATTGGCCTTCATAACTATCCTATCAACCTGAGTGGCAACCTTGAGGGATGTTTGGATTTGAACCCCAAAGTCCCTCTGTTTATCCTCACTCATGTAACCGACTGGTAACCTTGTACCCAGCCTTCTGGTTTGTCCTTCCAAAATGCATCACCTCACACTTACCTGGATTGAAATCCTTATCCTTCGACAACCTTCAGCATCATCCACAACTCCTCCAAACTTCACATCATCTGCAGACATACTGACCCATCTTCTGCCTCTTCATCCAGGTCATTTATAAAAATCATCAAGAGCAGGGGTCCCAGAACAGATCCATGTGGCACTCCACTCCTCTCTGCTTTCTTCCAACAAGACAATTTTTTATCCACAGCCAAAGTTACCCTGATCCTTTGCCAAATTGCTTTCTAATGAGTCTCGTCAAATTCTTGCTAAAATCCATGTAGACCACATCTACCACACGACCCTCATTCATTTCCTTTCTTACCCCACTCAAATAAAACTCATTTAGACTCATGAGGCATGACCTTCCCATCACAAAGCTATGCTGACTGACCTTGAGAAGTCTGTACTTCTGCAAATGCTCATAGATCCTAACTGGTCTATAATTCCCAAGATTCTCCCCATTACCTTTTCTAAACAAGGCGACTGCATTTGATGGTTTGCGCTGGATTTTGGGGGCAGGGGGCTAGGTGTTTGTGGGCAAGGGCTGGGTTTGGGGGCTGTAGGGGACTCAGGGAATTCTCTTTTCCTCTTAACTGCAAGGAACACTATGTCTAACTTCCTGCTGATGTGACTCTGTCTGCTTTATGACTGAATGAAGTGAATTTTGTGTAATATTGCACTTTATACCATGACAATCAATTGAATTTTGATCTTGGCATGTTTGGAAGAATGTTCTGAGTGACAGTGACCCAGGTTCAAATCTGTCACCATGTAAGGGGTTTGAGTGTTTTTTTTTCTCACCCTTGTTGAAGTCGATTTCCTGTCAAGGTACAAAAAGGTACAGTAACAAACCACAAACTCTAAAACACAGTCTTTATTGAGTCATGCCAGCAGGAATGAGGGGTACCAGTGGTGGGTGAACAGACTCACCTCACTATCAATGTTTGAACGGCAGTTAAAGAACACACTCACATGGTAGAGCTTTTAAGACATTTTCCTGCCAACAAATTGGATAACATTTCTTGGAAGGTATTAGTACAGCTTCTGCTTTACATTTTGCACATCCTCTTCCTCAAGACATAGAAAGGATTTGTTGTTGGCAATTTAATCTCATGTGCCCATTATAATTAAGAACATCCTTCTGGTCTACAAAATTTCAACAGAAATCTGGAAGGGTTGCTCACAGTACACATTGGTAATCATTCTCTGCCTGTCTGATTTCTGGTTTCCAATTTACACATGTAAATGTCTAATTTCATAGGAATTTTTAATTCTTGAAGTTGACAATGGTGGCTAACAGTTCAAAGCAGAAACAGCCATTCTGGGACTGAGTGGTGCTGAAGGCTTATTGCAGCCTTTGGATCAGGCCTGATGAGCCTCCTTCAGGTGGCCAGAATACCCCCGATGTAAAGTCACATATTCTATCCGAATGCGGCTGTAAGGAGGCCATGTGAAAGAGCCTGATGCGGCTCGGAGGAGTACTTACCAATCTTCCTTCGGGAGGTATGATCTCCGTGTCTGAGCAATTCCCCCGAGGACCCTGAATGCAGCCGCCTGATGATAATCAGCCAGGGACCCAAATCCCCGCGCCTAACAGCCCCCCTCCTCGTGCCCGACAACCCATCCTTCCTGCGTCCGACAGCCCCATTCACCTCACCCGAGAGCCCCCATCACCGCGCCCGACACCACCCATCACTGCTGCCTGACAGCCTCCCCTGCCCCAACATCCTGTGCCAGCCGCACCTGCCCTGATGTCCTGCGCTGACAGGAACTGGAGTGCGCTCTGAGGCGCCTCTTCTGCAGCTGTCCCTTTCAGGCTGCCATCTGAAAGAACATTCCATAGGGCTGTTTCTGCTTCTGCAGACTGATTCTTGACGTAGAATGCAGCTGAAACTGGCTCCAGCTGTAGTCAATTCGCACTATTGTTTTAGAGATGAGGCAGGCATTAGGATATGAGACTCAGTCGAGGAATTGAGAATTGATTCCTGTCTGAAATGTCCTTGGTCACTCTCTCTCCTAGCTTCCTGGCAAAATCTGTGTGATGATGTCTTCATCAGAATTATCAGAACAAGATCCAGCTAATATTCTGCACCCTTCATCAAATTGGAAAGTGAATGGGGGGAGTTGTGTGGTCAGGGCTTAATATGACACAGAATGATGCAGGTCTGTGTGGATTCAGTTGAAATGAGAGGGCAGATAACCTTTAACTTATCCCTGATCCCCCAACAAACCCACTCCCCCAATGCTAATCCCCCAAATGGCACAAGGTTGAACTGAGTCCTTTCAGGGTGAGAGGCAGAAGAGTGGCCTTTGTTCTGTACAAGGGCCAACAGATGCCAAGGACCGATCACCTCAAGGAGTGAACGAGGATTTAGAATAGGTTTTCCCCAACACAGAACAAAAGTAGGAGCAGGAGGCTGTTTCTCCCCGTGAGCCTATTCTGCCTTTAGGTGAAGGACCACCAGAACGAGGAATAAAGAATGAAGCTGGAGGAACTCAGCAGGTTAGGCAGTGTCCATGGAGAGAGATGGTCAGTTAATGATTCAGGTCCGTACACAGACTGAAGCGAGAAGGGGAGCTGGCACAAAATTGGGAGGGGCCAGTGCCTCGGAAGCCACAGAGGATCACAAGACCACCCGACAGGCTGAACTTGTGATGGACACTATGAACTATGTATGTCATAAAGTACAGTATGTGCTCTGTGTCGCCACATCACCTCGTTGGGTTTTATCTCAAAGAAGTGGTGAAAGGCTTTGATATAGATGTATGGACTGGCCAGTCCATATCTTCCTGACCTTCTCCAACCTCTCCCTTAGCTCCACCCTGGATTTCCCGGACTAGCCCCCTCTTGCTTCTGTTCATGGAACCTGGCCCAGTCGTGTATCAGTAATGCTCAGGTTTTTGGTCATTGAAGGTGTTTAATCACTCCATCGTATTTGACGTGATTATTGTGTGCACCACAATGCTGATCCCAAAGGCTTTGGGCAATGTGTACACCTGGTGTAACTGTGCCCAAAATGTCTGAGCTGCACACGTAGATGAGGAATCGAACTCCCACTTTTAGTTGACTCAGAGAATTAATGAAGGACACAGAGTTTCACCAAACCACACTCCATCTCTCTTTTGTTCTTATATGCAAGATTCTTTGCACAAAACAGAGAGAGAGTTATTGATCGTATTTACACCAGCTTGACTTCAAGTCACAAGATAGTCTCGCGAGCCATTTACTTGAATGATGGCTCGCGTGGCAGCACCCACTCCTGGCGACTGTGGGTCACTCTGATTAGGGTGTCCGAGCAATGCCAGCATAAATGTTGCCAATATTTAGGAGAAGTGTTGCCCAATTAAGGAATGGTTGTGGTGTTTTGGAGAATTGCATTGGTCAGGATTTAAATATGGCTGTTCGGAAATTATGTAAAGATAAAATGCCCAGGGTTTCTTTGGAAAAATTGACTTGGAAATATGAGTTGGTGGGGGGGGGGGGGTGTGGTTTGTGTCTTCCTCATTTTAAGAATTTTGAAAAGCAGCTCAATTAAGATTTATAAATATATTGTATAATTTAGATGATATTCCAGCTTGGGTTTCTGTTGAATTTAATGCAATAGGGAATACGGATCCCCAAGATTTTATTTACAAATGGAATCCTAAGCTTTATTTGGAAGTGGGGAATCATCTATTTTGAAACATTTGATTGAGTTGATAATGAAATTGGCATGAAAGGTTTAATATTGAAATAGGCATTTTCCTTTTTCAATAGACAACCAATTCTGGAGGATTTGGAGATGGAAGGGTATTAAGAAAATTAGTTTTGAGGATGTGAGATTGAAATCTTTGAAAGAATTATCTTGTTATTACCAAGTTAAAGCTTTTTTATCTTTAAAAATAGGTCTTACTTTGATGTTACCTTATCAAAGTGAATTAGAATTACTGATTTGTTATCCTGCTGGAAATAAATTTATTTCAGTAATGTATAACTTGCTTCAATCTAAGGCCCCAAAAACTGGAGTGAATAAATCTAGATGAAGACGGGAAATAGATTTAAATTCTCAAATAAGCGAAAAGGATTGGATGGATTTGTGTAAATAATCTGACTAAGATATAGGTTGGTTCAATATCATTTTTTACATCAGTTCTATTTGACTCCACAAAAATCAAATAGATTAAATGCTGCCGTATCGGATAAATGTTTTCGATGTGAACCTGAGATTGGAACATTTTTGCATTCAACTTGGCAATGTGCTAAAGTTAGACAATTTTGGATTGGGGTACGTAATTTTCACAGGCCTTCATGTTATTTTTACCGAGTAATATTAAGCTCACACCAAGACACAAGAGCAACTTGTCCGTGAACTACTCTTTGCAGACGATGCCGCTTTAGTTGCCCATTCAGAGCCAGCTCTTCAGCGCTTGACGTCCTGTTTTGCGGAAACTGCCAAAATGTTTGGCCTGGAAGTCAGCCTGAAGAAAACTGAGGTCCTCCATCAGCCAGCTCCCCACCATGACTACCAGTCCCCCCACATCTCCATCGGGCACACAAAACTCAAAATGATCAAGCAGTTTACCTATCTCAGCTGCACCATTTCATCGGATGCAAGGATCGACAACGAGATAGACAACAGACTCGCCAAGGCAAATAGCGCCTTTGGAAGACTACACAAAAGAGTTTGGAAAATCAACGAACTGAAAAACCTCACAAAAATTAGCGTATACAGAGCCATTGTCATACCCACACTCCTGTTTGGCTCCGAATCATGGGTCCTCTACCGGCATCACGCTTCCACCAGCGTTGTCTCTGCTCCATCCTCAACATTCATTGGAGCGACTTCATCTCCAACATCGAAGTACTCGATATGGCAGAGGCCGACGCTGCTGAAGATCCAACTGTGCTGGGTAGGTCACGTCTCCAGAATGGAGGACCATCGCCTTCCCAAGATGGTGTTATATGGCGAGCTCTCCACTGGCCACCGAGACAGAGGTGCACCAAAGAAGAGGTACAAGGACTGCCTAAAGAAATCTCTTGGTGCCTTCCACATTGACCACCGCCAGTGGGCCGATATCGCCTCAAACCGTGCATCTTGGCGCCTCTCAGTTTGGCCGGCAGCAACCTCCTTTGAAGAAGACCGCAGAGCCCACCTCACTGACAAAAGACAAAGGAGGAAAAACCCAACACCCAACCCCAACCCACCAATTTTCCCTTGCGACCGCTACAACCGTGTCTGCCTGTCCTGCATCGGACTTGTCAGCCACAAACGAGCCTGCAGCTGACGTGGACATTACCCCTCCATAAATCTTCGTCCGCGAAGCCAAGCCAAAGAAAGATTAAGGTTATGAGGCCAAAATTAAATTGAAATATTTATCACATTGAATTTGTGTCAATTGCTTCAGCAGTTGCTCGGAAATGTATAGCTGTAGCGGCACACATCGAGACGCAGTCGAATCGGCTCTGCACTGTTACGGCCGCAGCAGCAGTGTAGCCGTGTCAAGATGTTACTGCTGGGCGCATCTTCTCCCCAGCTCAAACGGGCCATGCAGATGCACTTGGCTGCGTCGTTACATCACCGCCCCTGTGTGGGCGGCACTTACGGGCCACCTGATAAGGTGCAGCATGGGAATTTTCCAATATAAACTGTTGGAAGTGCAAGCGACTAACAAAGTCATCTCCTTATTTTCATTTCTCCTTGTAGCTACCGCTACAGACGATTCTGGACTCCACACCATGGATGCTGCAGCAGTCAACGCAGTGGCTATGAAATTGCCAACCTCTGGACGCTTCGCCCACGCACTTGGTTCAGGCAAGCGGAAGCACGATTTCACCTCCGGCAGATCACGTCTGACTCGACAACGTTCTACCATGTCGTCAGTTCCCTGGACCAAGAGACCGCGGCCAGTGTGGACGACCTGATACACGATCCCCGGAGGAAGGAAATACCCAGCCCTCAACAAACTCCTCTTGAGGGCTTTCGGCCTATTCAGACGACAGTGCGCTGCCAGGCTGATGCACCTGCACAGCTAAGGAGACAGAACACCATGTGCCCTGATGGATGAGATGGTCGCACGAGCAGAGGGCCACAAGTCATGCCTCATGTCTGAGTAGGCTTTCTTGGAACAGATGCCAGATGACATACAACTGCCGTTGACGGACGAAGATTTCTCAGACCCACGTAAGGTCACGGCCAGAGCTGATGCGCTGTGGCACATGAAACAGGAAAATGAGTCCGCCATGAACCGATTGACTCATCCTCATGTGGGGCAGCAGAACTGATCCCACCCGAACCGAGCACAACCGCCCCCCACCAAATTAGCAGAGGCACTGAACGTTAGCTGGTGTCTTTATCAGCAACATCGATGGGCTCGAGCGTGAAGATGCAGCCAGCCCTGCTCATTTTCAGAAAATGCCCAGGCCAGCCGCCGCTCATGGACAAGGTGGCTGACCTCACCAATAGCCTCTTGAACATTACTGACAAGGCTAGTGGCCGGCACGGGTGCTGAACTCAGTGTCATCCCACCAATCGCCCTGAAGAGACGAATATACCCACAAGGTCCCACCCTCTGGGCGACAAAAAAGACTGCCATCAAGACCTTTGTCACGCACAATGTCCAAAAACAACTCGGCAGAGAAAATTTCTAGTGGAATTTCATTCGAGCCACTGTGGACACATCACTTCTCGGCGCAGACTTTCTACGAGCACACAGCCTGCCTTTGGACGTGAAGGCCAAACGCTTGGTCCATTCCCAGACATCCCAATAGATATTTCTCCAGGAATGCTTTATGTTCTTGGCATTCTCCAGTTTATTTCTTTTTTTAGGAGTGGGGGGGATGTTGGGAGGGTGGGTTGAGGGGGATGGGAGGATAATACCACATGTTTAATTTTAAAAAATAATTTACAGTTGAATGTAATACAATTATTATTTTGGTGAAAAATTGAGAAATAAAGTATTAAAAAAACCAAATTGCATTGTCTGCAAATCACCCAGAATGTGTGATGTGTGGCGGCTCACCACCAGGCAGGCGAACCAGCCCCGCTTGTAAGCCACGCGGTGGGACAGCCGGCCAAAATGGCGCCATTGGATGTGTTCCCTTCCTCCCAGCACGGGGCTCAGAAGCCCCGAGCTGGGGGACCACGTGATGCCCAGGTGACGTCAGCGCCCTCCAGCATGGTTTTCAGCCAGGTCCAGGATGGGAGTATAAGTACAGCTTAGCAGCCTGCAATAAACTAGTCTGCTCACTGAGCTCAAACTGTCTGGTTGTGTGTGTTCTTTCAGGAGCACTGTAGCTGATGCAACAATTGGTGACCCTGATTGGATCAAAGGTCTTTGAACCCATCATGAGTGAGCCTGGGGTGATCAGCGCCTTAGCCGCGAAACTCCATGAATTCTGGGTTCAGGAGCTGGAGACCTGCGTCAGCCACGCGGAGGCTCAGTTTCACCTCTGCCAGACCTCGTCCGACACAACCAAATTCTATCATGTGGTCGCTGCCCTGGACCTGGCCATCGGCAGACACGTGCTGCACCTTGCTCAGCACCCACCCGCCGAAGACAAATACGAGACCGTAAAGCAAGTGCTTACTGGATCCCTCGGACTATACAGACACCAGCATGCCGCTCAGATGCTACACCTCGGCGCCCTGAGGGACAGGTCCCCAATGGAGCTGATGGACGAGATGCTCACGCTCATGGGTGAGCACACCAACTCCCCACTCTTCGAGTGCATTTTCCTCGACCATATGCCCGGAGACGTCCAGCTGCTGCTGGTCCAGGAGAGCTTCACTGACGTGAGGAAGGTCCCCAAGAAGGCCCAGGAGCTATGGCACGCACTATTCCCAGAGGGCTCAGTGGTCCAGTAGGTCTCGAGGCACAGACATGACCACGCCAAGCCTGCCCCGAGCGCTGCAGTAGAGCATTTGGCTCCTGCAGGGGTGCCCAAGAGAATAACCAAGGCCACAGCATCCGCTCCATGCCTCTGCTCCTACCACCAGCGCTGGGGAGCCAAGGCTCGGAAGTGTCATCAGTCTGGCTCATTCCAGGGAAATGACCAGGCCGGCCAGGGTTAATGGCTGCGGGGGCTGGCCAAGAACACAGCCTCCTCTATCTGCGGGACTCAGTCAGCAGCTGGCAGTTCCTCGTTGATCTGGAGCCCAGATCAATGTCATCCTGGCCACGACCGTCGAGTCCAGGAACTGACCTTGTGGTCCTCCCCTCCGTGCAGCCAATGCAACAGCAATCCAGATGTATGGAGACAAGACAGTCCACTTCCAGATCAGCCAATGAAATTTCACATGGAGGTTCACCGTCTTGTCCTTTCCAACTGCCATCCTGGGTGCAGACATCCTCCTCGCACATGGGCTTCTGGTAGATATTCGGGGTAGGCGCCTGGTGGACGCCGTACCTTCCAGGCCGTTCGCCTCGACGCCTCCTGCTCGGAGCAACCACAGATGGCCACGATTAGCACACCCAGAGACTCGTTCCAGTGAATCCCGGAAGAGTTCACGACACTCATCAAGCCATAGTTCTCCGCTGCCTCACCGCACCACGGGCTGTTCCACCACATCCCCACTCAGGGCCCACTGGTTCACGCCAAGGCTCGCCGGCTCCTGCCTGACAATCTCAAGGAGGCGAAGGAGGAGTTTTGGCACCTGTTGGACCTGGGGATCATTCGGCGGTCTGAAAACCCATGGGCCTCGCCGCTCCACCTGGTCCTGAAAGCCTCCTGTGGCTGGCGTCCCTGCGGAGACTATCGACGGCTCAATGAGGTAACAGTTCCTGACCGTTATCCCATCCCTCACATCCAAGACTTTGCGGCCAACCTGCATGGTGCGAGGGTTTTCTCCATGGTTGACCTGGTGCGTGGATATTACCAGATCCCGGTGAACCCTGAGGACATACCAAAGACAGCAATCATCTCCCCCTTTGGCTTGTTCGAATTCCTGCGCATGCCATTCAGGCTCAAGGGTCCCGCTCAGACCTTCAAGCGCCTCATGGACTCTGTGGGCAGGGACTTGGATTTTGGCTTTATTTATTAGGACGACATTCTCTTCGCCAGCAAGGGCCAGGCGCAACACAAGGCCCACCTTTGTGCCCTTTTCTCCCGGCTGGCCGATTTCAGCCTTGCCATCAACCTGGCCAAGTGCTAGTTTGGGAAAGAGTCCATGCAGTTCCTGGGCCATACCATCACGGCCGAAGGAGCCACGCCCACCGCTGCAAAGGTCTCCGCTCTCAGGGAGTTACCATGTCCGGACAGCCTCAAGGAGCTGCAGGAGTTTGCGTGTATGGACTACTTTTACAACCGCTTCATCCCGGGATTTGATGGATGCAGCCGGTGCTGTATTAAAAATAAATATGTCTGATGATGTTAAAAATCCACTGGCTTATGATTCTCAGACATTGAATAAACACTCAAAAGAATTATTCTGCTGCTGGAAAATAATTTTTGTCCCTTGTATTAGCTCTGCAACATGTAGAAGAATGTGTTTGTGCTGCTATGGGATGAAGTATTGATCATAATTTTTGAGTAAGATTAAAAATAAGAATAGATGATGATTCAACTGGAGTTTAATTTTGCAAGAATAGGACTGAAGTATAAGACACTATAATGATATTAAGGGCCAGTGTCATTGAGGATTGCTTATTTAGATGTTGGATTTAGAGGTTTCTGCTATATTTGTTTTTATTCTATTGATTATGGCTGTGAAATCTATTAAGAACAAATCAGAGATTGCAGTTTAAAATTTTAACCTTTCAGAAGTCTAAAAATTTCTCCATGGGAAGGAGGTGTAATGGAATTGTGTTAACCTTTCAAATAAATCCTCAAAGGCTTAACTTTATCACACCACCAGACAGACAAAAAAAGGTATTAATTTGAATCCCACAATGAAAACATAAATCTGAATGACTAAAGTTAAATACAAATGATGTAAAAAAAATTATAATTCACCCAATTATATCGCACATTCATCAATTTAATCCACCATCTTCACACATAGTAAGTAGTCCGTTCTTCTTGGGTTAATTCTAAAGAAGAATCTCCCATTTAATCTAAAGTTGGTTTAGCCATTTTCTGTTGTCACAAACATTTCTGAAATAGATCCCTTTTTTTGCCCCATTTACAATTTTCAATTTTAGTTAACTTGGGTATCTTCAATTCCCGCCCAAATCCACGTGTGACAGCACTTGCATGGAATGACACCCGTTTACCATGTCGCTCTGTTCAACCTCACTCCTCAGTGCCCGACCGTTCACCGTGTCTATCTTTTCGTGGTTTGCCCTTCAAAATGTGACACCTCACACTTGTCTGCATTAAATTCCATCTGCCCTTTCTCCAGCTGGTCCAGATCCTTCTGCAAGCTTTCCTGGCTGTCCACAACTCCACCGTTCTTGGTGTCACCTGCAAACTTGCTAATCCAATTCACCACATTATTGTTCCAGCACCTATCCCTGAGGCACAGCTCTCGTCACAGGCCTCCACAGAGGATATATGGATGGATGTTAAAATTCTCAAATGTACATTAGTTAAAATGGTGTCAAATTACAAGGAACAGAAGTTGGCCATTCAGCCCACTGTGTCTGCTATCCCCTGATCTAAACTGTTCTCGCCTCTCATTCCAAGTTCTGGCTTT
This sequence comes from Narcine bancroftii, assembly GCF_036971445.1. Lineage (NCBI taxonomy): Eukaryota > Metazoa > Chordata > Chondrichthyes > Torpediniformes > Narcinidae > Narcine > Narcine bancroftii. The sequence goes on along the minus strand of NW_027211873.1, from coordinate 226,551 downwards.
TTCCACTGATCCCTTGATACCCTGACTCATTAAACATCTATTAATTCCGCCACCCCCCCCCCACCCCCCCCACTTAAACTCCCTCAACAGTCCAGCAACAAATTCCATGACCTTCTGGTGAAATAAATTTCTCATCTGCTTTAAATAGGTATCTTCTAATTCTAAGACAATGTCTTTTTATCCAAGGGAAACATTATTCACATCTACTGTCCAATCCTTTCAGCATTGGAAAGGTTTCTGAGATCTCCTCTCCTTCTATACTCCAATGAAGAGTGGAGATATATCATCCTGGTAAATCTCTGCTCTCTCTCCAACATCAGCACATCCTTTTTAAGATAAACTTCGCAGTTCTCCAAATGAGGTCTCTCCCATGCCCCATCAACACCTCACTACCCTTGAAACAAAGGCCAACATAGAATTTGCTTTCTTTTCCTGCCGATCCAACATGGTGGTTACCCACTCACTATGTTTTCCTGAACGAGAACCCCCCCCCAAGTCCCTTGACACTTGAAATAATTACGTGTAATTTATGTAACAAATTTGAAATTTTTGGAAAGATTTGGGAATCCTATTTATAAACTGTAGGAATTAAGTTGTAATCGCCCAACCTGAACCTTCTGACTCCTAAAATCAAGAAAATTTGTTAGATTTTATTTGATAGCTTTTTAGTAATGTTTTTATAAATACTTTCCAGATGTTATCTTTCTTTTCTATTGGGTTGTTGGGCAGGGGGAATTTAAAAAAAAATACTATGTATTAATTTTTCATTATCTTTGAATGAGAAATTTATGTACGCATTTAATGCATGTGAAATTAAAATTTTCAAAGAGAAGCTTAACTTAACGTAATACATTTTGCTTATTTTCAAGAGTTGTGGAGAGTGAGGAGGCTTTTCATGGACTACAAAAGGATTTGGACTGTTTGGAAAGATGGCAGATGGAGTTTAATGTAGGTAAGTGTGAGGTGCTTTATTTTGGGAAGAATAACCAAGACGTATGCAGTGAAGGGGAAGGCATTGAGGAACAGAGGGACCTTGGAGGAATGGTTCAAAAGACAATAGGAGCAGGAGTAGGCCCTTCGGCCTGTCGAGCCAGCACCACCATTTTACAGATCATGGCTGATCACTACTATCAGTACCCCTTTCCAGCCTTATCCCCATAACCCTTAACTCCTTTGCCCACTAGAGTCTTATCTAATCTCTTTTGAACATAATCAGCGAATCTGCCTCGACCACCCTCAGTGGCAGAGCATTCCACAGATTCACACTTCTTTGGGTAAAAAAATGTTTTCTCATCTCCGTCCTAAAGGGCCTACCCTGTATTCTTAAACTATGCCCTCTAGTCCTCGTCTCCCCCATCACTGGGAACAAGTAATCCGACTTCACCCTGTCCATCCCCCTGATAATTTTGTATACCTCAATCATGTCCCCCCTCATCCTTCTAAACTCCATCGGATACAAGTCCAGTTTTTCTAGCCTTTCAGCATATGTCAACCCCGCCATCGCTGGAACTAACCTTGTAAATCTGTGCTGCACACCCACTATAGCTAGTATGTCCTTCCTCAAAATTGGAGACCAGTACTGGGTACAATACTCCAGGTGGGGTCTCACCAGGGCCCTGTACAACTGCAGAAGGGCGTCTCTGTTCCTATACTCCAATCCCCTCTTTATGAAAGCCAACATGCCATTTGCCTTCTTCACCACATTCTGAACCTGCATGTTAGCCTTCAGTGACCGGTGAACAAGTAAACCCAGATCCATTTTCTCCTCCCCACTCCCTAGCCTGTCTCCATTTAAATAATACTCACCTTTCCTATTATTGCCCCCAAAATGGATAACCTCACATTTGCTCACATTGAACGTCATCTTCCATTCAGCAGCCCAAACCCCCAACCTGTCCAAGTCCCTCTGCATTTTCCTGACATCCTCCTCACACCCCACACCGCCACCCCGTTTAGTGTCATCTGCAAATTTGCTCATGTTATTAATAATCCCCTCATCCAAATCATTTACATAAATTACAAACAACTGAGGACCCAATACCGATCCCTGCGGCACTCAACTCGTCACATCCTGCCATCCTGAAAAGGACCGGCTTACTCCAACCCTTTGTTTCCTATTTCTTAACCAATTTCCTATCCATGTCAGCACCTTACCTCCAATTCCATGCTCCCTGATCTTGCCCACTCGTCTCCCGTGCGGTACCTTATCAAAGGCCTTCTGGAAGTCCAAATACACCACATCCACTGGCTCTCCCAAGTCCACCCTCTTTGTCACATCCTCGAAAAATTCCAGAAGGTTAGTCAAGCATGACTTACCCTTAAGGAATCCATGCTGACTAGCCCTTATCCTATTTCTGCCTAAGTGTTCTGGTATTACTCCTTTTATGATAGATTCCAATATCTTCCCCAGCACTGACGTCAGGCTGACCGGTCTATAATTTCCCGTTTTCTCCCTCCCTCCCTTCTTAAAAATCGGCACCACATCAGCCACTCTCCAATCCTCAGGGACCTCCCCCGAATCTATGGAACTTTGGAAAATGTCGACCAGTGCCTCCACAATTTCCATAGCAACTTCTTTAAGCACCCTGTGATGCAGCCCATCAGGCCCTGGGGTTTTATCAGCCCTCAGTCCCAACAATTTACTCACAACCTCCTGCTTCTATATCCGGATATCCATTGGATCCCCTACTTCCCCAGGAAAGTTTCCCAAGTCTCTTGATACCGCATGACCACTACTCCCTAACTGACCATAACCTATATCCTCCTTGGTGAAGACCGATGCAAAGTATTTGTTAAATTCCTCAGCCATCTCCTTGTTTCCGGTAATAATTCCAGCCTTTTCCCTTCTTAATTGACCAATTTTAGACCGAACCAATTTCTTCCTCTTCACATATTTAAAAAATCTTTTGCTAACCTCCATGATATTATTTGCTAATTTCCTCTCATACTTCATTTTCCCCTCTCTTATGACTTTCTTAGTTACCCTCTGATGCTCTTTGAAGGTTTCCCAATCCTCTAGCTTCCCACTCGACTTTGCTATCTTATACTGACTCCTTTTGGATTTGATATTGGACTTGATTTCATTAGTTAGCCACGACTGCCATTTGCATCTCCTCGAGCCTTTCCTCCACTTTGGAATAAATTTGTCCTGAATCCTGTGGATAATGTCCAAAAGCACCTGCCATTTTTCCCGAGTTGTCCTCCCAGCTAGTGTATCTTTCCATTTTATTTTGGCTAGCTCCTCCCTCATAGCTGCATAATCCCCTTTATTTAACTGCAGTACAGATGCTTCCGACTTCCTTTCTTTTTCCCTTTCTAATTGCAGCTCAAAAATAACCATACCATGGTCACTATTCCCTAATGGCTCCCCTACATCGAGGTCACTTATTAACTCTGCGTCGCTGCACAGCACCAAGTCCAGAATCGACTTCCCCCTGGTAGGTTCTTCCACTAGCTGCTCCAAGAAAGTATCTCGTATTGGGTAGGACATGTAACACCAGCATCGTATAATTCAAAAGCAAGAGGAGTAGCTATATTAATTAGTAAAAATGTGCCATTTAAAATAGAAGAGGAAATAATAGATCCAGCAGGGAGATATGTAATGATAAAATGTCAGATATATTCAGAGTTTTGGAATCTACTCAATGTATATTCACCTAACGAAGAAGATCAAAAGTTTATGGAAGATATCTTTTTGAAGGTAGCAGATACGCAAGGGAACATATAAATAGGAGGGGATTTCAACCTGAATTTGGATTCAAATATGGATAAAACTGGGGAAAAAAATTAACAGAAAGAACAAAGTAACCAAATTATAATTAAATCAATGGAAGAAAGTATTTCGTAGACATTCAATAAACTCACTCTCTTGTGTTCCTGCCCCCGTCTGATTATCCCAGTCCACTTTCATGTTGAAGTCCCCCATAACTACCGTATTGCTACCACTTTGACATGCCACTCTTAATTCCTGATTTATACCTCTATATCTGAGCTACTTTTCGGAGACCTGTAAATGACCCCCATTATGGTCCTCATGCCTTTACAATTTCTTAATTCTATCCAAACAGACTCTACCCACCTGTTTCAGTGTCTTTCCTTTCAAACGCCTGAATTTCATTTCTTACCAACAGAGCTAACCCACCCCCTCTTCCCAACTTTCTGTCTTTTCTATAGGACGTGTACCCAGGAACATTGATTTCCCAATCCTGCCCTTCCCGCAGCCATGCCTCCGTAACTCCGACATCTCCTGTCCAAGCTGCGGATTGCAAGGGCTGTAAAGTGCTGCCACTGCCTGTTCATACCGAGTACTTCATGCATGAAGCGAGGGAGAGAGAGAGAGATCTAGGTATAATACCACCACCTGGTGTCCGGACTCGCAAACTACAGGATACATGATTTTTATTTTTCATGGGAGTGTTGGAGTATGAGAGGAGACTTGATTAAGGTTAACAAAATAGAGCAAGATGGATAATATGGAGCTCCAATGAACAGGGAGGTCTCACCTGCGAAGGAGCAAGTGTGAGATCCCCCAGTTCATTCTTGCTTGGGCAGTGGTGGCCAATTGCAAGACAGCTCCAATTAGGGGAAGAGAATATGCTGTTTCAGGTCATGGGTTTGAAACGGTTTCCCCAGTTGTGCCATTCAGACTCAAGAGAGCAGATGCTTGCAGACAGGAAGGAAACCTAGTTTTATTGTGGAGAATTGCTTGTTTTTCGGGGTGAAGGTTGTTTGTGGTCTGAGATTCCTAAATACTTTACAATGGAAGCAGCACTTTTCCTTGTGCCTGATTGCTACATCGCGGGTAAAATGTCTCAAATCTATCACTCAGCCAGTACTTTTGGTCATTGATTTGGAGAGAGAGTGATGGCTTGGCAATATTTATAGCATGGTGAGTCCAAAGCTCTCAAAGTGACAGTGTGGAAGGAGTTTGTCTGTTCTTTGTGTTTTCTGCCACCCTTGAGAACTTAAAAAGTGTCCGTGAATTGTGGTATTGGTGAGACACAAGCTTGTTTTGCCCTCTTTTTGTTCTGTATGTCTATAAAGTTTCAGTTTAGGGATAAAATGTCCAGACACTGTTCTGTTCAAAAGTCTAGTAACCAAATCAGATTCTCCCGAGTTCTTGTCATGGATATGCATCAAGAAGCCTGTTTTGCAGCAGTCGTGCTGCATTAGAGGTGCACATACAATTTTCAAAAATAATGAGTTTGAAACCAGAAAAAGATCAGGTCGTGCCCAAAGGTTCATCCGTGCTGTTGAATTGAATTGATGCCCCCAGGTCCAGAATGTGCACTTCCACCCCATGGTCTTGAGCTTTCCAAATCGCCAATGAACTTACGGCCCCCTTGAGCTGTGGAGTGTGGGAGGAAATCCACACAGACACCAAGAGGATGTAGAAACTTCTTGCAGTCAGTGCTCACTTGATCCTGGGGTGACTCGTGCTGGAGAGGTGGGACTACTGTCCTGCCTTCACCTTGTGATGGCTGATTTTTGTCTGTTGGTGGATGGAGGTCTGACATGATATTCCCTTGGCCTTGAGGGAAAGAAGAGTAGAAATTGCAAGGGCTCTGACAGAAATATTTAAAACCTGTTTGTCCACTGGTGAGGTGCCAGAGGAATGGATGTAATCTAATGTTCCTTTGTTGAAAAACGGCTTCAAAAGCCAACCAGGTGAGCCTGACAGTGATAGGTTAATTATTGGAGGGTAATCAGAGAGTACCTCGAAAAGAATCTGTTCAAATAGCTGGCCTTGATCAACCATAGCATAGAATACGGGAGTCGGGCAGTGAGGTTGAGACGAGACAAGATATTGGTGAGGCCCTGTTGAGAGTACTGTGTGCAGTTCTGGTCACCAAATGAGAGGAAAGCTATCAACAAAGTCGAGAGGGTGCAGAGAAGATTTAAGTCAATGTTACCTGGATATCAGCAACTAGATTACAAAGAAAGATTGAGCAAATGAAGTCTTTATTCTTTGGATTGTAGATGGTTGAGAGGGGATTTGATCGAGGTCTTTAAAATTACTAGGAGGATAGAACGAGTTGATGTGGATAGACTTTTTTCATTGCGGGAGCAGAGATTGAAACAGGAGGTAAAAGTTTGGAAGTAACATGAGGGGGAACTTCTTTACTCAGAGTGGTGGCTGAGTGGAGTGAGCTCCCGGGAGAAATAGTGGCGGCAGGGTCCATTTTGTCATTTCAGGGAAAATTGGAGGGGAGGGGAATGCAGAGAGGTGGTACGAGAGGAGAGTATTTAGTTCAGTGCAGAGAAGAAGGGCCAAGTGACCTGTTTCTGTGCTGTAATTGTTATAGGGTTAAAATGTGTGGCAGTAACTTGGAAGTCCGATGCGTATTTGGGAATGGGTCGATGGCCACACTGAAATAGGCCGTTGATTCCCACTTGAAATAATTACATCGAATTCACGGAACAAATTTGAATTTCTCTTTTGAAGATTTGGGATATGTATTTACCAATTGTCGGAATTAAGTTTTAACCACCCAACACGAACTTTCTGACTCCTAAAACCAAGAAAACCAAGATTTTATTTGAGAGTTTTGGTCAATTTTTATAAATACTATCTAGATGTTTTCTCTCTTTATTGTTTTCTATTGGGTAGCTGTGGGAGGGGTTACTTTTGAAATCACTATGCATTAATTTTATCTTATTTTCAAATAAGAAATTTAAGTTTTTTAATGCATATGTTAAATTAAATGTAAAAATGTTACAAATAAGATGAATGAAGAATTGTTTCAGGAACTGGCGATCTTCCACGAGTGCCGTCAACCCCAGGAAGCAGGAATGTGTGAACGAAACACAAAACTGGCCAGAAGAACTGAGGAAACACAGCTAAAAGTGTCCAAAAAGGTGCTGATGCCATCTTGATTTTAATGCAGGTGACACCGAGGAATGCATTGGGGCAGAGATGGTCTATGGGCAGCCAATACGGACGCCTTGGGGAACAAAGCCCGCACCACCAGTAGGGATGGATAATGGTGGGTAATGAATAAGCATATATTAGAGACACCGAGAGAGAGCGACACACACATACCCAGACAGACAGACACACACACACAGACACAGAGAGACAGATACACACACACAGACACACACAGACACACACGTAATATTTGCTTAAGTTGTCGTTTGTTTCCATGAAATTACCTCAAAGATATTGCTGCGGGTCGACTGTGGAGGCCACTCCTGTGATCGCGGTTCGTTTTACTGCGCATTTTTGGCCAAAATGGCCACACTTTCACGCACGACCACGCCGTACATGGAAAGATTAATGATGCCTGGCGTCCCATTGGCCTGAAATATTCTATTAAATTTTATTAAAATGTTCAAAAAAAAGCTTAACATAACGTAATACATTTTGCTTATTTTCAAGTTGTGGAGAGTGAGGAGGGTTTTCATGGACTACAAAAGGATTTGGACTGTTTGGAAAGATGGCAGATGGAGTTTAATGTAGGTAAGTGTGAGGTACTTTAATTTGGTAAGAATAACCAAGACGTATGCAGTGAAGGGGAGGGCATTGAGGAACAGAGGGATCTTGGAGGAATGGTTCAATAGACAATAGGAGCAGGAGTAGGCCCTTCGGCCTGTCGAGCCAGCACCACCATTTTACAGATCATGGCTGATGACTACTATCAGTACCCCTTTCCAGCCTTATCCCCATAACCCGTAACTCCTTTGCCCACTAGAGTCTTATCTAACTCTCTTTTGAACATAATCAGCGAATCTGCCTCTACCACCCTCCGTGGCAGAGCATTCCACAGATTCACACTTCTCTGTGTAAAAAAATGTTTTCTCATCTCCGTCCTAAAGGGCATACCCTGTATTCTTAAACTATGCCCTCTAGTCCTCGTCTCCCCCATCACTGGGAACAAGTAATCTGACTTCACCCTGTCCATCCTCCTGATAATTTTGTATACCTCAATCATGTCCCCCCTCATCCTTCTAAACTCCATCGGATACAAGTCCAGTTTCTCTAGCCTTTCAGCATATGTCAACCCCGCCATCCCTGGAACTAACCTTGTAAATCTGCGCTGCACACACTCTATAGCTAGTATGTCCTTCCTCAAAACTGGAGACCAGTACTGGACGCAGGTGGGGTCTCACCATGGCCCTGTACAACTGCAGAAGGGCGTCTCTGTTCCTATACTCCAATCCCCTCTTTATGAAACCCAACATGCCATTTGCCTTCTTCACAGCTTTCTGAACCTGCATGTTAGCCTTCAGTGACCGGTGAACAAGTACACCAAGATCCATTTGCTCCTCCCCACTCCCAAGCTTGTCTCCATTTAAATAATACTCAGCTTTCCTATTATTGCCCCCGAAATGGATAACCTCACATTTGCTCACATTGAACGTCATCTTCCATTCAGCAGCCCACACCCCCAACCTGTCCAAGTCCATCTGCATTTTCCTGACATCCTCCTCACACCCCACACCGCCACCCAGTTTAGTGTCATCTGCAAATTTGGTCATGTTATTAATAATCCCCTCATCCAAATTATTTACATAAATTACAAACAACTGAGGACCCAATACCGATCCCTGCGGCACTCCACTCGTCACATCCTGCCATCCTGAAAAGGACCGGCTTACTCCAACCCTTTGTTTCCTTTTTCTTAACCAATTTCCTATCCATGTCAGCACCTTACCTCCAATTGCATGCTCCCTGATTTTGCCCACTCGTCTCCCGTGCGGTACCTTATCAAAGGCCTTCTGGAAGTCCAAATACACCACATCCACTGGCTCTCCCAAGTCCACCCTCTTTGTCACATCCTCGAAAAATTCCAGAAGATTTGTCAAGCATGACTTACCCTTAAGGAATCCATGCTGACTAGCCCTTATACTATTATTTCTGCCTAAGTGTTCTGCTATGACACCTTTTATGATAGATTCCAATATCTTCCCCACCACTGACGTCAGGCTGACCGGTCTATAATTTCCCGTTTTCTCCCTCCCTCCCTTCTTAAAAATCGGCACCACATCAGCCATTCTCCAATCCTCAGGGACCTCCCCCGAATCTATGGAACTTTGGAAAATGTCGACCAGTGCCTCCACAATTTCCATAGCAACTTCTTTAAGCACCCTGGGATGCAGCCCATCAGGCCCTGGGGTTTTATCAGCCCTCAGTCCCAACAATTTACTCACAACCTCCTGCTTCTAGATCCGGATATCCATTAGATCCCCTACTTCCCCAGGAAAGTTCCCCAAGTCTCTTAATACCGCATGACCACTACCCCCTAACTGACCATAACCTATATCCTCCTTGGTGAAGACCGATGCAAAGTATTTGTTAAATTCCTCAGCCATCTCCTTGTTTCCGGTAATAATTCCAGCCTTTTCCATTCTTAATGGATCAATTTTAGACCGAACCAATTTCTTCCTCTTCACATATTTAAAAAAGCTTTTGCTATCCTCCAAGATATTATTTGCTAATTTCCTCTCATACTTCATTTTCCCCTCTCTTATGACTTTCTTAGTTACCCTCTGATGCTCTTTGAAGGTTTCCCAATCCTCTAGCTTCCCACTCCACTTCGCTATCTTATACTTACTCCCTTTGGATTTGATATTGCACTTGATTTCATTAGTTAGTCACGGCTGCCATTTGCATCTCCTAGGGCATTTCCTCCACTTTGGAATAAATTTGTCCTGAATCCTGTGGAAAATGTCCAAAAACACCTGCCATTTTTCCCGAGTTGTCCTACCAGCTAGTGTATCTTTCCATTTTATTTTGGCTAGATCCTCCCTCATAGCTGCATAATCCCCTTTATTTAACTGCAGTACAGATGCTTCCGACTTCCTTTCTTTTTCCCTTTCTAATTGCAGCTCAAAAGTAACCATACCATGCTCACTATTCCCTAATGGCTCTCCTACATCGAGGTCACTTATTAACTCTGCGTTGCTGCACAGCACCAAGTCCAGAATCGACTTCCCCATGGTATGTTCCTCCACTAGCTGCTCCAAGAAAGTATCTCGTAGACATTCAATAAACTCACTCTTGTGTTCCTGCCCCCGTCTGATTATCCCAGTCCACCTTCATGTTGAAGTCCCCCATAACTACTGTATTGCTACCACTTTGACATGCCACTCTTAATTCCTGATTTATACTTCTACCGATATCTGAGTTAATTTTCGGTGGCCTGTAAATGACCCCCATTATGGTCTCATGCCTTTACAATTTCTTAATTCTATCCAAACAGACTCTACCCACCTGTTTCAATGTCTTTCCTTTCAAACGCCTGAATTTCATTTCTTACCAACAGAGCTACCCCACCTCCTCTTCCTAACTTTCTGTCTTTTCTATAGGACTATCTTGGGTAAACTTGTACCTTTCACTTTGTTCGTTTTAGATTGGTCACAGTGTTTGAGCTACCGAAAGAAAATAGAGACACACACCGAGAGCAGTTCAGTCTACACAAATGTTTATTCCAAATATAAAGCAGGTTTCAAACTACAATATGCAAGCCTGCCTAATCATACTTAACAACGCCTGGACTGGTCCCAACTGCCGAAGCGAGGCAATGACGGCACACTTGTAGTAGGCTGCCGGGGCGCCGGTAGCAGCTCCTTCACCTCCCCCGACCGGGACGTTGCTCGGACTCTAGCTGTTCTTCCTTCTTGACAAAGGATGTTCCCATCCCTCGGAGAGTCTAAACTTCAGCAGCAGGACCACAGACTTTTATACCCCAAAAACAATTAATCATGCACCCACTCCCTCTAACATTTGTCAGTCAAAATCAAAGCTGAGCATACTATTCTACAAGTTAGAAGATGAATTATTATGGAGAAGGATGCTATGATATCCTGGTTTATCTCGTAGATACAAAGACTTATTGAAACTTTTAAGGCTTTAGCAATACCGTGCCATCCTGTATTTCGGAAAGAACAATTAATCATGCACCCACTCCCTCTAACATTTGTCAGTCAAAATCAAAGCTGAGCATACTATTCTACAATTTAGAAGATTGATTATTATGGAACCAGGATGCTATGATTTCCTGGTTTATCTCGTAGATACAAGGACTCATTACAACTTCTTGAGCAAGACAGGTTGTGACCAAAACGTCAATTTCAGAGTGTCGTATTTGACAACTGCTTTCCCTGGGCCTCACGGTGGAATTCCATTTCAAAGTGTATCTTCAGATAAATCCCCATGGCTGAGTTTAATTACATCTGCTAATTCTGAAAGTAAGGTGACCTGAGTGTGGCCCCAGTGTTGTCAGTTTCACATAAGCAAGGAAGCATCTGAGCACATGGTTTTAACCCTCCATTACAAGGACGTGTACCCGGGAACATTGATTTCCCAATCCCGCCTTTCCCGCAGCCATGTCTCCGTAACTCCGACAACGTCATAACCTCCCATTGCCATTCGCGCCTCAAGCTCATCCCTTTTATTCCTTACACTCAGTGCATTCATACACAATACCTTGATACCATATCTCCTTTCTCCCTCCATCTTTGTTCTCGATGCACTTGCCCCTACTCTCCTATCACTTTTAGTTCCCTTTTTCCTTACTGTTTCACCGTCTAACAGAACTACTCCTATATTCACTCTCCTGTCTGCTTCCCTATCAGTCCAGTTCCCTTCCCCCTACCAAATTCGTTTTAAATTTGAAGGTGGATTCCAATGGAGATAGAAGGCTTTGGGTACGCTGGCCTTTATAAATCATAGCATGGAATATAGGATCTGGGGAGGTGATGTTCAGAGTGTTGGTGAGGCCAACTTTGGAGTATTGTATGCCTTTCTGGTCCCCAAATTATAGGAAGGATATCAATAAGGTAGAGAGAGTGCAAAGAAGTTTGACGAAAATGTTGCCTGGATTGCAGTATTTTGAATACGTAGAAAGATTGAGTAGACTGGAACTTCATTCAGTGGAGCAGAGAGGGTTGAGCGGGGATTTGATAGAGGTATTTAAAATTATCAAGGGAATAGATAGAGTAGCTGTGAATAGGCTCTTTCCCCTAAGGGGAGCAGAGATTGGAACAAGGGGTCATATGTTAAGGGGCAAAACTTGAGAAGTAATACAAGAGGATGCTTCACTCAGAGTGGTGGCTGAGTGGAATGATCTACTGGAAGAAGTTGCGCCAGGGTCAATTCTGTCATTTAAGATGAGGTTATATGAGTACATGGATGCGAGGGGGTGGGAGGGTTATGGGCAAGGGAAGTAGGTAGGTGGAACTCGTGGAGTTTCACGTAAATCGGTGCTTTAGGTGCCATGAGCAAGTTGGCTCTTTCTTGCACTCGACTTGATTACGTGAAACCTTTCTGGGTTAGAATCAAGGAACTTATTAAAATTTAAACTTTCACTTGATCCTAAGGTATTTTTATTGGGTTATATGAAGAAATTGAGTTTAGAATTAAAATTAGATGAGTCTCAAATTGCTCTTTGAGATTGGCTTAAGCTGGGGCTAGAAAATGATGAGTATTCAATGGTGGTATTCAGAAAGGAGGTCTTGTATTCCATTGGAAAAGATAACGTATAATACAAGCCTCGTCTACCAGTGGAAATATTAAACAGGCAGAATACTATTCATAGTCTGAAAATGAGAGGTTATCCGTATAAAAGAGATCAGGAAGAACTTCTTTAGCCAGAGGGTCGTGGATGTGTGGAACTCACTGCGGCATACAGCAGTGGAAGCCAGATCGCTGGGAGTATTTTAAAAAGAACGACAAATATCTCATTAGTGAGGGCATCAAGGGATTATGGGGGAAAGGCCAAAAATGAGAACTAGTGTAGAGTAGCTTAGTGTAGATTTATGGAACAGACTCGATGGGCCTAGTGGCCTGGTTCTGTTCCTTTGTCTGTGATCACTAATGGAGTTACTTCAGAAATGTACAGATAAAAAGCTCCTAAATTAGAAATTCATAAATCAAGATTAAAATGGGAATCTGATTTGAAAGTTAAAATATGAAAATGATTAAGTACAACTAAAATTATTAATGTCAGGTCGAGACTGGTACAATATAATCTTTTTTACATCGATTATACTTGACACCCAATTAAAATAAATTTAATTTGACATTATCAGATTTGTCTTGCATGTAATAAAGTAGGTTCTTTTTGTGTGGATAAATGTGAGGTGAACCACTTTGGAGGCAAGAACAGGAAAGAGGACTATTACCTCAACGGTATCTGTTCAGGAAATGCAGAGAGACTTGGGTGTTGCTGTGCATCAGTCGTTGAAAGTGGGTGTGCAGGTCCAACAGGCGGTGAGGAAGGCATTCATAGCAATAGGATTTGAGTACAGAGATCCTGCTGCAGCCGTACACGGCCTTGGTGAGACCACACCTGGAGTACTGCGTGCCATTTTGGCCTCTTTAATCCGAGGAAGGACATCCTCGCCGTGGAGTGGGTGCAGAGAAGATTCACTAGACTGATACCAGGGATGGAAGGACTTGCAGATGAAGAAAGGTTGGAAAGACTAGGCTTGTATTCTCTGGAATTTAGGAAATTGAAGGGGGATCTTATAGAAACAAAATTCTAAAGGGTTTAGACAGACTAGATGCGGGTAGGTTGTTTGCAATGCTGGGAAATACAGAACCAGGGGTTACAGTTTAAGGATAACCATACTATAACCATATAACCATTTACGGAGCGGAAACAGGCCATGTTGGCCTTTCGAGTCCGCACCAGTTCACTGATTTTATGCGCCCTCTTCAGGCATTGGGGGAAGGTTTTCAGGACCGAGATGAGGAAAGATTTCCTCTCTTGGAGGATGATGGATCTATGGAATTCTTTGCTACAGAAAGTAGTTGAGGCTGGTTCCTTGTCAATGTTCAAGAGTAGGTTAGAATTGGCCCTTGTGGCTAAGGGGATCAGGAGGTATGGAGAGAAGGCAGGAACTGGGTACTGATCAGCCATGATCGTATTGAATGGCAGGGTAGGTTTGAAGGGCCAAATGGCCGAATCCTGCACCTATTTTTCTATGTTTATATATTCTACTTGGGTTTGTCCAAAATATATACATTTTGGTCCAAAATTAAAATTTTGAACACTCCCAATGGATCCTAGAATATTTTTCCTGGAAGAGACTAAAAATATTTGGATTAAACGGGATTTTTACAGGTTGCTTTAGCTGGTTCATATTTGGAGGACCAAGTCACCAAATTGCAGAATCCATGTGATTGAAGAAGTGCAGAGATTGGTTAGGATATTGCTGGGACTTGAAGGTGAACCCACCAGGGCCTACAGCTGGTCCTCAATGTTGTCGACACATTCTTGGAAAGTGTGACTTGAAGTGAAATGAAGGTTTTACCATGGGCTCAATGATCAAAAATAAGAGAAGTTCCTATTGGGCGATCCTGTCTCTCAATCCACCACAATCTCTGAACCTCTGAATTGTAGTTGTGGCCTCCCCGTTCTTTTCTGAGCTGAGACCAATATTGACGTTTAGGTCATGGTTGCAGATGGGTTGGAAATACTGAAGAAGTTTCCTCTTGCCTTACTCAGTTGCAGTGTCCATACTGGATGGGTAACCCTGGCCATTGATCAGCAGATCCAGAGAACACAGCACAGTACAGGCCCTTCAGGCCTTGATGTTGTTCTAGCCCATATATTCACTCCTTAAATATAATGTACTAAACCAATGGTTCTCAACCTTTTTCCTTGCACTCACATACCACTTTTAGTGGTAAGTGGGTGGAAAGAAAGTTCAAACCCTATTTTAAAATAATCATATGAACAATCTAGAATCGTCATTCTCAAGCTTCCCTTCCCACTCACCTACCACATGAAGCAATCCCTTAATGTTCAGAGATTACTTAAGGTGGTAGGTGAGTGAGAAGATGAAGGTTGAGAACCTCTTTCTGCAGGCCAACTAATTCTGAATCCACACAACCAAGGTTCCACAGATCTTTTGCCTCATGACTATCAGAATGAATCTACCCTGGGCAATCCTGTCAAAGGCCTCACTAAAATCCACACACCCCACATCCACTCCCCTGCCCTTCATTTGTTATTTCATTGTTTTCAAACACTTTCTTTCCCCACCACACTTTTAAGTCATCCCTGTCTAATCACGGAACCAACAGTCAAAGGACAAGTCCAGTGCCATTTTTATAAATGAGATTTGATATTTGCTTAAGTTGTCGCTTGTTTCCATGAAATTACCTCAAAGATATTGCTGCGGGTCGACTGTGGAGGCCACTCCTGTGATCGCGGTTCGTTTTACTGCGCTTTTTTGGCCAAAATGGCCACACTTTCACGCACGACCACGCCGAACAGAGAAAGATTAATGATGCCTGGCGTCCCATTTTCCTGAAATATTCTATTAAATTTTATTAAAATTTTCAAAGAAAAGCTAAACATAATGTAATACATTTTGCTTATTTTCAAGTTGTGGAGAGTGAGGAGGGTTTTCATGGACTACAAAAGGATTTGGACTGTTTGGAAAGATGGCAGATGGAGTTTAATGTAGGTAAGTGTGAGTTACTTTATTTTGGGAAGAATAACCAAGACGTATGCAGTGAAGGGGAGGGCATTGAGGAACAGAGGGATCTTGGAGGAATGGTTCAATAGTCAATAGGAGCAGGAGTAGGCCCTTCGGCCTGTTGAGCCTTCAGTGACCGCCATTTCACAGATCATGGCTGATCACTACTATCAGAACCCCTTTCCAGCCTTATCCCCATAACCCTTAACTCCTTTGCCCACTAGAGTCTTACCTAACTCTCTTTTGAACATAATCAGCGAATCTGCCTCAACCACCCTCTGTGGCAGAGCATTCCACAGATTCACACTTCTCTGGGTAAAAAAATGTTTTCTCATCTCCGTCCGAAAGGACCTACCCTGTATTCTTAAACTATGCCCTCTAGTCCTCGTCTCCCCCATCACTGGGAACAAGTAATCCGACTTCACCCTGTCCATCCCCCTGATAATTTTGTACACCTCAATCATGTCGCCCCTCATCCTTCTAAACTCCATCGGATACAAGTCCAGTTTCACTAGCCTTTCAGCATATGTCAACCCCGCCATCACTGGATCTAACCTTGTAAATCTGCGCTGCACACCCTCTATAGCTAGTATGTCCTTCCTCAAAACTGGAGACCAGAACTGGACGCAATACTCCAGGTGGGGTCTCACCAGTGCCCTGTACAACTGCAGAAGGGCGTCTCTGTTCCTATACTCCAATCCCCTCTTTATGAAAGCCAACATGCCATTTGCCTTCTTCACAGCGTTCTGAACCTGCACGTTAGCCTTCAGTGACCGGTGAACAAGTACATCCAGATCCATTTGCACCTCCCCACTCCCTAGCTTGTCTCCATTTAAATAATACTCAGCTTTCCTATTATTGACCCCAAAATGGATAACCTCACATTTGCTCACATTGAACGTCATCCTCCATTCAGCAGCCCACACCCCCAACCTGTTCAAGTCCCTCTGCATTTTCCTGACATCCTCCTCACACCCCACACCTCCACCCAGTTTAGTGTCATCTGCAAATTTGCTCATGTTATTAATAATCCCCTCATCCAAATCATTTACATAAATTACAAACAACTGAGGACCCAATACCGATCCCTGCGGCACTCCACTCGTCACATCCTGCCATCCTGAAAAGGACCGGCTTACTCCAACCCTTTGTTTCCTATTTCTTAACCAATTTCCTATCCATGTCAGCACCTTACCTCCCATTCCATGCTCCCTGATCTTGCCCACTAGTCTCCCGTGCGGTACCTTATCAAAGGCCTTCTGGAAGTCCAAATACACCACATCCACTGGCTCTCCCAAGTCCACCCTCTTTGTCACATCCTCGAAAAATTCCAGAAGGTTAGTCAAGCATGACTTACCCTTAAGGAATCCATGCTGACTAGCCCTTATACTATTATTTCTGCCTAAGTGTTCTGCTATGACTCCTTTTATGATAGATTCCAATATCTTCCCCACCACTGACGTCAGGCTGACCGGTCTATAATTTCCCGTTTTCTCCCTCCCTCCCCTCTTAAAAATCGGCACCACATCAGCCACTCTCCAATCCTCAGGGACCTCCCCCGAATCTATGGAACTTTGGAAAATGTCGACCAGTGCCTCCACAATTTCCATAGCAACTTCTGGGATGCAGCCCATCAGGCCCTGGGGTTTTAACAGCCCTCAGTCCCAACAATTTACTCACAACCTCCTGCTTCTAGATCCGGATATCCATTAGATCCCCTACTTCCCCAGGAAAGTTCCCCAAGTCTCTTGATACCGCATGACCACTACCCCCTAACTGACCATAACCTTTATCCTCCTTGCTGAAGACCGATGCAAAGTATTTGTTAAATTCCTCAGCCATCTCCTTGTTTCCGGTAATAATTCCAGCCTTTTCCATTCTTAATGGACCAATTTTAGACTGAACCAATTTCTTCCTCTTCACATATTTAAAAAAGCTTTTGCTATCCTCCATGATATTATTTGCTAATTTCCTCTCGTACTTCATTTTCCCCTCTCTTATGACTTTCTTAGTTACCCTCTGATGCTCTTTGAAGGTTTCCCAATCCTCTAACTTCCCACTCCGCTTCGCTATGTTATACTTAATCCCTTTGGATTTGATAGTCCACTTGATTTCATTAGTTAGCCACGGCTGCCATTTTCATCTCCTAGAGCCTTTCCTCCACTTCGGAATAAATTTGTCTTGAATCCTGCAAAAAATGTCCAAAAATACCTGCCATTTTCCCCAGTTGTCCTTCCAGCTAGTATCTTTCCATTTTACTCTGCGTCGATGCACAGCACCAAGTCCAAGTCCAGAATCGACTTCCCCCTGGTAGGTTCCTCCACTAGCTGCTCCAAGAAAGTATCTCGTAGACATTCAATAAACTCACTCTCTTGTGTTCCTGCCCCCGTCTGATTATCCCAGTCCACCTTCATGTTGAAGTCCTCCATAACTACCGTATTGCTACCACTTTGACATGCCACTCTTAATTCATGATTTATACTGCCACCGATATCTGAGCTACTTTTCGGAGGCCTGTAAATGACCCCCATTATGGTCCTCATGCCTTTACAATTTCTTAATTCTATCCAAACAGACTCTACCCACCTGTTTCAATGTCTTTCCTTTCAAACGCCTGAATTTCATTTCTTACCAACAGAGCTACGCCACCCCCTCTTCCCAACTTTCTGTCTTTTCTATAGGACGTGTACGCGGGAACATTGATTTCCCAATCCATTCGTGGGAATTCGGCCGTGTCCACAGGAAAAAGGGAATCTCAGGGTTGGATGTGATGTCGTGTATGTTCTCGGCAAATCAATGGGAAATCTCCAAATCTTCAATCTTGGTGCAAGAGCCCACGAGGTGCAAACCAACCATCTCCTGTCCAAGCAGCAGATTGCAAGGGCTGTAAAGTGCTGCCACCGCCTGTTCACACCGAGTACTGCATGCATGAAGCGAGGGAGAGAGAGAGAGATCTAGGTATAATACCACCACCTGGTGTCCGGACTCACGAACTACAGGATACATGATTTTTATTTTTCATGGGAGTGTTGGAGAATGAGAGGAGACTTGATTAAGGTTAACAAAATAGAGCAAGATGGATAATATGGAGCTCCAATGAACAGGGAGGTCTCACCTGTGAAGGAGCAAGTGTGAGATCTCCCAGTTCATTCTTGCTCGGGCAGTGGTGGCCAATTCAAGACAGCTCCAATTAGGGGAAGAGAATATGCTGTTTCAGGTCATGGGTTTGAAACGGTTTCCCCAGTTGTGCCATTCAGACTCAAGAGAGCAGATGCTTGCAGACAGGAAGGAAACCTAGTTTTATTGTGGAGAATTGCTTGTTTTTCGGGGTGAAGGTTGTTTGTGGTCTGAGATTCCTAAATACTTTACAATGGAAGCAGCACTTTTCCTTGTGCCTGATTGCTACATCGCGGGTAAAATGTCTCAAATCTATCACTCAGCCAGTACTGTTGGTCATTGATTTGGAGAGAGAGTGATGGCTTGGCAATATTTATAGCATGGTGAGTCCAAAGCTCTCAAAGTGACAGTGTGGAAGGAGTTTGTCTGTTCTTTGTGTTTTCTGCCACCCTTGAGAACTTAAAAAGTGTCCGTGAATTGTGGTATTGGTGAGACACAAGCTTGTTTTGCCCTCATTTTGTTCTGTATGTCTATAAAGTTTCAGTTTAGGGATAAAATGTCCAGACACTGTTCTGTTCAAAAGTCTAGTAACCAAATCAGATTCTCCCGAGTTCTTGTCATGGATATGCATCAAGAAGCCTGTTTTGCAGCAGTCGTGTTGCATTAGAGGTGCACATACAATTTTCAAAAATAATGAGTTTGAAACCAGAAAAAGATCAGGTCGTGCCCAAAGGTTCATCCGTGCAGTTGAATTGAATTGATGCCCCCAGGTCCAGAATGTGCACTTCCACCCCATGGTCTTGAGCTTCCCAAATCGCCAATGAACTTACGGCCCCCTTGAGCTGTGGAGTGTGGGAGGAAATCCACACAGACACCAAGAGGATGTAGAAACTTCTTGCAGTCAGTGCTGACTTGATCCTGGGGTGACTCGTGCTGGAGAGGTGGGACTACTGTCCTGCCTTCACCTTGTGATGGCTGATTTTTGGCTGTTGGTGGATGGAGGTCTGACAAGATATTCCCTTGGCCTTGAGGGAAAGAAGAGTAGAAATTGCAAGGGCTTTGACAGAAATATTTAAAACCTGTTTATCCACGGGTGAGGTGCCAGAGGAATGGATGTAATCTAATGTTCCCTTGTTTAAAAACGGCTTCAAAAGCAAACCAGGTGAGCCTGACAAAATAGGTAAATTATTGGAGGGTAATCAGAGAGTACCTCGAAAAGAATCTGTTCAAATAGCTGGCCTTGATCAACCATCGCATAGAATACAGGAGTCGGGCAGTGAGGTTGAGACTAGACAAGATATTGGTGAGGCTCTTTTGTGAGTACTGTGTGCAGTTCTGGTCACCAAATGAGAGGAAAGCTATCAATAAAGTAGAGAGGGTGCAGAGAAGATTTACGTCAATGTTACCTGGATATCAGCAACTAGATTACAAAGAAAGATTGAGCAAATGAAGTCTTTATTCTTTGGATTGTAGATGGTTGAGAGGGGATTTGATCGAAGTCTTTAAAATTGATAGGAGGATAGAACGAGTTGATGTGGATAGACTTTTTTCATTGCGGGGAGCAGGGATTGAAACAGGAGGTAAAAGTTTGGAAGTAACATGAGGGGGAACTTCTTTACTCAGAGTGGTGGCTGAGTGGAGTGAGCTTCCGGGAAAAGTAGTGGCGGCAGGGTCCATTTTGTAATTTCAGGGAAAATTGGAGGGGAGGGGAATGCAGAGAGGTGGTACAAGAGGAGAGTATTTCGTTCAGTGCAGACAAGAAGGGCCAAATGACCTGTTTCTGTGCTGTAATTGTTATAGGGTTAAAATGTGTGGCAGTAACTTGGAAGTCCGATGCGTATTTGGGAATGGGTCGATAGCCACACTGAAATAGGCCGTTGTATCCCACTTGAAATAATTACATTGAATTCACGGAACAAATTTGAATTTTTCTTTTGAAGATTTGGGATGTGTATTTACTAATTGTAGGAATTAAGTTGTAATCACCCAACATGAACTTTCTGACTCCTAAAACCAAGAAAAGCAAGATTTTATTTGAGAGTTTTGCTCAATTTTTATGAATACTATCTAGATGTTTCCTCTCTTTATTGTTTTCTATTGGGCAGCTGTGGGAGGGGTTACTTTTTAAATCACTATGCATTAATTTTATCTTATATTCAAATAAGAAATTTAGGTTTTTTCATGCATATGTTAAATTAAATGTAAAAATGTTACAAATAAGAAAAATGAAGAATTGTTTCAGGAACTGGTGATCTTCCAAGAGTGCCATTAACCCCAGGCAGCAGGAATGTGTGAACGAAACACAAAACTGGCCAGAACAACTGAGGAAATACGGCTAAAAGTGCCCAAAAAGGTGCTGATGCCACCTTGATTTTAATGCAGGTGACACCGAGGAATGCGTTGGGGCAGAGATGGTACATGGACAGCCAATACGGACGTCTTGGGGAACATAGCCCGCACCACCAGTCGGGATGGATAATGGTGGGTAATGAATTAGCAAATATTAGAGACACCGATAGAGAGCGACACACATACCCAGACAGACAGACAGACACACACACACACACACACACACACACACACACACACACACAGGCAGAAACAGAGAGAGACTCTGACAGTGAGAGAGAGACAGAGAGACACACACAGACGGAGACACACACAGACAGACACACACAGACAGATAGAGAGACACACACAGACAGAGAGAGATACACAGAGACAGAGAGACACACATAGAGACAGAGACACAGACTCACGACACAGACAGACAGACATACACACAGACAGACACAGAGAGACACACATAGAGACAGAGAGAGACACACACACGACACAGAGAGACAGATACACACACACACACACACAGACACACATACATACAGACACAGAGAGAGTCACACATTGAGACGCAGAGGGAGAGACAGAGAGAGACACACACAGAGACACAGAGAGAGAAACACACAAACAGACAGAGAGAGAGAGACACACAGAGCGAGAGAGACACAGAGAGAGAGAGACACACACACACAGACCCACAGAGAGACACAGACAGAGAGACACAGACAGAGAGACACAGACAGAGAGACACAGACAGAGAGACACAGACAGAGAGACACAGACAGAGAGACACAGACAGAGAGACACAGAGACACAGACACACAGACACAGACACACAGACAGAGAGACACAGACACACAGACAGACACACACACACAGAGACAGATACAGATATAGAGACACAGACAGAGAGAGACACACACACACATACCCAGACAGACAGACACACTCACACACAGACACAGAGAGACACATATACAGACACTGACACACAGAGAGACACATACAGACAGAGAGAGAGACACTGACAGCGAGAGAGAGATAGAGAGAGACACAGAGAGTGACACAGCGAGAGAGTCACAGACATACACACACAGACACACACAGACAGACACACACAGACAGAGAGAGAGACACAGACAGAGACACACACAGTGACACAAAGAGAGACTCAGATAGAGAGACACAGATAGAGAGACACAGACAGAGAGAGACACAGACAGAGAGAGACACAGAGAGAGAGAGACACAGAGAGAGAGAGACACAGACAGAGAGAGACACAGACAGAGAGACACAGACAGAGAGACACAGACAGAGAGAGACACAGACAGAGAGACACAGAGAGTGACACAGCGAGAGAGTCACAGACATACACACACAGAGACACACACAGACAGACACACACAGACAGACACACACAGACAGAGAGACACACAGACACAGAGACACACACAGTGATACAAAGAGAGACACAGATAGAGAGACACAGAGAGAGAGAGACACAGACAGAGAGAGACACAGACAGAGAGACACAGACAGAGAGAGACACAGACAGAGAGACACAGAGAGAGAGAGAGACACAGAGAGATAGAGACACACACAGACTGACAGAGAGAGACCCCTTGGTTGTGCACTTAACTCCCTCATCTCTCCTGGCAGGATCTCATCACCTTTCCTACCCGTGGACCATGACATCTGTCTGCTCATCCTCCTTCCTGAGAATGTTGTGAACTCTACCCTAGAAACGCCACAGCAAAGAAAAGAGAACCTTCGGCCCTTCTCGTCCATGGTGAAATATCATTCTGCCAGTCTCATCGACCTGCACCCAGTCCTTAACCCTCCTGACTCCCCACATCCATGGATCTCTGCAATTGATTCTTAAAACGTAAGAGTTTGAATGTTAAATGGCAGACCATTGAGGAGTGTTGTCAAACAAAGGGATTGAGGAACTGTGGTACAGAACTGCCCGAAAGTGGAGTCCCTTGTAGAGATGGGGGGGTGGGGAGGAGTGAAGAAAGCTTCTGGTAGTTTGGCCTTCAGAAATGAGAGGATTGAGTGCAGGAGGTGGGAGGCCACGAGGAAGTTGGACGAGGCATGGGTGAGGCCAACTTGAGAACATTGTGTGCTGTTTGGGTGGCCGGAGGCGAGGAAGGATAGGAATGAGACAGCGCGTCGAGGAGAGGGACAAGAAGGTGGTCTGGCTTTCGGGGTTTGAGTTCCAGGGGAAGGTTGGACAGGCTGGGACTTTATTCCCTGGAGCGTAGAAGATTGAGGAAGATTTGAAAAATGTGAGGGGGGACGGATCGTGTCCATGGGGACAGGCTGTTTCCAAGGAGAGAGGGAGAGATTCAAAGAGGAGGACATGGATTGAGATTGAAGGGGGATTTTCTTCCCTCAGAGGGGGGTGGGAGTGTGGAATGAGCTTTGGGCCAAGGTGGTGGAGGTGGGATGGACTGGAATCTTGGGGGGGAATGTGGGGCAGGTCCTGGTGTGGAAATGTGCAGCCTGAAGGGGAGATGGACTGGAGGCCCGAGGCAGCTCTCGGACCCTTCCCCAGTGGGACGAGGTTCTCAGGACAGAGGGGACTCCAAAGGGCTGGACCTCGAGCCCTGGGGCTCCATCCAGGGGCTCGGGGTGGTGGAGAGGAGATCCCGTGGAGGGGTGGCCCAAGCTCTCGCGAGAGCGACCCCTGGTGGCTGCCATGTTGTTGATCTTTCCCGCCTTTGGAGGAGTTGGTCGCGAGCGGGAGGGGGAGAGAGGTTCGTGTCGGTTCCTCTTTTGCGGGAATAGGGGCATTATGGGAGCGAGACCAGGGAGGACGGAGTTTCCACGGGTCGCCCTTTGGGTCTGGGGCGGCCGGAGCTCGGAGGGGAACGGGCAGGGGGATGGTTGTGAGGTGGGGCCGGGGAACCGTGAGGGAGTTTGGGTTGGGGCGGCATTAGGGTGTGTGGTAGTTGGGGACCCGCGAGGCTGAAGGGGGGGGTCGGGGTCCGTGAGGCTGTGGGGGGGGAGGGGGATCCGCGAGGCTGAGGGGGATCGGGGACCCGCGAGGCTGAGGGGGATCGGGGACCCACAAGCCTGAGGGGGGACGGGGACCCACAAGGCTGAGGGGGGACGGGGACCCACAAGGCTGAGGGGGGACGGGGACCCAGAAGGCTGAGGGGGGACGGGGACCCAGAAGGCTGAGGGGGGATGGGGACCCAGAAGGCTGAGGGGGGACGGGGACCCAGAAGGCTGAGGGGGGACGGGGACCCAGAAGGCTGAGGGGGGAGAGGGACGGGGATCCAAAAGGCTGAGGGGGGACGGAGACGGGGATCAAGAGGGCTGAGGGGGGACGGGGACCCAGAAGGCTGAGGGGGGACGGGGACCCAGAAGGCTGAGATCCAAAAGGCTGAGGGGGGACGGGGACCCAGAAGGCTGAGATCCAAAAGGCTGAGGGGGGACGGGGACCCAGAAGGCTGAGGGGGGACGGGGACCCAGAAGGCTGAGGGGGAACGGGGACCCACAAGGCTGAGGGGGGACGGGGACCCACAAGGCTGAGGGGGGACGGGGACCTACAAGGCTGAGGGGGGACGGGGACCCACAAGGCTGAGGGGGGACGGCGACGGGGATCCAAAAGGCTGAGGGAGGACGGGGACGGGGATCCAGAGGGCTGAGGGGGGACGGGAACCCAGAAGGCTGAGGGGGGATGGGGACCCAGAAGGCTGAGACCCAAAAGGCTGAGGGGAGACGGGGACGGGGATCCAGAGGGCTGAGGGGGGACGGGGACCCAGAAGGCTGTGGGGGGACGGGGACCCAGACGGCTGAGTGGGGACGGGGACCCAGAAGGCTGAGGGGGACGGCGACCCAGAAGGCTGAGAGGGGACGGGCACCCAGAAGGCTGTGTGGGGACGGGGACCCAGAAGGCTGAGGGGGGACCGGGACCCAGAAGGCTGTGGGGGGACGGGGACCCAGAAGGCTGAGGGGGGAAGGGGACCCAGAAGGCTGAGGGGGGACGGGGACGGGAACCCAGAAGGCTGAGGGGTGACGGGGACGGGGACCCAGAAGGCTGAGGGGTGACGGGGACGGGGACCCAGAAGGCTGAGGGGGAACTGGGACCCAGAAGGCTGAGGGGGGACGGAGACCCAGAAGGCTGAGCGAGGGCGTGGACCAAGAAGGCTGAGGGGGGACGGGGACCCAGAAGGCTGAGGGGGAACTGGGACCCAGAAGGCTGAGGGGGTCGGGGATGGGGACCCAGAAGGCTGAGGGGTGACGGGGACGGGGACCCAGAAGGCTGAGGGGTGACGGGGACGGGGACCCAGAAGGCTGAGGGGGAACTGGGACCCAGAAGGCTGAGGGGGGACGGAGACCCAGAAGGCTGAGCGCGGGCGTGGACCAAGAAGGCTGAGGGGGGACGGGGACCCAGAAGGCTGAGGGGGAACTGGGACCCAGAAGGCTGAGGGGGTCGGGGATGGGGACCCAGAAGGCTGAGGGGTGACGGGGACGGGGACCCAGAAGGCTGAGGGGGGACGGGGACCCAGAAGGCTGAGGGGGGACGGGGACCCAAAAGGCTGAGGGGGGACGGGTCTGGGACCCAGAAGGCTAAGGGGGGACAGGGACGGGGACCCAGAATGCTGAGGGGCGACGGGGACCCAGAAGGCTGAGTGGGGACAGGGACCCACAATGCTGCGGATGCCTGGAGCGCATGGCCGGGCAGGATAGTGGAGTCTGGAATAATAGGGTCCTTTAACATTTAGACAGGCACATTGATGCGAGAAAAATAGTGGTTTACGGGTGTGAGGGGGGAAAGGTTCAGTTTGTAGAAGGTTTGAGCTATTGTCTTGTGACACCAATACCCCTGAGCAAAAAGCTCTGCAAAAGTATGGACACCGCCCTGGACATCTCAGGTAAAATCCCTCCACCATTGAGAACATTTGCAGGGAACGCTGCTGTCAGAGAGCAGCAGAAATCAAGGATCCACATCACCCGCTCTGTTCTCACTGCTCCCATCAGGAAAGAGGTATAGCCAGGTTCAGGAACAGCTGCTACCCCTTCACCACGAGACTCAACACACATTCAGGGACTCACTTAAAGACTCTCCCTTTTGCACTTTGAATTTTTTCTATCTCTTTTGCAGTTTGTTTTCATTTCCACATTTTCAGAGATTTCAAGTAGATGAGTCCAGTTGGGGAAACTTGGTTTTGGTCTATATAATGGTTACTTTTAACTCCTTTTATTGTTCATTTATATTAGTGTCTGGGCCCCTATGTGGTCCAGGTACAGCTGACAGACCTTTACCAAAGGGTCACGTTTATGTGATTTTTTTTTCCGTAGGTAACTGCAGTTCATTTCCACAGCCCAGCGTGCTATCGGACATCCAGTTGATCGTGATACATCTCTTTGCGAAGGCCAGTGCTATTTTTATAAATGAGATTAGATATTTGGTCAAGTTGTCGCTTGTTTCAGTGAAGAGATTGCTCCAGGTCTCACGTGGAGGTCACTGCTGTGATCGTGGTTAATTTTTCTGCGCTTTCTTGCCAAAATGGCCTCACTTTCACGCAAGACAATGTAGAAAAGTTTAATGAAGCTCATCATCCCATTGGCCTTCATAACTATCCTATCAACCTGAGCGGCAACCTTGAGGGATGTTTGGATTTGAACCCCAAAGTCCCTCTGTTTATCCTCACTCATGTAACCGACTGGTAACCTTGTACCCAGCCTTCTGGTTTGTCCTTCCAAAATGCATCACCTCACACTTACCTGGATTGAAATCCTTATCCTTCGACAACCTTCAGCTTCATCCACAACTCCTCCAACCTTCACATCATCTGCAGACATACTGACCCATCTTCTGCCTCTTCATCCAGGTCATTTATAAAAATCATCAAGAGCAGGGGTCCCAGAACAGATCCTTGTGGCACTCCACTCCTCTCTGCTCTCTTCCAACAAGACAATTTTTTATCCACAGCCAAAGTTACCCTGATCCTTTGCCAAATTGCTTTCTGATGAGTCTCGTCAAATTCTTGCTAAAATCCATGTAGACCACATCTACCACACGACCCTCATTCATTTCCTTTCTTACCCCACTCAAATAAAACTCATTTAGACTCATGAGGCATGACCTTCCCATCACAAAGCCATGCTGACTGTCCTTGAGAAGTCTGTACTTCTGCAAATGCTCTTCGATCCTATACTGGTCTATAATTCCCAAGATTCTCCCCATTACCTTTTCTAAACAAGGCGACTGCATTTGATGGTTTGCGCTGGATTTTGGGGGCAGGGGGCTGGGTGTTTGTGAGCAAGGGCTGGGTTTGGGAGCTGTAGGGGACTCAGGGAATTCTCTTTTCCTCTTAACTGCAAGGAACACTATGTCTAACTTCCTGCTGATGTGACTCTGTCTGCTTTCTGACTGAATGAAGTGAATTTTGTGTAATATTGCACTTTATACCATGACAATCAATTGAATTTTGATCTTGGCATGTTTGGAAGAATGTTCTTCGTGACAGTGACCCAGGTTCAAATCTGTCACCATGTAAGGGGTTTGAGTGTTTTTTTTTCTCACCCTTGTTGAAGTCGATTTCCTGTCAAGGTACAAAAAGGTACAGTAACAAAGCACAAACTCTAAAACACAGTCTTTATTGAGTCATGGCAGCAGGAATGAGGGGTACCAGTGGTGGGTGAACAGACTCACCTCACTATCAATGTTTGAACGGGAGTTAAAGAACACAGTCACATGGTAGAGCTTTTAAGACATTTTCCTGCCAACAAATTGGATAACATTTCTTGGAAAGTATTAGTACAGCTTCTGCTTTACATTTTGCACATCCTCTTCCTCAAGACATAGAAAGGATTTGTTGTTGGCAATTTAATCTCATGTGCCCATTATAATTAAGAACATCCTTCTGGTCTACAAAATTTCAACAGAAATCTGGAAGGGTTGCTCACAGTACACATTGGTAATCATTCTCTGCCTGTCTGATTTCTGGTTTCCAATTTACACATGTAAATGTCTAATTTCATAGGAATTTTTAATTCTTGAAGTTGACAATGGTGGCTAACAGTTCAAAGCAGAAACTGCCATTCTGGGACTGAGTGGTGCTGAAGGCTTATTGCAGCCTTTGGATCAGGCCTGATGAGCCTCCTTCAGGTGGCCAGAATACCCCCGATGTAAAGTCACATATTCTACCCGAATGCGGCTGTAAGGAGGCCATGTGAAAGAGCCTGATGCGGCTCGGAGGAGTACTTACCAATCTTCCTTCGGGAGGTATGATCTCCGTGTCTGAGCAATTCCCCCGAGGAACCTGAATGCAGCCGCCTGATGATAATCAGCCAGGGACCCAAATCCCCGCGCCTGACAGCCCCCCTCCTCATGCCCGACAACCCACCCTTCCCACGTCCGACAGCCCCATTCACCTCACCCGAGAGCCCCCATCACCGCGCCCGACACCACCCATCACTGCTGCCTGACAGCCTCCCCTGCCCTAACATCCTGTGCCAGCCGCACCTGCCCTGATGTCCTGCGCTGACAGGAACTGGAGTGCGCTCTGAAGCGCCTCTCCTGTATCTGTCCCTTTCAGGCTGCCATCTGAAAGAACATTCCATAGGGCTGTTTCTGCTTCTGCAGACTGATTCTTGACGTAGAATGCAGCTGAAAGTGGCTCCAGCTGTAGTCAATTCGCACTATTGTTTTAGAGATGAGGCAGGCATTAGGATATGAGACTCAGTCGAGGAGTTGAGAATTGATTCCTGTCTGAAATGTCCTTGGTCACTCTCTCTCCTAGCTTCCTGGCAAAATCTGAGTGATGCTGTCTTCATCAGAATTATCAGAACAAGATCCAGCTAATATTCTGCAACCTTCATCAAATTGGAAAGTGAATGGGGGGATTTGTGTGGTCAGGGCTTAATATGACACAGAATGATTCCGGGATGTGTGGATTCAGTTGAAATGAGAGGGCAGATAACCTTTAACTTATCCCTGATCCCCCAACAAACCCACGTCTTACCCCCAACCTTCAATACCTGACACTCCCCCAATGCTAATCCCCCAAATGGCACAAGGTTGAACTGAGTCCTTTCAGGGTGAGAGGCAGAAGAGTGGCCTTTGTTCTGTACAAGGGCCAACAGATGCCAAGGACCGATCACCTCAAGGAGTGAACGAGGATTTAGAATAGGTTTTCCCCAACACAGAACAAAGTAGGAGCAGGAGGCTGTTTCTCCCCGTGAGCCTATTCTGCCTTTAGGTGAAGGACAACCAGAATGAGGAATAAAGAATGAAGCTGGAGGAACTCAGCAAGTTAGGCAGTGTCCATGGAGAGAGATGATTCAGGTCCGTACACAGACTGAAGTGAAAAGGGGAGCTGGCACAAAATTGGGAGGGCCCAGTGCCTCGGAAACCACAGAGGATCACAAGACCACCCGACAGGCTGAACTTGTGATGGACACTATGAACTATGTATGTCATAAAGTACAGTATGTGTTCTGTGTCGCCACATCACCTCATTGGGTTTTATCTCAAAGAAGTGGTGAAAGGCTTTGATATAGATGTATGGACTGGCCAGTCCATATCTACCTGACCTTCTCCAACCTCTCCCTTTGCTCCACCCTGGATTTCCCGGACTTTCCCCCTCTTGCTTCTGTTCATGGAACCTGGCCCAGTCGTGTATCAGTAATGCTCACGTTTTTGGTCATTGAAGGTGTTTAATCACTCCATCCTATTTGACGTGATTATTGTGTGCACCACAATGCTGATCCCAAAGGCTTTGGGCAATGTGTACACCTGGTGTAACTGTGCCCAAAATGTCTGAGCTGCACACGTAGATGAGGAATCGAACTCCCACTTTGAGTTGACTCAGAGAATTAATGAAGGACACAGAGTTTCACCAAACCACACTCCAACTCTCTTTCGTTCTTATATGCAAGATTCTTTGCACAAAACAGAGAGAGAGTTATTGATCGTATTTACACCAGCTTGACTTCAAGTCACAAGATAGTCTCGCGAGCCATTTACTTGAATGATGGCTCGCGTGGCAGCACCCACTTCTGGCGACTGTGGGTCACTCTGATTAGGGCGTCCGAGCAATACCAGCATAAATGTTGCCAATATTTAGGAGAAGTGTTGCCCAATTAAGGAATGGTTGTGGTGTTTTGGAGAATTTGTGTACAATGGTTGTTTTGGGAGAAGTGGAGGTTCTAATAAACAAAAACTGAAGGTTGTGTTTTGAAGGAAAGTATGGAGTGTTTTGCTAAAAAGGGACAAAAGTTGTATTTTTCAAACTACGTCCTGTTTTTGGGTCAAAACCGACATCTTTGCTGTGCAAAAATGTGTGCAATTTTCATTTCAAAAGCCAAAACTGTGATTTACAAATTGGGGTTGAAAAAAACATCTGTGCTTTGTAAAATATGAGACAATAAGATACAGGAGCAGAAGTAGGCCATTTGGCCTATTGTGTCCATTCCATCATGAACTGATCCATTCTCCCACTCACCTTTAATACCTTGACTATTCAGATATGTCACGGAGTTGTGTTAACCTTTAATATTAATTTAATATTTCTCGTATATAAAAATGTCTTAGTAAATTAAATTACTGAGGTAAAATATTGTACCTGTATTCTTGATGAGTTAGCTTGGATGTTTCCAGGTGTACAGAAGCCATTAAAGCAAAAACTGTGTCTGGGGCTCGAGAAAAATTTTTTCAATTGGTTTGTTTTGCCTCAAGAAATGAAATCAGATCAGGGAAAGAATTTTATGTCAGATGTATTTCAACCGTTAGTTTATAAACAAGGAGCTCAACAAATTGCATTGTCAGGATTTAAATATGGCGGTTCGGAAATTATGTAAAGATAAAATGCCCAGGGTTTCTTTGGAAAAATTGACTTGGAAATATGAGTTGGTGGTGGGGGGGGGGTGTGGTTTGTGTCTTCCTCATTTTAGGAATTTTGAAAAGCAGCTCAATTAAGATTTATAAATATATTGTATAATTTAGATGATATTCCAGCTTGGGTTTCTGTTGAATTTAATGCAATAGAGAATACGGATCCCCAAGATTTTATTTACAAATGGAATCCTAAGCTTTATTTGGAAGTGGGGAATCATCTATTTTGAAACATTTGATTGAGTTGATAATGAAATTGGCATGAAAGGTTTAATATTGAAATAGGCATTTTCCTTCTTCAATAGACAACCAATCCTGGAAGATTTGGAGATGGAAGGGTATTAAGAAAATTAGTTTTGAGGATGTGTGATTGAAATCTTTGAAAGAATTATCTTGTTATTACCAAGTTAAAGCTTTTTTATCTGTAAAAATAGGTCTTACTTTGATGTTACCTAATCAAAGTGAATTAGAATTACTGATTTGTTATCCTACTGGAAATAAATTTATTTCTGTAATGTATAACTTGCTTCAATCTAAGGCCCCCAAAACTGGAGTGAATAAATCTAGATGAAGATGGGAAATAGATTTAAATTCTCAAATAAGCGAAAAGGATCGGATGGATTTGTGTAAATAATATGACTAAGATATAGGTTGGTTCAATATAATTTTTTACATCAGTTCTATTTGACTCCACAAAAATCAAATAGATTAAATGCTGCCGTATCGGATTAATGTTTTCGATGTGGACCTGAGATTGGAACATTTTTGCATTCAACTTGGCAATGTGCTAAAGTTAGACAATTTTGGATTGGGGTACGTAATTTTCACAGGCCTTCATGTTATTTTTACCGAGTAATATTAAGCTCACACCAAGACACAAGAGCAACTTGTCCGTGAACTACTCTTTGCAGACGATGCCGCTTTAGTTGCCCATTCAGAGCCAGCTCTTCAGCGCTTGACGTCCTGTTTTGCGGAAACTGCCAAAATGTTTGGCCTGGAAGTCAGCCTGAAGAAAACTGAGGTCCTCCATCAGCCAGCTCCCCACCATGACTACCAGCCCCCCCACATCTCCATCGGGCACACAAAACTCAAAATGGTCAACCAGTTTACCTATCTCGGCTGCACCATTTCATCGGATGCAAGAATCAACAACGAGATAGACAACAGACTCGCCAAGGCAAATAGCGCCTTTGGAAGACTACACAAAAGAGTTTGGAAAATCAACGAACTGAAAAACCTCACAAAGATTAGCGTATACAGAGCCGTTGTCATACCCACACTCCTGTTTGGCTCCGAATCATGGGTCCTCTACCGGCATCATGCTTCCACCAGCGTTGTCTCTGCTCCATCCTCAACATTCATTGGAGCGACTTCATCTCCAACATCGAAGTACTCGAGATGGCAGAGGCCGACGCTGCTGAAGATCCAACTGTGCTGGGTAGGTCACGTCTCCAGAATGGAGGACCATCGCCTTCCCAAGATGGTGTTATATGGCGAGCTCTCCACTGGCCACCGAGACAGAGGTGCACCAAAGAAGAGGTACAAGGACTGCCTAAAGAAATCTCTTGGTGCCTTCCACATTGACCACCGCCAGTGGGCCGATATCGCCTCAAACCGTGCATCTTGGCGCCTCTCAGTTTGGCCGGCAGCAACCTCCTTTGAAGAAGACCGCAGAGCCCACCTCACTGACAAAAGACAAAGGAGGAAAAACCCAACCCCAACCCACCAATTTTCCCTTGCGACCGCTACAACCGTGTCTGCCTGTCCTGCATCGGACTTGTCAGCCACAAACGAGCCTGCAGCTGACGTGAACATTACCCCTCCATAAATCTTCGTCCGCGAAGCCAAGCCAAAGAAAGATTAAGGTTATGAGGCCAAAATTAAATTGAAATATTTATCACATTGAATTTGTGTTAATTGCTTCAGCAGTTGCTCGGAAATGTATAGCTGTAGCGGCACACATCGAGACGCAGTCGAATCGGCTCTGCACTGTTACGGCCACAGCAGCAGTGTAGCCGTGACAAGATGGTACTGCTGGGCGCATCTTCTCCCCAGCTCAAACGGGCCATGCAGATGCACTTGGCTGCGTCGTCCCTCGTTACATCACCGCCCCTGTGTGGGCGGCATTTACGGGCCACCTGATAAGGTGCAGCATGGGAATTTTCCAATATAAACTGTTGGAAGTGCAAGCGACTAACAGAGTCATCTCCTTATTTCATTTCTTCTTGTAGCTACCGCTACAATTGGTGACCCCGACAAGTCCAGACGATTCTGGACTCCACACCATGGATGCTGCAGCAGTCAACGCAGTGGCTATGAGATTGCCAACCTCTGGACGCTTCGCCCACGCACTTGGTTCAGGCAAGCGGAAGCACGATTTCACCTCCGGCAGATCACGTCTGACTCGACAACGTTCTACCATGTCGTCAGTTCCCTGGATCAAGTGACCGCGTCCAGGGTGGACGACCTGATACACGATCCCCGGAGGAAGGAAATACCCAGCCCTCAACAAACTCCTCTTGAGGGCTTTCGGCCTGTTCAGACGACAGTGCGCTGCCAGGCTGATGCACCTGCACAGCTAAGGAGACAGAACACCATGTGCCCTGATGGATGAGATGGTCGCACGAGCAGAGGGCCACAAGTCATGCCTCATGTCTGAGTAGGCTTTCTTGGAACAGATGCCAGATGACATACAACTGCCGTTGACGGACGAAGATTTCTCAGACCCACGTAAGGTCACGGCCAGAGCTGATGCGCTGTGGCACATGAAACAGGAAAATGAGTCCGCCATGAACCGATTGACTCATCCTCATGTGGGGCAGCAGAACTGATCCCACCCGAACCGAGCACAACCGCCCCCCACCAAATTAGCAGAGGCACTGAACGTTAGCTGGTGTCTTTATCAACAACACCGATGGGCTCGAGCGTGAAGATGCAGCCAGCCCTGCTCATTTTCAGAAAATGCCCAGGCCAGCCGCCGCTCATGGACAAGGTGGCTGACCTCACCAATAGCCTCTTGAACATTACTGACAAGGCTAGTGGCCGGCACGGGTGCTGAACTCAGTGTCATCCCACCAATCGCCCTGAAGAGACGAACATACCCACAAGGTCCTACCCTCTGGGCGACAAAAAAGACTGCCATCAAGACCTTTGTCACGCACAATGTCCAAAAACAACTCGGCAGAGAAAATTTCTAGTGGAATTTCATTCGAGCCACTGTGGACACATCACTTCCCGGCGCAGACTTTCTACGAGCACACAGCCTGCCTTTGGACGTGAAGGCCAAACGCTTGGTCCATTCCCAGACATCCCAATAGATATTTCTCCAGGAATGCTTTATGATCTTGGCATTCTCCAGTTTATTTCTTTTCTTAAGGAGTGGGGGGGATGTTGGGAGGGTGGGTTGAGGTGGATGGGAGTATAATACCACATGTTTAATTTTTAAAAATAATTTACAGTTGAATGTAATACAATTATTATTTTGGTGAAAAATTGTGAAATAAAGTATTAAAAAAACCAAATTGCATTGTCTGCAAATCACCCAGAATGTGTGATGTGTGGCGGCTCACCACCAGGCAGGCGAACCAGCCCCGCTTGTAAGCCACGCGGTGGGACAGCCGGCCAAAATGGCGCCATTGGGTGTGTTCCCTTCCTCCCAGCACGGGGCTCAGAAGCCCCGAGCTGGGGGACCACGTGATGCCCAGGTGACGTCAGCGCCCTCCAGCATGGTTTTCAGCCAGGTCCAGGATGGGAGTATAAGTACAGCTTAGCAGCCTGCAATAAACTAGTCTGCTCACTGAGCTCAACCTGTCTGGTTGTGTGTGTTCTTTCAGGAGCACTATAGCTGATGCAACAATTGGTGACCCTGATTGGATCAAACGTCTTTGAACCCATCATGAGTGAGCCTGGGGTGATCAGCGCCTTAGCCGCGAAACTCCATGAATTCTGGGTTCAGGAGCTGGAGACCTGCGTCAGCCACGCGGAGGCTCAGTTTCACCTCTGCCAGACCTCGTCCGACACAACCAAATTCTATCATGTGGTCGCTGCCCTGGACCTGGCCATCGGCAGACACGTGCTGCACCTTGATCAGCACCCACCCGCCGAAGACAAATACGAGACCGTCAAGCAAGTGCTTACTGGATCCCACGGACTATCTAGACACCAGCATGCCGCTCAGATGCTACACCTCGGCGCCCTGAGGGACAGGTCCCCAATGGAGCTGATGGACGAGATGCTCACGCTCATGGGTGAGCACACCAACTCCCCACTCTTCGAGTGCATTTTCCTCGACCATATGCCCGGGGACGTCCAGCTGCTGCTGGTCCAGGAGAGCTTCACTGACCTGAGGAAGGTCCCCAAGAGGGCCCAGGAGCTATGGCACGCACTATTCCCAGAGGGCTCAGTGGTCCAGTAGGTCTCGAGGCACAGACATGACCACGCCAAGCCTGCCCCGAGCGCTGCAGTAGAGCATTTGGCTCCTGCAGGGGTGCCCAAGAGCATAACCAAGGCCACAGCATCCGCTCCGTGCCTCTGCTTCTACCACCAGTGCTGGGGAGCCAAGGCTCGGAAGTGTCATCAGTCTGGCTCATTCCAGGGAAATGACCAGTTCGGCCAGGGTTAATGGCTGCGGGGGCTGGCCAAGAACACAGCCTCCTCTATCTGCGGGACTCAGTCAGCAGCTGGCAGTTCCTCGTTGATCTGGAGCCCAGATCAATGTCATCCTGGCCACGGCCGTCGAGTCCAGGAACTGACCTTGTGGTCCTCCCCTCCGTGCAGCCAGATGTATGGAGACAAGACAGTCCACTTCCAGATCAGCCAATGAAATTTCACATGGAGGTTCACCGTCTTGTCCTTTCCAACTGCCATCCTGGGTGCAGACTTCCTCCTCGCACATGGGCTTCTGGTAGACATTCGAGGTAGGTGCCTGGTGGATGCCGTACCTTCCAGGCTGTTCGCCTCGACGCCTCCCGCTCGGAGCAACCACAGATGGCCACGATCAGCACACCCAGAGACTTGTTCCAGTGAATGCCGGAAGAGTTCACGACACTCATCAAGCCATAGTTCTCCGCTGCCTCACCGCACCACGGGCTGTTCCACCACATCCCCACTCAGGGCCCACTGGTTCACGCCAAGGCTCGCCGGCTCCTGCCTGACAAGCTCAAGGAGCCGAAGGAGAAGTTTTGGCACCTGTTGGAACTCGGGATCATTCGGCGGTCTGAAAACCCATGGGCCTCGCCGCTCCACCTGGTCCTGAAAGCCTCCGGTGGCTGGCGTCCCTGCGGAGACTATCGACGACTCAATGAGGTAACAGTTCCTGACCGTTATCCCATCCCTCACATCCAAGACTTTGCGGCCAACCTGCATGGTGCGAGTGTTTTCTCCATGGTTGACCTGGTGCGTGGATATCACCAGATCCCGGTGCACCCTGAGGACATACCAAAGACAGCAATCATCTCCCCCTTTGGCTTGTTCGAATTCCTGTGCATGCCATTCGGGCTCAAGAATCCCGCTCAGACCTTCAAGCGCCTCATGGACTCTGTGGGCAGGGACTTGGATTTTGGCTTTATTTATTAGGACGACATTCTCGTCGCCAGCAAGGACCAGGCGCAACACAAGGCCCACCTTTGTGCCCTTTTCTCCCGGCTGGCCGATTTCAACCTTGCCATCAACCTGGCCAAGTGCTAGTTTGGGAAAGAGTCCATGCAGTTCCTGGGCCATACCATCACGGCCGAAGGAGCCACGCCCACCGCTGCAAAGGTCTCCGCTCTCAGGGAGTTACCATGTCCGGACAAGCCTCAAGGAGCTGCAGGAGTTTGCGGGTATGGACTACTTTTACAACCGCTTCATCCCGGGATTTGATGGATGCAGCCGGTGCTGTATTAAAAATAAATATGTCTGATGATGTTAAAAATCCACTGGCTTATGTATCTCAGACATTGAATAAACACTCAAAAGAATTATTCTGCTGCTGGAAAATAATTTTTGTCCCTTGTATTAGCTCTGCAACATGTAGAAGAATGTGTTTGTGCTGCTATGGGATGAAGTATTGATCATAATTTTTGAGTAAGATTAAAAATAAGAATAGATGATGATTCAACTGGAGTTTAATTTTGCAAGAATAGGACTGAAGTATAAGACACTATAATGATATTAAGGGCCAGTGTCATTGAGGATTGCTTATTTAGATGTTGGATTTAGAGGTTTCTGCTATATTTGTTTTTATTCTATTGATTATGGCTGTGAAATCTATTAAGAACAAATCAGAGTTTGCAGTTTAAAATTTTGACCTTTCAGAAGTCTAAAAATTTCTCCATGGGAAGGAGGTGTAATGGAATTGTGTTAACCTTTCAAATAAATCCTCAAAGGCTTAACTTTATCACACCACCAGACAGACAAAAAAAAGTATTAATTTGAATCCCACAATGAAAACATAAATCTGAATGACTAAATCCTTATCTTTTTTTCCTGGACTTAAATACAACTGATGTCAAAAAATTATAATTCACCCAATTATATCGCACATTCATCAATTTAATCCACCATCTTCACACATAGTAAGTAGTCCGTTCTTCTTGGGTTAATTCTAAAGAAGAATCTCCCATTTAATCTAAAATTGGTTTAGCCATTTTCTGTTGTCACAAACATTTCTGAAATAGATCCCTTTTTTTGCCCCATTTACAATTTTCAATTTTAGTTAACTTGGGTATCTTCAATTCCCGCCCAAATCCACCTGTGACAGCACTTGCATGGAATGACACCCGTTTACCATGTCGCTGTGTTCAACCTCACTCCTCAGTGCCCGACCGTTCACCGTGTCTATCTTTTCTTGGTTTGCCCTTCAAAATGTGACACCTCACACTTGTCTGCATTAAATTCCATCTGCCCTTTCTCCAGCTGGTCCAGATCCTTCTGCAAGCTTTCCTGGCTGTCCACAACTCCACCGTTCTTGGTGTCACCTGCAAACTTGCTAATCCAATTTACCACATTATTGTTCCAGCACCTATCCCTGAGGCACAGCTCTCGTCACAGGCCTCCACAGAGGACATATGGATGGATGTTAAAATTCTCTGCTTTAAATAGGTATCTTCTAATTCTAAGACTGTCTTTTTATCCAAGGGAAACATTATTCACATCTACTGTCCAATCCTTTCAGCATTGGAAAGGTTTCTGAGATCTCCTCTCCTTCTTCTATACTCCAATGAAGAGTGGAGGTATATCATCCTGTTAAATCTCTGCTCTCTCTCCAACATCAGCACATCCTTTTTCAGATAAATTCGCAGTTCTCCAAATGAGGTCTCTCCCATGCCCCATCAACATCTCCTTACCCTTGAAACAAAGGCCAACAAAGAATTTGCTTTCATTTCCTGCCGATCCAACCTGGTGGTTACCCACTCACTATGTTTTCCTGAACGAGAACCCCCCCAAGTCCCTTGACACTTGAAATAATTACATGTAATTTATGTAACAAATTTGAAATTTTTGGAAAGATTTGGGAATCCTATTTATAAACTGTAGGAATTAAGTTGTAATCGCCCAACCTGAACCTTCTGACTCCTAAAATCAAGAAAATTTGTTAGATTTTTTTTTATAGCTTTTTAGTAATGTTTTTATAAATACTTTCCAGATGTTATCTTTCTTTTCTATTGGGTTGTTGGGCAGGGGGAATTTAAAAAAAATACTATGTATTAATTTTTCATTCTCTTTGAATGAGAAATTTATATACGCATTTAATGCATGTGAAATTAAAATTTTCAAAGAGAAGCTTAACATAACGTAATACATTTTCCTTATTTTCAAGAGTTGTGGAGAGTGAGGAAGGTTTTCATGGACTACAAAAGGATTTGGACTGTTTGGAAAGATGGCAGATGGAGTTTAATGTAGGTAAGTGTGAGGTGCTTTATTTTGGGAAGAATAACCAAGACGTATGCAGTGAAGGGGAGGGCATTGAGGAACAGAGGGACCTTGGAGGAATGGTTCAATAGACAATAGGAGCAGGAGTAGGCCCTTCAGCCTGTCGAGCCTTCAGTGACCGCCATTTTACAGATCATGGCTGATCACTACTATCAGTACCCCATTCCAGCCTTATCCCCATAACCCTTTACTCCTTTGCCCACTAGAGTCTTATCTAACGCTCTTTTGAACATAATCAGCGAATCTGCCTCTTCCACCCTCTGTGGCAGAGCATTCCACAGATTCACACTTCTCTGGGTAAAAAAATGTTTTCTCATCTCCGTCCTAAAGGGCCTACCCTGTATTCTTAAACTATGCCCTCTAGTCCTCGTCTCCCCCATCACTGGGAACAAGTAATCCGACTTCACCCTGTCCATCCCCCTGATAATTTTGTATACCTCAATCATGTCCCCCCTCATCCTTCTAAACTCCATCGGATATAAGTTCAGTTTTTCTAGCCTTTCAGCATATGTCAACCCCGCCATCGCTGGAACTAACCTTGTAAATCTGCGCTGCACACCCACTATAGCTAGTATGTCCTTCCTCAAATTTGGAGACCAGTACTGGACGCAATACTCCAGG
Organism: Narcine bancroftii; assembly: GCF_036971445.1. Classification (NCBI taxonomy): domain Eukaryota; kingdom Metazoa; phylum Chordata; class Chondrichthyes; order Torpediniformes; family Narcinidae; genus Narcine; species Narcine bancroftii. Next base: position 187,274 of record NW_027211873.1, on the reverse strand, counting down.
TGGGGTCTCACCAGGGCCCTGCACAACTGCAGAAGGGCGTCTCTGTTCCTATGCTCCAATCCCCTCTTTATGAAAGCCAACATGCTATTTGCCTTCTTCACAGCTTTCTGAACCTGCATGTTAGCCTTCAGTGACCGGTGAACAAGTACACCCAGATCCATTTGCTCCTCCCCACTCCCTAGCTTGTCTCCATTTAGAGAATACTCAGCTTTCCTATTATTGCCCCCAAAATGGATAACCTCTCATTTGCTCACATTGAACGTCATCTTCCATTCAGCAGCCCACACCCCCAACCTGTCCAAGTCCCTCTGCATTTTCCTGATATCACCCTCACACCCCACACCGCCACGCAGTTTAGTGTCATCTGCAAATTTGCTCATGTTATTAATCCCCTCATCCAAATCATTTACAGAAATTACAAACAACTGAGGACCCAATACCGATCCCTGCGGCACTCTACTCGTCACATCCTGCCATCCTGAAAAGGACCGGCTTACTCCAACCCTTTGTTTCCTATTTCTTAACCAATTTCCTATCCATGTCAGCACCTTACCTCCAATTCCATGCTCCCTGATCTTGCCCACTAGTCTTCCACTTCTCTATCTTATACTTACTCCCTTTGGATTTGATATTGCACTTGATTTCATTCGTTAGCCACGACTGCCATTTGCATCTCCTAGAGCCTTTCCGCCACTTTGGAATAAATTTGTCCTGAATCCTGTGGAAAATGTCCAAAAGCACCTGCCATTTTTCCCGAGTTGTCCTCCCAGCTAGTGTATCTTTCCATTTTATTTTGGCTAGCTCCTCCATCATAGCTGCATAATCCCCTTTATTTAACTGCAGTACAGATGCTTCCGACTTCCTTTCTTTTTCCCTTTCTTATTGCAGCTCAAAAATAACCATACCATGGTCACTATTCCCTAATGGCTCCCCTACATCGAGGTCACTTATTAACTCTGCGTCGCTGCACAGCACCAAGTCCAGAATTGACTTCCCCCTGGTAGGTTCCTCCACTAGCTGCTCCAAGAAAGTATCTCGTATTGGGTAGGACACGTAACAGCAGCATCGTATAATTCAAAAGCAAGAGGAGTAGCTATATTAATTAGTAAAAATGTGCCATTTAAAATAGAAGAGGAAATAATAGATCCAGCAGGGAGATATGTAATGATAAAATGTCAGATATATTCGGAGTTTTGGAATCTACTCAATGTATATTCACCTAACGAAGAAGATCAAAAGTTTATGCAAGATATCTTTTTGAAGGTAGCAGATACGCAAGGGAACATATTAATAGGAGGGGATTTCAACCTGAATTTGGATTCAAATATGGATAAAACTGGGGAAAAAAATTAACATAAAGAACAAAGTAACCAAATTTATAATTAAATCAATGGATGAAAGTATCTCGTAGACATTCAATAAACTCACTCTCTTGTGTTCCTGCCCCCGTCTGATTATCCCAGTCCACTTTCATGTTGAAGTCCCCCATAACTACCGTATTGCTACCACTTTGACATGCCACTCTTAATTCCTGATTTATACTTTAATATCTGAGCTACTTTTCGGAGGCCTGTAAATGACCCCCATTATGGTCCTCATGCCTTTACAATTTCTTAATTCTATCAAAACAGACTCTACCCACCTGTTTCAATGTCTTTCCTTTCAAATGCCTGAATTTTATTTCTTACCAACAGAGCTACCCCACCTCCTCTTCCCAACTTTCTGTCTTTTCTATAGGACGTGTACCCGGGAACATTGATTTCCCAATCCTGCCGTTCCCGCAGCCATGTCTCTGTAACTCCGACATCTCCTGTCCAAGCTGCAGATTGCAAGAGCTGTAAAGTGCTGCCACCGCCTGTTCACACCGAGTACTGCATGCATGAAGCGAGAGGGGGAGAGAGAGAGAGAGAGAGATCTAGGTATAATACCACCACCTGGTGTCCAGACTCGCGAACTACAGGATACATGATTTTTATTTTTCATGGGAGTGTTGGAGAATGAGAGGAGACTTGATTAAGGTTAACAAAATTGAGCAAGATGGATAATATGGAGCTCCAATGAACAGGGAGGTCTCACCTGTGAAGGAGCAAGTGTGAGATCTCCCAGTTCATTCTTGCTCGGGCAGTGGTGGCCAATTGCAAGACAGCTCCAATTAGGGGAAGAGAATATGCTGTTTCAGGTCATGGATTTGAAACGGTTTCCCCAGTTGTGCCATTCAGACTCAAGAGAGCAGATGCTTGCAGACAGGAAGGAAACCTAGTTTTATTGTGGAGAATTGCTTGTTTTTCGGGGTGAAGGTTGTTTGTGGTCTGAGATTCCTAAATACTTCACAATGGAAGCAGCAATTTTCCTTGTGCCCGATTGCTACATATTGGGTAAAATGTCTCAAATCTATCGCTCAGCCAGGACTTTGGGTCATTGATTTGGAGAGAGAGTGATGGCTTGGCAATATTTATAGCATGGTGAGTCCAAAGCTCTCAAAGTGACAGTGTGGAAGGAGTTTGTCTGTTCTTTGTGTTTTCTGCCACCCTTGAGAACTTAAAAAGTGTCCGTGAATTGTGGTATTGGTGAGACACAAGCTTGTTTTGCCCTCTTTTTGTTCTGTATGTCTATAAAGTTTCAGTTTAGGGATAAAATGTCCAGACACTGTTCTGTTCAAAAGTCTAGTAACTAAATCAGATTCTCCCGAGTTCTTGTCATGGATATGTATCATGAAGCCTGTTTTGCAGCAGTCGTGTTGCATTAGAGGTGCACATACAATTTTCAAAAATAATGAGTTTGAAACCAGAAAAAGATCAGGTCGTGCCCAAAGGTTCATCCGTGCAGTTGAATTGAATTGATGCCCCCAGGACCAGAATGTGCACTTCCACCCCATGGTCTTGAGCTTCCCAATTCGCCAATGAACTTACGGCCCCCTTGAGCTGTGGAGTGTGGGAGGAAATCCACACAGACACCAAGAGAATGTAGAAACTTCTTGCAGTCAGTGCTCACTTGATCCATGACTCGTGCTGGAGAGGTGGGACTACTGTCCTGCCTTCATCTTGTGTCGGCTAATTTTTGTCTGATGGTGGATGGACGTCTGACATGATATTCCCTTGGCCTTGAGGCAAAGAAGAGTAGAAATTGCCAGGGCTCTGACAGAAATATTTAAAACCTGTTTATCCACGGGTGAGGTGCCAGAGGAATGGATGTAATCTAATGTTCCTTTGTTGAAAAACGGCTTCAAAAGCCAACCAAGTGAGCCTGACAGTGATAGGTTAATTATTGGAGGGTAATCAGAGAGTACCTCGAAAAGAATCTGTTCAAATAGCTGGCGTTGATCAACCATCACATAGAATACAGGAGTCGGGCAGTGAGGTTGAGACTAGACAAGATATTGGTGAGGCTCTTTTGTGAGTACTGTGTGCAGTTCTGGTCACCAAATGAGAGGAAAGCTATCAATAAAGTAGAGAGGGTGCAGAGAAGATTTACGTCAATGTTCCCTGGATATCAGCAACTAGATTACAAAGAAAGATTGAGCAAATGACATCTTTATTCTTTGGATTGTAGATGGTTGAGAGGGGATTTGATCGAAGTCTTTAAAATTACTAGGAGGATAGAACGAGTTGATGTGGAGAGACTTTTTTCATTGCGGGGAGCAGGGATTGAAACAGGAGGTAAAAGTTTGGAAGTAACATGAGGGGGAACTTCTTTACTCAGAGTGGTGGCTGAGTGGAGTGAGCTTCCGGGAAAAGTAGTGGCGGCAGGGTCCATTTTGTCATTTCAGGGAAAATTGGAGGGGAGGGTAATGCTGAGAGGTGGTACGAGAGGAGAGTATTTCGTTCAGTGCAGACAAGAAGGGCCAAATGACCTGTTTCTGTGCTGTAATTATTATAGGGTTAAAATGTGTGGCAGTAACTTGGAAGTCCGATGCGTATTTGGGAATGGGTCGATAGCCACACTGAAATAGGCCGTTGTATCCCACTTGAAATAATTACATTGAATTCACGGAACAAATTTGAATTTCTCTTTTGAAGATTTGGGATGTGTATTTACCAATTGTAGGAATTAAGTTGTAATCACCCAACACGAACTTTCTGACTCCTAAAACCAAGAAAAGCAAGATTTTATTTGAGAGTTTTGCTCAATTTTTATGAATGCTATCTAGATGTTTCCTCTCTTTATTGTTTTCTATTGGGCAGCTGTGAGAGGGGTTACTTTTTAAATCACTATGCATTAATTTTATCTTATTTTCAAATAAGAAATTTAAGTTTTTTAATGCATATGTTAAATTAAATGTAAAAATGTTACAAATAAGATAAATGAAGAATTGTTTCAGGAACTGGCGATTTTCCACGAGTGCCGTGAACCCCAGGCAGCAGGAATGTATGAACGAAACACAAAACTGGCCAGAAGAACTGAGGAAATACGGCTAAAAGTGCCCAAAAAGGTGCTGATGCCACCTTGATTTTAATGCAGGTGACACCGAGGAATGCGTTGGGGCAGAGATGGTCCATGGACAGCCAATACGGACGCCTTGGGGAACAAAGCCCGCACCACCAGTCGGGATGGATAATGGTGGGTAATGAATAAGCAAATATTAGAGACACTGATAGAGAGCGACACGCATACCCAGACAGACAGACACACACACGCAGACACACACACACACACACACAGACACACACAGGAAGAGACAGAGAGAGACTCTGACAGCGAGAGAGAGACAGAGAGACACACACAGACGGAGACACACACAGACAGATAGAGAGACACACACAGATGGAGAGAGAGATACACAGAGACAGAGAGACACACATAGAGACAGAGAGACACACACACACACGACACAGAGAGACAACACACACACACGACACAGAGAGACACACACACACACACACAGACAGAGAGAGAGAGAGACACACACACATACAGACACAGAGAGAGTCACACATTGAGACACAGAGGGAGAGACAGAAAGAGAGACACACACAGACAGTGACACACACAGAGAGAGAAAGACACACAAACAGACAGAGAGAGAGACACAGAGAGAGAGAGAGAGACACACACACACAGACCCACACAGAGAGAGACACAGACAGAGAGAGAGAGATAGAGAGAGAGACATGGACACAGAGAAACAGACAGAGAGACACAGACAGAGAGACACAGACAGAGAAACACACACACACACAGACACACACAGACACACAGACACAGAGAGAGACACAGACACAGAGAGACACACACACACTGAGACAGACACAGAGACAGATACAGAGACACAGACAGAGAGACACACACACATACCCAGACAGACAGACACACTCACACAGAGACACAGAGAGACAGATATATAGACACAGAGAGACAGATATACAGACACAGACACACAGAGAGACACATACAGACAGAGAGAGAGAGACTGACAGCGAGAGAGAGACACACAGACAGAGAGAGACACACAGACAGAGAGAGACACACAGACAGAGAGAGACACACACACACAGAGACAGACACAGAGACAGACACAGATACAGAGACACAGACAGAGAGAGACACACACACATACCCAGACAGACAGACACACTCACACACAGACACAGAGAGACAGATATATAGACAAAGAGAGACAGATATACAGACACAGACACACAGAGAGACACATACAGACAGAGAAAGAGACACTGACAGCGAGAGAGAGACAGAGAGAGAGACACAGACAGAGAGAGACAGAGAGAGAGACACAGACAGAGAGAGACAGAGAGAGAGTCACAGACATACACACACAGAGACACACACAGACAGACACACACAGACAGAGAGAGACACACAGACACAGAGACACACACAGAGAGACACAGAGTGACACAAAGAGAGACACAGATAGAGAGAGAGACACAGACAGAGAGAGAGACACAGACAGAGAGAGAGACACAGACAGACAGAGACACAGACAGAGAGACACAGAGAGAGAGAGAGAGAGACACAGAGAGATAGAGACACACACAGACTGACAGAGAGAGACCCCTTGGTTGTGCACTTAACTCCCTCATCTCTCCTGGCAGGATCTCATCACCTTTCCTACCCGTGGACCATGACATCTGTCTGCTCATCCTCCTTCCTGAGAATGGTGTGAACTCTACCCAAGAAACCCCACAGCAAAGAAAAGGGACCCTTCGGCCCTTCTCGTCCATGGTGAAATATCATTCTGCCAGTTTCATCGACCTGCACCCAGTCCCTAACCCTCCTGACTTCCCACATCCATGGATCTCTGCAATTGATTCTTAAAACGTAAGAGTTTGAATGTTAAATGGCAGACCATTGAGGAGTGTTGTCAAACAAAGGGATTGAGGAACTGTGGTACAGAACTGCCCAAAAGTGGAGTCCCTTGTAGAGATGGGGGGGTGGGGGGGAGTGAAGAAAGCTTCTGGTATTTTGGCCTTCAGAAGTGAGAGGATTGAGTGCAGGAGGTGGGAGGCCACGAGGAAGTTGGACGAGGCATGGGTGAGGCCAACTTGGGAACATTGTGTGCCGTTTGGGTGGCCGGAGGAGAGGAAGGATAGGAATGAGACAGCGCGTCGAGGAGAGTGACAAGAAGGTGGTCTGGCTTTCGGGGTTTGAGTTCCAGGGGAAGGTTGGACAGGCTGGGACTTTATTCCCTGGAGCGTCGAAGATTGAGGAAGATTTGAAAATTGTGAGGGGGGACGGATCGTGTCCATGGGGACAGGCTGTTTCCAAGGAGAGTGGGAGAGATTCAAAGAGGAGGACATGGATTGAGATTGAAGGGGGATTTTCTTCCCTCAGAGGGGGGTGGGAACGTGGAATGAGCTTTGGGCCAAGGTGGTGGAGGTGGGATGGACTGGAATCTTGGGGGGGAATGTGGGGCAGATCCTGGTGTGGAAATGTGCAGCCTGAAGGGGAGATGGACTGGAGGCCCGAGCCAGCTCTCGGACCCTTCCCCAGTGGGACGAGGTTCTCAGGAGAGAGGGGGCTCCAAAGGGCTGGACCTCGAGCCCTGGGGCTCCATCCAGGGGCTCGGGGTGGTGGAGAGGAGATCCCGAGGAGGGGTGGATCAAGCTCTCGCGAGAGCGACCCCTGGTGGCTGCCATGTTGTTGATCTTTCCCGCCTTTGGAGGAGTTGGTCGCGAGCGGGAGGGGGAGAGAGGTTCGTGTCGGTTCCTCACGGGCGGGAATCGGGGCATTTTGGGAGCGAGACCAGGGAGGACGGAGTTTCCACGGGTCGCCCTTTGGGTCTGGAGCGGCCGGAGCTCGGAGGGGAACGGGCAGGGGGATGGTTGTGAGGTGGGGCCGGGGTACCGTGAGGAAGTTTGGGTCGGGGTGGCGTTAGGGTGTGTGGTAGTCGGGGACCCGCGAGGCTGAAGGGGGGGGGGGTCGGGGTCCGTGAGGCTGTAGGGGGGAGGGGGATCCGCGAGGCTGAGGGGGCTCGGGGCCCGCGAGGCAGAGGGGGCTCGGGGCCCGCGAGGCAGAGGGGGGAGAGGGACGGGGACCCAGAAGGGTGAGGGGGTCGGGGACCCAGAAGGGTGAGGGGGTCGGGGACCCAGAAGGGTGAGGGGGTCGGGGACCCAGAAGGGTGAGGGGGTCGGGGACCCAGAAGGGTGAGGGGGTCGGGGACCCAGAAGGGTGAGGGGTTCGGGGACCCAGAAGGGTGAGGGGGGTCGAGGACCCAGAAGGGTGAGGGGGACCCGCCAGAGGGGTGTGGGATATCTGCAAGAGGAGTGAGGGACATGCAAGGCTGTGGGGGGCGGGGATCCTGCGAGGCTGAGGGGGGGGGGGATCCAGAAGGTTGAGGGACACGCAAGACTGAGGTACTCGTGGAACCAGAAGGGTGAGGGGAATGAGGACCCAGAAGGGTAATGGTGATCAGGACACAGAAGGGTGAGGGTGATCAGGACCCAGAAGGGTGAGGGTGATCAGGACCCAGAAGGGTGAGGGTGATCAGGACCCAGAAGGGTGAGGGTGATCTGGACCCAGAAGGGTGAGGGTGATCAGGACCCAGAAGGGTGAGGGTGATCAGGACCCAGAAGGGTGAGGGTGATCAGGACCCAGAAGGGTGAGGGTGATCAGGACCCAGAAGGGTGAGGGTGATCAGGACCCAGAAAGGTTAGGGGGGACGGGGACCCAAAAAGCTGAGAGGGGACAGGGACCCAGAAGGCTGACGGGGACCCAGAAGGCTGAGGGGGAAGTGGGGACCCAGAAGGCTGAGGGGGGAAGGGGACGGGGACCCAGAAGGTTGAGGAGGTACGGGGACCCAGAGGGCGGAGGGGGGGACCGGGACGTGGACCCAGAAGGCTGAGGGCACCTGCGAGGCTGAAGGTGGGGGTGGGAACCCGCGTGGTTTAGGGGATCCGTGTGGTTGAGGGGATCGGAGAACTGCGAGTGTGAGGGGGACCCGTGAGGGTGAGGGAGTCCCGGCCCCATGGATGGGAATGAGCAGGAAGGGGTGCTGGTCAGTGGGACGAGAATATCAGTTCACCACAGACTGTAAGCTTTCAGTTCTGTAATGAGACGTCATTAACTATGACACCGACAGCCCAACCCTCTTTCTCCCAGTTCCACTGCAGACATTGGAAGACGGTCCTCTTTAAAATAATCCAAATACCCCTTGGCGCGGACCCGCCGAAGCCACAGATTAGAATCTGCATCTCAGATGGTGAAGTCTTCAGATTTTTCTTTAAAATATTGTTTACATTGTAAAACCATTTGGAAAGTGCATTCACATATATTGTAATGTTCAAATCAAAAGGAAAAACTAGCACTAAGCAAGGTTCAAAAAAAAACACACAGGAATAAAGTGCCAGCATCCTGGAGATGGATTTCACAGTGACTAAGGACAAGATTTGTTCTTGTCTCTAGCTGTGCACACACGAGGATGAGAGCAGTGTTTGAGATGCTCTAGCCAGAAAGAATTCCAATCCATATCCCCTCGGTTTTATTCCTCGGGCTGACGGCAAGGTTCAGACTGAAATAGCAGAGGATGAGAATCCAGGCAAAAGGACAGAAGCCCAGACCAAGCAACAATTTGGGCAGAAGGATTTAGATCCACTGGTAGAGAGAGAGAGAGAGAGAGAGTGGAAGGATACTGTCAGAATGCCCATAGGATTTAACCTGCTTAAAAGCAGGTGGCACAAATCTGTGCAGAGGGGCACAATTTAAAGGCGATTGCAGATGTTTGATTGGGAAGCTGAAGGAATTCAGCCCATCAGAATGAAGTAAATGCAATATCCAGAGAGAAACCTTGGGCTTTTCTCTGGAGTGATGCAGGAAGCTCATAGAGTGAATGGATTTGAGGCAGAGCTTGGTGGAGGAGCAGGCAGTGCTGAGGAAACACAAGGCTGCTGAAGGACTTGTAGAAAGAGAACGTGCAGAAGGCTGCGGGTGCCTGGAGTGCATGGCCGGGCAGGATGGTGTAGTCTGGAATAATAGGGACCTTTAACATTTAGACAGGCACATTGATGCAAGAAAAATAGTGGGTTTACGGGTGTGAGGGGTGAAAGGTTCAGTTTGTAGTAGGTTTGATCAGTTGTCTTGTGACACCAATACCCCTGAGCAAAAAGCTCTGCAAAAGTTAAGACACCACCCAGGATATCTTAGGTAAAAACCCTCCACCATTGAGAACATTTGCAGGGAACGCTGCTGTCAGAGAGCAGCAGCAATCAAGGATCCACATCACCCGCTCTGTTCTCACTGCTCCCATCAGGAAAGAGGTATAGCCGGGTTCAGGAACAGCTGCTTCCCCTTCACCACCAGACTCAACACACATTCAGGGACCCATTTAAAGACTCTTCCTTTTGCACTTTGAATTTTTTCTCTCTCTATTGCAGTTTGTTTTCATATCCACATTTTCAGAGATTACATGTAGATGAGTCCAGTTGGGGAAACTTGGTTTTGGTCTATATAATGGTTACATTCATCCCCTTTTATTGTTCATTTATATTAGTGTCTGGGCCCCTATGTGGTCCAAGTACAGTTGACAGACCTTTACCAAAGGGTCACGTTTATGTGATTTTTTTTTCCCGTAGGTAACAGCAGTTCATTTCCACAGCCCAGCGTGCTATCGGACATCCAGTTGATCGTGATACATCTTTTCGCGAAGGCCAGTGCTATTTTTATAAATGAGATTAGATATTTGGTCAAGTTGTCGCTTGTTTCCATGAAGATATTGCTCCAGGTATCACGTGGAGGCCACTCCTGTGATCGTGGTTAATTTTTCTGCGCTTTCTTGCCAAAATGGCCTCACTTTCACGCACGACCACGTAGAAAAGTTTAATGAAGCTCATCATCCCATTGGCCTTCATTTCGGTTGAAGCACTGCATGCAGATTTTACAAAGCTGTCTGAAACCCTTTTTCCACGGGAATCCCAGTTCATTGGCCATGCAGTGTCTCAGGTTAGGAAGCCCTTGGTGCCATTTCCACTGGGACACAAGATTGCTTTTCCACTGAACACAACTCATCCCCGGGGAGCGGAGTGTTCTGCCTTCGACTGGAAACAGGTGATTCTCTGCTGTCTCTGTTCCACTGGTTTTACCATCAGGCCGACATCGGCAAACGCCGAGGATATGAGTAGGGTTAGAGGTGGCGTGAAATGACATCATTTGACACTGGCATTTGGACAGTGTCCCTTTTCCACTGGACCCTGTCCCAGTAAATTCCCGGGATTGGGCATGAGGGGCTGTACTTTTGAAGTTGAAACACTTTGCAGAGCAAAGTCTTGGAATTTAATTTCTTCAACTATGTACGCTATTCTGGCGCTCCATCCTGTAGGATGTAGGTGGTTCCTTTCATTGCACCTGAATCATTCCCTGACTAATCACAGAGCACTTCTGGTGTAGGGATTGCTTCAAGTGGAATTTGAGTTTGGGAGCATTTTGAAAACCACAGGTCTAAGTTATAGGGAAAGGTTAAGCAAGATTTTTATTCTGCGGAGCATAAAAGGTTGAGGTTGGATTGGGTTGAGGTATTTAAAATTATTGGGGTATAGATTTGAGGTGGGTTGAGAGAAAGGGGCAGAAGTTTAGAGGAAATGTGAGGGGGGACTTTCACTCAGAGTGGTGGGTGTGTGGAATGGACTTGCAGATGAAGTGGAGGAGGCAGGCTCAATATTAGCACTTAAGGAGAAGTGGGATATGTATTTGGACAGGAAAGGAATGGAGGGTCAAGGGGTGAGTGTAGGTCAATGGGATGAGGTAGGACAAAGTGTTCGGCGTGGACTCGAAGGGCCAAGTTGGCCTATTTCGATGCTGTAATAGTTAGAGAGGTAAAACGTGTATGTGAACATTTTGGGTCCAGTGACCATAGATTAGTTTCCAATCAATTATGGATAAGAGTGGGGTCTGCTGCAACAGCACCACTCAATCAATGCACCGGACACAGTTAATCAGGAAAGATGTTTATTCAGACTTGTTCCTCTCTTAGGTCTCTTGCCCACGACCTTACCAGAGAGAGGGGGATCTTTTTCTCTTCTATCCATTAGTGACTGGTGTCGCCCTCTATTCTGCTAATATTTCAAAACAGCACTGATCCCACGTTAAATGTTCCACTTGAAACCCAAACATGTTACAGACTAAACCAAGCCAGTCATCTTTGCTAAAATTAATGATGAGGGAGAAAATGAAGGGAACATAAAGCAAGGGAGTAACAGGGAGAGGATGCAGAAAATAATGCAGGCTGAATGAGAGGGGAAAGAAATCAGGCTTCAGATGATTAAGGAAGACGAGGCGAAAGAAGGAGACCCTAGGACACTGCCACCCTATGTTGAGAATGAGGACTCAAAAGATTCCTTGTGGGCAAGGCTATCTGCATGTGCTTCCCAGCAGCCACCGTGACCAGTCCTGCATCTCACTTGATTCAATAAAAGGTGGTTTCAGACTTGGCTCTGACGTAAACAATTTGCTCATTTTCAAACCAACTTTCCTCCCTCCGTCATTGACGGCCGTGACACTGTGCACGAGTGAGGAAGATGGGGTGAAAGATCTTGAACTGAAAGTTACCTGCAGTAATTGGAAACCTGCCTTCAAGAGAGCTTCAATCATGTCAATGTTTCACCAGTTGTTGGACTTTACCAGCGATGAAACAGCGTCCCACTCCCACAGTGTTTCCTGTTACTAACTTGGACAGGAGTAAAAAAATGATTCACACAAAGAATTATAAACCAGGGGAAAGATATACTCTGAAAACAACAAGAAATGTTGTTCATATCCCACTGTGCTCCCGATAGAAGTCAAAATCCAATGGGCTTTATGAACTAAAACACAAATGGAACTTAACCCAAGATTATTCCCCCACCCCCCGTCCTATTAAATGTTGAATCCTGTTGTGTGAAGAAGGAGTTGCCTGGAACGTTAGCCCATCCCAGAAAGCTCACCAGACTTGGACTGCAGATCAACACTTAAGGATGACCAGCCGCAGCTTAATTTAATGCAATGCTTATTCCCCCCCCCCCAGCAAAAATCTTCAGCATTGCTTCATTGAAACTGGTCTAATTCCAAATAAGATCAGCAATACTTTCGGACCGAGTACAAAAGAGAGAGAGCTGAGGTACCTTCGAAACCCAGAACCAAATACATGCAGCATTCAGTGGCAGCTCTCCTTGCATCTAATCAAGCACTTTTGAGCCACTATGAACTCTTCCCAAGAGAATTCATCCAACCATCCATGAGTGCATTCCTGTCAACTCGAAAGCCGAGAGGGGATTTGGTAGAGTATTTAAAATTACAAGAAGGATGGATAGAGTTGATGTGGATAGGCAATTCCATTGCAAGTGGGAGAGATTGAAACAAGAGGTCTTGAGTTAAGAGGCAAAAGTTTTGAAGTAACGTGAGGGGGAATTTCTTGACTCAATGGTGGCTGAGTGGAGTGAGCTTCCGGGAGAAATAGTGGCAGCAGGGTCCATTTTGTCATTTAAGAGAAAATTGGAGGGGTGGGGAATGCAGAGAGGTGGTACTGGAGGAGAGTATTTAGTTCAGAGCAGACGAGAAAGGCCAAATGACCTGTTTCTGTGCTGTAATTGTTCTAGGGGTAAAATGTGTGGCAGTAACTTGGAAGCTCAACATGAACCTTCCGACTCCTAAAATCAAGAAATTTAAGATGTTAGATTTTATTTGAAAGGTTTGGTAAATTTTTATAAATACTATCCAGATGTTTTTTCTTTTTTTCTTTACATCAGGAAAAATTAAATGAAATGGTTCTTGCAGTCAAGAGCAAGAGAATTCCTCCAATCCAGCCCTTGCCCACAAACACCCCCCCCCCCCCCATTCTGGGATCAACCCATCAGCAGCGTCCACTTCAGAGACAAACCTCAGGCACAAACATCCCAAAACCATCATCCCAAGACAAGGGGTTAATTTTTTAAATCACTATGCATTCATTTGATGTTATTTCAAATAAAAAATTAGTTTTTAATGCATATGTGAAATTAAATAATTAAAAAAAAAATAAGATGAATGAAGAATTATTTCAGGAATTATCAATCATCCACTACTCCCATTAACCCCAGACACCAGTACTGAATGAAAAACTAAACTGGCCAGATTGACTGAGTAAACACAGCTAAAATTGGCCAAAAGGTGCTGATGCCATCATTGATTTAAATGCAAGAGACACTGAGGACTGCATTGGGACAGAGATGGTCCATGGACAGCCAATACGGATGCCTTGGGGAACAAAGCCCGCACTGCCAGTTGTGATGAATTAGATTATGACAAGCAAATATTAGATCCCCCCCCCCCCCCCACAGAGAGACCCAGCCTTGATTTTCATTTTTTATATTGATAGAGAGATCCCAGACATCACCAAATGTACCGAGACCCCACCGCATGTTATCAGTTAAAGGCAACGTATTCCTCTCTAATGGAACTTTTACTACCTCTATTACAGGAAACATCCTCCCTGCCTCATTTGCCATTGGAACGTTAGGCCCGCTTGTCGTCACAAGGCCAGAAAACGCTTGAGTCAGAATACTGATCATCGTTTGAGGAGTGACGAAGGAATTTGTGAGCACGATAAGAATCCTGTTTCACTCTGGTCTGAGATTGGATGGTGAGTCCTTAGCTACACATCCCTGCAACACACTCTCCTTCGCCAACAACTGCCTCACACTCCTATTCACCCCACCAGCTCTGTGCATTCCCCCTCATTCACCTGCGATTTTCCCCCCCACAAACCCCTGTTAACCTGCCACCTCCACTGAAGAGTGGGTGAACACACAAACCCCTTACAGACGGGGCCAGATTTGATCCAGAGTCATTGACTTAACAGGACCATAACACCACCTGTGGCATAAATATTCCCAAACCAATGCTCTAGGGCACTGGGAGAGCAAACAGCTCAAATTCTGCATTTGAGAAGTTTGAACTGCTGCACAACCATCAGGATCAAAGAAAACCCTAGTTTGCTTAGTTTTCAGCTGTCATAGACCACAAAAGGCTTCCAAACCAAAATTCAAAAGACAAGCCCCACAAACAAACAAATCTCTCATAAAGCTCTAACACTCCCCTATCTAGAGGTATCATCTCCTCAAACATCTCAATGCCACAGGTGAGAAAACTGTTTTAACTCCCACTCCAAATTAAAAAGGTGCTATTCCCTTAATTGCAGCTCTCTTGAAGGGCGGAGATGGGCCTTGTTTAAAGGGCCAGCCACAATTTACTGAGATATTTCACACCTGAATTAATTGTCCTCCTGATTCCAGCTCAGGGTTTAAAACAGCCCCACTCTAGTCACTTGCAGGTTTCAGGCAGAGATGAGGTGATGCTGCCATCAGAGGAAGGTAGGAAGCCTGGTTTTACTGTGGCTGCTTTTTCTGGGGTGGTTCTTTGAGTTGTTGGGGTGAAAGGAATCCGGTGTTTGTGGAAGCCCCTGCTTGTGGGTAGTTTGCAAACTGGTGTTCCATGTGGTTCGTGGGTATTGAGCCAGAGAAATGTGTTGTTTTAATGTGTGTGGTTTACGGTGCCTGCAACTTTAGCTCTTGTCTTGGGATGATGGTTTTGGGATGTTTGTGCCTGAGGTTTGGCTCTGAAGTTGTCGGACTCTGGCTTTCCCTTACTTTTAATTTAGTCTGTATGTGGTCTGAGTCCAGCGTGTTCTTTGAATGAAGTGATAGGAGAAGGTATTCGGTTCAACAGTCAATTTATTACCCAGCACAAGAATAAAACTTAACAGAGCTCTGGGTCAGTCGTTAGTTCATAGGTCACCTGCACAGTGAGCTATTCCCCAAGACTGACCCCTATTGTCCAGTTGGCTCAGTTTATATAGATCAACCTTATCATACAGAACAAAAGTTGGCTTCCTTTGCTAGATCTTTTTGCATAAGGGTTATCACAAGTCATCTCCTGTTTTGCAGATATCTGGGGTGTAGCGCTCCCATCTTAATCCTCCAGGCCAGACTATCCTGTTGTTTTGATCAGAAATTAATTCATCACCAGATATTTCTAATCACCATTCTGTTCCTGTCTGGCCAATTTCTGCTGTTCTCTTTAACACCTCCTCATGCCTTAATCTTCCTCCTAGACTGGTTTTCCATTCCCTTGGTTTCTTGCAGGCCATTCTTTGTTCTGGTCTGGCCTGTGTCTCCTGTGCTACTCACCACCTCCTTCAGTTGGAGCTTTCCTCCTAAATCGTTTTATGAATTTCCTCTCCCTGTATTTGGGAGCAGACAATTTTGCTCAGCCAACTTCGCTCCATGCTGTGATTGCCACTTAATCACATTCCTCTTTTTCCCTGAACCATGCAGTACATATCAACTTATTAATTAATCATTTCTTTCATAATGTTTTAACCCCTAGATTCCAACAAAGTGTAGGCTGCTGATGGTTTGATCCCAGAATTGGGGTGGGGAGGGGGGCGGGGGTGTTATTTGTGGGCAAGGGCTGGTTTGGAGGCTGCAGGGAATTCTTTTGCTCTTGACTGTAAGAAGCATTTCATTTAATTTTTACTGATGTAACCATCTTACCTTACGTGTGTGTAATATTGCACTATGTTACAGGACAGTCAGTCGAATTTTGATCTTGGCATGTTTAACAGAAAATGACAGTGACCCAGGTTCAAATCTGTCCCTTGTGTCAGGATTTTCCCCCCATCACCTTTTACAAAATGGCAAGGTGAACAGAGGCATTTGTGTGGGTCAGGGGTTTTTTTTTAATTAATTTTTAAGAGTTAGTTATATTCTTGTTAATTTTACAAGAATATAATTCAAATCCCGATACATGTGGTTGATTAATACAAATTGAGATCTACCCAGACCCACCCTCTCCACATCCCATATGAGGGACCAGAGATCTTCAACAGATGTTTTATTTAACCATAATATTGTGAATATTTCAAAACCTCACTTCAACCCACCTTTAGGAAATGTGGGCTCCAAAGATAGAATGTTCATCTCGTGAACGATACATTATTTTCTTGTGGTGAACAGTTCCGAACCTCAGCCAGTTTGCAAGATATGGCCACGCACTTTCTAGCTGTACAATTTGCAGCAATTTAAACCTGGTAAATATTCAGTTCTAATTTAAATTTAATTCCTTAACATCTCTTTCTCATGGATCCTGTGGGAATTTTTAAAAAAATACTTATTTCAACCAAGCTGCCCAACTTTAGGACATTGCCAAGTCAAATGCAGAAAAGTACAAATGACTTGTTAACATTTGAAACAAATCCGATTCCATGTATTTTCTTTTGAGGTGTCTGGTGAATAAAATTGTATTGAACCAGTCTATCTCATTTATAACGATCAGTCCATTTTCTATGTTCAAATCTCCATCCCATCTTTGCCTCAGTTTATGAATTCCTAATTTCTCAGCTTTTGCAGTCATTTCTACATTACTGAATAAATTTATATTCCCATGACCTGTTTCAGATGGTCAGGGCTTGTTATGACCTGTTACTGTTCTATCTGCCACTGTATTTTACATTTTGCATATCCTCTTCCTAAAGACAAGGAAAGGACTTCTTGTTGGTCATCTAATCTCATGTACCAGTTAGGGTTAGGGAACACAAAAAAATCAACAGGAGTCTGGAAGAGTTGCTCACAGTTCTCGTTAGTAATCATTCTCTGCCTGCCTGATTTCTGGTTTCCAATTTACCCAAATGTCTGAATTTCATAGCAGTCTTAAATTCTTCACTTCAAAGCAGAAACAATACCATTCAGGGTCTGAGTGGTGCTGGGGGCTTATTGCAGCCTTTGGATCAGGTCTAACAATTTGCACCATTGTTTTGAAGATCAGGCAGGCATTTGGATATGTATGGCTCAGTAGAGGAGGTGAGAATTGATCCCTGTCTGGAATGTGCTTTTTAACTCTCTTTCCCAGCTTTCTGGCAAAGTCTGTGTGATGGTTTCTTCATCATAATTCCCAGAAGAAGATATTCTACAGCTAATATTCCACACACTTCACCAAATGAGGCTAGTTGTGGGAAAAAGAAGTTCCTGTCTGTTTGGATGGACAGTTTAAGGGTGAAAAAATGACCTGATGTCCACATATAGTAACTCAACCAAATTCTGTAAGGACACAAATGCTGGAGAAGCTCATCTGATCAAGCAGTGAACCTTTATAGAGTACAGATACTCGTAGCCCTGTTAAAAGGCACAAGCCTGAAACTCTGGTTGTGTATCTTTTTTTAAACTTTATTTATGAACATATAAAATACATAGTAAACAAAATAAACCAACCAACCTCCCAAAAAAAACTATATTCCATCCCCCCTCCCCATAATTACCCCCCCCAAACTCCCTCGACTGAGGGAGAGAAAAATCATATCAATTCGTTGCGGCAGAATGAAAACACCAAACCTAATTTTCCACGTCATCGCAATGCATTTACTGGCCACTGCTAATACTAACTGAATAACCTCAATTTGAGGTTTATCCATTCTTAATCCCGTTGATCAAGTTGTAATATACCGCATTAGAAAAAGCAGTGGATCGAACATAAAAAGAGTTTCTTTAAAGTAGTTTCAAATAAATCCTCAAAGGCTTAACTTTATCACACAACCAGACAGACAAAAAAAAGTATTAATTTGAATCCCACAATGAAAACATTAGTCTGAATTACTAAATCCTTATCTTTTTTTCCTGGAGTTAAATACAACTGATGTAAAAAAAAATTATAATTCACCCAATTATATCACACATTCATCAATTTAATCCACCATCTTCACACATAGTAAGTAGTCCGTTCTTCTTGGGTTAATTCTAAAGAAGAATCTCTCATTTAATCTAAAGTTGGTTTAGCCATTTTCTGTTGTCACAATCATTTCTGAAATAGATCCCTTTTTTTGCCCCATTTACAATTTTCAATTTTAGTTAACTTGGGTATCTTCAATTCCCGCCCAAATCCACCTGTGACAGCACTTACATGGAATGACACCCGTTTACCATGTCCCTCTGTTCAACCTCACTCCTCAGTGCCCGACCGTTCACCGTGTCTATCTTTTCTTGGTTTGCCCTTCAAAATGTGACACCTCACACTTGTCTGCATTAAATTCCATCTGCCCTTTCTCCAGCTGGTCCAGATCCTTCTGCAAGATTTCTTGGCTGTCCACAACTCCTCCGTTCTTGGTGTCACCTGCCAACTTGCTAATCCAATTCACCACATTATTGTTCCAGCACCTATCCCTGAGGCACATCTCTCATCACAGGCCTCCAGTCTGAAGAGCAATTGGTCTCACCAACTCACTGGCTTCTCCTGCACAGCCGTTGTTTCACATCCAAAATACAGAGGACATATGGATGGATGTTAAAATTCTCAAAGGTACATTAGTTAAAATGGTGTCAAATCACAAGGAACAGAAGTTGGCCATTCAGCCCACTGTGTCTGCTATCCCCTGATCTAAACAGTTCTCGCCTCTCATTCCAAGTTATGGCTTTTTCCCCTGATCCCTTGATACCCTGACTCATTAAACATCTATTAATTCCGCCCCCCCCCCCCCCCCCACCACTTAAACTCTCTCAACAATCCAGCAACAAATTCCATGACCTTCTGGTGAAATAAATTTCTCATCTGCTTTAAATAGGTACCTTCCAATTCTAAGACAATGTCTTTTTATCCAAGGGAAACATTATTCACATCTACTGTCCAATCCTTTCAGCGTTGGAAATGTTTCTGAAATCTCCTCTCCTTCTTCTATACTCCAATGAAGAGTGGAGATATATCATCCTGGTAAATCTCTGCTCTCTCTCCAACATCAGCACATCCTTTTTAAGATAGACTTCGCAGTTCTCCAAATGAGGTCTCTCCCATGCCCCATCAACACCTCCCTACCCTTGAAACAAAGGCCAACATAGAATTTGCTTTCTTTTCCTGCCGATCCAACCTGGTGGTTACCAACTCACTATGTTTTCCTGAACGAGAACCCCCCCAAGTCCCTTGACACTTGAAATAATTACATGTAATTTACGTAACAAATTTGAAATTTTTGGAAAGATTTGGGAATCCTATTTATAAACTGTAGGAATTAAGTTGTAATCGCCCAACCTGAACCTTCTGACTCCTAAAATCAAGAAAATTTGTTTGATTTTATTTGATAGTTTTTTAGTAATTTTTTTATAAATACTTTCCAGATGTTATCTTTCTTTTCTTTTGGGTTGTTGGGCAGGGGGAATAAAAAAAAATGCTATGTATTAATTTTTCATTATCTTTGAATGACAAATTTACGTACGCATTTAATGCATGTGAAATTAAAATTTTCAAAGAGAAGCTTAACATAACGTAATACATTTTGCTTATTTTCAAGAGTTGTGGAGAGTGAGGAGGGTTTTCATGGAGTACAAAAGGATTTGGACTGTTTGGAAAGATGGCAGATGGAGTTTAATGTAGGTAAGTGTGAGGGGCTTTATTTTGGTAAGAATAACCAAGACGTATGCAGTGAAGGGGAGGGCATTGAGGAACAGAGGGATCTTGGAAGAATGGTTCAATAGACAATAGGAGCAGGAGTAGGCCCTTCTGCCTGTCGAGCCTTCAGTGACCGCCATTTCACAGGTCATGGCTGATCACTACTATCAGTACCCCTTTCCAGCCTTATCCCCATAACCCTGAAATCCTTTGCCCACAAGAGTCTTATCTAACTCTCTTTTGAACATAATCAGCGAATCTGCCTCTACCACCCTCTGCGGCAGAGCATTCCACAGATTCACACTTCTCTGGGTAAAACAATGTTTTCTCATCTCCGTCCTAAAGGGCCTACCCTGTATTCTTAAACTATGCCCTCTAGTCCTCGTCTCTCCCATCACTGGGAACAAGTAATCTGACTTCACCCTGTCCATCCCCCTGATAATTTTGTATACCTCAATCATGTCCCCCCTCATCCTTCTAAACTCCATCAGATACAAGTCTAGTTTTTCTAGCCTTTCAGCATATGTCAACCCCGCCATCGCTGGAACTAACCTTGTAAATCTGCGCTGCACATCCTCTATAGCTAGTATGTCCTTCCTCAAAATTGGAGACCAGTACTGGGTGCAATACTCCAGGTGGGGTCTCACCAGGGCCCTGTACAACTGCAGAAGGGCGTCTCTGTTCCTATACTCCAATCCGCTCTTTATGAAAGCCAACATGCCATTTGCCCATTTCACAGCTTTCTGAACGTGCATGTTAGCCTTCAGTGACCGGTGAACAAGTACACCCAGATCCATTTGCTCCTCCCCACTCCCTAGCTTGTCTCCATTTAAATAATACTCAGCTTTCCTATTATTGCCCCCAAAATGGTTAACCTCACATTTGCTCACATTTAACGTGATCTTCCATTCAGCAGCCCACACCCCCAACCTGTCCAAGTCCCTCTGCATTTTCCTGACATCCTCCTCACACCCCACACCGCCACCCCGTTTAGTGTCATCTGCAAATTTGCTCATGTTATTAATAATCCCCTCATCCAAATCATTTACATAATTTACAAACAACTGAGGACCCAATACCGATTCCTGCGGCAATCAACTCGTCACATCCTGCCATCCTGAAAAAGACCCGCTTACTCCAACCCTTTGTTTCCTATTTCTTAACCAATTTCCTATCCATGTCAGCACCTTACCTCCAATTCCATGCTCCCTGATCTTGCCCACTAGTCTCCCGTGCGGTACCTTATCAAAGGCCTTCTGGAAGTCCAAATACACCACATCCACTGGCTCTCCCAAGTCCACCCTCTTTGTCACATCCTCGAAAAATTCCAGAAGGTTAGTCAAGCATGACTTACCCTTAAGGAATCCATGCTGACTAGCCCTTATACTATTATTTCTGCCTAAGTGTTCTGCTATTACTCCTTTTATGATAGATTCCAATATCTTCCCCACCACTGACATCAGGCTGACCGGTCTATAATTTCCCGTTTTCTCCCTCCCTCCCTTCTTAAAAATCGGCACCACATCAGCCACTCTCCAATCCTCAGGGACCTCCCCCGAATCTATGGAACTTTGGAAAATGTCGACCAGTGCCTCCACAATTTCCATAGCAACTTCTTTAAGCACCCTGGGATGCAGCCCATCAGGCCCTGGGGATTTATCAGCCCTCAGTCCCAACAATTTACTCACAACCTCCTCCTTCTAGATCTGGATATCCATTAGATCCCCTACTTCCCCAGGAAAGTTCCCCAAGTCTCTTGATACCGCATGACCACTACCCCCTAACTGACCATAACCTATATCCTCCTTGGTGAAGACAGATGCAAAGTATTTGTTAAATTCCTCAGCTAACTCCTTGTTTCCGTTAATAATTCCACCCTTTTCCATTCTTAATGGGCCAATTTTAGACTGAACCAATTTCTTCCTCTTCACATATTTAAAAAAGCTTTTGCTATCCTCCATTATATTATTTGCTAATTTCCTCTCGTAGTTCATTTTCCCCTCTCTTATGACTTTCTTAGTTACCCTCTGATGCTCTTTGAAGGTTTCCCAATCCTCTAGCTTCCCACTCCACTTCGCTATCTTATACTTACTCCCTTTGGATTTGATATTGCACTTGATTTCATTAGTTAGCCACGGCTGCCATTTGCATCTCCTAGATACTTTCCTCCACTTTGGAATAAATTTGTCTTGAATCCTGTAAAAAAATGTCCAAAAATACCTGCCATTTTCTCCAGTTGTCCTCCCAGCTAGTGTATCTTTCCATTTTATTTTGGCTAGCTCCTCCCTCATAGCTGCATAATCCCCTTTATTTAACTGCAGTACAGATGCTTCCGACTTCCTTTCTTTTTCCCTTTCTAATTGCAGCTCAAAAGTAACCATACCATGCTCACTATTCCCTAATGGCTCTCCTACATCGAAGTCACTTATTAACTCTGCGTTGCTGCACAGCACCAAGTCCAGAATCGACTTCCCCATGCTATGTTCCTCCACTAGCTGCTCAAAGAAAGTATCTCGTAGACATTCAATAAACTCACTCATGTGTTCCTGCCCCCGTCTGAATATCCCAGTCCACCTTCATGTTGAAGTCCCCCATAACTAATGTATTGCTACCACTTTGACATGCCACTGTTAATTCCTGATTTATACTTCTACCGAGATCTGAGTTAATTTTCGGAGGCCTGTAAATGACCCCCATTATGGTCTCATGCCTTTACAATTTCTTAATTCTATCCAAACAGACTCTACCCACCTGTTTCAATGTCTTTCCTTTCAAACGCCTGAATTTCATTTCTTACCAACAGAGATACCCCACCTCTTCTTCCTAACTTTCTGTCTTTTCTATAGGACTGTCTTGGGTAAACTTGTACCTTTCACTTTGTTCGTTTTAGATTGGTCACAGTGTTTGAGCTACCGAAAGAAAATAGAGACACACACCGAGAGCAGTTCAGTCTACACAAATGTTTATTCCAAATATAAAGCAGGTTTCAAACTACAATATGCAAGCCTGCCTAATCATACTTAACAACGCCTGGACTGGTCCCAACTGCCGAAGCGAGGCAATGACGGCACACTTGTAGTAGGCTGCCTGGGCGCCGGTAGCAGCTCCTTCACCTCCCCCGACCGGGACGTTGCTCGGACTCTAGCTGTTCTTCCTTCTTGACAAGGGATGTTCCCATCCCTCGGAGAGTCTAAACTTCAGCAGCAGGACCACAGACTTTTATACCCCAAAAACAATTAATCATGCACCCACTCCCTCTAACATTTGTCAGTCAAAATCAAAGCTGAGCATACTATTCTACAATTTAGAAGATTGATTATTATGGAACCAGGATGCTATGATTTCCTGGTTTATCTCGTAGATACAAGGACTCATTACAACTTCTTGAGCAAGACACGTTGTGACCAATACGTCAATTTCAGAGTGTCGTATTTGACAACTGCTTTCCCTGGGCCTCACGGTGGAATTCCATTTCAAAGTGTATCTTCAGATAAATCCCCATGGCTGAGTTTAATTACATCTGCTAATTCTGAAAGTAAGGTGACCTGAGTTTGGCCCCAGTGTTGTCAGTTTCACATAAGCAAGGAAGCATCTGAGCACATGGTTTTAACCCTCCATTACAAGGACGTGTACCCGGGAACATTGATTTCCCAATCCCGCCTTTCCCGCAGCCATGTCTCCGTAACTCCGACAACCTCCCATTGCCATTCGCGCCTCAAGCTCATCCCTTTTATTCCTTACACTCAGTGCATTCATACACAATACCTTGATACCATATCTCCATTCTCCCTCCATCTTTGTTCTCGATGCACTTGCCCCTACTCTCCTATCACTTTTAGTTCCCTTTTTCCTAACTGTTTCACCGTCTAACAGAACCACTCCTATATTCACTCTCCTATCTGCTTCCCTATCAGTCCTGTTCCCTTCCCCCTACCAAATTCGTTTTAAATTTGAAGGTGGATTCCAATGGAGATAGAAGGCTTTGGGTACGCTGGCCTTTATAAATCATAGCATGGAATATAGGATCTGGGGAGGTGATGTTCAAAGTGTTGGTGAGGCCAAGTTTGGAGTATTGTATGCCTTTCTGGTCCCCAAATTATAGGAAGGATATCAATAAGGTAGAGAGAGTGCAAAGAAGTTTGACGAAAATGTTGCCTGGATTGCAGTATTTTGGATACGTAGAAAGATTGAGTAGACTGGGACTTCATTCATTGGAGCGTAGAGGGTTGAGCGGGGATTTGATAGAGGTATTTAAAATTATCAAGGGAATAGATAGAGTAGCTGTGAATAGGCTCTTTCCCCTAAGGGGAGCAGAGATTGGAACAAGGGGTCAAAAGTTAAGTGGCAAAACTTGAGAAGTAATACAAGAGGATGCTCCTTCACTCAGAGTGGTGGCTGAGTGGAATGATCTACTGGAAGAAGTTGCGCCAGGGTCAATTCTGTCATTTAAGATGAGGTTATATGAGTACATGGATGTGAGGGGGTGGGGGGTTATGGTCAAGGGAAGTAGGTAGGTGGAACTCGTGGAGTTTCACATAAATCGGTGCTTGAGGTGCCATGAGCAAGTTGGCGCTTTCTTGCACTCGACTTGATTACGTGAAACCTTTCTGGGATAGAATCAAGGAACTTATTAAAATTTAAACTTTCACTTGATCCTAAGGTATTTTTATTGGGTTATATGAAGAAATTGAGTTTAGAATTAAAATTAGATGAGTCTCAAATTGCTCTTTGAGATTGGCTTTAGCTGGGGCTAGAAAATGACGAGTATTCAATGGTGGCATTCGGAAAGGAGGTCTTGTATTCCATTAGAAAAGATAACGTATAATACAAGCCTCCTCTACCAGTGGAAATATTAAACAGGCAGAATACTATTCATAGTCTGAAAATGAGAGGTTATCCGTATAAAAGAGATCAGGAAGAACTTCTTTAGCCAGAGGGTCGTGGATGTGTGGAACTCACTGCGGCATACAGCAGTGGAAGCCAGATCGCTGGGAGTATTTTAAAAAGAACGACAAATATCTCATTAGTGAGGGCATCAAGGGATTATGGGGGAAAGGCCAAAAATGAGAACTAGTGTAGAGTAGCTTAGTGTAGATTTATGGAACAGACTCGATGGGCCTAGTGGCCTGGTTCTGTTCCTTTGTCTGTGATCACTAATGGAGTAACTTCAGAAATGTACAGAAAAAAAGCTCCTAAATTAGAAATTCATAAATCAAGATTAAAATGGGAATCTGATTTGAAAGTTAAAATATGAAAATCATTAAGTACAACTAAAATTATTAATGTCAGGTCGAGACTGGCACAATATAATCTTTTTCACATCGATTATACTTGAAACCCAATTAAAATAAATTTAATTTGACATTATCAGATTTGTCTTGGATGTAATAAAGTAGGTTCTTTTATGTGGATAAATGTGAGGTGATCCACTTTGGAGGCAAGAACAGGAAAGAGGACTATTATCTCAACGGTATCTGTTCAGGAAATGCAGAGAGACTTGGGTGTTGCTGTGCATCAGTCGTTGAAAGTGGGCATGCAGGTGCAACAGGCGGTGAGGAAGGCATTCATAGCAAGAGGATTTGAGTACAGAGATCCTGCTGCAGCCATACACGGCCTTGGTGAGACCACACCTGCAATACTGCGTGCCGTTTTGGCCTCTTTAATCCGAGGAAGGACATCCTCGCCGTGGAGTGGGTGCAGAGAAGATTCACTAGACTGATACCATTGAAGGAAGGACTTGCAGATGAAGAAAGGTTGGATAGACTAGGCTTTTATTCTCTGGAATTTAGGAAATTGAAGGGGGATCTTATAGAAACAAAATTCTAAAGGGTTTAGACAGACTAGATGCGGGTAGGTTGTTTGCAATGCTGGGAAAAACAGAACCAGGGGTTACAGTTTAAGGATAACCATACTATAACCATATAACCATTTACGGAGCGGAAACAGGCCATGTTGGCCTTTCGAGTCCGCACCAGTTCACTGATTTTATGCGCCCTCTTCAGGCATTGGGGGAAGGTTTTCAGGACCGAGATGAGGAAAGATTTCCTCTCTTGGAGGATGATGGATCTATGGAATTCTTTGCTACAGAAAGTAGTTGAGGCTGGTTCCTTGTCAATGTTCAAGAGTAGGTTAGAATTGGCCCTGGTGGCTAAGGGGATCAGGAGGTATGGAGAGAAGGCAGGAACTGGGTACTGATCAGCCATGATCGTATTGAATGGCAGGGTAGGTTTGAAGGGCCAAATGGCCGAATCCTGCACCTATTTTTCTATGTTTATATATTCTACTTGGGTTTGTCCAAAATATATACATTTTGGTCCAAAATTAAAATTTTGAACACTCCCAATGGATCCTAGAATATTTTTCCTGGAAGAGACTAAAAATATTTGGATTAAACGGGATTTTTACAGGTTGCTTTAGCTGGTTCATATTTGGAGGACCAAGTCACCAAATTGCAGAATCCATGTGATTGAAGAAGTGCAGAGATTGGTTAGGATATTGCTGGGACTTGAAGGTGAACCCACCAGGGCCTACAGCTGGTCCTCAATGTTGTCGACACATTCTTGGAAAGTGTGACTTGAAGTGAAATGAAGGTTTTACCATGGGCTCAATGATCAAAAATAAGAGAAGTTCCTATTGGGCGATCCTGTCTCTCAATCCACCACAATCTCTGAACCTCTGAATTGTAGTTGTGGCCTCCCCATTCTTTTCTGAGCTGAGACCAATATTGACGTTTAGGTCATGGTTGCAGATGGGTTGGAAATACTGAAGAAGTTTCCTCTTGCCTTACTCAGTTGCAGTGTCCATACTGGATGGGTAACCCTGGCCATTGATCAGCAGATCCAGAGAACACAGCACAGTACAGGCCCTTCAGGCCTTGATGTTGTTCTAGCCCATATATTCACTCCTTAAATATAATGTACTAAACCAATGGTTCTCAACCTTTTTCCTTGCACTCACATACCACTTTTAGTGGTAAGTGGGTGGAAAGAAAGTTCAAACCCTATTTTAAAATAATCATATGAACAATCTAGAACCGTCATTCTCAAGCTTCCCTTCCCACTCACCTACCACATGAAGCAATCCCTTAATGTTCAGAGATTACTTAAGGTGGTAGGTGAGTGAGAAGATGAAGGTTGAGAACCTCTTTCTGCAGGCAAACTAATTCTGAATCCACACAACCAAGGTTCCACAGATCCTTTGCCTCATGACTATCAGAATGAATCTACCCTGGGCAACCCTGTCAAAGGCCTCACTAAAATCCACACACCCCACATCCACTCCCCTGCCCTTCATTTCTTAATTCATTGTTTTCAAACACTTTCTTTCCCCCCCATTCATGAGTCATCCCTGACTAATCACGGAACCAACAGTCAAAGGACAAGGCCAGTGCCATTTTTATAAATGAGATTTGATATTTGCTTAAGTTGTCGTTTGTTTCCATGAAATTACCTCAAAGATACTCCTGTGATCGCGGTTCGTTTTACTGCGCTTTTTTGGCCAAAATGGCCACACTTTCACACACGACCACGCGGTACATAGAAAGATTAATGATGCCTAGCGTCCCATTGGCCTGAAATATTCCATTAAATTTTATTAAAATTTTCAAAGAAAAGCTTAACATAACGTTATACATTTTGCTTATTTTCAAGTTGTGGAGAGTGAGGAGGGTTTTCATGGATTACAAAAGGATTTTGACTGGAAAGATGGCAGATGGAGTTTAATGTAGGTAAGTGTGAGGTGCTTTATGTTGGGAAGAATAGCCAAAACGTATGCAGTGAAGGGGAGGGCATTGAGTAACAGAGGGATCTTGGAGGAATGGTTCAATAGACAATAAGAGCTGGAGTAGGCCCTTCGGCCTGTCGAGCCAGCACCGCCATTTTACAGATCATGGCTGATCACTACTATCAGTACCCCTTTCCAGCCTTATCCCCATAACCCTTAACTCCTTTGCCCACTAGAGTCTTTTCTAACTCTCTTTTGAACATAATTAGCGAATCTGCCTCTACCACCCTCTGTGGCAGAGCATTCCACAGATTCACACCTCTCTGGGTAAAAAAATGTTTTCTCATCTCCGTCCTAAAGGACCTACCCTGTATTCTTAAACTATGCCCTCTAGTCCTCGTCTCCCCCATCACTGGGAACAAGTAATCCGACTTCACCCTGTCTGTGCCCCTGATAATTTTGTATACCTCAATCATGTCCCCCCTCATCCTTCTAAACTCCATCGGATACGTCCAATTTTCTAGCCTTTCAGCATATGTCAACCCCGCCATCCCTGGAACTAACCTTGTAAATCTGCTCTGCACATCCTCTATAGCTAGTATGTCCTTCCTCAAAATTGGAGACCAGAACTGGACACAATACTCCAGGTGGGGTCTCACCAGGGCCCTGCAGAACTGCAGAAGGGCGTCTCTGTTCCTATACTCCAATCCCCTCTTTATGAAAGCCAACATGCCATTTTCCTTCTTCACAGCTTTCTGAACGTGCATGTTAGCCTTCAGTGACCGGTGAACAAGTACACCCAGATCCATTTGCTCCTTCCCACTCCCTAGCCTGTCTCCATTTAAATAATACTCAGCTTTCCTATTATTGCCCCCAAAATGGATAACCTCACATTTGCTCACATTGAACGTCATCTTCCATTCAGCAGCCCACACCCCCAACCAGTCCAAGTCCCTCTGCATTTTCCTGACATCCTCCTCACACCCCACACCGCCACCCAGTTTAGTGTCATCTGCAAATCTGCTCATGTTATTAATAATCCCCTCATCCAAATCATTTACATAAATTACAAACAACTGAGGACCCAATACCGATCCCTGCGGCACTCCACTCGTCACATGCTGCCATCCTGAAAAAGACCCGCTTACTCCAACCCTTTATTTCCTATTTCTTAACCAATTTCCTATCCATGTCAGCACCTTACCTCCAATACCATGCTCCCTGATCTTGCCCAATAGTCTCCCGTGTGGTACCTTATTAAAGGCCTTCTGGAAGTCCAAATACACCACATCCACTGGCTCTCCCAAGTCCACCCTCTTTGTCACATCCTCGAAAAATTCTAGAAGGTTAGTCAAGCATCACTTACCCGTAAGGAATCCATGCTGACTAGCCCTTATACTATTATTTCTGCCTAAGTGTTCTGCTATTACTCCTTTTATGATAGATTCCAATATCTTCCCCACCACTGACGTCAGGCTGACCGGTCTATAATTTTTCTCCCTCCCTCCCTTCTTAAAAATCGGCACCACATCAGCCACTCTCCAATCCTCAGGGACCTCCCCCGAATCTATGGAACTTTGGAAAATGTCGACCAGTGCCTCCACAATTTCCATAGCAACTTCTGGGATGCAGCCCATCAGGCCCTGGGGATTTATCAGCCCTCAGTCCCAACAATTTACTCACAACCTCCTGCTTCTAGATCCGGATATCCATTAGATCCCCTACTACCCCAGTAAAGATCCCCAAGTCTCTTGACTTATATCCTCCTTGGTGAAGACAGATGCAAAGTATTTGTTAAATTCCTCAGCCAACTCCTTGTTTCCGGTAATAATTCCAGCCTTTTCCATTCTTAATGGACCAATTTTAAACCGAACCAATTTCTTCCTCTTCACATATTTAAAAAAGCTTTTGCTATCCTCCATTATATTATTTGCTAATTTCCTCTCGTACTTCATTTTCCCCTCTCTTATGACTTTCTTAGTTACCCTCTGATGCTCTTTGAAGGTTTCCCAATCCTCTAGCTTCCCACTCCGCTTCGCTCTCTTATACTTACTCCCTTTGGATTTGATAGTGCACTTGATTTCATTAGTTAGCCACGGCTGCCATTTGCATCTCCTAGAGCCTTTCCTCCACTTTGGAATAAATTTGTCTTGAATCCTGTAAAAAATGTCCAAAAATACCTGCCATTTTCCCCAGTTGTCCTCCCAGCTAGTGTAACTTTCCATTTTATTTTGGCTAGCTCCTCCCTCATAGCTGCATAATCCCCTTTATTTAACTGCAGTACAGATGCTTCCGACTTCCTTTCCTTTTCCCTTTCTAATTGCAGCTCAAAAGTAACCATACCATGGTCACTATTCCCTATGGTTCCCCTACATCGAGGTCACTTATTAACTCTGCGTCGCTGCACAGCACCAAGTCCAGAATCGACTTCCCCCTGGTAGGTTCCTCCACTAGCTGATCCAAGAAAGTATCTCGTAGACATTCAATAAACTCACTGTCTTGTGTTCCTGCCCCCGTCTGATTATCCCAGTCCACCTTCATGTTGAAGTCCCCCATAACTACCGTATTGCTACCACTTTGACATGCCACTCTTAATTCCTGATTTATACTGCCACCGATATCTGAGCTACTTTTCGGAGGCCTGTAAATGACCCCCATTATGCTCCTCACGCCTTTACAATTTCTTAATTCGATCCAAACAGACTCTACCCACCTGTTTCAATGTCTTTCCTTTCAAACGCCTGAATTTCATTTCTTACCAACAGAGCTACCCCACCCCCTCTTCCCAACTTTCTGTCTTTTCTATAGGACGTGTACCCGGGAACATTGATTTCCCAATCCATTTGTGGGAATTCGGTCGTGTCCACAGGAAAAAGGGAATCTAAGGGTTGGATGTGATGTCGTGTATATTCTCTGCCAATCAATGGGAAACCTCCAAATCTTCAATCTTGGTGCAAGAGCCCACGAGGTACAAAGCAACCATCTCCTGTCCAAGCTGCAGATTGCAAGGGCTGTAAAGTGCTGCCACCGCCTGTTCACACCGAGTACTGCATGCATGAAGCGAGAGGGAGAGAGAGAGAGAGAGAGAGATCTAGGTATAATACCACCACCTGGTGTCCGGACTCGCGAACTACAGGATACATTATTTTTATTTTTCATGGGAGTGTTGGAGTATGAGAGGAGACTTGATTAAGGTTAACAAAATAGAGCAAGATGGATAATATGGAGCTCCATTGAAGAGGGAGGTCTCACCTGTGAAGGAGCAAGTGTGAGATCTCCCAGTTCATTCTTGCTCGGGCAGTGGTGGCCAATTGCAAGACAGCTCCAATTAGGGGAAGAGAATATGCTGTTTCAGTTCATGGGTTTGAAACGGTTTCCCCAGTTGTGCCATTCAGACTCAAAAGAGCAGATGCTTGCAGACAGGAAGGAAACCTAGTTTTATTGTGGAGAATTGCTTGTTTTTTGGGGTGAAGGTTGTTTGTGGTCTGAGATTCCTAAATATTTTACAATGGAAGCAGCACTTTTCCTTGTGCCTGATTGCTACATAGCGGGTAAAATGTCTCAAATCTATCGCTCAGCCAGTACTTTTGGTCATTGATTTGGAGAGAGAGTGATGGCTTGGCAATATTTATAGCATGGTAAGTCCAAAGCTCTGAAAGTGACGGTGTGGAAGGAGTTTGTCTGTTCTTTGTGTTTTCTGCCACCCTTGAGAACTTAAAAAGTGTCCGTGAATTGTGGTATTGGTGAGACACAAGCTTGTTTTGCCCTCTTTTTGTTCTGTATGTCTATAAAGTTTCAGTTTAGGGATAAAATGTCCAGACACTGTTCTGTTCAAAAGTCTAGTAACCAAATCAGATTCTCCCGAGTTCTTGTCATGGATATGCATCAAGAAGCCTGTTTTGCAGCAGTCGTGTTGCATTAGAGGTGCACATACAATTTTCAAAAATAATGAGTTTGAAACCAGAAAAAGATCAGGTCGTGCCCAAAGGTTCATCTGTGCTGTTCAATTGAATTGATGCCCCCAGGTCCAGAATGTGCACTTCCACCCCATGGTCTTGAGCTTCCCAAATCGCCAATGAACTTACGGCCCCCTTGAGCTGTGGAGTGTGGGAGGAAATCCACACAGACACCAAGAGGATGTAGAAACTTCTTGCAGTCAGTGCTGACTTGATCCTGGGGTGACTCGTGCTGGAGAGGTGGGACTACTGTCCTGCCTTCACCTTGTGATGGCTGATTTTTGTCTGATGGTGGATGGAGGTCTGACATGATATTCCCTTGGCCTTGAGGGAAAGAAGAGTAGAAATTGCAAGGGCTCTGACAGAAATATTTAAAACCTCTTTATCCATGGGTGAGGTGCCAGAGGAATGGAGGTAATCTAATGTTCCTTTGTTTAAAAACGGCTTCAAAAGCCAACCAGGTGAGCCGGACAAAATAGGTAAATTATTGGAGGGTAATCAGAGAGTACCTCGAAAAGAATCTGTTCAAATAGCTGGCCTTGATCAACCATAGCTTAGAATACGGGAGTCGGGCAGTGAGGTTGAGACTAGACAAGATATTGGTGAGGCCCTGTTGAGAGTACTGTGTGCAGTTCTGGTCACCAAATGAGAGGAAAGCTATCAACAAAGTAGAGAGGGTGCAGAGAAGATTTAAGTCAATGTTACCTGGATATCAGCAACTAGATTACAAAGAAAGATTCAGCAAATGAAGTCTTTATTCTATGGATTGTAGATGGTTGAGAGGGGATTTGATCGAGGTCTTTAAAATTACTAGGAGGATAGAACAAATTGATGTGGATAGACTTTTTTCATTGCGGGAGCAGAGATTGAAACAGGAGGTAAAAGTTTGGAAGTAACATGAGGGGGAACTTCTTTACTCAGAGTGGTGGCTGAGTGGAGTGAGCTTCCGGGAGAAATAGTGGCGGCAGGGTCCATTTTGTCATTTCAGGGAAAATTGGAGGGGAGGGGAATGCAGAGAGGTGGTACGAGAGGAGAGTATTTAGTTCAGTGCAGACAAGAAGGGCCAAGTGACCTGTTTCTGTGCTGTAATTGTTATAGGGTTAAAATGTGTGGCAGTAACTTGGAAGTCCGATGCGTATTTGGGAATGGGTCGATGGCCCCACTGAAATAGGCCGTTGATTCCCACTTGAAATAATTGCATCGAATTCACGGAACAAATTTGAATTTCTCTTTTGAAGATTTGGGATGTGTATTTACCAATTGTCGGAATTAAGTTTTAACCACCCAACACGAACTTTCTGACTCCTAAAACCAAGAAAACCAAGATTTTATTTGAGAGTTTTGGTCAATTTTTATAAATACTATCTAGATGTTTTCTCTCTTTATTGTTTTCTATTGGGCAGCTGTGGGAGGGGTTACTTTTTAAATCACTATGCATTAATTTTATTTTATTTTCAAATAAGAAATTTAAGTTTTTTTAATGCATATGTTAAATTAAATGTAAAAATGTTTCAAATAAGATGAATGAAGAATTGTTTCAGGAACTGGCGATCTTCCACGAGTGCCGTGAACCCCAGGAAGCAGGAATGTGTGAACGAAACACAAAACTGGCCAGAAGAACTGAGGAAACACAGCTAAAAGTGTCCAAAAAGGTGCTGATGTCATCTTGATTTTAATGCAGGTGACAACGAGGAATGCGTTGGGGCGGAGATGGTCTATGGGCAGCCAATACGGACGCCTTGGGGAACAAAGCCCGCAACACCAGTAGGGATGGATAATGGTGGGTAATGAATAAGCATATATTAGAGACACCGAGAGAGAGCGACACACACATACCCAGACAGACAGACACACACACACAGACACAGAGAGACAGATACACACACACAGACACACAGAGAAACACACACAGACAGAGACAGAGAGAGAAACACTGACAGCGAGAGAGAGACAGACAGAGACACACACAGACAGAGACACACACAGACAGAGACACACACAGACAGAGACACACACAGACAGAGACACACACAGACAGAGACACACACAGACACAGACACACACAGACACAGACAGATAGAGAGACACACACACAGACAGAGAGAGAGACACGCACACAGAAAGAGACAGAGAGGCACACATAGAGACAGAGAGAGACACACACACGACACAAAGAGACAGACACACACACACAGCCAGAGACAGAGACAAACACACGACACAGAGAGACAGACACACACACACAGATACATACACACAGACATAGATAGAGAGAGACACACACAGAGACATAGACACACAGATATAGAGACACACACAGAGACACAGACAGAGAGACACACAGACAGCGACAAAGAGAGAGAGACACACACACAAACAGAGAGAGAGAGACACAGACAGAGAGACACACACACACGGACACACACAGATACAGAGACACAGAAAGAGACACAGACAGAGAGAGAGAGAGACACACACATACAGACACAGAGAGACACACATTGTGACACAGGGAGAGAGAGACACACACAGACAGAGACACACAAACAGACACAGAGACACACACACAGAGTGAGATACACACAGAGAGACGCAGAGAGAGAGATAGACACAGAGAGAGACACAGACACAGAGAGAAACACAGACAGAGAGAGACTCAGACAAAGAGACACACAGACACAGAGAGACACACACAGACACAGAGAGACACACACAGACACAGAGACACACACAGACACAGAGAGACACACACAGACACAGAGAGACACACACAGACACAGAGAGACACACACAGACACAGAGAGACACACAGACACAGAGAATCACACAGTCACAGATACACACACAGACCGATAGACAGACAGAGAGAGAGACACACAGACAGAGAGAATCACACACAGACACAGAGAATCACACACAGACACAGAGAATCACACACAGACACAGAGAGACACACAGAGACATAGAGAGAAACACACAGACGTAGTGACACACGCACACAGACAGACAGAGACCCCTTGGTTGTGCCCTTCACCTTCGCACTTAACTCCCTCATCTCTCCTGGCAGGATCTCATCACCTTTCCTACCCGTGGACCATGACATCTGTCTGCTCATCCTCCTTCCTGAGAATGGTGTGAACTCTACCGTAGAAACCCCACAGCAAAGAAAAGGGACCCTTCGGCCCTTCTCATCCATGGTGAAATATCATTCTGCCAGTCTCATCGACCTGCACCCAGTCCCTAACCCTCCTGACTTCCCACATCCATGGATCTCTGCAATTGATTCTTAAAACGTAAGAGTTTGAATGTTAAATGGCAGACCATTGAGGAATGTTGTCAAAGAAAGGGATTGAGGAACTGTGGTACAGAACTGCCTGAAAGTGGAGTCCCATGTAGAAATTGGGGGGGGTGGGGGGGAGTGAAGAAAGCTTCTGGTATTTTGGCCTTCAGAAATGAGAGGATTGAGTGCAGGAGGTGGGAGGCCACGAGGAAGTTGGACGAGGCATGGGTGAGGCCAACTTGGGAACATTGTGTGCCGTTTGGGTGGCCGGAGGAGAGGAAGGATAGGAATGAGACAGCGCGTCGAGGAGAGGGACAAAGAAGGGGTTGGCTTTCGGGGTTTGAGTTCCAGGGGAAGGTTGGACAGGCTGGGACTTTATTCCCTGGAGCGTAGAAGATTGAGGAAGATTTGAAAATTGTGAGGGGGGACGGATCGTGTCCATGGGGACAGGCTGTTTCCAAGGAGAGTGGGAGAGATTCAAAGAGGAGGACATGGATTGAGATTGAAGGGGGATTTTCTTCCCTCAGAGGGGGGTGGGAGCGTGGAATGAGCTTTGGGCCAAGGTGGTGGAGGTGGGATGGACTGGACTCTTGGGGGGGAATGTGGGGCAGGTCCTGGTGTGGAAATGTGCAGCCTGAAAGGGAGATGGACTGGAGGCCCGAGGCAGCTCTCGGCCCCTTCCCCAGTGGGACTGGGCTGGCGAAGAGATCCCGTGGAGGGGTGGCTTAAGCTCTCGCGAGAGCGACCCCTGGGGGCCGCCATGTTGTTGATCTTTCCCGCCTTCGGAGCAGTTGGTCGCGAGCGGGAGAGGTTCGTGTCGGTGCTTCACGGGCGGGAATCGGGGCATTTTGGGAGCGAGACCAGGGAGGAGGGAGTTTCCACGGGTCGCCCTTTGGGTCTGGGGCGGCCGGAGCTCGGAGGGGAACGGGCGGGGAGATGGTTGTGAGGTGGGGCCGGGGAACCGTGAGGGAGTTTGTGTCGGGGTGACATTAGGGTGTGTGGTAGTCGGGGCCCGTGAGGCTGACGGGGGGGGTCGGGGCCCGCGAGGCTGAGGGGGGACGGGTCCCGCGAGCCTGAGGGGGGGTCGGGGCCCGCGAGCCTGAGGTGGGGGGGGCGGGGGCCGCGAGCCTGAGGTGGGGGGGTCGGGGGCGGCGAGGCTGAAGGGGGGTCGGGGGCCGCGAGCCTGAGGTGGGGGGGCGGGGGCCGCGAGGCTGAGGGGGGGGGTCGGGGCCCGCGAGGCTGAGGGGGGGGTCGGGGACCCACGAGGCGGAGGGGGGACGGGGACCCGCGAGGCTGACGGGGGGGTCGGGGCCCGCGAGCCTGAGGGGGGTCGGGGCCCGCGAGCCTGAGGTGGGGGGGTCGGGGCCCGCGAGCCTGAGGTGGGGGGGTCGGGGGCGGCGAGCCTGAGGTGGGGGGGGTCGGGGGCGGCGAGGCTGAAGGGGGGTCGGGGGCCGCGAGCCTGAGGTGGGGGGGGCGGGGCCCGCGAGGCTGAGGGGGGACGGGGACCCAGAAGGCTGAGGGGGGACGGGGACCCAGAAGGCTGAGGGGGGACGTGGACCCAGAAGGCTGAGGGGGGACATGGACTCAGAAGGCTGTGGGGGGACGGGGACCCAGAAGGCTGAGGGGGGACGGGGACCCAGAAGGCTGAGGGGGGGACCCAGAAGGCTGAGGGGGGACGGGGACCCAGAAGGCTGAGGGGGGACGGGGACCCAGAAGGCTGAGGGGGGACGGGGACCCAGAAGGCTGAGGGGGGACGGGGACCCAGAGGCTGAGGGGGGACGGTGACCCACAAGGCTGAGGAGGGACGGGGACCGGGACCCAGAAGGCTGAGGGGGGACGGGGACCGGGACCCAGAAGGCTGAGGGGGGACGGGGACCCAGAAGGCTGAGGGGGGACGGGGACCCAGAGGCTGAGGGGGGACGGTGACCCACAAGGCTGAGGGGGGACGGGGACCCACAAGGCTGAGGAGGGACGGGGACCGGGACCCAGAAGGCTAAGGAGGGACGGGGACCGGGACCCAGAAGGCTGAGGGGGGACGGGGACCCAGAAGGCTGAGGGGGGACGTGGACCCAGAAGGCTGAGGGGGGACGGGGACCCAGAAGGCTGCGGGGGGACATGGACTCAGAAGGCTGTGGGGGGACGGTGACCCAGAAGGCTGAGGGGGGGACCCAGAAGGCTGAGGGGGGACGGGGATCCAGAAGGCTCAGGGGGGACGGGGACCCAGAAGGCTGAGGGGGGACGGGTCCCAGAAGGCTGAGGGGGGACGGGGACCCAGAAGGCTGAGGGGGGACGGGGATCCAGAAGGCTGAGGGGGGACGGGGACCCTGACGGCTGAGGGGGGGACGGGGACCCAGAAGGCTGAGGCGGGGACGGGGACGCAGACCCAGAAGGCTGAGGAAGGACGGGGACCCAGAAGGCTGATGGGGGACGGGGGCCCAGAAGGCTGAGTTGGGACGGGGACGGGGACCCAGAAGGCTGAGGAGGAATGGGTACCCAGAAGGCTGAGGAGGGACGGGGACGGGGACCCAGAAGGCTGAGGGGGGACGGGGACCCAGAATGCTGAGGGGGGACCGGGACCCAGAAGGCTGAGGGGGGACGGGGACCCAAAAGCCTGAGGGGGACGGGGACCCAGAAGGCTGATGGGGGACGGGGACCCAGAAGGCTGAGGTGGGACGGTGACCCAGAAGGCTGAGGGGGGACGGGGACCCAGAAGGCTGAGGGGGGACGGGGACCCAGAAGGCTGAGGGGGGACGGGGACCCAGAAGGCTGAGGGAGGAAGGGGACCCAGAAGGCTGAGTGGGGACGGGGACCCAGAAGGCTGAGGGGGGACGGGGACCCAGAAGGCTGAGGGGGGACGTGGACCCAGAGGCTGAGGGGGGACGGGGACCCAGAAGGCTGAGGGGGGACGGGGACCCACAAGGCTGAGGGGGACCCACAAGGCTGAGGGGGGACGGGGACCCAGAAGGCTGAGGGGGGACGGGGACCCAGAAGGCTGAGGGGGGACGGGGACCCAGAAGGCTGAGGGGGGACGGGGACCCAGAAGGCTGAGGGGGGACGGGGACCCAGAGGCTGAGGGGGGACGGTGACCCACAAGGCTGAGGGGGGACGGGGACCCACAAGGCTGAGGAGGGACGGGGACCGGGACCCAGAAGGCTGAGGGGGGACGGGGACCGGGACCCAGAAGG
The DNA here is from genome assembly GCF_036971445.1 of Narcine bancroftii. Lineage (NCBI taxonomy): Eukaryota > Metazoa > Chordata > Chondrichthyes > Torpediniformes > Narcinidae > Narcine > Narcine bancroftii. The sequence goes on along the minus strand of NW_027211873.1, from coordinate 149,304 downwards.
CTGAGGGGGGACGGGGACCGGGACCCAGAAGGCTGAGGGGGGACGGGGACCCAGAAGGCTGAGGGGGGACGTGGACCCAGAAGGCTGAGGGGGGACGGGGACCCAGAAGGCTGAGGGGGGACGGGGACCCAGAAGGCTGAGGGGGGACGTGGACCCAGAAGGCTGAGGAGGGACGTGGACGGGGACCCAGAAGGCTGTGAGGGGACGGGGATCCAGAAGGCTGAGGGGGGACGGGGACCCTGAAGGCTGAGGGGGGACGGGGACCCAGAAGGCTGAGGGAGGGACGGGGACCCAGAAGGCTGAGGGGGGACGGGGACGGGGACCCAGAAGACTGAGGAGGGACGGGGACGGGGACCCTGAAGGCTGAGGGGGGACGGGGACCCTGAAGGCTGAGGAGGGACGGGGACCCAGAAGGCTGAGGGGGGACGGGGACCCAGAAGGCTGAGGGGGGACGGGGACCCAGAAGGCTCAGGGGGGACGGGGACACAGAAGGCTCAGGGGGGACGGGGACCCAGAAGGCTCAGGGGGGACGGGGACCCAAAAGGCTGAGGGGGGACGGGTCTGGGACCCTGAAGGCTAAGGGGGGAAGGGGACCCAGAATGCTGAGGTGGGACGGGTCTGGGTCCCAGAAGGCTGAGTGGGGACGGGAACAGGGACCCACAAGGCTGCGGATGCCTGGAGCGCATGGCCGGGCAGGATAGTGGAGTCTGGAATAATAGGGACCTTTAACAATTAGACAGGCACATTGATGCGAGAAAAATAGTGTTTTACGGGTGTGAGGGGGGAAAGGTTCAGTTTGTAGAAGGCTTGAGCTATTGTCTTGGACACCGCCCTGGACATCTCAGGTAAAAACCCTCCACCATTGAGAACATTTGCAGGGAACGCTGCTGTCAGAGAGCAGCAGCAATCAAGGATCCACATCACCCGCTCTGTTCTCACTGCTCCCATCAGGAAAGAGGTATAGCCAGGTTCAGGAACAGCTGCTACTCCTTCACCACGAGACTCAACACACATTCAGGGACTCATTTAAAGACTCTCCCTTTTGCACTTTGAATTTTTTCTCTCTCTATTGCAGTTTGTTTTCATTTCCACATTTTCAGAGACTTCAAGTAGATGAGTCCAGTTGGGGAAACTTGGTTTTGGTCTATATCATGGTTACTTTTAACTCCTTTTATTGTTCATTTATATTAGTGTCTGGGCCCCTATGTGGTCCAGGTACAGCTGACAGACCTTTACCAAAGGGTCACGTTTATGTGATTTTTTTTTCCGTAGGTAACTGCAGTTCATTTCCACAGCCCAGCGTGCTATCGGACATCCAGTTGATCGTGATACATCTCTTCGCGAAGGCCAGTGCTATTTTTATAAATGAGATTAGATATTTGGTCAAGTTGTCGCTTGTTTCAATGAAGAGATTGCTCCAGGTCTCACGTGGAGGTCACTGCTGTGATCGTGGTTAATTTTTCTGCGCTTTCTTGCCAAAATGGCCTCACTTTCACGCACGACAACGTAGAAAAGTTTAATGAAGCTCATCATCCCATTGGCCTTCATAACTATCCTATCAACCTGAGTGGCAACCTTGAGGGATGTTTGGATTTGAACCCCAAAGTCCCTCTGTTTAGCCTCACTCATGTAACCGACTGGTAACCTTGTACCCAGCCTTCTGGTTTGTCCTCCCAAAATGCATCACCTCACACTTACCTGGATTGAACTCCTTATCCTTCGACAACCTTCAGCTTCATCCACAACTCCTCCAACCTTCACATCATCTGCAGACATACTGACCCATCTTCTGCCTCTTCATCCAGGTCATTTATAAAAATCATCAAGAGCAGGGGTCCCAGAACAGATCCTTGTGGCACTCCACTCCTCTCTGCTTTCTTCCAACAAGACAATTTTTTATCCACAGCCAAAGTTACCCCGATCCTTTGCCAAATTGCTTTCTGATGAGTCTCGTCAAATTCTTGCTAAAATCCATGTAGACCACATCTACCACACGACCCTCATTCATTTCCTTTCTTACCCCACTCAAATAAAACTCATTTAGACTCATGAGGCATGACCTTCCCATCACAAAGCCATGCTGACTGACCTTGAGAAGTCTGTACTTCTGCAAATGCTCATAGATCCTATACTGGTCTATAATTCCCAAGATTCTCCCCATTACCTTTTCTAAACAAGGCGACTGCATTTGATGGTTTGCGCTGGATTTTGGGGGCAGGGGGCTGGGTGTTTGTGGGCAAGGGCTGGGTTTGGGGGCTGTAGGTGACTCGGAATTCTCTTCTCCTCTTAACTGCAAGGAACACTATGTCTAACTTCCTGCTGATGTGACTCTGTCTGTTTTATGACTGAATGAAGTGAATTTTGTGTAATATTGCACTTTATACCATGACAATCAATTGAATTTTGATCTTGGCATGTTTGGAAGAATGTTCTTAGTGACAGTGACCCAGGTTCAAATCTGTCACCATGTAAGGGATTTGAGTGTTTTTTTTTTCTCACCCTTGTTGAAGTCGATTTCCTGTCAAGGTACAAAAAGATACAGTAACAAACCACAAACTCTAAAACACAGTCTTTATTGAGTCATGCCAGCAGGAATGAGGGGTACCAGTGGTGGGTGAACAGACTCACCTCACTATCAATGTTTGAACGGCAGTTAAAGAACACAGTCACATGGTAGAGCTTTTAAGACATTTTCCTGCCAACAAATTGGATAACATTTCTTGGAAGGTATTAGTACAGCTTCTGCTTTACATTTTGCACATCCTCTTCCTCAAGACACAGAAAGGATATGTTGTTGGCAATTTAATCTCATGTGCCCATTATAATTAAGAACATCCTTCTGGTCTACAAAATTTCAACAGAAATCTGGAAGGGTTGCTCACAGTACACATTGGTAATCATTCTCTGCCTGTCTGATTTCTGGTTTCCAATTTACACATGTAAATGTCTAATTTCATAGGAATTTTTAATTCTTGAAGTTGACAATGGTGGCTAACAGTTCAAAGCAGAAACAGCCATTCTGGGACTGAGTGGTGCTGAAGGCTTCTTGCAGCCTTTGGATCAGGCCTGATGAGCCTCCTTCAGGTGGCCAGAATACCCCCGATGTAAAGTCACATATTCTGCCCGAATGCGGCTGTAAGGAGGCCATGTGAAAGAGCAGATGCGGCTCGGAGGAGTACTTACCAATCTTCCTTCGGGAGGTATGATCTCCGTGTCTGAGCAATTCCCCCGAGGAACCTGAATGCAGCCGCCTGATGATAATCAGCCAGGGACCCAAATCCCCGCGCCTGACAGCCCCTCTCCTCATGCCCGACAACCCACCCTTCCCACGTCCGACAGCCCCATTCACCTCACCCGAGGGCCCCCATCACTGCTCCCGACACCACCCATGCCTCCCCTGCCCCAACATCCTGTGCCAGCCGCACCTGCCCTGATGTCCTGCGCTGACAGGAACTGGAGTGCGCTCTGAGGCGCCTCTCCTGAAGCTTTCCCTTTCAGGCTGCCATCTGAAAGAACATTCCATAGGGCTGTTTCTGCTTCTGCAGACTGATTCTTGACGTAGAATGCAGCTGAAAGTGGCTCCAGCTGTAGTCAATTCGCACTATTGTTTTAGAGATGAGGCAGGCATTAGGATATGAGACTCAGTCGTGGAGTTGAGAATTGATTCCTGTCTGAAATGTCCTTGGTCACTCTCTCTCCTAGCTTCCTGGCAAAATCTGTGTGATGATGTCTTCATCAGAATTATCAGAACAAGATCCAGCTAATATTCTGCACCCTTCATCAAATTGGAAAGTGAATGGGGGGAGTTGTGTGGTCAGGGCTTAATATGACACAGAATGATGCAGGTCTGTGTGGATTCAGTTGAAATGAGAGGGCAGATAACCTTTAACTTATCCCTGATCCCCCAACAAACCCACTCCCCCAATGCTAATCCCCCAAATGGCACAAGGTTGAACTGAGTCCTTTCAGGGTGAGAGGCAGAAGAGTGGCCTTTGTTCTGTACAAGGGCCAACAGATGCCAAGGACCGATCACCTCAAGGAGTGAACGAGGATTTAGAATAGGTTTTCCCCAACACAGAACAAAGTAGGAGCAGGAGGCTGTTTCTCCCCGTGAGCCTATTCTGCCTTTAGGTGAAGGACCACCAGAATGAGGAATAAAGAATGAAGCTGGAGGAACTCAGCAGGTTAGGCAGTGTCCATGGAGAGAGATGGTCAGTTAATGATTCAGGTCCGTACACAGACTGAAGCGAGAAGGGGAGCTGGCACAAAATTGGGAGGGCCCAGTGCCTCGGAAGCCACAGAGGATCACAAGACCACCCGACAGGCTGAACTTGTGATGGACACTATGAACTATGTATGTCATAAAGTACAGTACGTGCTCTGTGTCGCCAGATCACCTCGTTGGGTTTTATCTCAAAGAAGTGGTGAAAGGCTTTGATATAGATGTATGGACTGGCCAGTCCATATCTACCTGACCTTCTCCAACCTCTCCCTTAGCTCCACCCTGGATTTCCCGGACTAGCCCCCTCTTGCTTCTGTTCATGGAACCTGGCCCAGTCGTGTATCAGTAATGCTCAGGTTTTTGGTCATTGAAGGTGTTTAATCACTCCATCCTATTTGACGTGATTATTGTGTGCACCACAATGCTGATCCCAAAGGCTTTGGGCAATGTGTACACCTGGTGTAACTGTGCCCAAACTGTCTGGGCTGCACACGTGGATGAGGAATCGAACTCCCACTTTGAGGTGACTCAGAGAATTAATGAAGGACACAGAGTTTCACCAAACCACACTCCAACTCTCTTCGTTCTTATATGCAAGATTCTTTGCACAAAACAGAGAGAGAGTTATTGATCGTATTTACACCAGCTTGACTTCAAGTCACAAGATAGTCTCGCGAGCCATTTACTTGAATGATGGCTCGCGTGGCAGCACCCACTCCTGGCGACTGTGGGTCACTCTGATTAGGGCGTCCGAGCAATGCCAGCATAAATGTTGCCAATATTTAGGAGAAGTGTTGCCCAATTAAGGAATGGTTGTGGTGTTTTGGAGAATTTGTGTACAATGGTTGTTTTGGGAGAAGTGGAGGTTCTAATAAACAAAAACTGAAGGTTGTGTTTTGAAGGAAAGTATGGAGTGCTTTGCTAAAAAGGGACAAAAGTTGTATTTTTCAAAATAGGTCCTGTTTTTGGGTCAAAACCGACATCTTTACTGTGCAAAAATGTGTGCAATTTTCATTTCAAAAGCCAAAACTGTGATTTTCAAATTGGGGTTGAAAAAAACATCTGTGCTTTGTAAAATATGATACAATAAGATACAGGAGCAGAAGTAGGCCATTTGGCCCATTGTGTCCATTCCATCATGAACTGATCCATTCTCCCACTCACCTTTAATACCTTGACTATTCAGATATGTCACGGAGTTGTGTTAACCTTTAATATTAATTTAATATTTCTCGTATATAAAAATGTCTTAGTAAATTAAATTACTGAGGTAAAATATTGTACCTGTATTCTTGATGAGTTAGCTTGGATGTTTCCAGGTGTACAGAAGCCATACCACTTGGGATCATTAAAGCAAACACTGTGTCTGGGGCTCGAGAAAAATTTTTTCAATTGGTTTGGTTTGCCTCAAGAAATGAAATCAGATCAGGGAAAGAATTTTATGTCAGATGTATTTCAACCGTTAGTTTATAAACAAGGAGCTCAACAAATTGCATTGTCAGGATTTAAATATGGCGGTTCGGAAATTATGTAAAGATAAAATGCCCAGGGTTTCTTTGGAAAAATTGACTTGGAAATATGAGTTGGTGGGGGGGGGGGGGGGGGGTGGGTGTGGTTTGTGTCTTCCTCATTTTAAGAATTTTGAAAAGCAGCTCAATTGAGATTTATAAATATATTGAATAATTTAGATGATATTCCAGCTTGGGTTTCTGTTGAATTTAATGCAATAGGGAATACGAATCCCCAAGATTTTATTTACAAATGGAATCCTAAGCTTTATTTGGAAGTGGGGAATCATCTATTTTGAAACATTTGATTGAGTTGATAATGAAATTGGCATGAAAGGTTTAATATTGAAATAGGCATTTTCCTTCTTCAATAGACAACCAATCCTGGAAGATTTGGAGATGGAAGGGTATTAAGAAAATTAGTTTTGAGGATGAGATTGAAATCTTTGAAAGAATTATCTTGTTATTACCAAGTTAAAGCTTTTTTATCTGTAAAAATAGGTCTTACTTTGATGTTACCTTATCAAAGTGAATTAGAATTACTGATTTGTTATCCTGCTGGAAATAAATTTATTTCAGTAATGTATAACTTGCTTCAATCTAAGGCCCCAAAAACTGGAGTGAATAAATCTAGATGAAGACGGGAAATAGATTTAAATTCTCAAATAAGCGAAAAGGATTGGATGGATTTGTGTAAATAATCTGACTAAGATATAGGTTGGTTCAATATAATTTTTTACATCAGTTCTATTTGACAACGTAGAAAAGTTTAATGAAGCTCATCAAGGCTGAGGGGGGTCGGGGACCCAGAAGGCTGAGGGGGGATGGGGACCCAGAAGGCTGAGGGGGGACGGGGACCCAGAAGGCTGAGGGGGGACGGGGACCCAGAAGGCTGAGGGGGGACGGGGACCCAGAAGGCTGAGGTGGGACGGGAACCCAGAAGGCTGAGGGGGGACGGGGACTCAGAAGGCTGAGGGGGGACAGGGACGGGGACTCAGAAGGCTGAGGGGGGCGGAGACCCAGAAGGCTGAGGGGGATGGTGACCCAGAAGGCTGAGGGGGACGGGGACGGGGTCCCAGAAGGCTGAGGGGGGACTGGGACCCATAAGGCTGAGATGGGACGGGGACGGGGACCCAGAAGGCTGAGGGGAGACGGGGACGGGGATCCAGAAGGCTGAGGGGGGACGGGGACCCAGAAGGCTGAGGGGGGACGGGGACCTAGAAGGCTGAGGGGGGACGGGGACCCAGAAGGCTGAGGGGGGACGGGGACCCAGAAGGCTGAGGGGGGACGGGGACCCAGAAGGCTGAGGGGGGACGGGGACCCAGAAGGGTGAGGGGGGACTGGGACCCAGAAGGCTGAGGGGGGACGGGGACCCAGAAGGCTGAGGGGGGACGGGGACCCAGAAGGCTTAGGGGGACGGGGACGGGGTCCCAGAAGTCTGAGGGGGGACGGGGACCCATAAGGCTGAGGGGTGACGGGGACGGGGACCCAGAAGGCTGAGGGGGGACGGGGACGGGGACCCAGAAGGCTGAGGGGGGACGGGGACGGGGACCCAGAAGGCTGAGGGGGGACAGGGACGGGGACCCAGAAGGCTGAGGGGGGACGGGGACCCAGAAGGCTGAGGGGAGATGGGGACCCAGAAGGCTGAGGGGGGACGGGGACCCAGAAGGCTGAGGGGGAACGGGGACCCAGAAGGCTGAGGTGGGATGGGGACCCAGAAGGCTGAGGGGGGACGGAAACCCAGAAGGCTGAGGGGGACGGGGACGGGGTCCCATAAGTCTGAGTGGGGACGGGGACGGGGACCCAGAAGGCTGAGGGGGGACGGGGACCCAGAAGGCTGAGGGGGGACGGGGACCCAGAAGGCTGAGGGGGGACGGGGACCCAGAAGGCTGAGGGGGGACGGGGACCCAGAAGGCTGAGGGGGGACGGGGACCCAGAAGGCTGAGGGGGGACGGGGACCCAGAAGGCTGAGGGGGGACGGGGACCCAGAAGGCTGAGGGGGGACGGGGACCCAGAAGGCTGAGGGGGGACGGGGACCCAGAAGGCTGAGGGGGGACGGGGACCCAGAAGGCTGAGGGGGGACGGGGACCCAGAAGGCTGAGGGGGGACGGGGACGGGGACCCAGAAGGCTGAGGGGGGACGGGGACGGGGACCCAGAAGTCTAACGTGGGACGGGGTCCCAGAAGGCTGAGGGGGGACGGGGACCCAGAAGGCTGAGGGGGGACGGGGACCCAGAAGGCTGAAGAGGGACGGGGACCCAGGTGGCTGAGGGCGGTCGGGGACCCAGAAGACTGAGGGTGGACGGGGACCCAGAAGGCTGAGGGGGTACGGGGACCCAGAAGGCTGAGGGGGGACGTGGACCCAAAAGGCTGAGGGGGACGGTGACCCAGAAGGCTGAGGGGGGACTGGGTCCCAGTAGTCTGAGGGGGGATGTGGACCCAGAAGGCTGAGGGGGACGGTGATCCAGAAGGCTGAGGGGGGACGGGGTCCCAGAAGGCTGAGGGGGGACGGTGACCCAGAAGGCTGAGGGGGGACGGGGTCCCAGAAGGCTGAGTTGGGACGGAGATGGAGACGGGGTCCTAGATGGCTGAGGGGGGATGGGGACCCAGAAAGCTGAGGGGGGACGGGGACCCAGAAGGCTGAGGGGGGACAGGGACGGGGACTCAGAAGGCTGAGGGGGGCGGGGACCCAGAAGGCTGAGGGGAATGGGGACCCAGAAGGCTGAGGGGGACGGGGACGGGGTCCCAGAAGGCTGAGGGGGGACTGGGACCCATAAGGCTGAGATGGGACGGGGACGGGGACCCAGAAGGCTGAGGGGAGACGGGGACGGGGATCCAGAAGGCTGAGGGGGGACGGGGACCCAGAAGGCTGAGGGTGGACGGGGACCCAGAAGGCTGAGGGGGGACGGGGACCCAGAAGGCTGAGGGGGGACGGGGACCCAGAAGGCTGAGGGGGGACGGGGACCCAGAAGGCTGAGGGGGGACGGGGACCCAGAAGGCTGAGGGGGGACGGGGACCCAGAAGGCTGAGGGGGGACGGGGACCCAGAAGGCTGAGGGGGGACGGGGACCCAGAAGGCTGAAAGGGGGACGGGGACCCAGAAGGCTGAGGGGGACGGGGACGGGGTCCCAGAAGTCTGAGGGGGGACGGGGACCCATAAGGCTGAGGGGTGACGCGGACGGGGACCCAGAAGGCTGAGGGGGGACGGGGACGGGGACCCAGAAGGCTGAGGGGGGACTGGGACGGGGACCCAGAAGGCTGAGGGGGGACAGGGACGGGGACCCAGAAGGCTGAGGGGGGACGGGGACCCAGAAGGCTGAGGGGGGACAGGGACCCAGAAGGCTGAGGGGGGACGGGGACCCAGAAGGCTGAGGGGGGACGGGGACCCAGAAGGCTGAGGGGGACGGGGACCCAGAAGGCTGAGGGGGACGGGGACCCAGAAGGCTGAGGGGGACGGGGACCCAGAAGGCTGAGGGGGACGGGGACCCAGAAGGCTGAGGGGGACGGGGACCCAGAAGGCTGAGGGGGACGGGGACGGGGTCCCAGAAGGCTGAGGGGGAACAGGGACCCATAAGGCTGAGGTGGGACGGGGAAGGGGACCCAGAAGGCTAGGCTGAGGGGGACGGGGACGGGGTCCCAGAAGGCTGAGGGGGAACAGGGACCCATAAGGCTGAGGTGGGACGGGGACGGGGACCCAAAAGGCTGAGGGGGGACGGGGACCCAGAAGGCTGAGGGGGGACGGGGACCCAGAAGGCTGAGGGGGGACGGGGACCCAGAAGGCTGAGGGGGGGTCGGGGTCCCAGAAGGCTGAGGGGAGACGGGGACCCAAAAGGCTGAGGGGGGACGGTTCTTGGACCCAGAAGGCTAAGGGGGGACGGAGACGGGGACGGGGACCCAGAATGCTGAGGGGCGACGGGGACCCAGAAGGCTGAGTGGGGACGGGGACGGGGACCCACAAGGCTGCGGATGCCTGGAGTGCATGGCCGGGCAGGATAGTGGAGTCTGGAATAATAGCGACCTTTAACATTTAGACAGGCACATTGATGCAAGAAAAATAGTGGGTTACGGGTGTGAGTGGATAAAGGTTCAGTTTGTAGTAGGTTTGAGCTATTGTCTTGTGACCCCAATACCCCTGAGCAAAAAGCTCTGCAAAAGTATGGACACCGCCCTGGACATCTCAGGTAAAAACCCTCCACCATTGAGAACATTTGCAGGGAACGCTGCTGTCAGAGAGCAGCAGAAATCAAGGATCCACATTACCCGCTCTGTTCTCACTGCTCCCATCAGGATAGAGGTATAGCCAGGTTCAGGAACAGCTGCTACCCCTTCACCACGAGACTCAACACACATTCAGGGACTCATTTAAAGACTCTCCCTTTTGCACTTTGAATTTTTTCTCTCTCTATTGCAGTTTGTTTTCATTTCCACATTTTCAGAGATTACAAGTAGATGAGTCCAGTTGGGGAAACTTGGTTTTGCTCTATATAATGGTTACTTTTAACTCCTTTTATTGTTCATTTATATTAGTGTCTGGGCCCCTATGTGGTCCAGGTACAGCTGACAGACCTTTACCAAAGGGTCACGTTTATGTGATTTTTTTTTCCGTAGGTAACTGCAGTTCATTTCCACAGCCCAGCGTGCTATCGGACATCCAGTTGATCGTGATACATCTCTTCGCGAAGGCCAGTGCTATTTTTATAAATGAGATTAGATATTTGGTCAAGTTGTCGCTTGTTTCAATGAACAGATTGCTCCAGGTCTCACGTGGAGGTCACTGCTGTGATCGTGGTTAATTTTTCTGCGCTTTCTTGCCAAAATGGCCTCACTTTCACGCACGACCACGTAGAAAAGTTTAATGAAGCTCATCATCCCATTGGCCTTCATAACTATCCTATCAACCTGAGCGGCAACCTTGAGGGATGTTTGCATTTGAACCCCAAAGTCCCTCTGTTTATCCTCACTCATGTAACCGACTGGTAACCTTGTACCCAGCCTTCTGGTTTGTCCTTCCAAAATCCATCACCTCACACTTACCTGGATTGAAATCCTTATCCTTCGACAACCTTCAGCTTCATCCACAACTCCTCCGACCTTCACATCATCTGCAGACTTACTGACCCATCTTCTGCCTCTTCATCCAGTTCATTTATAAAAATCATCAAGAGCAGGGGTCCTAGAACAGATCCTTGTGGCACTCCACTCCTCTCTGCTTTCTTCCAACAAGACAATTTTTTATCCACAGCCAAAGTTAACCTGATCCTTTGCCAAATTGTTTCTGATGAGTCTCGTCAAATTCTTGCTAAAATGCATGTAGACCACATCTACCACACGACCCTCATTCATTTCCTTTGTTACCCCACTCAAATAAAACTCATTTAGACTCACGAGGCATGACCTTCCCATCACAAAGCCATGCTGACTGTCCTTGAGAAGTCTGTACTTCTGCAAATGCTCATAGATCCTATACTGGTCTATAATTCCCAAGATTCTCCCCATTACCTTTTCTAAACAAGGCGACTGCATTTGATGGTTTGAGCTGGATTTTGGGGGCAGGGGGCTGGGTGTTTGTGGGCAAGGGCTGGGTTTGGGGGCTGTAGGGGACTCAGGGAATTCTCTTTTCCTCTTGACTGCAAGGAACACTATGTCTGACTTCCTGCTAATCTGATTCTGTCTGCTTTATGACTGAATGAAGTGAATTTTGTGTCATATTGCACTTTATACCATGACAATCAATTGAATTTTGATCTTGGCATGTTTGGAAGAATGTTCTTAGTGACAGTGACCCAGGTTCAAATCTGTCACCATGTAAGGGGTTTGAGTGTTTTTTTTTCTCACCCTTGTTGAAGTTGATTTCCTGTCAAGGTACAAAAAGGTACAGTAACAAACCACAAACTCTAAAACACAGTCTTTATTGAGTCATGCCAGCAGGAATGAGGGGTACCAGTGGTGGGTGAACAGACTCACCTCACTATCAATGTTTGAACGGCAGTTAAAGAACACCGTCACATGGTAGAGCTTTTAAGACATTTTCCTGCCAACAAATTGGATAACATTTCTTGGAAGGTATTAGTACAGCTTCTGCTTTACATTTTGCACATCCTCTTCCTCAAGACATAGAAAGGATTTGTTGTTGGCAATTTAATCTCATGTGCCCATTATAATTAAGAACATCCTTCTGGTCTACAAAATTTCAACAGAAATCTGGAAGGGTTGCTCACAGTACACATTGGTAATCATTCTCTGCCTGTCTGATTTCTGGTTTCCAATTTACACATGTAAATGTCTAATTTCATAGGAATTTTTAATTCTTGAAGTTGACAATGGTGGCTAACAGTTCAAAGCAGAAACAGCCATTCTGGGACTGAGTGGTGCTGAAGGCTTCTTGCAGCCTTTGGATCAGGCCTGATGAGCCTCCTTCAGGTGGCCAGAATACCCCCGATGTAAAGTCACATATTCTGCCCGAATGCGGCTGTAAGGAGGCCATGTGAAAGAGCAGATGCGGCTCGGAGGAGTACTTACCAATCTTCCTTCGGGAGGTATGATCTCCGTGTCTGAGCAATTCCCCCGAGGAACCTGAATGCAGCCGCCTGATGATAATCAGCCAGGGACCCAAATCCCCGCGCCTGACAGCCCCTCTCCTCATGCCCGACAACCCACCCTTCCCACGTCCGACAGCCCCATTCACCTCACCCGAGGGCCCCCATCACTGCTCCCGACACCACCCATGCCTCCCCTGCCCCAACATCCTGTGCCAGCCGCACCTGCCCTGATGTCCTGCGCTGACAGGAACTGGAGTGCGCTCTGAGGCGCCTCTCCTGAAGCTTTCCCTTTCAGGCTGCCATCTGAAAGAACATTCCATAGGGCTGTTTCTGCTTCTGCAGACTGATTCTTGACGTAGAATGCAGCTGAAAGTGGCTCCAGCTGTAGTCAATTCGCACTATTGTTTTAGAGATGAGGCAGGCATTAGGATATGAGACTCAGTCGTGGAGTTGAGAATTGATTCCTGTCTGAAATGTCCTTGGTCACTCTCTCTCCTAGCTTCCTGGCAAAATCTGTGTGATGATGTCTTCATCAGAATTATCAGAACAAGATCCAGCTAATATTCTGCACCCTTCATCAAATTGGAAAGTGAATGGGGGGAGTTGTGTGGTCAGGGCTTAATATGACACAGAATGATGCAGGTCTGTGTGGATTCAGTTGAAATGAGAGGGCAGATAACCTTTAACTTATCCCTGATCCCCCAACAAACCCACTCCCCCAATGCTAATCCCCCAAATGGCACAAGGTTGAACTGAGTCCTTTCAGGGTGAGAGGCAGAAGAGTGGCCTTTGTTCTGTACAAGGGCCAACAGATGCCAAGGACCGATCACCTCAAGGAGTGAACGAGGATTTAGAATAGGTTTTCCCCAACACAGAACAAAGTAGGAGCAGGAGGCTGTTTCTCCCCGTGAGCCTATTCTGCCTTTAGGTGAAGGACCACCAGAATGAGGAATAAAGAATGAAGCTGGAGGAACTCAGCAGGTTAGGCAGTGTCCATGGAGAGAGATGGTCAGTTAATGATTCAGGTCCGTACACAGACTGAAGCGAGAAGGGGAGCTGGCACAAAATTGGGAGGGCCCAGTGCCTCGGAAGCCACAGAGGATCACAAGACCACCCGACAGGCTGAACTTGTGATGGACACTATGAACTATGTATGTCATAAAGTACAGTACGTGCTCTGTGTCGCCAGATCACCTCGTTGGGTTTTATCTCAAAGAAGTGGTGAAAGGCTTTGATATAGATGTATGGACTGGCCAGTCCATATCTACCTGACCTTCTCCAACCTCTCCCTTAGCTCCACCCTGGATTTCCCGGACTAGCCCCCTCTTGCTTCTGTTCATGGAACCTGGCCCAGTCGTGTATCAGTAATGCTCAGGTTTTTGGTCATTGAAGGTGTTTAATCACTCCATCCTATTTGACGTGATTATTGTGTGCACCACAATGCTGATCCCAAAGGCTTTGGGCAATGTGTACACCTGGTGTAACTGTGCCCAAACTGTCTGGGCTGCACACGTGGATGAGGAATCGAACTCCCACTTTGAGGTGACTCAGAGAATTAATGAAGGACACAGAGTTTCACCAAACCACACTCCAACTCTCTTCGTTCTTATATGCAAGATTCTTTGCACAAAACAGAGAGAGAGTTATTGATCGTATTTACACCAGCTTGACTTCAAGTCACAAGATAGTCTCGCGAGCCATTTACTTGAATGATGGCTCGCGTGGCAGCACCCACTCCTGGCGACTGTGGGTCACTCTGATTAGGGCGTCCGAGCAATGCCAGCATAAATGTTGCCAATATTTAGGAGAAGTGTTGCCCAATTAAGGAATGGTTGTGGTGTTTTGGAGAATTTGTGTACAATGGTTGTTTTGGGAGAAGTGGAGGTTCTAATAAACAAAAACTGAAGGTTGTGTTTTGAAGGAAAGTATGGAGTGCTTTGCTAAAAAGGGACAAAAGTTGTATTTTTCAAAATAGGTCCTGTTTTTGGGTCAAAACCGACATCTTTACTGTGCAAAAATGTGTGCAATTTTCATTTCAAAAGCCAAAACTGTGATTTTCAAATTGGGGTTGAAAAAAACATCTGTGCTTTGTAAAATATGATACAATAAGATACAGGAGCAGAAGTAGGCCATTTGGCCCATTGTGTCCATTCCATCATGAACTGATCCATTCTCCCACTCACCTTTAATACCTTGACTATTCAGATATGTCACGGAGTTGTGTTAACCTTTAATATTAATTTAATATTTCTCGTATATAAAAATGTCTTAGTAAATTAAATTACTGAGGTAAAATATTGTACCTGTATTCTTGATGAGTTAGCTTGGATGTTTCCAGGTGTACAGAAGCCATACCACTTGGGATCATTAAAGCAAACACTGTGTCTGGGGCTCGAGAAAAATTTTTTCAATTGGTTTGGTTTGCCTCAAGAAATGAAATCAGATCAGGGAAAGAATTTTATGTCAGATGTATTTCAACCGTTAGTTTATAAACAAGGAGCTCAACAAATTGCATTGTCAGGATTTAAATATGGCGGTTCGGAAATTATGTAAAGATAAAATGCCCAGGGTTTCTTTGGAAAAATTGACTTGGAAATATGAGTTGGTGGGGGGGGGGGGGGGGGGTGGGTGTGGTTTGTGTCTTCCTCATTTTAAGAATTTTGAAAAGCAGCTCAATTGAGATTTATAAATATATTGAATAATTTAGATGATATTCCAGCTTGGGTTTCTGTTGAATTTAATGCAATAGGGAATACGAATCCCCAAGATTTTATTTACAAATGGAATCCTAAGCTTTATTTGGAAGTGGGGAATCATCTATTTTGAAACATTTGATTGAGTTGATAATGAAATTGGCATGAAAGGTTTAATATTGAAATAGGCATTTTCCTTCTTCAATAGACAACCAATCCTGGAAGATTTGGAGATGGAAGGGTATTAAGAAAATTAGTTTTGAGGATGAGATTGAAATCTTTGAAAGAATTATCTTGTTATTACCAAGTTAAAGCTTTTTTATCTGTAAAAATAGGTCTTACTTTGATGTTACCTTATCAAAGTGAATTAGAATTACTGATTTGTTATCCTGCTGGAAATAAATTTATTTCAGTAATGTATAACTTGCTTCAATCTAAGGCCCCAAAAACTGGAGTGAATAAATCTAGATGAAGACGGGAAATAGATTTAAATTCTCAAATAAGCGAAAAGGATTGGATGGATTTGTGTAAATAATCTGACTAAGATATAGGTTGGTTCAATATAATTTTTTACATCAGTTCTATTTGACAACGTAGAAAAGTTTAATGAAGCTCATCAAGGCTGAGGGGGGTCGGGGACCCAGAAGGCTGAGGGGGGATGGGGACCCAGAAGGCTGAGGGGGGACGGGGACCCAGAAGGCTGAGGGGGGACGGGGACCCAGAAGGCTGAGGGGGGACGGGGACCCAGAAGGCTGAGGTGGGACGGGAACCCAGAAGGCTGAGGGGGGACGGGGACTCAGAAGGCTGAGGGGGGACAGGGACGGGGACTCAGAAGGCTGAGGGGGGCGGAGACCCAGAAGGCTGAGGGGGATGGTGACCCAGAAGGCTGAGGGGGACGGGGACGGGGTCCCAGAAGGCTGAGGGGGGACTGGGACCCATAAGGCTGAGATGGGACGGGGACGGGGACCCAGAAGGCTGAGGGGAGACGGGGACGGGGATCCAGAAGGCTGAGGGGGGACGGGGACCCAGAAGGCTGAGGGGGGACGGGGACCTAGAAGGCTGAGGGGGGACGGGGACCCAGAAGGCTGAGGGGGGACGGGGACCCAGAAGGCTGAGGGGGGACGGGGACCCAGAAGGCTGAGGGGGGACGGGGACCCAGAAGGGTGAGGGGGGACTGGGACCCAGAAGGCTGAGGGGGGACGGGGACCCAGAAGGCTGAGGGGGGACGGGGACCCAGAAGGCTTAGGGGGACGGGGACGGGGTCCCAGAAGTCTGAGGGGGGACGGGGACCCATAAGGCTGAGGGGTGACGGGGACGGGGACCCAGAAGGCTGAGGGGGGACGGGGACGGGGACCCAGAAGGCTGAGGGGGGACGGGGACGGGGACCCAGAAGGCTGAGGGGGGACAGGGACGGGGACCCAGAAGGCTGAGGGGGGACGGGGACCCAGAAGGCTGAGGGGAGATGGGGACCCAGAAGGCTGAGGGGGGACGGGGACCCAGAAGGCTGAGGGGGAACGGGGACCCAGAAGGCTGAGGTGGGATGGGGACCCAGAAGGCTGAGGGGGGACGGAAACCCAGAAGGCTGAGGGGGACGGGGACGGGGTCCCATAAGTCTGAGTGGGGACGGGGACGGGGACCCAGAAGGCTGAGGGGGGACGGGGACCCAGAAGGCTGAGGGGGGACGGGGACCCAGAAGGCTGAGGGGGGACGGGGACCCAGAAGGCTGAGGGGGGACGGGGACCCAGAAGGCTGAGGGGGGACGGGGACCCAGAAGGCTGAGGGGGGACGGGGACCCAGAAGGCTGAGGGGGGACGGGGACCCAGAAGGCTGAGGGGGGACGGGGACCCAGAAGGCTGAGGGGGGACGGGGACCCAGAAGGCTGAGGGGGGACGGGGACCCAGAAGGCTGAGGGGGGACGGGGACCCAGAAGGCTGAGGGGGGACGGGGACGGGGACCCAGAAGGCTGAGGGGGGACGGGGACGGGGACCCAGAAGTCTAACGTGGGACGGGGTCCCAGAAGGCTGAGGGGGGACGGGGACCCAGAAGGCTGAGGGGGGACGGGGACCCAGAAGGCTGAAGAGGGACGGGGACCCAGGTGGCTGAGGGCGGTCGGGGACCCAGAAGACTGAGGGTGGACGGGGACCCAGAAGGCTGAGGGGGTACGGGGACCCAGAAGGCTGAGGGGGGACGTGGACCCAAAAGGCTGAGGGGGACGGTGACCCAGAAGGCTGAGGGGGGACTGGGTCCCAGTAGTCTGAGGGGGGATGTGGACCCAGAAGGCTGAGGGGGACGGTGATCCAGAAGGCTGAGGGGGGACGGGGTCCCAGAAGGCTGAGGGGGGACGGTGACCCAGAAGGCTGAGGGGGGACGGGGTCCCAGAAGGCTGAGTTGGGACGGAGATGGAGACGGGGTCCTAGATGGCTGAGGGGGGATGGGGACCCAGAAAGCTGAGGGGGGACGGGGACCCAGAAGGCTGAGGGGGGACAGGGACGGGGACTCAGAAGGCTGAGGGGGGCGGGGACCCAGAAGGCTGAGGGGAATGGGGACCCAGAAGGCTGAGGGGGACGGGGACGGGGTCCCAGAAGGCTGAGGGGGGACTGGGACCCATAAGGCTGAGATGGGACGGGGACGGGGACCCAGAAGGCTGAGGGGAGACGGGGACGGGGATCCAGAAGGCTGAGGGGGGACGGGGACCCAGAAGGCTGAGGGTGGACGGGGACCCAGAAGGCTGAGGGGGGACGGGGACCCAGAAGGCTGAGGGGGGACGGGGACCCAGAAGGCTGAGGGGGGACGGGGACCCAGAAGGCTGAGGGGGGACGGGGACCCAGAAGGCTGAGGGGGGACGGGGACCCAGAAGGCTGAGGGGGGACGGGGACCCAGAAGGCTGAGGGGGGACGGGGACCCAGAAGGCTGAAAGGGGGACGGGGACCCAGAAGGCTGAGGGGGACGGGGACGGGGTCCCAGAAGTCTGAGGGGGGACGGGGACCCATAAGGCTGAGGGGTGACGCGGACGGGGACCCAGAAGGCTGAGGGGGGACGGGGACGGGGACCCAGAAGGCTGAGGGGGGACTGGGACGGGGACCCAGAAGGCTGAGGGGGGACAGGGACGGGGACCCAGAAGGCTGAGGGGGGACGGGGACCCAGAAGGCTGAGGGGGGACAGGGACCCAGAAGGCTGAGGGGGGACGGGGACCCAGAAGGCTGAGGGGGGACGGGGACCCAGAAGGCTGAGGGGGACGGGGACCCAGAAGGCTGAGGGGGACGGGGACCCAGAAGGCTGAGGGGGACGGGGACCCAGAAGGCTGAGGGGGACGGGGACCCAGAAGGCTGAGGGGGACGGGGACCCAGAAGGCTGAGGGGGACGGGGACGGGGTCCCAGAAGGCTGAGGGGGAACAGGGACCCATAAGGCTGAGGTGGGACGGGGAAGGGGACCCAGAAGGCTAGGCTGAGGGGGACGGGGACGGGGTCCCAGAAGGCTGAGGGGGAACAGGGACCCATAAGGCTGAGGTGGGACGGGGACGGGGACCCAAAAGGCTGAGGGGGGACGGGGACCCAGAAGGCTGAGGGGGGACGGGGACCCAGAAGGCTGAGGGGGGACGGGGACCCAGAAGGCTGAGGGGGGGTCGGGGTCCCAGAAGGCTGAGGGGAGACGGGGACCCAAAAGGCTGAGGGGGGACGGTTCTTGGACCCAGAAGGCTAAGGGGGGACGGAGACGGGGACGGGGACCCAGAATGCTGAGGGGCGACGGGGACCCAGAAGGCTGAGTGGGGACGGGGACGGGGACCCACAAGGCTGCGGATGCCTGGAGTGCATGGCCGGGCAGGATAGTGGAGTCTGGAATAATAGCGACCTTTAACATTTAGACAGGCACATTGATGCAAGAAAAATAGTGGGTTACGGGTGTGAGTGGATAAAGGTTCAGTTTGTAGTAGGTTTGAGCTATTGTCTTGTGACCCCAATACCCCTGAGCAAAAAGCTCTGCAAAAGTATGGACACCGCCCTGGACATCTCAGGTAAAAACCCTCCACCATTGAGAACATTTGCAGGGAACGCTGCTGTCAGAGAGCAGCAGAAATCAAGGATCCACATTACCCGCTCTGTTCTCACTGCTCCCATCAGGATAGAGGTATAGCCAGGTTCAGGAACAGCTGCTACCCCTTCACCACGAGACTCAACACACATTCAGGGACTCATTTAAAGACTCTCCCTTTTGCACTTTGAATTTTTTCTCTCTCTATTGCAGTTTGTTTTCATTTCCACATTTTCAGAGATTACAAGTAGATGAGTCCAGTTGGGGAAACTTGGTTTTGCTCTATATAATGGTTACTTTTAACTCCTTTTATTGTTCATTTATATTAGTGTCTGGGCCCCTATGTGGTCCAGGTACAGCTGACAGACCTTTACCAAAGGGTCACGTTTATGTGATTTTTTTTTCCGTAGGTAACTGCAGTTCATTTCCACAGCCCAGCGTGCTATCGGACATCCAGTTGATCGTGATACATCTCTTCGCGAAGGCCAGTGCTATTTTTATAAATGAGATTAGATATTTGGTCAAGTTGTCGCTTGTTTCAATGAACAGATTGCTCCAGGTCTCACGTGGAGGTCACTGCTGTGATCGTGGTTAATTTTTCTGCGCTTTCTTGCCAAAATGGCCTCACTTTCACGCACGACCACGTAGAAAAGTTTAATGAAGCTCATCATCCCATTGGCCTTCATAACTATCCTATCAACCTGAGCGGCAACCTTGAGGGATGTTTGCATTTGAACCCCAAAGTCCCTCTGTTTATCCTCACTCATGTAACCGACTGGTAACCTTGTACCCAGCCTTCTGGTTTGTCCTTCCAAAATCCATCACCTCACACTTACCTGGATTGAAATCCTTATCCTTCGACAACCTTCAGCTTCATCCACAACTCCTCCGACCTTCACATCATCTGCAGACTTACTGACCCATCTTCTGCCTCTTCATCCAGTTCATTTATAAAAATCATCAAGAGCAGGGGTCCTAGAACAGATCCTTGTGGCACTCCACTCCTCTCTGCTTTCTTCCAACAAGACAATTTTTTATCCACAGCCAAAGTTAACCTGATCCTTTGCCAAATTGTTTCTGATGAGTCTCGTCAAATTCTTGCTAAAATGCATGTAGACCACATCTACCACACGACCCTCATTCATTTCCTTTGTTACCCCACTCAAATAAAACTCATTTAGACTCACGAGGCATGACCTTCCCATCACAAAGCCATGCTGACTGTCCTTGAGAAGTCTGTACTTCTGCAAATGCTCATAGATCCTATACTGGTCTATAATTCCCAAGATTCTCCCCATTACCTTTTCTAAACAAGGCGACTGCATTTGATGGTTTGAGCTGGATTTTGGGGGCAGGGGGCTGGGTGTTTGTGGGCAAGGGCTGGGTTTGGGGGCTGTAGGGGACTCAGGGAATTCTCTTTTCCTCTTGACTGCAAGGAACACTATGTCTGACTTCCTGCTAATCTGATTCTGTCTGCTTTATGACTGAATGAAGTGAATTTTGTGTCATATTGCACTTTATACCATGACAATCAATTGAATTTTGATCTTGGCATGTTTGGAAGAATGTTCTTAGTGACAGTGACCCAGGTTCAAATCTGTCACCATGTAAGGGGTTTGAGTGTTTTTTTTTCTCACCCTTGTTGAAGTTGATTTCCTGTCAAGGTACAAAAAGGTACAGTAACAAACCACAAACTCTAAAACACAGTCTTTATTGAGTCATGCCAGCAGGAATGAGGGGTACCAGTGGTGGGTGAACAGACTCACCTCACTATCAATGTTTGAACGGCAGTTAAAGAACACCGTCACATGGTAGAGCTTTTAAGACATTTTCCTGCCAACAAATTGGATAACATTTCTTGGAAGGTATTAGTACAGCTTCTGCTTTACATTTTGCACATCCTCTTCCTCAAGACATAGAAAGGATTTGTTGTTGGCAATTTAATCTCATGTGCCCATTATAATTAAGAACATCCTTCTGGTCTACAAAATTTCAACAGAAATCTGGAAGGGTTGCTCACAGTACACATTGGTAATCATTCTCTGCCTGTCTGATTTCTGGTTTCCAATTTACACATGTAAATGTCTAATTTCATAGGAATTTT
The DNA here is from genome assembly GCF_036971445.1 of Narcine bancroftii. NCBI lineage: Eukaryota > Metazoa > Chordata > Chondrichthyes > Torpediniformes > Narcinidae > Narcine > Narcine bancroftii. The sequence continues at coordinate 128,210 of NW_027211873.1, read as the reverse complement.
TAATTCTTGAAGTTGACAATGGTGGCTAACAGTTCAAAGCAGAAACTGCCATTCTGGGACTGAGTGGTGCTGAAGGCTTCTTGCAGCCTTTGGATCAAACCTGATGAGCCTCCTTCAGGTGGCCAGAATACCCCCGATGTAAAGTCACCTATTCTACCCGAATGCGGCTGTAAGGAGTCCATGTGAAAGAGCCTGATGCGGGTCGGAGGAGTACTTACCAATCTTCCTTCGGGAGGTGTGATCTCCGTGTCTGAGCAATACCCCCGAGGACCCTGAATGCAGCCGCCTGATGATAATCAGCCAGGGACCCAAATCCCCGTGCCTGACAGCCCCCCTCCTCGTGCCCGTCAACCCACCCTTCCCGCGTCCGACAGCCCCATTCACCTCACCCGAGAGCCCCCATCACCGCGCCCGACACCACACATCACTGTTGCCTGACAGCCTCCCCTGCCCCAACATCCTGTGCCAGCCGCACCTGCCCTGATGTCCTGCGCTGACAGGAACTGGAGTGCGCTCTGAGGCGCCTCTCCTGCAGCTGTCCCTTTCAGGCTGCCATCTGAAAGAACATTCCATAGGGCTGTTTCTGCTTCTGCAGACTGATTCTTGACGTAGAATGCAGCTGAAAGTGGCTCCAGCTGTAGTCAATTCGCACTATTGTTTTAGAGATGAGGCAGGCATTAGGATATGAGACTCAGTCGTGGAGTTGAGAATTGATTCCTGTCTGAAATGTCCTTGGTCACTCTCTCTCCTAGCTTCCTGGCAAAATCTGTGTGATGATGTCTTCATCAGAATTATCAGAACAAGATCCAGCTAATATTCTGCACCCTTCATCAAATTGGAAAGTGAATGGGGGGATTTGTGTGGTCAGGGCTTAATACGACACAGAATGATGCAGGTCTGTGTGGATTCAGTTGAAATGAGAGGGCAGATAACCTTTAACTTATCCCTTATCCCCCAACAAACCCACTCCCCCAATGCTAATCCCCCAAATGGCACAAGGTTGAACTGAGTCCTTTCAGGGTGAGAGGCAGAAAAGTGGCCTTTGTTCTGTACAAGGGCCAACAGATGCCAAGGACCGATCACCTCAAGGAGTGAACGAGGATTTAGAATAGGTTTTCCCCAACACAGAACAAAGGAGGAGCAGGAGGCTGTTTCTCCCCGTGAGCCTATTCTGCCTTTAGGTGAAGGACCACCAGAATGAGGAATAAGGAATGAAGCTGGAGGAACTCAGCAGGTTAGGCAGTGTCCATGGAGAGAGATGGTCAGTTAATGATTCAGGTCCGTACACAGACTGAAGCGAGAAGGGGAGCTGGCACAAAATTGGGAGGGCCCAGTGCCTCGGAAGCCACAGAGGATTACAAGACCACCCGACAGGCTGAACTTGTGATGGACACTATGAACTATGTATGTCATAAAGTACAGTATGTGCTCTGTGTCGCCACATCACCTTGTTGAGTTTTATCTCAAAGAAGTGGTGAAAGGCTTTGATATAGATGTATGGACTGGCCAGTCCATATCTACCTGACCTTCTCCAACCTCTCCCTTAGCTCCACCCTGGATTTCCCGGACTTGCCCCCTCTTGCTTCTGTTCATGGAACCTGGCCCAGTCGTGTATCAGTAATGCTCAGGTTTTTGGTCATTGAAGGTGTTTAATCACTCCATCCTATTTGACGTGATTATTGTGTGCACCACAATGCTGATCCCAAAGGCTTTGGGCAATGTGTACACCTGGTGTAACTGTGCCCAAACTGTCTGGGCTGCACACGTAGATGAGGAATCGAACTCCCACTTTGAGTTGACTCAGAGAATTAATGAAGGACACAGAGTTTCACCAAACCACACTCCAACTCTCTTTCGTTCTTATATGCAAGATTCTTTGCACAAAACAGAGAGAGAGTTATTGATCGTATTTACACCAGCTTGACTTCAAGTTACTAGATAGTCTCGCGAGCCATTTACTTGAATGATGGCTCGCGTGGCAGCACCCACTTCTGGCGACTGTGGGTCACTCTGATTAGGGCGTCCGAGCAATGCCAGCATAAATGTTGCCAATATTTAGGAGAAGTGTTGCCCAATTAAGGAATGGTTGTGGTGTTTTGGAGAATGTGTGTACAATGGTTGTTTTGGGAGAAGTGGAGGTTCTAATAAACAAAAACTGAAGGTTGTGTTTTGAAGGAAAGTATGGAGTGTTTTGCTAAAAAGGGACAAAAGTTGTATTTTTCAAACTATGTCCTGTTTTTGGGTCAAAACCGACATCTTTGCTTTGCAAAAATGTGTGCAATTTTCATTTCAAAAGCCAAAACTGTGATTTACAAATTGGGGTTGAAAAAAACATCTGTGCTTTGTAAAATATGAGACTATAAGATACAGGAGCAGAAGTAGGTCATTTGGCCCATTGTGTCCATTCCATCATGAACTGATCCATTCTCCCACTCACCTTTAATACCTTGACTATTCAGATATGTCACGGAGTTGTGTTAACCTTTAATATTAATTTAATATTTCTCGTATATAAAAATGTCTTAGTAAATTAAATTACTGAAGTAAAATATTGTACCTGTATTCTTGATGAGTTAGCTTGGATGTTTCCAGGTGTACAGAAGCCATACCACTTGAGAACATTAAAGCAAAAACTGTGTCTGGGGCTCGAGAAAAATTTTTTCAATTGGTTTGGTTTGCCTCAAGAACTGAAATCAGATCAGGGAAAGAATTTTATGTCAGATGTATTTCAACCGTTAGTTTATAAACAAGGAGCTCAACAAATTGCATTGTCAGGATTTAAATATGGCGGTTCGGAAATTATGTAAAGATAAAATGCCCAGGATTTCTTTGGAAAAATTGACTTGGAAATATGAGTTGGTGGGGGTAGGGGGGGGGGGGTGGTTGTGGTTTGTGTCTTCCTCATTTTAAGAATTTTAAAAAGCAGCTCAATTGAGATTTATAAATATATTGTATAATTTAGATGATATTCCAGCTTGGGTTTCTGTTGAATTTAATGCAATAGGGAATACGGATCCCCAAGATTTTATTTACAAATGGAATCCTAAGCTTTATTTGGAAGTGGGGAATCATCTATTTTGAAACATTTGATTGAGTTGATAATGAAATTGGCATGAAAGGTTTAATATTGAAATAGGCATTTTCCTTTTTCAATAGACAACCAATTCTGGAAGATTTGGAGATGGAAGGGTATTAAGAAAATTAGTTTTGAGGATGTGAGATTGAAATCTTTGAAAGAATTATCTTGTTATTACCAAGTTAAAGCTTTTTTATCTGTAAAAATAGGTCTTACTTTGATGTTACCTAATCAAAGTGAATTAGAATTACTGATTTGTTATCCTACTGGAAATAAATTTATTTCAGTAATGTATAACTTGCTTCAATCTAAGGCCCCCAAAACTGGAGTGAATAAATCTAGATGAAGATGGGAAATATATTTAAATTCTCAAATAAGCGAAAAGGATTGGATGGATTTGTGTAAATAATATGACTAAGATATAGGTTGGTTTTTTTACATCAGTTCTATTTGACTCCACAAAAATCAAATAGATTAAATGCTGCCGTATCGGATTAATGTTTTCGATGTGGACCTGAGATTGGAACATTTTTGCATTCAACTTGGCAATGTGCTAAAGTTAGACAATTTTGGATTGGGGTACGTAATTTTCACAGGCCTTCATGTTATTTTTACCGAGTAATATTAAGCTCACACCAAGACTCAAGAGCAACTTGTCCGTGAACTACTCTTTGCAGACGATGCCGCTTTAGTTGCCCATTCAGAGTCAGCTCTTCAGCGCTTGACGTCCTGTTTTGTGGAAACTGCCAAAATGTTTGGCCTGGAAGTCAGCCTGAAGAAAACTGAGGTCCTCCATCAGCCAGCTCCCCACCATGACGACCAGCCCCCCCACATCTCCATCGGGCACACAAAACTCAAAATGGTCAACCAGTTTACCTATCTCGGCTGCACCATTTCATCGGATGCAAGGATCGACAACGAGATAGACACAGACTCGCCAAGGCAAATAGCGCCTTTGGAAGACTACACAAAAGAGTTTGGAAAATCAACGAACTGAAAAAGCTCACAAAGATTAGCATATACAGAGCTGTTGTCATACCCACACTCCTGTTTAGCTCCGAATCATGGGTCCTCTTCCGGCATCACGCTTCCACCAGCGTTGTCTCTGCTCCATCCTCAACATTCATTGGAGCGACTTCATCTCCAACATCGAAGTACTCGAGATGGCAGAGGCCGACGCTGCTGAAAATCCAACTGTGCTGGGTAGGTCACGTCTCCAGAATGGAGGACCATCACCTTCCCAAGATCGTGTTATATGTCGAGCTCTCCACTGGCCACCGAGACAGAGGTGCACCAAAGAAGAGGTACAAGGACTGCCTAAAGAAATCTCTTGGTGCCTTCCACATTGACCACCGCCAGTGGGCCGATATCGCCTCAAACCGTGCATCTTGGCGCCTCTCAGTTTGGCGGGCACACATCGAGACGCAGTCGAATCGGCTCTGCACTGTTACGGCTGCAGCAGCAGTGTAGCCGTGTCAAGATGGTACTGCTGGGCGCATCATCTCCCCAGTTCAAATGGGCCATGCAGATGCACTTGGCTGCGTCGTTACATCACCACCCCTGTGTGGGCGGCACTTACGGGCCACCTGATAATATAAACTGTTGGAAGTGCAAGCGACTAACAGAGTCATCTTATTTCATTTCTCCTTGTAGCTACCGCTACAATTGGTGACCCCGACGAGTCCAGACGATTCTGGACTCCACACCATGGATGCTGCAGCAGTCAACGCAGTGGCTATGAAATTGCCAACCTCTGGACGCTTCGCCCACGCACTTGGTTCAGGCAAGCGGAAGCACGATTTCACCTCCGGCAGATCACGTCTGACTCGACAATGTTCTACCATGTCGTCAGTTCCCTGGACCAAGAGACCGTGGCCAGGGTGGACGACCTGATACACGATCCCCAGAGGAAGGAAATACCCAGCCCTTCACAAACTCCTCTTGAGGGCTTTCGGCCTGTTCAGACGACAGTGCGCTGCCAGGCTGATGCACCTGCACAGCTAAGGAGACAGAACACCATGTGCCCTGATGGATGAGATGGTCGCACGAGCAGAGGGCCACAAGTCATGCCTCATGTCTGAGTAGGCTTTCTTGGAACAGATGCCAGATGACATACAACTGCCGTTGACGGACGAAGATTTCTCAGACCCACGTAAGGTCACGGCCAGAGCTGATGCGCTATGGCACATGAAACAGGAAACTGAGTCCGCCATGAACCGATTGACTCATCCTCATGTGGGGCAGCAGAACTGATCCCACCCGAACCGAGCACAACCGCCCCCCACCAAATTAGCAGAGGCACTGAACGTTAGCTGGTGTCTTTATCGGCAACATCGATGGGCTCGAGCGTGAAGATGCAGCCAGCCCTGCTCATTTTCAGAAAATGCCCAGGCCAGCCGCCGCTCATGGACAAGGTGGCTGACCTCACCAATAGCCTCTTGAACATTACTGACAAGGCTAGTGGCCGGCACGGGTGCTGAACTCAGTGTCATCCCACCAATCGCCCTGAAGAGACGAACATACCCACAAGGTCCCACCCTCTGGGCGACAAAAAAGACTGCCATCAAGACCTTTGTCATGCACAATGTCCAAAAACAACTCGGCAGATAAAATTTCTAGTGGAATTTCATTCGAGCCACTGTGGACACATCACCTCTCGGCGCAGACTTTCTACGAGCACACAGCCTGCCTTTGGACGTGAAGGCCAAGAAAAACAGAAACCGTCGTCCAGTGTCCACTCACCCATCACATCGGTGTCACCAAATTGTTAGGTATGTCTCATTCATTCATGAACAAAGCAGACCTAACACAATCTGCACCTGCAAGTTGTTGCTCAAGTGCAAAACCAAGTCAAACAAACCGGTAACAATCTGCACCTGCAAGTTGTTTCACAGCGAGTGCACGAGTGAGTCAAAAAAATTGGGAACAAACTGCACTTGCGAGGTGTGAGTGCACGACCAGGTCAAACAAACCAGTAAAAAACTGCACCTGCAAGGTGTTTCACAATGAGTGCACGGCCGAGTCCTACAAACCGGTAACAAACTGCACCTGCAAGGTGTTTCACAGCGAGTGCACGGCTGAGTCCAACAAACCGGTAACAATCGGCACCTGCAAGTTGTTGCTCGAGTGCAAAGCCAAGTCAAACAAACCGGTAACAATCTGCACCTAGAAGTTGTTTCACAGTGAGTGTACAAGCGAATCAAAAAAATTGGTAACAATCTGCACCTGTGAGGTGTGAGTGCACAATCGGGTCAAACAAACCAGCAACAAACTGCTCCTGCAATGCGTTTCACAGCGAGTGCATGACCGAGTCTAAGTAATAAAACTGGAAACCAACTACGCCTGCAATGGTTTTCACAACAAATGCATGCCCGATTCAAACCAACAGCTCACAAACTCTATTAAATGCACAAAAATACCTGTTTGTAAATTAGGAAGAAAACAAATCCAAAGGATGTGCTGAGTTAAATGTGCAAACAATCTTGGAAAACAGCACAATGTTTGGAAAAATGTCGATGACGCTTTGGCATGTGGTGTCTGGAATGGTATTCTGTTTTTACCAAAGTGGTTTGCAGACTTTCTAAATGAAGTCAAGAGGTGGATTCACTTTTTAGAAAGCATGTTATATGCATCATGTGAAGAAAGAACTCATTTCATAATTTTGTTTTTACAGGACCTTTCTGGATTCGTGGGAGTTGGAGGGAGAGGAGATTGGAGGAAAAGGTGAGTGCAATGAACAAGGTGACTGTTTCGTATTCAGCATGTCAAAATATAAACTTGTAATTTGATCATTTTGATTTTAAAGGACCATTACCAAACCTGTGAGATTTGGAGCCAGTGAGAGGAGGATACTGCGCTGGGAAAGGTGAGTAAAATGAACAAGGTGACAATTTCCCTTCAAACAAAGGGAGTCAGAAGTGCAGCAGTGATGGTGAGAGTGGCGCAGCTTGAGTGTGCGGCTTGGAGGTTTCTGATCGAGAGTCATCGGCAAACAGACACTTCACAGGAAACCAGGTAGGGATACTTTCAACTTTTCTCTTTAAAGCATCCAAACACTTTAATTTACACAGTTGCTGGAACAAGGCAATCACACTAGAACTAACTAGAAACTGTGGGCATGGAGGGTCAGATGTATTGCAGCTGTAACCCTAACACTGAGCATAAGGTGCCGTTTGATTTGTAATGTGGAGTAAATGGAATGTCGTCCTCAAAAGTTCAAAGGAAAAGGATGTCACACAACATGTGCAGTTAATGAAAATGCTGAATTGACCAAGGTGGTAGTTGGTGGGGCCAGTGAATTTACAGTATTTTTAAAACTTTTTACCTTGCCCAGATGTGAGATTTGTGTTAAGGGAAAACACAATGGGAGTTGGTGTTGGTTGGTATCTTTCTGTTCAAGACACAGGAAGGTGATTTGGAGCGAGAGGGGACAGAATTTGAGCAGGTGAGTGCTGAACGGGTCAGTATGTTGTCCAGGCTCGAGGTTTGGTGCAAGTGTTTCAATGAATGGTGAAGATGCTTCGATTGGCCAAGTTATCAGGTTGCAAATTGCGCCTGCAAGGTGTTGCACTATGAGTGCATGATCATGTCAAACAAACAGCTAACAAACTGCATGTGCAAGGTGTTTCACAGCGAGTGCATGGCCCAGTCCAACAAACCGGTAACAAACTGCACCTGCAAGGTGTTTCACAAGGAGTGCACAGCCGAGTCCAACAAACCGGTAACAAACTGCCCCTGCAAGGTGTTTCATAACGAGTGCACGACCGAGTCAAACAAACAGGTAACAATCTGCACCTGCAAGGTGTTCTCGAGTGCAAAACCAAGTGAAACAAACCGGTAACAAACTGCACCTCCAAGGTGTTTCACAACGAGTGCACGGCTGAGTCCAACAAACCGGTAACAATCTGCACCTGCAAGTTGTTTCACAGCGAGTGGACGGCAGATTCCAACAAACCAGTAACAAACTGCACCTGCAAGTTGTTTCACAGCGAGTGCACGACCGAGTCAAAAATATTAGTAACAAACTGCACCTGCGAGGTGTTTGTGCACGACCGGGTCAAACAAACCGGTAACAAACTGCACATGCAATGCGTTTCTAAACGAGTGCATGACCGAGTCGAAGTAATTATACTGGAAACCAATTATGCCTGCAATGATTTTCACAACCAATGCACACCCGATTCAAACCAACTGCTCACAAACTCTCTTAAATGGGCAAAACATACCTGTTTGTAAATTAGGAAGAAAACAAATCCAAAGGATGTGCTGAGTTAAATGTGCAAACAATCTTGGAAAACAGCACAATGTTTGTGAAAATGTCGATGACGCCTTGGCATGTGGTGTCTGGAATGGTGTTTTCTTTTTGCCAAAATGGTTTGCAGACTTTGTAAATGAAGTCAAGAGGTGGATTCACTTTTTAGAAAGTATGTTATATGCATCATGTGAAGAAAGAACTCATTTCATAATTTTGTTTTTAAAGGACATTTCTGGATTCGTGGGAGTTGGAGGGAGAGGAGATTGGAGGAAAAGGTGAGTGCAATGAACAAGGTGACTGTTTCGTATTCAGCATGTCAAAATATAAACTTATAATTTGATCATTTTGATTTTAAAGGACCATTACCAAACCTGTGAGATTTGGAGCAAGTGAGAGGAGGATATTGCGCTGGGAAAGGTGAGTAAAATGAACAAGGTGACTATTTCCCTTCAAACGAAGGGAGTCAGAAGTGCAGCAGTGATGGTGAGAGTGGCGCAGCTTGAGTGTGCGGCTTGGAGGTTTCTGATCGAGAGTCATCGGCAAACAGACGCTTCACAGGAAACCAGGTAGGGATACTTTCAACTTTTCTCTTTAAAGCATCCGAACACTTTAATTTACACAGTGGCTGGAACAAGCCAATCACACTAGAACTAACTAGAAACTGTGGGCATGGAGGGTCAGATGTATTGCAGCTGTAACCCTAACGCTGACCATAAGGTGCCGTTTGATTTGTAATGTTGAGTAAATGGGATGTCCTCCTTGAACGTGCAAAGGAAAAGGATGTCACACAGCATGTGCAGTTAATGAAAATGCTGAATTGGCCAAGGTGGTAGTTGGTGGGGCCAGTGAATTTACAGTATTTTTAAAACTTTTTACCTTGCCCAGATGTGAGATTTGTGTTAAGGGAAAACACAATGAAAGTGGGTGTTGGTTGGTATCTTTCTGTTCCAGACACAGGTAGGTGATTTGGAGCGAGAGGGGACAGAATTTGAGCAGGTAAGTGCTGAACGGGTCAGTATGTTGTCCAGTCTCGAGATTTGGAGCAAGTGTTTCAATGAATGGTGAAGATGCTTCGATTGGCTAAGTTATCAGGTTGCAATTTGCGCCTGCAAGGTGTTGCACTATGAGTGCATGATCATGTCAAACAAACAGTTAACAAACTGCACCTGCAAGGTGTTTCACAACAAGTGCATGGCTGAGTCAAACAAACCGGTAACAATCTGCACCTGCAAGGTGTTTAACAACGAGTGCACGGCTGAGTCCAACAAACCGGTAACAATCTGCACCTACAAGGTGTTTCACAGCGAGTGCACGGCTGAGACCAACAAACCGGTAACAATCTGCACCTGCAAGTTGTTGCTCGAGTGCAAAACCAAGTGAAACAAACCGGTAACAATCTGCACCTACAAGTTGTTTTACAGCGAGTGTACAAGCGAATCAAAAAAATTGGTAACAATCTGCACCTGAGAGGTGTGAGTGCACGACCGGGTCAAACAAACCATTAACAAACTGCTCCTGCAATGCATTTCACAGCGAGTGCATGACCGATTCTAAGTAATAAAACTGGAAACCAACTACGCCTGCAATGTTTTTCACAACAAATGCACGCCCGATTCAAACCAACTGCTCACAAACTCTATTAAATGCACAAAAATACCTGTTTGTAAATTAGGAAGAAAACAAATCCAAAGGATGTGCTGAGTTAAATGTGCAAACAATCTTGAAAAACAGCACAATGTTTGGAAAAATGTCAATGACGCTTTGGCATGTGGTGTCTGGAATGGTGTTTTGTTTTTACCAAAATGGTTTGCAGACTTTGTAAATGAAGTCAAGAGGTGGATTCACTTTTTAGAAAGTATGTTATATGCATCATGTGAAGAAAGAACTCATTTCATAATTTTGTTTTTAAAGGACATTTCTGGATTCGTGGGAGTTGGAGGGAGAGGAGATTGGAGGAAAAGGTGAGTGCAATGAACAAGGTGACTGTTTCGTATTCAGCATGTCAAAATATAAACTTGTAATTTGATCATTTTGATTTTAAAGGACCATTACGAAACCTGTGAGATTTGAAGCAAGTGAGAGGAGGATCTTCTTTTCTTTGGCTTGGCTTCGCGGACGAAGATTTATGGAGGGGGTAAAAAGTCCACGTCAGCTGCAGGCTCGTTTGTGGCTGACCAGTCCGATGCGGGACAGGCAGACACGATTGCAGCGGTTGCAAGGGAAAATTGGTTGGTTGGGGTTGCGTGTTGGGTTTTTCCTCCTTTGCCTTTTGTCAGTGAGGTGGGCTCTGCGGTCTTCTTCAAAGGAGGCTGCTGCCCGCCAAACTGTGAGGCGCCAAGATGCACGGTTTGAGGCGTTATCAGCCCACTGGCGGTGGTCAATGTGGCAGGCACCAAGAGATTTCTTTAGGCAGTCCTTGTACCTTTTCTTTGGTGCACCTCTGTCACGGTGGCCAGTGGAGAGCTCGCCATATAATACGATCTTGGGAAGGCGATGGTCCTCCATTCTGGAGACGTGACCCATCCAGCGCAGCTGGATCTTCAGCAGCGTGGACTCGATGGAGGATACTGCGCTGGGAAAGGTGAGTAAAATGAACAAGGTGACTATTTCCCTTCAAACGAAGGGAGTCAGAAGTGCAGCAGTGATTGTGAGAGTGGCGCAGCTTGAGCGTGCAGCTTGGAGGTTTCTGATCGAGAGTCGTCAGCAAACAGTCGATTCACAGGAAACCAGGTAGGGATCCTTTCAACTTTTCTCTTTAAAGCATCCAAACACATTAATTTACACAGTGGCTGGAACAAGCCAATCACATTAGAACTAACTAGAAACTGTGGGCATGGAGGGTCAGATGTGTTGCAGCTGTATCCCTAACGCTAACCATAAGGTGCCGTTTGATTTGTAATGTGGAGTAAATGGGATGTCCTCCTCAAACGTGCAAAGGAAAAGGATGTCACACAGCATGTGCAGTTAATGAAAATGCTCAAGTGACCAAGGTGGTAGTTGGTGGGGCCAGTGAATATACAGTATTTTTAAAACTTTTTACCTTGCCCAGATGTGAGATTTGTGTTAAGGGAAAACACAATGAAAGTGGGTGTTGGTTGGTATCTTTCTGTTCCAGACACAGGTAGGTGATTTGGAGCGAGAGATGATAGAATTTGAGCTGGTTTATTGCTGAACGGATCAGTATGTGGTCCAGGCTCAAGGTTTGGAGCAAGTGTTTCAAGAAGCCTCGATTGCAAATATCGCCTGCAAGGTGTTTCACGAGCAGTGAATGACCGAGTCAAACAAATCGGTAACAAACTGCACATGCAAGGTGTTTCACGAAAGGTGCACGACCGAGTGAAATTCAATATTTATCTTTTAATTGCTCAAATGTTAGAAGATTGCTTTTTGGGAAATAATTTATTATTTTATTGATTCCTTTTCTTGCCTATTCCTTGAAAAATGAATAATCTATTGTAAAAGGAATGAATGGGTTTTGTGTCAATAGCATTTTTGTTTTTTGATAAAATATGGAAGAGAATACACATGGAAGGGAAAAAGATAAATTAAGTATATGATGTAATACTGGTGAATTGTTGTATTGCACCAACTTTTGATCCCATATGTAAAGTTCATGTTCTGGGACATCTTCTCCCTATTCAGCTAATTCTATCCTAGTTCAGTTTAGTTTTTCTCCTCTCTGATGAAAATTTGATAAATATCTTAGCTGCACTGCCCTATAATAATTTGTGAAGTTTGGTAGCTGTAGCCCTCGGTGTTTGTATATACATTTTAATCTTTCTTGCACTATTCTTAATTACTTACTGTTCCATAAAAATTCGGTGATGGGAATTGGAAATGTTTGGAACAGATTAATCTTTTTAAAAAAAATTTTAAATTTTTCATGCTATGAACCATATTACCCAAAATACACGCATCCATTTTCCTTTTGAATATACGCAGTCATTTTCTCCACCTTTCCTCCCTCCTTACCTATTAAACAATGTTATCACACAATGAAAATAAACAAGAAAATTGTGTCATCTACTTTTACAGACTGGGTCAGTTCATTTTGTTTTTTTATCATTCTGTCATTTTAGGAGGTGGAGGTCGATGGTAGGCCCTCTCTGTTGTGTTCCATGTACAGTTCCCAAATTAGTTTGAATACTGTAATGTTATATTTTTGAATGGAATACATTTATTCATTTTTATGTACCATTGCTGTTCTCTCGTGCTCTCTTCTGATGTCCAGGTTGACATTATACATTTTATTGCTCCAGCTAAGGTGGTCATAATAAATCTTTTTTGTGCTTCAACCAAATTGAGGCCTGGTTCATTACTTAGAAGAAAGATCTCTGGAATTTTTGGGATATTGCTTTTTGTGATTTTATTTAATACCTGTTTTAGATATTCTGAAAACCTTTCTACTTTCTCAGATGCCCAAATTGCATGTACTGTTGTTCACGTTTCCTTCTTACAGCAAAAATATCTGTCTGATACTATTGGGTTCCATTTATTTAACTTTTGGGGCATGGTATAGAGCCTGTGTAACCAATTATATTGTATCATGCGTAACTTTGTGTTTATTGTATTTCTCATAGTTTCAAAGCATAGCTTTTCCCATTTTTCATTTTTTATCTTTATGTTTAGATCTTGTTCCCACTTTTGTTTGGGTTTACAACTTATTTCATTGTTCTCTTTCTCTTGCAGCTTGATGTACATGTTTGTTATAAATCTTTTAATTACTCAAATGTGTCTGTAATTACATATTCAAAGCTGCTTCCTTCTGGTAACCTCAGTCTGCTTCCCAAATTGTTCTTCAAGTAGGTTTTCAGTTGGTGGTATGCAAACATTGTATCGTGAGTTATATGTATCCTTCATTTGTTCAAAGGAAAATAATTTGTTTCCAAAAAAAAATTTATATTCTTTTGATCCCTTTTCTCTCCCATTCCCTGAAGGAAAGGTTACCTATTGTGAAAGGGATTAGTTGATTTTGCATCAATAATAATTTTGGTAGTTGGTCATTTGTTTTTCTTCCAAATGTTGAGTAGATGGTGCAGTGCTGGTGAACTTCTATGTTGCACCAGTTTTTCATCCCACTTATCAAGTTTATGTTCTGGTAACTCCTCCCCTATTTTATCTAGCTCTAACCTGGTCCACAATAAATCTTAGTTTGGGAGCTGTAAGCCCCCTTGTTTGTAGCATTCTGTTAATTTATCTACCGCTATCCTCGGTTTCCACCTTTCCAAAAGAATTTCCTTATTATTTTATTTAGCTCAGTGAAGTATTTTTCTGTAAAGGGAATTGGTAATGATTGAAATAGGTATTGTATCTTTGGGAATATATTCATTTTAATGCAATTTACCCTTCCTATCAGTGTTAATGGTAAATCTTTAAACTTGGTGAAATCCGCATTACTCATTGGCATCGCTTCACTTTTATTTGCGTTGATCTTGTACCTTGATACTTCCTCATATTCCTTCAATTTTTTATGTAATTCTTTTATTGATAGTTCTGTTAAGAATACTATGACATCCTATGTAAATAGACTGATTTTATATTCCTTTTATTTTCTGTTCTTATCAGTTCTGCGAAGTGTTCTAGAGCTAAAGCAAACAGTGAGGGAGATAGTGGACATCCCTGCCAAGTTGACCTTGGTTCAATTATATATCCATTTACTGTCACCTTCACCAATGGTCCCTTATATCACGGTTTAATGCAATTCATATATTTCTCTGGTAGGTTGAACCTCTGTAGTACTTTAAATAAATAATTCCATTCTACCCTGTCACCGGCTTTCTGTGCATCAAAAGCAATCGCCACTGTTGGAGTCTTCTTTCCTTGTACTGCATGGATTAAGTTCATGAACTTAGAGATATTGTCCATTGTTCGTCTTTTCTTAATAAATCCAGTTTTGTCAAGTTTTACTATTCTTGGTACACAGTTGGCCAATCTGTTTGCTTATAGTTTTGCTATGATCTGATTCCACCGGCATTGAATGAATATCTACCTGGAACAATGCCTGAAGAGGGCGCACAAAATCAGTGAACCAGTGCGGACTCCAAAGGCTAACCTGGCCTGTTTTTGCTCCGTAAATGGTTATAAGTAGATATACTGGTCTATACGATGCTGGTGTTATTGGATCATTCCTCATCTTTGGTATTGCTGTTTTACATGAATCTCCCATGTTTTGTGTTTCTTCAATCTGGTTCATTACTTCCAGGAAAGGAGGAATTAATAAGTATTTAAATGTTTTATATAATTCCACTGGGAGTCCGTCCTCTCCAGCCATTTTATTGTTTGGTAGCTTCTTTAATATATCCTGTATTTCCTCTCTTTCGAATGGCTCTATCAATTTGTTTTGCTCCTCTCCTTGCAATTTCGGTAGTTCAATTTTAGCTAGAAACTAATTTATGTTATCTTCGTTCCCAGTTCGGTATAATTGCTCTTAGAATTCCTTGAAGCCAATACCGTTCTTTCAGCTTGTTATGTTTTAAGCTTTTGAGTTTAAATGTGCGGGACTTGTGAGCTTCTTTAAAAGGTGCCATGCAGGCTTTTCAAATAAAAACCATTGGAAGTGCAAGTGGCTGACCAAGTCATCTCCTTATTTCACTTCCCTTAGTAGCTACTGCAAGATTATGGAAGTCAGAAATAGATTTTGGCCTGAAAGATGGCTCGCAGAACTTTGTAGTTGTTTACCACGAGAGAAGGTTACTAATAATCTTCCACATAAATATCAATTTTTTTGTTAAAACACTTTGTTCTTGACAATCACTCTTTTTTAGGTTGGGGGAATGGGAGGTTAGATACCACGTTTAATTTGAAGAAAATAATTTACAAAGTAATGAAATTATCATTATAGTAAAAAATCAAATTGCATGGTCTGCAAAGCACCCAGAATCTCAGAGAGGTTCCAATGAGGACTTCTTGTCAAGGAAATTAATTTATTTTTGTTTGAAGTTTGAGGACATTTAATTTTGTTAAAAGGATAGTGGGTTAATGAGGATATACAGTTGAATTTGTTGGGGTGTGCTTCAAAGTTTAAAGAACACTGGGGAATTAATTTGGAAGATAGCTGAAGGGAATCCAAGATGAAAGTCTGGAATGACAGAATACCAAGACAGAGGAGTTTTGAAGCAGGAGAAAAAGTGGTAATTGTGTTCTCAACAATGTCTAATGATCTTAGAGCAAGATTTTCTGGGCACAAGGAGATAACATCCAAGGTAAATAAGCTGGACACCGTTTAAAATGCTGTTGTCGTATCTCAAGAGTTTTAATGTTAATTTAGGAAAGATTGAATTTTGTCATGCTCAAGGTAGAAACTCACGTGAATAGGGTGGTGAAGAAGGCTTTTAGTATGCTGGCCTTTATCAATCATTGCATGGAATATAGGAGTTGGGAGGTGATGTTGAGATTGTATAAGACGTTGGTGCGGCCTAATTTGGAGTTCTGTGTGCAGTTCTGGTCGCCTAATTATAGGAAGGATATAAACAGAGTGGAGAGAGTGCAGAGAAGGTTTACCAGAATGTTGCCTGGGTTTAAGCATCTGGAGTATGGGGAGAGATTGGACAGATTGGGTCTTTATTCTTTGGAGCGTAGAAGGTTGAGAGGGGATTTGATAGAAGTATTTAAGATTATGAAAGGGATAGACAGAATGGATGTGGATAGACTATTTCCGTTAAGAGGAGGAAAGTTTAAAACAAGAGGACATAAGTTAAGAATTAAGGGGCAGAGGTTTAGAGGTAACATGAGGGGGAACTTCTTTACTCAGAGAGTGGTAGCTGTGTGGAATGATCTTCCAGGAGAAATAGTGGCGGCGGAGTCAATTGTATTATTTAAGGTTGGACAGGTATATGGATGAGAAGAAGATGGAGGGTTATGGGTATTGTGCAGGGAGGTGGGACTAGAAAGGGGTGTTTGGTTCGGTGCGGACTAGAAGGGCCTAATGGCCTGTTTCCGTGCTGTAATTGTTATATATATGTTAAGTGGGTTATCTTGGTTCAGTTGTTGAGCATGTTCAGGGTAAAATTCAGAAAACTTGATTTTCCTCTGCTCACGGTTAAGAAAATTATGGAAAGGTCTTTTTGAGGAATGGTTGGATATTACAAGAAGTTCTGTTAAAGCATTGTTTTTTATTTGAATATTTTATTTTTCATACTAAACAAACAATCTTTTTTTACAGTCTTTATTTATCCCACTCCTTGTGCTGTTGAAAGGACCATCAATTAAATTATCTCAGTAGCAAAATGGAAAACTCCCCACCCTGGCACAAAGAACCAAGCTGTTAGCACTCATCTACCACTTTCATCTCCCTCCCTTTTTCAAGTTCCCCTGTATTCTTTCTTCAAACATCCCCCTCCTATTCCTCACAATTACAATCTCTCTATCCCCACCTCATTTATATTTAATCCCAAGTGGTAGAAGGGTTCTTACAAGCTCCATTCCCTCTCTTAGGTCCTTATTAACTTCAGTATCGCTGGGTGAAGGAGGGGAAAACTGGAGTTGATTTTGCTTCAGGCTCTTTTTATGCAGGACAAATTCCCTCCTCCATTTCAATAGCACTGTGCTCATGTCACTGTTGAATCCAACCTTCTCCCCCACATATTCCACCAGACTAACACTGCCCAGAAAACCTCACCCTATCCTAGTAGCTAAGAAACCGTATCAGGATAGAGCATGGCCATTGATTTGGCACCAGTTAGTGGGGGGGGTGGGTGGATGGAGAGACTGATGGCCCATTCTATTTCCAGGTTATTTCTCAATTGTTCTCTCCCCTCCTTCACCCCCACAATTGTAAACAGTTCCTCCTGCTGATGTTTTAAAAGGAATCCATGTTCTCCCACATCTTTACCCCATGCATCCATTTCATTCTCTCTCTTCTGTTTCAATTGCCCCCTACCCTGCAAATTAGTGTTTTCAAAGTTCCTTTTATTTGGCCAATGGCCTCCAGTATCTCACTAGCGAAAGGGATCAGGCCCTATGTCCCTTTTATACTGTTCTTCCTCCACCTCATTTTCTGATTCCAGGCTGCCACGTCATATTACTTTCCCACCCATCCCCCTCTGGCCACACTGCTCCTGGTATCCCCCATGTCTCGAACGCTCTCTGATGTTTTGGACCAACCTTACCAGGTAACTATCAACTTTTTCTTCCATGCCCGAGAGTGCCACCAACCCAGCCTCCGCTTGGCCTCCACATCTCCTGCACCCAACAGTACTCCCACTTCAGATGCATCCTTCCCCGTCCCCCTTGAGATCCAACCTCATTGTTTCTCCCTATCAGGAAAATCTTGTTTGGCTCCTGGTCAGCCTCAAAACCTCTGTTCTTTTCCCTTTTTTCTTTCTCTTCTATTCATTTTCTTAATTGTCTTCCTTCTTTGGGGATCTTCAACATCCTTTATTTTCTTTTGTTCGGGAGCTCTGAGATCAGCCGACGGGTTTCTCGGAAAGCTTTGTTGATATCACTCTTCACTTGACTAATATTTTAAATAGAGAAAAGTTTATTTGAACAGCCATTTGACAAACAGAAAGCATCTGCTACAAACTTGCGCTTCATTCGCTTGACTGTGAGAAGCCACGTGCTTTAGCAGTTGATCAGTGCTGTATTAAAAATCCAGTGGCCTCTGTATCTCAGACATTGAATAAACAGTTAAAAGAATTATTCTGCTACTGAAAAATAATTTTTGTCCCTTGTATTAGCTCTGCAACACGTTGAAGAATGTGTTTATGCTGCTATAGGATGAAGCATTGTTTACATTGATCATAATTTTTTGAGTAAGATTAAAAATAAATGATGATTGAACTGGTTTAATTTTGAAATAATGACTGAGATATAAAACATTATAATGATATTAAGAGCCAGTGTTGTTGAGGATTGTTTATTTAGATGTTGAATTTATGTTTTAGTGAAAACTAATCCAAAAGAGTTCTACAAATATGTTAATTTACCCTGTACCCAGCCTTGTGGTTTTTCCTACCCAACTCTGACAACTCCTCCAACCTTGGCATTATTTGCAGACTTTCTGACCCCTCCCTTCATCCAGGTCATTTATAAAAATCACCAAGAGCAGATCCCTGTGGCACTCCACTGCTTTCTTCATCGAAGAAATTTTTTATCCCCAGCCAGAGTGACCCTGATCCCATTCCAAATGGCTTTCTGGACAAGTGTCTTGTCCAATTCTTGCTAAATTACATGGAGACCACATCAACCACCCTAACCTCATTCATTTCCTCTTACCTCCCTCAAACAAACTCAATTAGACTCATAAGACATGATCTACCCTTCCCAGAGCTCTGCTGACTGTCCTTGGAGTCAGTATTTCTCCAAATGCTCATCAATCAGATACTGGTCTACAATTCCCAAGAATCTCTCCTTGATCTTCAAACAAGCCGACTGCATTTGCCGTCCTCCAGCACTTCCCATGCAGCTAGAGGATTCAAAGATCAGAGCTCCTTTCCCACAGCAGCTTGAGGCCAATCAAGGCCACCCCTGGGGACTTGATCTTCTGTTTTTATTTTCTTTAATTGTTTGCATCATGACAGGTGAAAATGAAAAAAATTAATCAAATATCAATAACCAATGAGACAAAAAAATGTCCATGTATATTTTCTCCTGTGACGTAGTCCAGAGGATCACAACATGGGCAAAAAGTTGGTTTTAATTATATTTCAGCAAGAAAACAAACTAACTTATTACTGAACTTACCCAACTACTTTATCCCCTCTAATACCAAGCACAGGTGTGTGTAATGTATATTGAAGATTAGAAAAGTGCTTTGGACAACAAAAGTTATCATGAACAAAGTTCACTCATCTTTGCTACTGAACAGGCAAATGTTGACCACTCAGGAGGGTTCTTGCTGGTTTTCAGAGCGATTCCTTCTCAATCAGCCTTGCTAACAAAACTTGTCCCCTTCTGAGGTCACCCGTCAGATTGCCAGTCTTCTCCTTGGACCAGACAGCCTCCAAAAGTTAGCCAGCTTTGCCTTTGTGGAAAGCATTTCTGAGTGCAGAAAAGGTTCATGAGAATGTTGACAGGATGTCAGGGTTTGAGTGACAGAGAAAGGTTGAGCAGCCTGGGGCTTTTTTCTCTGGAGCGTAGAAAATTGAGGGTGGATTTGATGGAGGTGTTCAAGATTTTAAAAGGGACAGAGAGTCAACATGAATAGGCTTTTTTAATTAAGAGTGGGGGATATTCAAACCAGAGGCCATGGTTTGAGATTGCAAGGGGGAAATTGCTTCACACAAAGGGTAGTTGGGATGTGGAATAAGCTTCCAGCAGAGGTGGTTGAAGCAGGGACCTTATTTACATTTAAGGAAAGACTAGATAATTACATGGAGGGGAGAGGATTGGAGGGTGGGGATTTGTTCCGGTATGGACTGTTCTGTGCTGTATATGGTGATATGGACAATTGTTTCACACCCTTGCTATGAGAGCAAAGCTCTTCTCTGCCTGTGAAGATCATATGCTTGTCCAGGCAAGTGACTGTTGATGCTTTGTTGCGTCCTGCAAATGTCTTGTTTTAAACTGTGTGTGCAAGCCACTCTAACAATTTCTCCCAACCCATCTCTAAATACTGTCACATTCCCAATCCCCTCCCACTCAAAGGTCAAGAAAGAAAAGAAACACCTGAAGTGGCAGCTGCACTGCTCCTGCAATAACATGCAAACAGACAGATTGAGCTCAGTGAATTATTGCAGGCTGCTGGGATGCACTTCTACTCCCAGCTTGGACCTTGCTGACATCATCTGGGCATCACATGGTCCCCAAGCTGGAAGAAAGACTGCCATTTTGGCCAGCTGTTCCGTCATGTGGCTTACAATCAGGGCCTGTTTGCCTGCCTTGTGGCGAGCTGCCACAATAATATTAGCATAGACATTCATTGATTGTTAAAAGTTATTAAGAGGAAAGGCTAAGTGGTTGGAAAATTATTCAGAAAATCCATAGATGGTTTTCAAATACTATATTAAAAATATCAACTATTCCTTAAACTCCACACATTTTCCTGAGGTTTACAGTTTCTCATCTCATTATACCATCCACTTAATAACACTTCTGTCATTTTTCCAAGATATCACTAGATACTTCTTTGCACTGCTGTTGCAATACATAAAAATTTCCTTGGTATTTGTCAATTTCAAATTTACATCCTTTACCCAAGTAAAAATATTCTTGGATCCTTGATCTTAATAATCTACCTTAATAATAAACTCAGTTCATTGCAAGACCACACTGAATGCAAACAGTCCCACTTTCTTTCACAGATATCACCATATACAATTAGGATTAAGACCATTCATCCTATGTGGAGTACAATACAAATAATGAAAATTATATTGAACTAATTTATTGTGTTATAACTCCATTACAATATAATTTTGACTAAATTTTATCCAAATTAGTATATTCAATTCTTGCTCCCATCATATTTTCAATCTAAATTAAAAAAAATCCTATTAGTCTCCAATAATTTTAGCAATAAATTTCTTAAAGTATCTTAACTTCAAAGTGACTTTGTTGAAAGAGTCTGTCCCAAAACATTTTTATTCACATCCCCTTTAAAAATCATGGAACTACTCAAAGTGGACATGAGTGAAATAGAAGTCCAAACCTTTGACATTACAAGAGGAAGAGATAAGGTAGACTTTCAGCACTTGCTTCCTCGAGCCAGGATGAGCAAATCTCAGATGACATCTCAACAAAGTGAAGGGAGAAAAGTCCAGAGGAGACATCAGGGACAGATTTTCTTCTTTTAAATAGCCATGGGTGCTTAGAATTCCTTGCATGAAAGCATTTAAAAGACTTTTAAACAAATAGAGGATTGAAAGAAAAACAGAAAAAATCTATAGATTAATAAAATAAAAATATAACCTATTTTAAATCTTTTTATTTGCACTCAACACCCAATTAAACAGAAACTACTTCTGACAGAGGAAACAATGAAAGTGGAATATAAATTTATTTTAAAATTGTCCTCCCAGTATTAAATCATTTCAGTCTCTAACAACTTTAATAGTTTTTAATTAGCAAATTAAAACAAAAGCTTTGGAAATAAACTAGAGTCAATTCACCTTTGCTGGCAGGTATATTTTCAACAGGAACCATGGTAAAACTCTCCTGTTTTTAATCCAGCTGATAAACCAGCCTCCCAATTCCTTAATTGATGCTGCCTTGCTATTGGTCACACCTGTGGAGGCAGGAGGCTGCCCCTTGCTGGAATGTGAATGATCATTACCTCTCACAAGGAACACCTGGGAGATCATTGTGGCTGGACATTCCAGCAAGGGGATGCCTCCTACCTCCACAGTTCCAGCCAATTGCAAGGCAGCTTCAATTAAGGGACTGATCAGGTGACAAGGAATTCATGGGTTTAAAACAGGGGAGGTTGGCTCAGTTGTAGAACTTTGTAACTGCAACTAGGTAGGAAACATGGTTTTATTGTGATTTGTTGTTTTGGACTTGTCCATAATTTGTTGTGAAAAGTATTAGTAAGATATAGTAAAACAATATACTAGTCCAGGTGCCTGTGCTTTTAATACTGTGTTGACCTGTATCTTAAATCATAGCCCCTATTTTTCTTTTATCCATGTATGTGTTTAAAAGTTTATACCTGCCATCACCTTAAAGACTTCTTTAAAAACTTACTTTTTCTACACTGAAAAGAAACATTCTCCTAGATTTTAACTGCTCACTCTTCATCCTTATAATGAGGTGACCAGAACTGAACACAATACCCTTAATGTGGTCTCACAAGTGATTTGTAGAGTTGTCATGTGATCTCTTTTCACCTGAATTCAATCTCCTTTTGGGGAAAAAACCCAGTGTCCTACTGACGTTTTTAACTATTAAATTATGTGGCAACCCCAAAGTCCTTCTGTTCATTCACACTCTTAAGCAACCCAGTACATGTCTTTCTGGGTTGTCTTTCCAAACTGCATCACCTCCTGTTTAACTAGATTGAAACCCATCTGCTACCTTTTTGTCTAACTTGGCATTCTGTCTATATTCTCTTGTAACCTTTGGCAACCTTGAACTTTTTCCTTTACATCACATTTCTATGACTGACCCATCCTCCTTTCTCTTTATCCAGGTCATTTATGAAAATCAAGTACAGGGGTCCCAGAATAGATTCTAGTGGCACTCCATGTTTTTTTCCTACAAGATGATATGACCCTGATCTCGTACGAAATGATTGTCTTGTCAAATTCTTGAGTCTGTACTTCTACAAATGCTCATCGATATGATAATGGTCGATAATTCCCAGGATTCACCTAATTATGTTCAAAACAAGATGACTACGTTTGTCGTTCTCCAAACCTCTAGCACATCCCCTGTGGCCAAAGAGGATTCAAAGATTATTGCTACTACCCCAATTATTTTTTCTCTAAATTCCTACAGCAGCCTGGGTATATCATGTCCACCCCTGGGGACTCGTCAATCTTGATATTTTTTGAGAAGATCCAATGTTTCCTCTTCCTCAATCTACACACTGTTGAACACACAGGTCTGTTCAATTTCAAGCTCACTTTGACCAAGGTCCTTTTCTTGTGAATATTAACTTTTCATTCAGGACCTCCTCAGCACATTGACTCCCTTATCCTTTAGTGGCTCCACCTTCATTCTCATCATCCTTCTGTTCTTTGCATAGTGTAAGGTAAAACATCATGAGATGGGAATGTGTAGGGAGTTACCCTGTACAGGGCAGTAACAAGAAGGGGAGGTGTCCTTGTACTCCTGTTAGGTAAAACATCATGAGATGGGAATGTACAGGGCTGTAACAAGATGTAAATGCATCCTTGTACTTACAAGATAAGAGAGACATTGATGGATTGAGAGGCAGGAAGCTAGCAGGGAAAGGATAGCAACAGTTTTAGTCATTGGACAAGTAATGATATGATGATGTTCTAAGCATGTATCCAAGGGTATAAAAAATCACCATTTTGCTGATAACGGCAGAATGCATTCTCCGACTAACTTTGTTAGTCGCAAGTGTTACAATCCGGTAATAAAGAACAAAGAACCCTGATTTCGACTCAGCCTGGTGTTTGTCTCACTCATTCATGAACAAAGCAGACCTAACAATAGCCAGAGATGGCTTTGGTCTTCTTGATTCTCTGTGCCAAGGCCACCTTGTGTCCTCTTCCAGCTCTGCCAATTCCACATAATTCTCATGAGCTCTTCCTGTTTCCAGCTTCCTATATCTAATGTTTGCTTCCTCCCTCTTGACGAGTTGCCTGACCTGTTTCATCAGCCATGATTCCCCATTCTTACCATTTGTTCCTTGTCTTAGTGGGACAAACCTATCTGAATCCTCACTCCTCTGATGATGTGACCTCTTTAAGAGAATTGTATATTGGCATTCCTTCCATATGGTGATGCTCCCATCCCCCACCCTCCCACTATCTGTCCTTGCTCAGAAGTTCAAGCAATTTGCAAAAACCTTTCCACCACCACCCACCCAGACTGAAAATCACCAACTTTGCTGTGAGGATATTTACCCTCTTACAGTTCTGATGCAAATTGTCCTGGTCAAGGTCCCACCTTCCCTGAATGAACCCAAAAATCCAGAAATCGGGTCCTTCCTCCTGCCCCATTTCTGAAGCCACATGTTAAGCTGCATTATCCTCATTTCTAACCTCTCCAGCTCATGGCACAGGAAGTGAACCCAAGATTTGAACCCTGGGGGTCCTGAGCTTCCACTTCACTCCGAGCTCCATGAAATCTTAGCAGGACTTCAGCATCATTCCTATCTGTGTCATGGGTCATCCCAGGTGATTTATTCATCCACTTGGGAACAAACCACCTGGGATCCTCTCTTCCACAGAACCTCTTAACTCCATCCTTCCCCCACCTCACTGTCATCTCCTCTGAACACAACCTTCCTCTTCCCACCCTCCCTTCTCATCTTTACCACAAGGCCAGGCTTTATTCCAGAGACCTGACAGCCATGGCTTGTCCCTGATAGTTTGTCCTTCAACATGATCCAAAATGGGATGTCATTGAAGGGAACAGCCACAGGAGAGCCCTGCATTGACAGCCTGTTCCCTTTCCTTCTCCTGATTCTCACTAATCTACCTTCCTCCAACCTTGTTGGTGAGATAGTATTGTGGAAACTTCTGCCATTCATCCCTCAAGCCTCAGTGACCTGGAGTTCAACAAACTTCTGCATCATTTCCATAATGCATCTTATCTAGAACAGAACAATATTCCAACTTGTTCTCAGTTTTGTTGAAATGCTACATGACCTTGGCTCTTAAACTCGATGAAGGCCAGCAGGCCACAAGCTTTCTGAATGACTCGCTGTGTGACAAGCTTGAGAGATAGTATTTGAACACCAAGGTCCCTGTGTCATTCTGCACTGTTAAGAATGGTGACATTAACCACTTAATTCAGTGGTTCCCAAGCTTTTTCTTTTCACTCACATTACCACTAAGTATTCCCTTGGCTATTGGTGTTCTGTGATTGCTTCAGGTGGGATGTGAGTGGCAAGGGAAGGTTGAGGATAACTGCTCTGGACCCAAATGTTACTGAAATATTTTGCTTGAGAAAAATTGTCATTGGCCTATTTCCTTTGGAGTTATGAAACGGTGCACATCACGTGTCAATGAGATAAGATTAGTGGTTTTCAAACTTTCTCTTTCCACCTGAAATAATTCCATACTTATCACAGAGACTGATGGCATGGGGCCTGCTGAGCTGAGTGCAGAGATCGTCAAAAGAACCAAAGACTTGTTGATCTAAACTAAGGCTTCTATTAGAAGAAGACAGGAGTTCTTCACAGGTGGCCGTCCAGTCTGGAATGATCCGACCTGGTTAGGGACACAACCCTTTAAGGCCCAGACAGTAGGTGTGGCTGAGCTCTCAGCCAATTGCTGTCAGCACAGTCATTACATACTCTAGATACTGTAACTATATACATTGGTGATAGGTCTGTACTATCACACTGAGTGAATCAAAAGTTGAGAACCACTGAGTTGAGGCTTGGAATGTGGTTTGACATCAGAAACCCTGGCATATTTCTACAGAGGTGTGGTGCAAAGTGCTGACCAGCTGCATGACAGTCTGGTATGGGAACATTAAAAACCCTGAATGAAAAGCCCTCCAAAAGGTCGTGAACACAGGCCAAGACGTTCCAGCCAAAACTCTACCCTCACCCTAATTCTCCAGGGAACGGGGCTGTCAGAGGGAAGCAGCAATGATCAAAAGCCCAGCACATGCTCTGTTCTTGCTGCTCCCATCAGGAAAGAGGTGCAGGGACCACAAGAATCGAACAACCAGGTTCAGGAACAGCTGCTGCCCTTCAATGAAAAACTGAGTCTGATTTGAGGACCTGATTGAGGTTTCTTTTTGTTCTCTGGATTGCAGTTGGTTGTTTACTGTTTCCAGTTCTGTTGATACTATGTAGTTTACTTGTGGCACAACTAATTAGTGGAATTTTTGCTGTGCCTGGAGGCAAAGGGAATGGAGAGACTGTATATGATACCAGGTGTGTGCTTTGACAATAAATCTGAAATCTGACCTTTTAAAATGAATCACCTCTTTTTAAAATAAAACTGGAAACCAAGTACACCTGCAATGTTTTTCACAACAAATGCAAAACTGAGTCAAACCAACTGCTCACAAACTCTCTTAAATGGGCAAAAAAAAAACCTGTTTGTAAATTAGGAAGAAAACAAATCCAAAGGGTGTGCTGAGTTAAATATGCAAACAGTCTTGGAAAACAGCACAATTTTTGGAAAATTATCGATGACGCTTAGGCACGTGGTGTCTGGACTGAAGTGTTTTGTTTTCCCCCAAATGGTTTGCAAACTTTGTAAATGAACTCGAGAGGGGGATTCATTTTTTACAAAGCATGTTCTGTGCATAAAGAGAGAACTTATTTCATAATTTTGTTGTTCAAGGACATCTCTGGATTTGTGGGAGTTGGAGGGAGAGGAGATTGGAGGAAAAGGTGAGTGCAATGAACAAGGTGACTCTTTAGTGTTCATGTCAAAATATAAACTTGTAATTTGACAATTTTGATTTTAAAGGACCTTCACCAGACCTGTGAGATTTTGAGCAAGTGAGGGGAGGAGAATGCACTGGGAAAGGTGAGTAAAATGAAGGTGACTGTTTCCATTCAAACAAAGGGAGTCCAAAGCAGCAGCGATGGTGAGAGTGGCCCAGCTTGCGTGTGCGACTTGGAGGCTTCTGAGTGAGATGCCTCGGTAAACAGATGCTTCACTGGAAACCAGGTAGGGATCCTTCAACTTTTCTCTTTAAAGGATCCAAATACATTAATTTACAGTGGCTGGAACTTCACACTAGAACTAATTAGAAACAGTGGGGACGTAGGGTCAGATGTCTTGGAGCTGTAACACTAACCCTAATCCTGAGATGCCATTTGATTTGTAATGTGGGAAAATTGGTATGTCCTCCTCAAATGTGCGAAGGAAAAGGGTGTCACACAGCATGTGCAGTTAATGAAAATGTTCAAGTTAGTAAGTGGTAGTTGGTGGGGCCAGTGAATTTTCAGTATTGTATTAAAAAAAAATTCCTTCCTGAGATGTGAGATTTGTGTTGAATGAAAACACAACAACGGGGGTGGGTGTTGGTTGATATCTTTGTTTCAGAGACAGGTAGATGATTTGGAGTGAGAGACAACAGAATTTAAGCAGGTGAGTGAACGGGTCATTTTTTGTTCCAGGCTCAAGGTTTGGGCAAGTGTTTAAGTGAACAGTGAAGAAGACTAATTTGGCCAAGTTATGTTGCAAACTGCACCTGCAAGGTGATTCAAAACTAGTGCACGACTGAGTCACACTTAAAGTAAACGTTAACAAACTCCACCTGCAAGGTGATTCAAAGCGAATGCATGACAGAGTCAAATTAAAACAAACGGTGACAAATTGCACCTGCAAGTTGATTCAAAATGAGTGCACGACCGAGTCAAATTTATTTTAAAAAATTAAAAAAAAAATCCGGTAACAAACTGCACCTGCAAGGTGTTTCAAAATAGGTGCACGACCGAGACAAACCCAAAAAAGTTAACCAAGTGCACCTGCAAGGTGATTCAAAACGAGGGCACAAACAAAAACAGTAATAAACTCCACCTGCAAGGTGATTCAAAACGAGTGCACGACCGAGTCAAACTGAAAGAAACTGGTAACAAACTGCACCTGCAAGGTGATTGAAAACCTGTGCATGACCGAGTCAAATTTTAAAAAAAACAGTAACAAACTGCACCTGCAAGGTGCTCAAAACCTGTGCACGACTGAGTCAAACTAAAAAAAAATCCAGTAACAAACTACCTGCAAGGTGATTCAAAACGAGTGTATAACAGAGTCAAACAAAAACCAGTAAGGAACTGCACCTGCAAGGTGATTCAAAACAAGTGCACGACCGAGTCAACCTAAAAAGAAAAACCAGTAACAAACTGCA
Source organism: Narcine bancroftii (assembly GCF_036971445.1). Classification (NCBI taxonomy): domain Eukaryota; kingdom Metazoa; phylum Chordata; class Chondrichthyes; order Torpediniformes; family Narcinidae; genus Narcine; species Narcine bancroftii. The sequence continues at coordinate 100,485 of NW_027211873.1, read as the reverse complement.
CCTGCAAGGTGATTCAAAACAAGTGCACAACCGAGTCAAACCAGTAACAAACTGTACCTGCAAGGTGATTCAAAACGAGTGCACAATCGAGTCAAACTAAAAAAAAAAGCAGCAACAAACTGCACCTGCAAGGTGATTCAAAACAAGTGCACAACCGAGTCAAACCAGTAACAAACTGTACCTGCAAGGTGATTCAAAACGAGTGCACAACCGAGTCAAACTAAAAAAAAAGCATCAACAAACTGCACTTGCAAGGTGATTCAAAACTAGTGCATGAGCGAGTCACGAAGCTGTTAATAAACTGCACTTGCAAGTTGTTTCACAATGCGTGTATGATAGTCACAAAACCAGTAAAACTGCACCTGCAAGGTGGTTCACAACGAGTTCATGACCTAGTGTAACAAACTGCACATGTAAGGTTCTTCTATGAGTGCACGACTGAGTGCACAAGTTCTCACAAACTCTTAAATGGGCAAAAAAACCTGTTTGTACATTAGGAGAAAAAACCCAAGGATGTGCTGAGTTAAATGTGCAAACAATCTTCGAAAACAGCACAATTTTTGGAAAAATGCCGAGGATGCTGAGGCACGTGGTGTCTAGACTGAAGTGTTTTTTACCAAAATGGTTTGCAGACTTTGTAATTGAAGTTGAGTTGGCTTCACCTTTTAGAAAGCATGTGATGTGCATGATGTGAAAAAAGAACTCATTTCATAATTTTGTTTTTAAAAGTACATTTCTGGATTTGTGGAATTTGGAGGGAGAGAAAGATTGGAGGGAAAGGTGAGTGCATTGAATAAGGTGACTGTTTCATGTTCAGCATGTCAAAATATAAACTTGTAATTTGATCATTATGATTTTCAAGGACCTTTACCAGACCTGTGAGATTTGGAGAAAGTGAGGGGAGGAGACTGCACTGGGAAAGGTGAGTAAAATGAAGGAGGTGACTATTTCCATTCAAACGAAAGGAGTCCGAAGTGCAGCAGTGATGGTGAGAGTGGCCCTGCTTGAGTGTGCAACTTGTAGGCTTCCGAGCAAGACTCCTCAGTAAACAGATGCTTCACAGGAAACCAGGTAGGGATCCTTTCAACTTTACTCTTTAAAGCATCCAAACATATTAATTTACACAGTGGCTGGAACAAGCCAATCACACTAGAATTAACTAGAAACTGTGGGCATGGAGGATCAGATGTGTTGCAGTTGTAACCCTAATGCTAACCATAAGGTGTCATTTGATTTGTAATGTGGAGTAAATTGGATGTCCTCCTCAAAGGTGCAAAGGAAAAGGATGTCACACAGCATGTGCAGTTAACGAAAATGCTCAAGTTACCATGGTTGTACTTGGTGGGGCCAGTGAGTTTTCAGTATTTTTATTGAAAAAAACCTTTTTCCTTCCTGAGATGTGAGATTTGTGTTGAATCAGGGGGTGGGTGTTGGTTGGTCCCTTTCAGTTGCCGGGACAGGGAGGTAATTCGCTGAGAGAGGACAGAATTTGAGCAGTTGAGTGCTGAATGGGTCAGTTTTTGGTCCAGGCTCAAGGTTTGGGCAAGTGTTTTGGTGAACAGTGAAGAAGCCTAATTTGGCAAGTTATCACGTTGCAAATAGTGCCTGTGATGTGTTTCACAACGAGAGCACGACAGTTAAACAAACCAGTAACAAGCTGCATCTGCAAGGTGATTCAAAACGAGTGCATGACTGAGTCAAACTTTAAAAAAAACAGTAACAAACTGCACCTGCAAGGTGATTCAAAATGAGTACACAACCAAGTCAAACTAAAAAAAACATTAACAAACTGCACCTGCGAGGTGATTCAGAACAAGTGCACGACCGAGTCAAACTAAAAAGAAAAACCAGTAACAAACTGCAGCTGCAAGGTGTTTCACAATGAGTGCATGGCAAAGTTGAACTAAAAAACCAGTAACAAACTGAAACTTCAAGGTGTTTCACAATGATTGGATGACTGAGTCTAACTAAAAAAAGCCAGTAACAAACTGCACCTGCAAGGTGTTTCAAAATGAGTGCACGACCGAGACAAACCCAAAAAAGTTAACCAAGTGCACCTGCAAGGTGATTCAAAACGAGGGCACAAACAAAAACAGAAATAAACTCCACCTGCAAGGTGACTCAAAACGAGTGCACAACCGAGTCAAATTGAAAAGAAAAACCAGTAACAAATTGCACCTTCAAGATGATTCCAAACAAGTGCACAACCGAGTCAAACTAAGAAAAACCAGGAACAAACTGCACCTGCAAGGTGATTCAAAATGAGTGCGTGACAGTCAAATTAAAAACAAATGGTGACAAACTGCACCTGCACGTTGATTCAAAATGAGTGCACGACTGAGTCAAACTAAAAAAAGGCAGTAACAAACTGCACCTGCAAGGTGATTCAAAACGAGTCCATGACCTAGTGTAACAAATTGCACCTGCAAGGTTCTTCTATGAGTGCACGACTCGGTGCACACAAGTTCTCAAGTTCTCACAAACCCTTAAATGGGCAAAAAAACCTGTTTGTATATTAAGAGAAAACAAAACCCAAGGGTGTGCTGCATTAAATGTGCAAACAATCTCGGAAAACAGCACAATTTTTGGGAAAAATGCCGATGATGCTTAGGCACATGGTGTCTAGACTGAAGTGTTTTTTTACCAAAATGGTTTGCAGACTTTGTAATTGAAGTTGAGTTGGCTTCACCTTTTAGAAAGCATGTGATGTGCATGATGTGAAAAAAGAACTCATTTCATAATTTTGTTTTTAAAAGTACATTTCTGGATTTGTGGAATTTGGAGGGAGAGGAGATTGGAGAGAAAGGTGAGTGCAATGAACAAGGTGACTGTTTCATGTTCAGCATGTCAAAATATAAACTTGTAATTTGATCATTTTGATTTTCAAGGACCTTTTCCAGACCTGTGAGATTTGGAGAAAGTGAGGGGAGGAGACTGCACTGGGAAAGGTGAGTAAAATGAAGGAGGTGACTATTTCCATTCAAACAAAAGGAGTCTGAAGTGCAGCAGTGATGGTGAGAGTGGACCTGCTTGAGTGTGCAACTTGACGGCTTCCAACCAAGACTTCTCGGTAAACAGACGCTTCACAGGAAACCAGGTAGGGATTGTTCAACTTTTCTCTTTGAACCATCCAAACATATTAATTTACACAGTGGCTGGAACAAGCTAATCAGACTAGAATTATCTAGAAACTGGGCATGGAGGATCAGATGTGTTGCAGCTGTAACCCTAATGCTAACCATAAGGTGTCATTTGATTTGTAATGTGGAGTAAATTGGATGTCCTCCTCAAAGGTGCAAAGGAAAAGGATGTCACACAGCATGTGCAGTTAACGAAAATGCTCAAGTTACCAAGGTGGTACTTGGTGGGGCCAGTGAGTTTTCAGTATTTGTGTTGAATGAAAACAACAATGGGGGTGGGTGTTGGTTGGTCCCTTTCTGTTGCAGGGACAAGGAGGTGATTTGGCGTGAGAGGACAGAATTTGAGCAGGTGAGTGCTGAATGGGTCAGTTTTGCTCCAGGCTCAAGGTTTGGGCAAGTGTTTCAGTGAATAGTGAAGAAGCCCAATTTGGCCAAGTTATCAGGTTGCAAATAGCGCCTCCGGTGTGTTTCATAATGTCGCAAACAGAACCTGAAATGTTTTGAAATCAATGTCCTGAAATTGAAGTGTCGCAAACAGAACCTGAAAGAAGTGTTTTGAAATTATTGTCTTGAAATTATTGTCTTGAAATTATTGTCTTGAAATTATTGTCTTGAAATTATTGTCTTGAAATTATTGTCTTGAAATTATTGTCTTGAAATTATTGTCTTGAAATTATTGTCTTGAAATTATTGTCTTGAAATTAATGTCGAAATTATTTTCTTGAAAATGACGTGTCGCAAATAGAACCTGAAAGAAATGTTTTGAAATTAATGTCTTGAAATTAATGTCCTGAAATTAATGTCTTGAAATTATATTCTTGAAGTTGACGTGTCGCAAACAGTACCTGAACGAAATGTCTTGGAATTATTGTCTTGAAATTATTGTCTTGAAAATGACGTGTCGCAAACAGAACCTGAAATGTTTTGTAATGAATGCCTTGAAATTATTGTCTTGAAAATGACGTGTCGCAAACAGAACCTGAAATGTTTTGAAATGAATGCCCTGAAGTTATTGTCTTGAAATTATTGTCTTGAAATTATTGTCTTGAAATTAATGTCTTGAAATTAATGTCTTGAAATTAATGTCTTGAAATTAATGTCTTGAAATTAATGTCTTGAAATTAATGTCTTGAAATTAACGTCTTGAAATTAATGTCTTGAAATTAATGTCTTGAAATTAATGTCTTGAAATTAATGTCTTGAAATTAATGTCTTGAAATTAATGTCTTGAAATTGACGTGTCGCAAACAGAACCTGAAATGTTTTGATAATGTCTTGAAATTAATGTCTTGAAATTGACGTGTCGCAAACAGAACCTGAAAGAAATGTCCTGAAATTAATGTCTTGAAATTAATGTCCTGAAATTAATGTCCTGAAGTTAATGTCCTGAAGTTAATGTCCTGAAGTTAATGTCCTGAAGTTAATGTCCTGAAGTTAATGTCCTGAAGTTAATGACCTGAAGTTAATGTCCTGAAGTTAATGTCCTGAAGTTAATGTCCTGAAGTTAATGTCCTGAAGTTAATGTCCTGAAGTTAATGTCCTGAAGTTAATGTCCTGAAGTTAATGTCCTGAAGTTAATGTCCTGAAGTTAATGTCCTGAAGTTAATGTCCTGAAGTTAATGTCCTGAAGTTAATGTCCTGAAGTTAATGTCCTGAAGTTAATGTCCTGAAGTTAATGTCCTGAAGTTAATGTCCTGAAGTTAATGTCCTGAAGTTAATGTCCTGAAGTTAATGTCCTGAAGTTAATGTCCTGAAGTTAATGTCCTGAAGTTAATGTCCTGAAGTTAATGTCCTGAAGTTAATGTCCTGAAGTTAATGTCCTGAAGTTAATGTCCTGAAGTTAATGTCCTGAAGTTAATGTCCTGAAGTTAATGTCCTGAAGTTAATGTCCTGAAGTTAATGTCCTGAGGTTAATGTCCTGAATTTGACGTTTCGCAAACAGAACCAGAAATGTTTGGAAATTAATGTCCTGAAATCAATGTCCTGAAATCAATGTCCTGAAGTTAATGTCCTGAAGTTAATGTCCTGAAGTTAATGTCCTGAAGTTAATGTCCTGAAGTTAATGTCCTGAAGTTAATGTCCTGAAGTTAATGTCCTGAAGTTAATGTCCTGAAGTTAATGTCCTGAAGTTAATGTCCTGAAGTTAATGTCCTGAAGTTAATGTCCTGAAGTTAATGTCCTGAAGTTAATGTCCTGAAGTTAATGTCCTGAAGTTAATGTCCTGAAGTTAATGTCCTGAAGTTAATGTCCTGAAGTTAATGTCCTGAAGTTAATGTCCTGAAGTTAATGTCCTGAAGTTAATGTCCTGAAGTTAATGTCCTGAAGTTAATGTCCTGAAGTTAATGTCCTGAAGTTAATGTCCTGAAGTTAATGTCCTGAAGTTAATGTCCTGAAGTTAATGTCCTGAAGTTAATGTCCTGAAGTTAATGTCCTGAAGTTAATGTCCTGAAGTTAATGTCCTGAAGTTAATGTCCTGAAGTTAATGTCCTGAAGTTAATGTCCTGAAGTTAATGTCCTGAAGTTAATGTCCTGAAGTTAATGTCCTGAAGTTAATGTCCTGAAGTTAATGTCCTGAAGTTAATGTCCTGAAGTTAATGTCCTGAAGTTAATGTCCTGAAGTTAATGTCCTGAAGTTAATGTCCTGAAGTTAATGTCCTGAAGTTAATGTCCTGAAGTTAATGTCCTGAAGTTAATGTCCTGAAGTTAATGTCCTGAAGTTAATGTCCTGAAGTTAATGTCCTGAAGTTAATGTCCTGAAGTTAATGTCCTGAAGTTAATGTCCTGAAGTTAATGTCCTGAAGTTAATGTCCTGAAGTTAATGTCCTGAAGTTAATGTCCTGAAGTTAATGTCCTGAAGTTAATGTCCTGAAGTTAATGTCCTGAAGTTAATGTCCTGAAGTTAATGTCCTGAAGTTAATGTCCTGAAGTTAATGTCCTGAAGTTAATGTCCTGAAGTTAATGTCCTGAAGTTAATGTCCTGAAGTTAATGTCCTGAAGTTAATGTCCTGAAGTTAATGTCCTGAAGTTAATGTCCTGAAGTTAATGTCCTGAAGTTAATGTCCTGAAGTTAATGTCCTGAAGTTAATGTCCTGAAGTTAATGTCCTGAAGTTAATGTCCTGAAGTTAATGTCCTGAAGTTAATGTCCTGAAGTTAATGTCCTGAAGTAAATGTCCTGAAGTAAATGTCCTGAAGTAAATGTCCTGAAGTAAATGTCCTGAAGTAAATGTCCTGAAGTAAATGTCCTGAAGTAAATGTCCTGAAGTAAATGTCCTGAAGTAAATGTCCTGAAGTAAATGTCCTGAAGTAAATGTCCTGAAGTAAATGTCCTGAAGTAAATGTCCTGAAGTTAATGTCCTGAAGTTAATGTCCTGAAGTTAATGTCCTGAAGTTAATGTCCTGAAGTTAATGACCTGAAGTTAATGTCCTGAAGTTAATGTCCTGAAGTTAATGTGTCGCAAACAGAACCTGAAATGTTTTGAAATGAATGCCTTGAAATTATTGTCTTGAAAATGACGTGTCGCAAACAGAACCTGAAATGTTTTGAAATGAATGCCTTGAAATTATTGTCTTGCAAATGACGTGTCGCAAACAGAACCTGAAATGTTTTGAAATGAATGCCTTGAAATTATTGTCTTGAAATTATTGTCTTGAAATTATTGTCCTGAAATTAATGTCCTGAAGTTAATGTCCTGAAGTTAATGTCCTGAAGTTAATGTCCTGAATTTGACGTGTCGCAAACAGAACCAGAAATGTTTCGAAATTAATGTCCTGAAGTTAATGTCCTGAAGTTAATGTCCTGAAGTTAATGTCCTGAAGTTAATGTCCTGAAGTTAATGTCCTGAAGTTAATGTCCTGAAGTTAATGTCCTGAAGTTAATGTCTTGAAATTGACGTGTCGCAAACAGAACCTGAAAGAAAAGTTTTGAAAGTAATGCTTTGAAATTAATTTCTTGAAATTGACGTGTGCAAACAGAACCTGAAATGTTTTGAAATTAATATATTGAAATTGACGAGTCGCAAACAGAACATGAAAGAAATGTCCTGAAATGAATGCCTTGAAATTATTGTCTTGAAATTATTGTCTTGAAATTATTGTCTTGAAATTATTGTCTTGAAATTATTGTCTTGAAATTATTGTCTTGAAATTAACGTGTCGCAAACACAACCTCAAAGAAATGTTTTGAAATTAATGTCTTGAAATTGACGAGTCGCAAACAGAACATGAAAGAAATGTCTTGAAATTATTGTCCTGAAATTATTGTCTTGAAATTAATGTCCTGAAATGAATGCCTTGAAATAATTGTCTTGAAATTATTGTCTTGAAATTATTGTCTTGAAATTATTGTCTTGAAATTATTGTCTTGAAATTATTGTCTTGAAATTATTGTCTTGAAATTATTGTCTTGAAATTATTGTCTTGAAATTATTGTCTTGAAATTATTGTCTTGAAATTATTGTCTTGAAATTATTGTCTTGAAATTAACGTGTCGCAAACAGAGGCTCAAAGAAATGTTTTGAAATTAATGTCTTGAAATTAACGTGTCACAAACAGAACCAGAAATGTTTTGATAGTGTCTTGAAATTATTTTCTTGAAATTGACGTGTCGCAAACAGAACCAGAAATGTTTGGAAATTAATGTCCTGAAGTTAATGTCCTGAAGTTAATGTCCTGAAGTTAATGTCCTGAAGTTAATGTCCTGAAGTTAATGTCCTGAAGTTAATGTCCTGAAGTTAATGTCCTGAAGTTAATGTCCTGAAGTTAATGTCCTGAAGTTAATGTCCTGAAGTTAATGTCCTGAAGTTAATGTCCTGAAGTTAATGTCCTGAAGTTAATGTCCTGAAGTTAATGTCCTGAAGTTAATGTCCTGAAGTTAATGTCCTGAAGTTAATGTCCTGAAGTTAATGTCCTGAAGTTAATGTCCTGAAGTTAATGTCCTGAAGTTAATGTCCTGAAGTTAATGTCCTGAAGTTAATGTCCTGAAGTTAATGTCCTGAAGTTAATGTCCTGAAGTTAATGTCCTGAAGTTAATGTCCTGAAGTTAATGTCCTGAAGTTAATGTCCTGAAGTTAATGTCCTGAAGTTAATGTCCTGAAGTTAATGTCCTGAAGTTAATGTACTGAAGTTAATGTCCTGAAGTTAATGTCCTGAAGTTAATGTCCTGAAGTTAATGCCCTGAAGTAAATGTCCTGAAGTAAATGTCCTGAAGTAAATGTCCTGAAGTAAATGTCCTGAAGTAAATGTCCTGAAGTAAATGTCCTGAAGTAAATGTCCTGAAGTAAATGTCCTGAAGTAAATGTCCTGAAGTAAATGTCCTGAAGTAAATGTCCTGAAGTAAATGTCCTGAAATTAATGTCCTGAAGTTAATGTCCTGAAGTTAATGTCCTGAAGTTAATGTCCTGAAGTTAATGTCCTGAAGTTAATGTCCTGAAGTTAATGTCCTGAAGTTAATGTCCTGAAGTTAATGCCCTGAAGTTAATGCCCTGAAGTTAATGCCCTGAAGTAAATGTCCTGAAGTAAATGTCCTGAAGTAAATGTCCTGAAGTAAATGTCCTGAAGTAAATGTCCTGAAGTAAATGTCCTGAAGTAAATGTCCTGAAGTAAATGTCCTGAAGTAAATGTCCTGAAGTAAATGTCCTGAAGTAAATGTCCTGAAGTAAATGTCCTGAAGTAAATGTCCTGAAGTAAATGTCCTGAAGTAAATGTCCTGAAGTAAATGTCCTGAAGTAAATGTCCTGAAGTAAATGTCCTGAAGTAAATGTCCTGAAGTAAATGTCCTGAAGTAAATGTCCTGAAGTAAATGTCCTGAAGTAAATGTCCTGAAGTAAATGTCCTGAAGTAAATGTCCTGAAGTAAATGTCCTGAAGTAAATGTCCTGAAGTAAATGTCCTGAAGTAAATGTCCTGAAGTAAATGTCCTGAAGTAAATGTCCTGAAGTAAATGTCCTGAAGTAAATGTCCTGAAGTAAATGTCCTGAAGTAAATGTCCTGAAGTAAATGTCCTGAAGTAAATGTCCTGAAGTAAATGTCCTGAAGTAAATGTCCTGAAGTAAATGTCCTGAAGTAAATGTCCTGAAGTAAATGTCCTGAAGTAAATGTCCTGAAGTAAATGTCCTGAAGTAAATGTCCTGAAGTAAATGTCCTGAAGTAAATGTCCTGAAGTAAATGTCCTGAAGTAAATGTCCTGAAGTAAATGTCCTGAAGTAAATGTCCTGAAGTAAATGTCCTGAAGTAAATGTCCTGAAGTAAATGTCCTGAAGTAAATGTCCTGAAGTAAATGTCCTGAAGTAAATGTCCTGAAGTAAATGTCCTGAAGTAAATGTCCTGAAGTAAATGTCCTGAAGTAAATGTCCTGAAGTAAATGTCCTGAAGTAAATGTCCTGAAGTAAATGTCCTGAAGTAAATGTCCTGAAGTAAATGTCCTGAAGTAAATGTCCTGAAGTAAATGTCCTGAAGTAAATGTCCTGAAGTTAATGTCCTGAAGTTAATGTCCTGAAGTTAATGTCCTGAAGTTAATGTCCTGAAGTTAATGTCCTGAAGTTAATGTCCTGAAGTTAATGTCCTGAAGTTAATGTCCTGAAGTTAATGTCCTGAAGTTAATGTCCTGAAGTTAATGTCCTGAAGTTAATGTCCTGAAGTTAATGTCCTGAAGTTAATGTCCTGAAGTTAATGTCCTGAAGTTAATGTCCTGAAGTTAATGTCCTGAAGTTAATGTCCTGAAGTTAATGTCCTGAAGTTAATGTCCTGAAGTTAATGTCCTGAAGTTAATGTCCTGAAGTTAATGTCCTGAAGTTAATGTCCTGAAGTTAATGTCCTGAAGTTAATGTCCTGAAGTTAATGTCCTGAAGTTAATGTCCTGAAGTTAATGTCCTGAAGTTAATGTCCTGAAGTTAATGTCCTGAAGTTAATGTCCTGAAGTTAATGTCCTGAAGTTAATGTCCTGAAGTTAATGTCCTGAAGTTAATGTCCTGAAGTTAATGTCCTGAAGTTAATGTCCTGAAGTTAATGTCCTGAAGTTAATGTCCTGAAGTTAATGTCCTGAAGTTAATGTCCTGAAGTTAATGTCCTGAAGTTAATGTCCTGAAGTTAATGTCCTGAAGTTAATGTCCTGAAGTTAATGTCCTGAAGTTAATGTCCTGAAGTTAATGTCCTGAAGTTAATGTCCTGAAGTTAATGTCCTGAAGTTAATGTCCTGAAGTTAATGTCCTGAAGTTAATGTCCTGAAGTTAATGTCCTGAAGTTAATGTCCTGAAGTTAATGTCCTGAAGTTAATGTCCTGAAGTTAATGTCTTGAAATTGACGTGTCGCAAACAGAACCTGAAAGAAAAGTTTTGAAAGTAATGCTTTGAAATTAATTTCTTGAAATTGACGTGTGCAAACAGAACCTGAAATGTTTTGAAATTAATATATTGAAATTGACGAGTCGCAAACAGAACATGAAAGAAATGTCTTGAAATTATTGTCCTGAAATTATTGTCTTGAAATTAATGTCCTGAAATGAATGCCTTGAAATTATTGTCTTGAAATTATTGTCTTGAAATTATTGTCTTGAAATTATTGTCTTGAAATTATTGTCTTGAAATTATTGTCTTGAAATTATTGTCTTGAAATTATTGTCTTGAAATTATTGTCTTGAAATTATTGTCTTGAAATTATTGTCTTGAAATTATTGTCTTGAAATTAACGTGTCGCAAACACAACCTCAAAGAAATGTTTTGAAATTAATGTCTTGAAATTGACGAGTCGCAAACAGAACATGAAAGAAATGTCTTGAAATTATTGTCCTGAAATTATTGTCTTGAAATTAATGTCCTGAAATGAATGCCTTGAAATTATTGTCTTGAAATTATTGTCTTGAAATTATTGTCTTGAAATTATTGTCTTGAAATTATTGTCTTGAAATTATTGTCTTGAAATTATTGTCTTGAAATTAACGTGTCGCAAACAGAGGCTCAAAGAAATGTTTTGAAATTAATGTCTTGAAATTAACGTGTTGAAATTAACGTGTCACAAACAGAACCAGAAATGTTTTGATAATGTCTTGAAATTATTTTCTTGAAATTGACGTGTCGCAAACAGAACCAGAAATGTTTGGAAATTAATGTCCTGAAATTAATGTCCTGAAGTTAATGTCCTGAAGTTAATGTCCTGAAGTTAATGTCCTGAAGTTAATGTCCTGAAGTTAATGTCCTGAAGTTAATGTCCTGAAGTTAATGTCCTGAAGTTAATGTCCTGAAGTTAATGTCCTGAAGTTAATGTCCTGAAGTTAATGTCCTGAAGTTAATGTCCTGAAGTTAATGTCCAGAAGTTAATGTCCAGAAGTTAATGTCCAGAAGTTAATGTCCTGAAGTTAATGTACTGAATTTGACGTGTCGCAAACAGAACCAGAAATGTTTGGAAATTAATGTCCTGAAATTAATGTCCTGAAGTTAATGTCCTGAAGTTAATGTCCTGAAGTTAATGTCCTGAAGTTAATGTCCTGAAGTTAATGTCCTGAAGTTAATGTCCTGAAGTTAATGTCCTGAAGTTAATGTCCTGAAGTTAATGTCCTGAAGTTAATGTCCTGAAGTTAATGTCCTGAAGTTAATGTCCTGAAGTTAATGTCCTGAAGTTAATGTCCTGAAGTTAATGACCAGAAGTTAATGTGTCGCAAACAGAACCTGAAATGTTTTGAAATGAATGCCTTGAAATTATTGTCTTGAAAATGACGTGTCGCAAACAGAACCTGAAATGTTTTGAAATGAATGCCTTGAAATTATTGTCTTGCAAATGACGTGTCGCAAACAGAACCTGAAATGTTTTGAAATGAATGCCTTGAAATTATTGTCTTGAAATTATTGTCTTGAAATTATTGTCTTGAAATTATTGTCTTGAAATTATTGTCTTGAAATTAACGTGTCGCAAACAGAAGCTCAAAGAAATGTTTTGAAATTAATGTCTTGAAATTAACGTGTCACAAACAGAACCAGAAATGTTTTGATAATGTCTTGAAATTATTTTCTTGAAATTGACGTGTCGCAAACAGAACCAGAAATGTTTGGAAATTAATGTCCTGAAATTAATGTCCTGAAGTTAATGTCCTGAAGTTAATGTCCTGAAGTTAATGTCCTGAAGTTAATGTCCTGAAGTTAATGTCCTGAAGTTAATGTCCTGAAGTTAATGTCCTGAAGTTAATGTCCTGAAGTTAATGTCCTGAAGTTAATGTCCTGAAGTTAATGTCCTGAAGTTAATGTCCTGAAGTTAATGTCCTGAAGTTAATGTCCTGAAGTTAATGTCCTGAAGTTAATGTCCTGAAGTTAATGTCCTGAAGTTAATGTCCAGAAGTTAATGTCCAGAAGTTAATGTCCAGAAGTTAATGTCCAGAAGTTAATGTCCTGAAGTTAATGTACTGAATTTGACGTGTCGCAAACAGAACCAGAAATGTTTGGAAATTAATGTCCTGAAGTTAATGTCCTGAAGTTAATGTCCTGAAGTTAATGTCCTGAAGTTAATGTCCTGAAGTTAATGTCCTGAAGTTAATGTCCTGAAGTTAATGTCCTGAAGTTAATGTCCTGAAGTTAATGTCCTGAAGTTAATGTCCTGAAGTTAATGTCCTGAAGTTAATGTCCTGAAGTTAATGTCCTGAAGTTAATGTCCTGAAGTTAATGTCCTGAAGTTAATGTCCTGAAGTTAATGTCCTGAAGTTAATGTCCTGAAGTTAATGTCCTGAAGTTAATGTCCTGAAGTTAATGTCTTGAAATTGACGTGTCGCAAACAGAACCTGAAAGAAAAGTTTTGAAAGTAATGCTTTGAAATTAATTTCTTGAAATTGACGTGTGCAAACAGAACCTGAAATGTTTTGAAATTAATATATTGAAATTGACGAGTCGCAAACAGAACATGAAAGAAATGTCTTGAAATTATTGTCCTGAAATTATTGTCCTGAAATTATTGTCTTGAAATTAATGTCCTGAAATGAATGCCTTGAAATTATTGTCTTGAAATTATTGTCTTGAAATTATTGTCTTGAAATTATTGTCTTGAAATTATTGTCTTGAAATTATTGTCTTGAAATTATTGTCTTGAAATTATTGTCTTGAAATTATTGTCTTGAAATTATTGTCTTGAAATTATTGTCTTGAAATTATTGTCTTGAAATTATTGTCTTGAAATTATTGTCTTGAAATTATTGTCTTGAAATTATTGTCTTGAAATTATTGTCTTGAAATTATTGTCTTGAAATTATTGTCTTGAAATTATTGTCTTGAAATTATTGTCTTGAAATTGACGAGTCGCAAACAGAACATGAAAGAAATGTCTTGAAATTATTGTCCTGTAATTATTGTCTTGAAATTAATGTCCTGAAATGAATGCCTTGAAATTATTGTCTTGAAATTATTATCTTGAAATTATTGTCTTGAAATTATTGTCTTGAAATTATTGTCTTGAAATTATTGTCTTGAAATTAACGTGTCGCAAACAGAAGCTCAAAGAAATGTTTTGAAATTAATGTCTTGAAATTAACGTGTCGCAAACAGAACCAGAAATGTTTTGATAAAGTCTTGAAATTATTTTCTTGAAATTGACGTGTCGCAAACAGAACCAGAAATGTTTCGAAGTTAATGTCCTGAAGTTAATGTCCTGAAGTTAATGTCTTGAAATTGACGTGTCGCAAACAGAACCTGAAAGAAAAGTTTTGAAAGTAATGCTTTGAAATTAATTTCTTGAAATTGACGTGTGCAAACAGAACCTGAAATGTTTTGAAATTAATATATTGAAATTGACGAGTCGCAAACAGAACATGAAAGAAATGTCTTGAAATTATTGTCCTGAAATTATTGTCTTGAAATTAATGTCCTGAAATGAATGCCTTGAAATTATTGTCTTGAAATTATTGTCTTGAAATTATTGTCTTGAAATTATTGTCTTGAAATTATTGTCTTGAAATTATTGTCTTGAAATTATTGTCTTGAAATTATTGTCTTGAAATTATTGTCTTGAAATTATTGTCTTGAAATTATTGTCTTGAAATTAACGTGTCGCAAACACAACCTCAAAGAAATGTTTTGAAATTAATGTCTTGAAATTGACGAGTCGCAAACAGAACATGAAAGAAATGTCTTGAAATTATTGTCCTGAAATTATTGTCTTGAAATTAATGTCCTGAAATGAATGCCTTGAAATTATTGTCTTGAAATTATTGTCTTGAAATTATTGTCTTGAAATTATTGTCTTGAAATTATTGTCTTGAAATTATTGTCTTGAAATTAACGTGTCGCAAACAGAGGCTCAAAGAAATGTTTTGAAATTAATGTCTTGAAATTAACGTGTCACAAACAGAACCAGAAATGTTTTGATAATGTCTTGAAATTATTTTCTTGAAATTGACGTGTCGCAAACAGAACCAGAAATGTTTGGAAATTAATGTCCTGAAATTAATGTCCTGAAGTTAATGTCCTGAAGTTAATGTCCTGAAGTTAATGTCCTGAAGTTAATGTCCTGAAGTTAATGTCCTGAAGTTAATGTCCTGAAGTTAATGTCCTGAAGTTAATGTCCTGAAGTTAATGTCCTGAAGTTAATGTCCTGAAGTTAATGTCCAGAAGTTAATGTCCAGAAGTTAATGTCCAGAAGTTAATGTCCAGAAGTTAATGTCCTGAAGTTAATGTACTGAATTTGACGTGTCGCAAACAGAACCAGAAATGTTTGGAAATTAATGTCCTGAAGTTAATGTCCTGAAGTTAATGTCCTGAAGTTAATGTCCTGAAGTTAATGTCCTGAAGTTAATGTCCTGAAGTTAATGTCCTGAAGTTAATGTCCTGAAGTTAATGTCCTGAAGTTAATGTCCTGAAGTTAATGTCCTGAAGTTAATGTCCTGAAGTTAATGTCCTGAAGTTAATGACCAGAAGTTAATGTGTCGCAAACAGAACCTGAAATGTTTTGAAATGAATGCCTTGAAATTATTGTCTTGAAAATGACGTGTCGCAAACAGAACCTGAAATGTTTTGAAATGAATGCCTTGAAATTATTGTCTTGCAAATGACGTGTCGCAAACAGAACCTGAAATGTTTTGAAATGAATGCCTTGAAATTATTGTCTTGAAATTATTGTCTTGAAATTATTGTCTTGAAATTATTGTCTTGAAATTATTGTCTTGAAATTAACGTGTCGCAAACAGAAGCTCAAAGAAATGTTTTGAAATTAATGTCTTGAAATTAACGTGTCACAAACAGAACCAGAAATGTTTTGATAATGTCTTGAAATTATTTTCTTGAAATTGACGTGTCGCAAACAGAACCAGAAATGTTTGGAAATTAATGTCCTGAAATTAATGTCCTGAAGTTAATGTCCTGAAGTTAATGTCCTGAAGTTAATGTCCTGAAGTTAATGTCCTGAAGTTAATGTCCTGAAGTTAATGTCCTGAAGTTAATGTCCTGAAGTTAATGTCCTGAAGTTAATGTCCTGAAGTTAATGTCCTGAAGTTAATGTCCTGAAGTTAATGTCCTGAAGTTAATGTCCTGAAGTTAATGTCCTGAAGTTAATGTCCTGAAGTTAATGTCCTGAAGTTAATGTCCAGAAGTTAATGTCCTGAAGTTAATGTCCTGAAGTTAATGTACTGAATTTGACGTGTCGCAAACAGAACCAGAAATGTTTGGAAATTAATGTCCTGAAGTTAATGTCCTGAAGTTAATGTCCTGAAGTTAATGTCCTGAAGTTAATGTCCTGAAGTTAATGTCCTGAAGTTAATGTCCTGAAGTTAATGTCCTGAAGTTAATGTCCTGAAGTTAATGTCCTGAAGTTAATGTCCTGAAGTTAATGTCCTGAAGTTAATGTCCTGAAGTTAATGTCCTGAAGTTAATGTCCTGAAGTTAATGTCCTGAAGTTAATGTCCTGAAGTTAATGTCCTGAAGTTAATGTCCTGAAGTTAATGTCCTGAAGTTAATGTCTTGAAATTGACGTGTCGCAAACAGAACCTGAAAGAAAAGTTTTGAAAGTAATGCTTTGAAATTAATTTCTTGAAATTGACGTGTGCAAACAGAACCTGAAATGTTTTGAAATTAATATATTGAAATTGACGAGTCGCAAACAGAACATGAAAGAAATGTCTTGAAATTATTGTCCTGAAATTATTGTCTTGAAATTAATGTCCTGAAATGAATGCCTTGAAATTATTGTCTTGAAATTATTGTCTTGAAATTATTGTCTTGAAATTATTGTCTTGAAATTATTGTCTTGAAATTATTGTCTTGAAATTATTGTCTTGAAATTATTGTCTTGAAATTATTGTCTTGAAATTATTGTCTTGAAATTATTGTCTTGAAATTATTGTCTTGAAATTATTGTCTTGAAATTATTGTCTTGAAATTATTGTCTTGAAATTATTGTCTTGAAATTGACGAGTCGCAAACAGAACATGAAAGAAATGTCTTGAAATTATTGTCCTGTAATTATTGTCTTGAAATTAATGTCCTGAAATGAATGCCTTGAAATTATTGTCTTGAAATTATTATCTTGAAATTATTGTCTTGAAATTATTGTCTTGAAATTATTGTCTTGAAATTATTGTCTTGAAATTATTGTCTTGAAATTAACGTGTCGCAAACAGAAGCTCAAAGAAATGTTTTGAAATTAATGTCTTGAAATTAACGTGTCGCAAACAGAACCAGAAATGTTTTGATAAAGTCTTGAAATTATTTTCTTGAAATTGACGTGTCGCAAACAGAACCAGAAATGTTTGGAAATTAATGTCCTGAAATTAATGTCCTGAAGTTAATGTCCTGAAATTAATGTCCTGAAATTAATGTCCTGAAGTTAATGTCCTGAAGTTAATGTCCTGAAGTTAATGTCCTGAAGTTAATGTCCTGAAGTTAATGTCCTGAAGTTAATGTCCTGAAGTTAATGTCCTGAAGTTAATGTCCTGAAGTTAATGTCCTGAAGTTAATGTCCTGAAGTTAATGTCCTGAAGTTAATGTCCTGAAGTTAATGTCCTGAAGTTAATGTCCTGAAGTTAATGTCCTGAAGTTAATGTCCTGAAGTTAATGTCCTGAAGTTAATGTCCTGAAGTTAATGTCCTGAAGTTAATGTGCTGAAGTAAATGTCCTGAAGTAAATGTCCTGAAGTAAATGTCCTGAAGTAAATCTCCTGAAGTAAATGTCCTGAAGTAAATGTCCTGAAGTAAATGTCCTGAAGTAAATGTCCTGAAGTAAATGTCCTGAAGTAAATGTCCTGAAGTAAATGTCCTGAAGTAAATGTCCTGAAGTAAATGTCCTGAAGTAAATGTCCTGAAGTAAATGTCCTGAAGTAAATGTCCTGAAGTAAATGTCCTGAAGTAAATGTCCTGAAGTAAATGTCCTGAAGTAAATGTCCTGAAGTAAATGTCCTGAAGTAAATGTCCTGAAGTAAATGTCCTGAAGTAAATGTCCTGAAGTAAATGTCCTGAAGTAAATGTCCTGAAGTAAATGTCCTGAAGTAAATGTCCTGAAGTAAATGTCCTGAAGTAAATGTCCTGAAGTTAATGTCCTGAAGTTAATGTCCTGAAGTTAATGTCCTGAAGTTAATGTCCTGAAGTTAATGTCCTGAAGTTAATGTCCTGAAGTTAATGTCCTGAAGTTAATGTCCTGAAGTAAATGTCCTGAAGTAAATGTCCTGAAGTAAATGTCCTGAAGTAAATGTCCTGAAGTAAATGTCCTGAAATTAATGTCCTGAAGTTAATGTCCTGAAGTTAATGTCCTGAAGTTAATGTCCTGAAGTTAATGTCCTGAAGTTAATGTCCTGAAGTTAATGTCCTGAAGTTAATGCCCTGAAGTTAATGCCCTGAAGTTAATGCCCTGAAGTAAATGTCCTGAAGTAAATGTCCTGAAGTAAATGTCCTGAAGTAAATGTCCTGAAGTAAATGTCCTGAAGTAAATGTCCTGAAGTAAATGTCCTGAAGTAAATGTCCTGAAGTAAATGTCCTGAAGTAAATGTCCTGAAGTAAATGTCCTGAAGTAAATGTCCTGAAGTAAATGTCCTGAAGTAAATGTCCTGAAGTAAATGTCCTGAAGTAAATGTCCTGAAGTAAATGTCCTGAAGTAAATGTCCTGAAGTAAATGTCCTGAAGTAAATGTCCTGAAGTAAATGTCCTGAAGTAAATGTCCTGAAGTAAATGTCCTGAAGTAAATGTCCTGAAGTAAATGTCCTGAAGTAAATGTCCTGAAGTAAATGTCCTGAAGTAAATGTCCTGAAGTAAATGTCCTGAAGTAAATGTCCTGAAGTAAATGTCCTGAAGTAAATGTCCTGAAGTAAATGTCCTGAAGTTAATGTCCTGAAGTTAATGTCCTGAAGTTAATGTCCTGAAGTTAATGTCCTGAAGTTAATGTCCTGAAGTTAATGTCCTGAAGTTAATGTCCTGAAGTTAATGTCCTGAAGTTAATGTCCTGAAGTAAATGTCCTGAAGTTAATGTCCTGAAGTTAATGTCCTGAAGTTAATGTCCTGAAGTTAATGTCCTGAAGTAAATGTCCTGAAGTAAATGTCCTGAAGTTAATGTCCTGAAGTTAATGTCCTGAAGTTAATGTCCTGAAGTTAATGTCCTGAAGTTAATGTCCTGAAGTTAATGTCCTGAAGTAAATGTCCTGAAGTAAATGTCCTGAAGTAAATGTCCTGAAGTAAATGTCCTGAAGTAAATGTCCTGAAGTAAATGTCCTGAAGTAAATGTCCTGAAGTAAATGTCCTGAAGTAAATGTCCTGAAGTAAATGTCCTGAAGTAAATGTCCTGAAGTAAATGTCCTGAAGTAAATGTCCTGAAGTAAATGTCCTGAAGTAAATGTCCTGAAGTAAATGTCCTGAAGTAAATGTCCTGAAGTAAATGTCCTGAAGTAAATGTCCTGAAGTAAATGTCCTGAAGTAAATGTCCTGAAGTAAATGTCCTGAAGTAAATGTCCTGAAGTAAATGTCCTGAAGTAAATGTCCTGAAGTAAATGTCCTGAAGTAAATGTCCTGAAGTAAATGACCTGAAGTAAATGTCCTGAAGTAAATGTCCTGAAGTAAATGTCCTGAAGTAAATGTCCTGAAGTAAATGTCCTGAAGTAAATGTCCTGAAGTAAATGTCCTGAAGTAAATGTCCTGAAGTAAATGTCCTGAAGTAAATGTCCTGAAGTAAATGTCCTGAAGTAAATGTCCTGAAGTAAATGTCCTGAAGTAAATGTCCTGAAGTAAATGTCCTGAAGTAAATGTCCTGAAGTAAATGTCCTGAAGTAAATGTCCTGAAGTAAATGTCCTGAAGTAAATGTCCTGAAGTAAATGTCCTGAAGTAAATGTCCTGAAGTAAATGTCCTGAAGTAAATGTCCTGAAGTAAATGTCCTGAAGTAAATGTCCTGAAGTAAATGTCCTGAAGTAAATGTCCTGAAGTAAATGTCCTGAAGTAAATGTCCTGAAGTAAATGTCCTGAAGTAAATGTCCTGAAGTTAATGTCCTGAAGTTAATGTCCTGAAGTTAATGTCCTGAAGTTAATGTCCTGAAGTTAATGTCCTGAAGTTAATGTCCTGAAGTTAATGTCCTGAAGTTAATGTCCTGAAGTTAATGTCCTGAAGTTAATGTCCTGAAGTTAATGTCCTGAAGTTAATGTCCTGAAGTTAATGTCCTGAAGTTAATGTCCTGAAGTTAATGTCCTGAAGTTAATGTCCTGAAGTTAATGTCCTGAAGTTAATGTCCTGAAGTTAATGTCCTGAAGTTAATGTCCTGAAGTTAATGTCCAGAAGTTAATGTCCAGAAGTTAATGTCCAGAAGTTAATGTCCAGAAGTTAATGTCCAGAAGTTAATGTCCAGAAGTTAATGTCCAGAAGTTAATGTCCAGAAGTTAATGTCCAGAAGTTAATGTCCAGAAGTTAATGTCCAGAAGTTAATGTCCAGAAGTTAATGTCCAGAAGTTAATGTACTGAATTTGACGTGTCGCAAACAGAACCAGAAATGTTTGGAAATTAATGTCCTGAAGTTAATGTCCTGAAGTTAATGTCCTGAAATTAATGTCCTGAAGTTAATGTCCTGAATTTAATGTCCTGAAGTTAATGTCCTGAAGTTAATGTCCTGAAGTAAATGTCCTGAAGTTAATGTCCTGAAGTTAATGTCCTGAAGTTAATGTCCTGAAGTTAATGTCCTGAAGTAAATGTCCTGAAGTAAATGTCCTGAAGTAAATGTCCTGAAGTAAATGTCCTGAAGTTAATGTCCTGAAGTTAATGTCCTGAAGTTAATGTCCTGAAGTAAATGTCCTGAAGTAAATGTCCTGAAGTAAATGTCCTGAAGTAAATGTCCTGAAGTAAATGTCCTGAAGTAAATGTCCTGAAGTAAATGTCCTGAAGTAAATGTCCTGAAGTAAATGTCCTGAAGTAAATGTCCTGAAGTAAATGTCCTGAAGTAAATGTCCTGAAGTAAATGTCCTGAAGTAAATGTCCTGAAGTAAATGTCCTGAAGTAAATGTCCTGAAGTAAATGTCCTGAAGTAAATGTCCTGAAGTAAATGACCTGAAGTAAATGTCCTGAAGTAAATGTCCTGAAGTAAATGTCCTGAAGTAAATGTCCTGAAGTAAATGTCCTGAATTAAATGTCCTGAAGTAAATGTCCTGAAGTAAATGTCCTGAAGTAAATGTCCTGAAGTAAATGTCCTGAAGTAAATGTCCTGAAGTAAATGTCCTGAAGTAAATGTCCTGAAGTAAATGTCCTGAAGTAAATGTCCTGAAGTAAATGTCCTGAAGTAAATGTCCTGAAGTAAATGTCCTGAAGTAAATGTCCTGAAGTAAATGTCCTGAAGTAAATGTCCTGAAGTAAATGTCCTGAAGTAAATGTCCTGAAGTAAATGTCCTGAAGTAAATGTCCTGAAGTAAATGTCCTGAAGTAAATGTCCTGAAGTAAATGTCCTGAAGTAAATGTCCTGAAGTAAATGTCCTGAAGTAAATGTCCTGAAGTAAATGTCCTGAAGTAAATGTCCTGAAGTAAATGTCCTGAAGTAAATGTCCTGAAGTAAATGTCCTGAAGTAAATGTCCTGAAGTTAATGTCCTGAAGTTAATGTCCTGAAGTTAATGTCCAGAAGTTAATGTCCAGAAGTTAATGTCCAGAAGTTAATGTCCAGAAGTTAATGTCCAGAAGTTAATGTCCAGAAGTTAATGTCCAGAAGTTAATGTCCAGAAGTTAATGTCCAGAAGTTAATGTCCAGAAGTTAATGTCCAGAAGTTAATGTCCAGAAGTTAATGTCCAGAAGTTAATGTCCAGAAGTTAATGTCCAGAAGTTAATGTCCAGAAGTTAATGTCCAGAAGTTAATGTCCAGAAGTTAATGTCCAGAAGTTAATGTCCAGAAGTTAATGTCCAGAAGTTAATGTCCAGAAGTTAATGTCCAGAAGTTAATGTCCAGAAGTTAATGTCCAGAAGTTAATGTCCAGAAGTTAATGTCCAGAAGTTAATGTCCAGAAGTTAATGTCCAGAAGTTAATGTACTGAATTTGACGTGTCGCAAACAGAACCAGAAATGTTTGGAAATTAATGTCCTGAAGTTAATGTCCTGAAGTTAATGTCCTGAAGTTAATGTCCTGAAGTTAATGTCCTGAAGTTAATGTCCTGAAGTTAATGTCCTGAAGTTAATGTCCTGAAGTTAATGTCCTGAAGTTAATGTCCTGAAGTTAATGTCCTGAAGTTAATGTCTTGAAATTGACGTGTCGCAAACAGAACCTGAAAGAAAAGTTTTGAAAGTAGTGCTTTGAAATTAATTTCTTGAAATTGACGTGTGCAAACAGAACCTGAAATGTTTTGAAATTAATATATTGAAATTGACGAGTCGCAAACAGAACATGAAAGAAATGTCTTGAAATTATTGTCCTGAAATTATTGTCTTGAAATTATTGTCTTGAAAATGACGTGTCGCAAACAGAACCTGAAATGTTTTGAAATGAATGCCTTGAAATTATTGTCTTGCAAATGACGTGTCGCAAACAGAACCTGAAATGTTTTGAAATGAATGCCTTGAAATTATTGTCTTGAAATTATTGTCTTGAAATTATTGTCCTGAAATTAATGTCCTGAAGTTAATGTCCTGAAGTTAATGTCCTGAAGTTAATGTCCTGAATTTGACGTGTCGCAAACAGAACCAGAAATGTTTCAAAATTAATGTCCTGAAGTTAATGTCCTGAAGTTAATGTCCTGAAGTTAATGTCCTGAAGTTAATGTCCTGAAGTTAATGTCCTGAAGTTAATGTCCTGAAGTTAATGTCCTGAAGTTAATGTCCTGAAGTTAATGTCTTGAAATTGACGTGTCGCAAACAGAACCTGAAAGAAAAGTTTTGAAAGTAATGCTTTGAAATTAATTTCTTGAAATTGACGTGTGCAAACAGAACCTGAAATGTTTTGAAATTAATATATTGAAATTGACGAGTCGCAAACAGAACATGAAAGAAATGTCTTGAAATTATTGTCCTGAAATTATTGTCTTGAAATTAATGTCCTGAAATGAATGTCCTGAAATGAATGCCTTGAAATTATTGTCTTGAAATTATTGTCTTGAAATTATTGTCTTGAAATTATTGTCTTGAAATTATTGTCTTGAAATTAACGTGTCGCAAACACAACCTCAAAGAAATGTTTTGAAATTAATGTCTTGAAATTGACGAGTCGCAAACAGAACATGAAAGAAATGTCTTGAAATTATTGTCCTGAAATTATTGTCTTGAAATTAATGTCCTGAAATGAATGCCTTGAAATTATTGTCTTGAAATTATTGTCTTGAAATTATTGTCTTGAAATTATTGTCTTGAAATTATTGTCTTGAAATTATTGTCTTGAAATTATTGTCTTGAAATTATTGTCTTGAAATTATTGTCTTGAAATTATTGTCTTGAAATTATTGTCTTGAAATTAACGTGTCGCAAACAGAAGCTCAAAGAAATGTTTTGAAATTAATGTCTTGAAATTAACGTGTCACAAACAGAACCAGAAATGTTTTGATAATGTCTTGAAATTATTTTCTTGAAATTGACGTGTCGCAAATAGAACCAGAAATGTTTGAAAATTAATGTCCTGAAATTAATGTCCTGAAGTTAATGTCCTGAAGTTAATGTCCTGAAGTTAATGTCCTGAAGTTAATGTCCTGAAGTTAATGTCCTGAAGTTAATGTCCTGAAGTTAATGTCCTGAAGTTAATGTCCTGAAGTTAATGTCCTGAAGTTAATGTCCTGAAGTTAATGTCCTGAAGTTAATGTCCAGAAGTTAATGTCCTGAAGTTAATGTCCTGAAGTTAATGTCCTGAAGTTAATGTCCTGAAGTTAATGTCCTGAAGTTAATGTCCTGAAGTTAATGTACTGAATTTGACGTGTCGCAAACAGAACCAGAAATGTTTGGAAATTAATGTCCTGAAGTTAATGTCCTGAAGTTAATGTCCTGAAGTTAATGTCCTGAAGTTAATGTCCTGAAGTTAATGTCCTGAAGTTAATGTCCTGAAGTTAATGTCCTGAAGTTAATGTCCTGAAGTTAATGTCCTGAAGTTAATGTCCTGAAGTTAATGTCCTGAAGTTAATGTCCTGAAGTTAATGTCCTGAAGTTAATGTCCTGAAGTTAATGTCCTGAAGTTAATGTCCTGAAGTTAATGTCCTGAAGTTAATGTCCTGAAGTTAATGTCCTGAAGTTAATGTCCTGAAGTTAATGTCCTGAAGTTAATGTCCTGAAGTTAATGTCCTGAAGTTAATGTCCTGAAGTTAATGTCCTGAAGTTAATGTCCTGAAGTTAATGTCCTGAAGTTAATGTCCTGAAGTTAATGTCCTGAAGTTAATGTCCTGAAGTTAATGTCCTGAAGTTAATGTCCTGAAGTTAATGTCCTGAAGTTAATGTCCTGAAGTTAATGTCCTGAAGTTAATGTCCTGAAGTTAATGTCCTGAAGTTAATGTCCTGAAGTTAATGTCCTGAAGTTAATGTCCTGAAGTTAATGTCCTGAAGTTAATGTCCTGAAGTTAATGTCCTGAAGTTAATGTCCTGAAGTTAATGTCCTGAAGTTAATGTCCTGAAGTTAATGTCCTGAAGTTAATGTCCTGAAGTTAATGTCCTGAAATTAATGTCTTGAAATTAATGTCTTGAAATTGACGTGTCGCAAACAGAACCTGATATGTTTTGAAATCAATGTCCTGAAATTGACGTGTCGCAAACAGAACCTGAAAGAAATGTTTTGAAATTATTGTCTTGAAATTAACGTCTTGAAATTATTGTCTTGAAATTAACGAGTCGCAAACAGAACCTGAAAGAAATGTTTCGATATTAATGTCTTGAAATTATTGTCTTGAATTTAACGTGTCGCAAACGGAACCTGAAAGAAATGTTTCGAAATTAATGTCTTGAAATTATTGTCTTGAAATTAACGTGTCGCAAACGGAACCTGAAATATTTCGAAATTAATGTCTTGAAATTAATGTCTTGAAATTAACGTGTCGCAAACGGAACCTGAAATGTTTTGAAATCAATGTCCTGAAATTGACGTGTCGCAAACAGAACCTGAAAGAAATGTTTTGAAATTAATGCCTTGAAATTATTGTCTTGAAATTATTGTCTTGAAATTATTGTCTTGAAATTAATGTCTTGAAATTATTTTCTTGAAAATGACGTGTCGCAAATAGAACCTGAAAGAAATGTTTTGAAATACATGTCTTGAAATTAATGTCCTGAAATGAATGCCTTGAAATTATTGTCTTGAAAATGACGTGTCGCAAACAGAACCTGAAATGTTTTGAAATGAATGCCTTCAAATTATTGACTTGAAATTGTCTTGAAATTAACGTGTCGCAAACAGAACCAGAAATGTTTTGACAATGTCTTGAAATTATTGTCTTGAAATTAACGTGTCGCAAACGGAACCTGAAAGAAATGTTTCGAAATTAATGTCTTGAAATTATTGTCTTGAAATTAACGTGTCGCAAACAGAACCTTAAAGAAATATTTTGAAATTATTGTCTTGAAATTATTGTCTTGAAAATGACGTGTCGCAAACAGAACCTGAAATGTTTTGAAATGAATGCCTTGAAATAATTGTCTTGAAAATGACGTGTCGCAAACAGAACCTGAAATGTTTTGAAATGAATGCCTTGAAATTATTCTCTTGAAAATGACGTGTCGCAAACAGAACCTGTAATGTTTTGAAATGAATGCCTTGAAATTATTGTCTTGCAAATGACGTGTCGCAAACAGAACCTGAAATGTTTTGAAATGAATGCCTTGAAATTATTGTCTTGAAATTATTGTCTTGAAATTATTGTCTTGAAATTATTGTCTTGAAATTAATGACTTGAAATTAATGTCTTGAAATTGACGTGTTGCAAACAGAACCTGAAATGTTTTGATGATGTTTTGAAATGATTTTCTTGAAATTGACGTGTCGCAAACAGAACCAGAAATGTTTTGAAATTAATATCCTGAGGTTAATGTCCTGAAGTTAATGTCCTGAAGTTAATGTCTTGAAATTGACGTGTCGCAAACAGAACCAGAAATGTTTTGATAATGTCTTGAAATTATCTTCTTGAAATTGACGTGTCGCAAACAGAACCAGAAATGTTTGGAAATTAATGTCCTGAAATTAATGTCCTGAAATTAATGTCCTGAAATTAATGTCCTGAAATTAATGTCCTGAAATTAATGTCCTGAAGTTAATGTCCTGAAGTTAATGTCCTGAAGTTAATGTCCTGAAGTTAATGTCCTGAAGTTAATGTCCTGAAGTTAATGTCCTGAAGTTAATGTCCTGAAGTTAATGTCCTGAAGTTAATGTCCTGAAGTTAATGTCCTGAAGTTAATGTCCTGAAGTTAATGTCCTGAAGTTAATGTCCTGAAGTAAATGTCCTGAAGTAAATGTCCTGAAGTAAATGTCCTGAAGTAAATGTCCTGAAGTAAATGTCCTGAAGTAAATGTCCTGAAGTAAATGTCCTGAAGTTAATGTCCTGAATTTGACGTGTCGCAAACAGAACCAGAAATGTTTCGAAATTAATGTCCTGAAGTTAATGTCCTGAAGAGAATGTCCTGAAGTTAATGTCCTGAAGTTAATGTCCTGAAGTTAATGTCCTGAAGTTAATGTCCAGAAGTTAATGTCCAGAAGTTAATGTCCAGAAGTTAATGTCCAGAAGTTAATGTCCAGAAGTTAATGTCCAGAAGTTAATGTCCAGAAGTTAATGTCCAGAAGTTAATGTCCAGAAGTTAATGTCCAGAAGTTAATGTCCAGAAGTTAATGTCCAGAAGTTAATGTCCAGAAGTTAATGTCCAGAAGTTAATGTCCAGAAGTTAATGTCCAGAAGTTAATGTCCAGAAGTTAATGTCCAGAAGTTAATGTACTGAATTTGACGTGTCGCAAACAGAACCAGAAATGTTTGGAAATTAATGTCCTGAAGTTAATGTCCTGAAGTTAATGTCCTGAAGTTAATGTCCTGAAGTTAATGTCCTGAAGTTAATGTCCTGAAGTTAATGTCCTGAAGTTAATGTCCTGAAGTTAATGTCCTGAAGTTAATGTCCTGAAGTTAATGTCCTGAAGTTAATGTCCTGAAGTTAATGTCTTGAAATTGACGTGTCGCAAACAGAACCTGAAAGAAAAGTTTTGAAAGTAGTGCTTTGAAATTAATTTCTTGAAATTGACGTGTGCAAACAGAACCTGAAATGTTTTGAAATTAATATATTGAAATTGACGAGTCGCAAACAGAACATGAAAGAAATGTCTTGAAATTATTGTCCTGAAATTATTGTCTTGAAAATGACGTGTCGCAAACAGAACCTGAAATGTTTTGAAATGAATGCCTTGAAATTATTGTCTTGCAAATGACGTGTCGCAAACAGAACCTGAAATGTTTTGAAATGAATGCCTTGAAATTATTGTCTTGAAATTATTGTCTTGAAATTATTGTCCTGAAATTAATGTCCTGAAGTTAATGTCCTGAAGTTAATGTCCTGAAGTTAATGTCCTGAATTTGACGTGTCGCAAACAGAACCAGAAATGTTTCAAAATTAATGTCCTGAAGTTAATGTCCTGAAGTTAATGTCCTGAAGTTAATGTCCTGAAGTTAATGTCCTGAAGTTAATGTCCTGAAGTTAATGTCCTGAAGTTAATGTCCTGAAGTTAATGTCCTGAAGTTAATGTCCTGAAGTTAATGTCTTGAAATTGACGTGTCGCAAACAGAACCTGAAAGAAAAGTTTTGAAAGTAATGCTTTGAAATTAATTTCTTGAAATTGACGTGTGCAAACAGAACCTGAAATGTTTTGAAATTAATATATTGAAATTGACGAGTCGCAAACAGAACATGAAAGAAATGTCTTGAAATTATTGTCCTGAAATTATTGTCTTGAAATTAATGTCCTGAAATGAATGTCCTGAAATGAATGCCTTGAAATTATTGTCTTGAAATTATTGTCTTGAAATTATTGTCTTGAAATTATTGTCTTGAAATTATTGTCTTGAAATTATTGTCTTGAAATTATTGTCTTGAAATTAACGTGTCGCAAACACAACCTCAAAGAAATGTTTTGAAATTAATGTCTTGAAATTGACGAGTCGCAAACAGAACATGAAAGAAATGTCTTGAAATTATTGTCCTGAAATTATTGTCTTGAAATTAATGTCCTGAAATGAATGCCTTGAAATTATTGTCTTGAAATTATTGTCTTGAAATTATTGTCTTGAAATTATTGTCTTGAAATTATTGTCTTGAAATTATTGTCTTGAAATTATTGTCTTGAAATTATTGTCTTGAAATTATTGTCTTGAAATTATTGTCTTGAAATTATTGTCTTGAAATTATTGTCTTGAAATTAACGTGTCGCAAACAGAAGCTCAAAGAAATGTTTTGAAATTAATGTCTTGAAATTAACGTGTCACAAACAGAACCAGAAATGTTTTGATAATGTCTTGAAATTATTTTCTTGAAATTGACGTGTCGCAAATAGAACCAGAAATGTTTGAAAATTAATGTCCTGAAATTAATGTCCTGAAGTTAATGTCCTGAAGTTAATGTCCTGAAGTTAATGTCCTGAAGTTAATGTCCTGAAGTTAATGTCCTGAAGTTAATGTCCTGAAGTTAATGTCCTGAAGTTAATGTCCTGAAGTTAATGTCCTGAAGTTAATGTCCTGAAGTTAATGTCCAGAAGTTAATGTCCTGAAGTTAATGTCCTGAAGTTAATGTCCTGAAGTTAATGTCCTGAAGTTAATGTCCTGAAGTTAATGTACTGAATTTGACGTGTCGCAAACAGAACCAGAAATGTTTGGAAATTAATGTCCTGAAGTTAATGTCCTGAAGTTAATGTCCTGAAGTTAATGTCCTGAAGTTAATGTCCTGAAGTTAATGTCCTGAAGTTAATGTCCTGAAGTTAATGTCCTGAAGTTAATGTCCTGAAGTTAATGTCCTGAAGTTAATGTCCTGAAGTTAATGTCCTGAAGTTAATGTCCTGAAGTTAATGTCCTGAAGTTAATGTCCTGAAGTTAATGTCCTGAAGTTAATGTCCTGAAGTTAATGTCCTGAAGTTAATGTCCTGAAGTTAATGTCCTGAAGTTAATGTCCTGAAGTTAATGTCCTGAAGTTAATGTCCTGAAGTTAATGTCCTGAAGTTAATGTCCTGAAGTTAATGTCCTGAAGTTAATGTCCTGAAGTTAATGTCCTGAAGTTAATGTCCTGAAGTTAATGTCCTGAAGTTAATGTCCTGAAGTTAATGTCCTGAAGTTAATGTCCTGAAGTTAATGTCCTGAAGTTAATGTCCTGAAGTTAATGTCTTGAAATTGACGTGTGCAAACAGAACCTGAAATGTTTTGAAATTAATATATTGAAATTGACGAGTCGCAAACAGAACATGAAAGAAATGTCTTGAAATTATTGTCCTGAAATTATTGTCTTGAAATTAATGTCCTGAAATGAATGCCTTGAAATTATTGTCTTGAAATTATTGTCTTGAAATTATTGTCTTGAAATTATTGTCTTGAAATTATTGTCTTGACATTATTGTCTTGAAATTATTGTCTTGAAATTATTGTCTTGAAATTATTGTCTTGAAATTATTGTCTTGAAATTATTGTCTTGAAATTATTGTCTTGAAATTATTGTCTTGAAATTATTGTCTTGAAATTATTGTCTTGAAATTATTGTCTTGAAATTATTGTCTTGAAATTATTGTCTTGAAATTATTGTCTTGAAATTATTGTCTTGAAATTATTGTCTTGAAATTGACGAGTCGCAAACAGAACATGAAAGAAATGTCTTGAAATTATTGTCCTGAAATTATTGTCTTGAAATTAATGTCCTGAAATGAATGCCTTGAAATTATTGTCTTGAAATTATTGTCTTGAAATTATTGTCTTGAAATTATTGTCTTGAAATTATTGTCTTGAAATTATTGTCTTGAAATTAACGTGTCGCAAACAAAGCTCAAAGAAATGTTTTGAAATTAATGTCTTGAAATTAACGTGTCGCAAACAGAACCAGAAATGTTTTGATAAAGTCTTGAAATTATTTTCTTGAAATTGACGTGTCGCAAACAGAACCAGAAATGTTTGGAAATTAATGTCCTGAAATTAATGTCCTGAAGTTAATGTCCTGAAGTTAATGTCCTGAAGTTAATGTCCTGAAGTTAATGTCCTGAAGTTAATGTCCTGAAGTTAATGTCCTGAAGTTAATGTCCTGAAGTTAATGTCCTGAAGTTAATGTCCTGAAGTTAATGTCCTGAAGTTAATGTCCTGAAGTTAATGTCCTGAAGTTAATGTCCTGAAGTTAATGTCCTGAAGTTAATGTCCTGAAGTTAATGTCCTGAAGTTAATGTCCTGAAGTTAATGTCCTGAAGTTAATGTCCTGAAGTTAATGTCCTGAAGTTAATGTCCTGAAGTTAATGTCCTGAAGTTAATGTCCTGAAGTTAATGTCCTGAAGTTAATGTCCTGAAGTTAATGTCCTGAAGTTAATGTCCTGAAGTTAATGTCCTGAAGTTAATGTCCTGAAGTTAATGTCCTGAAGTTAATGTCCTGAAGTTAATGTCCTGAAGTTAATGTCCTGAAGTTAATGTCCTGAAGTTAATGTCCTGAAGTTAATGTCCTGAAGTTAATGTCCTGAAGTTAATGTCCTGAAGTTAATGTCCTGAAGTTAATGTCCTGAAGTTAATGTCCTGAAGTTAATGTCCTGAAGTAAATGTCCTGAAGTAAATGTCCTGAAGTAAATGTCCTGAAGTAAATGTCCTGAAGTAAATGTCCTGAAGTAAATGTCCTGAAGTAAATGTCCTGAAGTAAATGTCCTGAAGTAAATGTCCTGAAGTAAATGTCCTGAAGTAAATGTCCTGAAGTAAATGTCCTGAAGTAAATGTCCTGAAGTAAATGTCCTGAAGTAAATGTCCTGAAGTAAATGTCCTGAAGTAAATGTCCTGAAGTAAATGTCCTGAAGTAAATGTCCTGAAGTAAATGTCCTGAAGTAAATGTCCTGAAGTAAATGTCCTGAAGTAAATGTCCTGAAGTAAATGTCCTGAAGTAAATGTCCTGAAGTAAATGTCCTGAAGTAAATGTCCTGAAGTAAATGTCCTGAAGTAAATGTCCTGAAGTAAATGTCCTGAAGTAAATGTCCTGAAGTAAATGTCCTGAAGTAAATGTCCTGAAGTAAATGTCCTGAAGTAAATGTCCTGAAGTAAATGTCCTGAAGTAAATGTCCTGAAGTAAATGTCCTGAAGTAAATGTCCTGAAGTAAATGTCCTGAAGTAAATGTCCTGAAGTAAATGTCCTGAAGTAAATGTCCTGAAGTAAATGTCCTGAAGTAAATGTCCTGAAGTAAATGTCCTGAAGTAAATGTCCTGAAGTAAATGTCCTGAAGTAAATGTCCTGAAGTAAATGTCCTGAAGTAAATGTCCTGAAGTAAATGTCCTGAAGTAAATGTCCTGAAGTAAATGTCCTGAAGTAAATGTCCTGAAGTAAATGTCCTGAAGTAAATGTCCTGAAGTAAATGTCCTGAAGTAAATGTCCTGAAGTAAATGTCCTGAAGTAAATGTCCTGAAGTAAATGTCCTGAAGTAAATGTCCTGAAGTAAATGTCCTGAAGTAAATGTCCTGAAGTAAATGTCCTGAAGTAAATGTCCTGAAGTAAATGTCCTGAAGTAAATGTCCTGAAGTAAATGTCCTGAAGTAAATGTCCTGAAGTAAATGTCCTGAAGTAAATGTCCTGAAGTAAATGTCCTGAAGTAAATGTCCTGAAGTAAATGTCCTGAAGTAAATGTCCTGAAGTAAATGTCCTGAAGTAAATGTCCTGAAGTAAATGTCCTGAAGTAAATGTCCTGAAGTAAATGTCCTGAAGTAAATGTCCTGAAGTAAATGTCCTGAAGTAAATGTCCTGAAGTAAATGTCCTGAAGTAAATGTCCTGAAGTAAATGTCCTGAAGTAAATGTCCTGAAGTAAATGTCCTGAAGTAAATGTCCTGAAGTAAATGTCCTGAAGTAAATGTCCTGAAGTAAATGTCCTGAAGTAAATGTCCTGAAGTAAATGTCCTGAAGTAAATGTCCTGAAGTAAATGTCCTGAAGTAAATGTCCTGAAGTAAATGTCCTGAAGTAAATGTCCTGAAGTAAATGTCCTGAAGTAAATGTCCTGAAGTAAATGTCCTGAAGTAAATGTCCTGAAGTAAATGTCCTGAAGTAAATGTCCTGAAGTAAATGTCCTGAAGTAAATGTCCTGAAGTAAATGTCCTGAAGTAAATGTCCTGAAGTAAATGTCCTGAAGTAAATGTCCTGAAGTTAATGTCCTGAAGTTAATGTCCTGAAGTTAATGTCCTGAAGTTAATGTCCTGAAGTTAATGTCCTGAAGTTAATGTCCTGAAGTTAATGTCCTGAAGTTAATGTCCTGAAGTTAATGTCCTGAAGTTAATGTCCTGAAGTTAATGTCCTGAAGTTAATGTCCTGAAGTTAATGTCCTGAAGTTAATGTCCTGAAGTTAATGTCCTGAAGTTAATGTCCTGAAGTTAATGTGCTGAAGTTAATGTGCTGAAGTAAATGTCCTGAAGTAAATGTCCTGAAGTAAATGTCCTGAAGTAAATGTCCTGAAGTAAATGTCCTGAAGTAAATGTCCTGAAGTAAATGTCCTGAAGTAAATGTCCTGACGTAAATGTCCTGAAGTAAATGTCCTGAAGTAAATGTCCTGAAGTAAATGTCCTGAAGTAAATG
This sequence comes from Narcine bancroftii, assembly GCF_036971445.1. Classification (NCBI taxonomy): domain Eukaryota; kingdom Metazoa; phylum Chordata; class Chondrichthyes; order Torpediniformes; family Narcinidae; genus Narcine; species Narcine bancroftii. The sequence goes on along the minus strand of NW_027211873.1, from coordinate 68,231 downwards.
TCCTGAAGTAAATGTCCTGAAGTAAATGTCCTGAAGTAAATGTCCTGAAGTTAATGTCCTGAAGTTAATGTCCTGAAGTTAATGTCCTGAAGTTAATGTCCTGAAGTTAATGTCCTGAAGTTAATGTCCTGAAGTAAATGTCCTGAAGTAAATGTCCTGAAGTAAATGTCCTGAAGTTAATGTCCTGAAGTTAATGTCCTGAAGTTAATGTCCTGAAGTTAATGTCCTGAAGTTAATGTCCTGAAGTTAATGTCCTGAAGTTAATGTCCTGAAGTTAATGTCCTGAAGTTAATGTCCTGAAGTTAATGTCCTGAAGTTAATGTCCTGAAGTTAATGTCCTGAAGTTAATGTCCTGAAGTTAATGTCCTGAAGTTAATGTCCTGAAGTTAATGTCCTGAAGTTAATGTCCTGAAGTTAATGTCCTGAAGTTAATGTCCTGAAGTTAATGTCCTGAAGTTAATGTCCTGAAGTTAATGTCCTGAAGTTAATGTCCTGAAGTTAATGTCCTGAAGTTAATGTCCTGAAGTTAATGTCCTGAAGTTAATGTCCTGAAGTTAATGTCCTGAAGTTAATGTCCTGAAGTAAATGTCCTGAAGTAAATGTCCTGAAGTAAATGTCCTGAAGTAAATGTCCTGAAGTAAATGTCCTGAAGTAAATGTCCTGAAGTAAATGTCCTGAAGTAAATGTCCTGAAGTAAATGTCCTGAAGTAAATGTCCTGAAGTTAATGTCCTGAAGTTAATGTCCTGAAGTTAATGTCCTGAAGTTAATGTCCTGAAGTTAATGTCCTGAAGTTAATGTCCTGAAGTTAATGTCCTGAAGTAAATGTCCTGAAGTAAATGTCCTGAAGTTAATGTCCTGAAGTTAATGTCCTGAAGTTAATGTCCTGAAGTAAATGTCCTGAAGTAAATGTCCTGAAGTAAATGTCCTGAAGTAAATGTCCTGAAGTAAATGTCCTGAAGTAAATGTCCTGAAGTAAATGTCCTGAAGTAAATGTCCTGAAGTAAATGTCCTGAAGTAAATGTCCTGAAGTAAATGTCCTGAAGTAAATGTCCTGAAGTAAATGTCCTGAAGTAAATGTCCTGAAGTAAATGTCCTGAAGTAAATGTCCTGAAGTAAATGTCCTGAAGTAAATGTCCTGAAGTAAATGTCCTGAAGTAAATGTCCTGAAGTAAATGTCCTGAAGTAAATGTCCTGAAGTTAATGTCCTGAAGTTAATGTCCTGAAGTTAATGTCCTGAAGTTAATGTCCTGAAGTTAATGTCCTGAAGTTAATGTGTCGCAAACAGAACCTGAAATGTTTTGAAATGAATGCCTTGAAATTATTGTCTTGAAAATGACGTGTCGCAAACAGAACCTGAAATGTTTTGAAATGAATGCCTTGAAATTATTGTCTTGAAAATGACGTGTCGCAAACAGAACCTGAAATGTTTTGAAATGAATGCCTTGAAATTATTGTCTTGAAAATGACGTGTCGCAAACAGAACCTGAAATGTTTTGAAATGAATGCCTTGAAATTATTGTCTTGCAAATGACGTGTCGCAAACAGAACCTGAAATGTTTTGAAATGAATGCCTTGAAATTATTGTCTTGCAAATGACGTGTCACAAACAGAACCTGAAATGTTTTGAAATGAATGCCTTGAAATTATTGTCTTGAAATTATTGTCTTGAAATTATTGTCCTGAAGTAAATGTCCTGAAGTAAATGTCCTGAAGTAAATGTCCTGAAGTAAATGTCCTGAAGTAAATGTCCTGAAGTAAATGTCCTGAAGTTAATGTCCTGAAGTTAATGTCCTGAAGTTAATGTCCTGAAGTTAATGTCCTGAAGTTAATGTCCAGAAGTTAATGTCCAGAAGTTAATGTCCAGAAGTTAATGTCCAGAAGTTAATGTCCAGAAGTTAATGTCCAGAAGTTAATGTCCAGAAGTTAATGTCCAGAAGTTAATGTCCAGAAGTTAATGTCCAGAAGTTAATGTCCAGAAGTTAATGTCCAGAAGTTAATGTCCAGAAGTTAATGTCCAGAAGTTAATGTCCAGAAGTTAATGTACTGAATTTGACGTGTCGCAAACAGAACCAGAAATGTTTGGAAATTAATGTCCTGAAGTTAATGTCCTGAAGTTAATGTCCTGAAGTTAATGTCCTGAAGTTAATGTCCTGAAGTTAATGTCCTGAAGTTAATGTCCTGAAGTTAATGTCCTGAAGTTAATGTCCTGAAGTTAATGTCCTGAAGTTAATGTCCTGAAGTTAATGTCCTGAAGTTAATGTCCTGAAGTTAATGTCCTGAAGTTAATGTCCTGAAGTTAATGTCCTGAAGTTAATGTCCTGAAGTTAATGTCCTGAAGTTAATGTCCTGAAGTTAATGTCTTGAAATTGACGTGTCGCAAACAGAACCTGAAAGAAAAGTTTTGAAAGTAGTGCTTTGAAATTAATTTCTTGAAATTGACGTGTGCAAACAGAACCTGAAATGTTTTGAAATTAATATATTGAAATTGACGAGTCGCAAACAGAACATGAAAGAAATGTCTTGAAATTATTGTCCTGAAATTATTGTCTTGAAATTATTGTCTTGAAAATGACGTGTCGCAAACAGAACCTGAAATGTTTTGAAATGAATGCCTTGAAATTATTGTCTTGCAAATGACGTGTCGCAAACAGAACCTGAAATGTTTTGAAATGAATGCCTTGAAATTATTGTCTTGAAATTACTGTCTTGAAATTATTGTCCTGAAATTAATGTCCTGAAGTTAATGTCCTGAAGTTAATGTCCTGAAGTTAATGTCCTGAATTTGACGTGTCGCAAACAGAACCAGAAATGTTTCAAAATTAATGTCCTGAAGTTAATGTCCTGAAGTTAATGTCCTGAAGTTAATGTCCTGAAGTTAATGTCCTGAAGTTAATGTCCTGAAGTTAATGTCCTGAAGTTAATGTCCTGAAGTTAATGTCCTGAAGTTAATGTCCTGAAGTTAATGTCTTGAAATTGACGTGTCGCAAACAGAACCTGAAAGAAAAGTTTTGAAAGTAATGCTTTGAAATTAATTTCTTGAAATTGACGTGTGCAAACAGAACCTGAAATGTTTTGAAATTAATATATTGAAATTGACGAGTCGCAAACAGAACATGAAAGAAATGTCTTGAAATTATTGTCCTGAAATTATTGTCTTGAAATTAATGTCCTGAAATGAATGTCCTGAAATGAATGCCTTGAAATTATTGTCTTGAAATTATTGTCTTGAAATTATTGTCTTGAAATTATTGTCTTGAAATTATTGTCTTGAAATTATTGTCTTGAAATTATTGTCTTGAAATTAACGTGTCGCAAACACAACCTCAAAGAAATGTTTTGAAATTAATGTCTTGAAATTGACGAGTCGCAAACAGAACATGAAAGAAATGTCTTGAAATTATTGTCCTGAAATTATTGTCTTGAAATTAATGTCCTGAAATGAATGCCTTGAAATTATTGTCTTGAAATTATTGTCTTGAAATTATTGTCTTGAAATTATTGTCTTGAAATTATTGTCTTGAAATTATTGTCTTGAAATTATTGTCTTGAAATTATTGTCTTGAAATTAACGTGTCGCAAACAGAAGCTCAAAGAAATGTTTTGAAATTAATGTCTTGAAATTAACGTGTCACAAACAGAACCAGAAATGTTTTGATAATGTCTTGAAATTATTTTCTTGAAATTGACGTGTCGCAAACAGAACCAGAAATGTTTGGAAATTAATGTCCTGAAATTAATGTCCTGAAGTTAATGTCCTGAAGTTAATGTCCTGAAGTTAATGTCCTGAAGTTAATGTCCTGAAGTTAATGTCCTGAAGTTAATGTCCTGAAGTTAATGTCCTGAAGTTAATGTCCTGAAGTTAATGTCCTGAAGTTAATGTCCTGAAGTTAATGTCCAGAAGTTAATGTCCAGAAGTTAATGTCCTGAAGTTAATGTCCTGAAGTTAATGTCCTGAAGTTAATGTCCTGAAGTTAATGTACTGAATTTGACGTGTCGCAAACAGAACCAGAAATGTTTGGAAATTAATGTCCTGAAGTTAATGTCCTGAAGTTAATGTCCTGAAGTTAATGTCCTGAAGTTAATGTCCTGAAGTTAATGTCCTGAAGTTAATGTCCTGAAGTTAATGTCCTGAAGTTAATGTCCTGAAGTTAATGTCCTGAAGTTAATGTCCTGAAGTTAATGTCCTGAAGTTAATGTCCTGAAGTTAATGTCCTGAAGTTAATGTCCTGAAGTTAATGTCCTGAAGTTAATGTCCTGAAGTTAATGTCCTGAAGTTAATGTCCTGAAGTTAATGTCCTGAAGTTAATGTCCTGAAGTTAATGTCCTGAAGTTAATGTCCTGAAGTTAATGTCCTGAAGTTAATGTCCTGAAGTTAATGTCCTGAAGTTAATGTCCTGAAGTTAATGTCCTGAAGTTAATGTCCTGAAGTTAATGTCCTGAAGTTAATGTCCTGAAGTTAATGTCCTGAAGTTAATGTCCTGAAGTTAATGTCCTGAAGTTAATGTCCTGAAGTTAATGTCCTGAAGTTAATGTCCTGAAGTTAATGTCCTGAAGTTAATGTCCTGAAGTTAATGTCCTGAAGTTAATGTCCTGAAGTTAATGTCCTGAAGTTAATGTCCTGAAGTTAATGTCCTGAAGTTAATGTCCTGAAGTTAATGTCCTGAAGTTAATGTCCTGAAGTTAATGTCCTGAAGTTAATGTCCTGAAGTTAATGTCCTGAAGTTAATGTCCTGAAGTTAATGTCCTGAAGTTAATGTCCTGAAGTTAATGTCTTGAAATTGACGTGTCGCAAACAGAACCTGAAAGAAAAGTTTTGAAAGTAATGCTTTGAAATTAATTTCTTGAAATTGACGTGTGCAAACAGAACCTGAAATGTTTTGAAATTAATATATTGAAATTGACGAGTCGCAAACAGAACATGAAAGAAATGTCTTGAAATTATTGTCCTGAAATTATTGTCTTGAAATTAATGTCCTGAAATGAATGCCTTGAAATTATTGTCTTGAAATTATTGTCTTGAAATTATTGTCTTGAAATTATTGTCTTGAAATTATTGTCTTGAAATTATTGTCTTGAAATTATTGTCTTGAAATTATTGTCTTGAAATTAACGTGTCGCAAACACAACCTCAAAGAAATGTTTTGAAATTAATGTCTTGAAATTGACGAGTCGCAAACAGAACATGAAAGAAATGTCTTGAAATTATTGTCCTGAAATTATTGTCTTGAAATTAATGTCCTGAAATGAATGCCTTGAAATTATTGTCTTGAAATTATTGTCTTGAAATTATTGTCTTGAAATTATTGTCTTGAAATTATTGTCTTGAAATTATTGTCTTGAAATTATTGTCTTGAAATTATTGTCTTGAAATTATTGTCTTGAAATTATTGTCTTGAAATTATTGTCTTGAAATTAACGTGTCGCAAACAGAGGCTCAAAGAAATGTTTTGAAATTAATGTCTTGAAATTAACGTGTCACAAACAGAACCAGAAATGTTTTGATAATGTCTTGAAATTATTTTCTTGAAATTGACGTGTCGCAAACAGAACCAGAAATGTTTGGAAATTAATGTCCTGAAATTAATGTCCTGAAATTAATGTCGTGAAGTTAATGTCCTGAAGTTAATGTCCTGAAGTTAATGTCCTGAAGTTAATGTCCTGAAGTTAATGTCCTGAAGTTAATGTCCTGAAGTTAATGTCCTGAAGTTAATGTCCTGAAGTTAATGTCCTGAAGTTAATGTCCTGAAGTTAATGTCCAGAAGTTAATGTCCTGAAGTTAATGTACTGATTTTGACGTGTCGCAAACAGAAACAGAAATGTTTGGAAATTAATGTCCTGAAATTAATGTCCTGAAGTTAATGTCCTGAAGTTAATGTCCTGAAGTTAATGTCCTGAAGTTAATGTCCTGAAGTTAATGTCCTGAAGTTAATGTCCTGAAGTTAATGTCCTGAAGTTAATGTCCTGAAGTTAATGTCCTGAAGTTAATGTCCTGAAGTTAATGTCCTGAAGTTAATGACCAGAAGTTAATGACCAGAAGTTAATGTGTCGCAAACAGAACCTGAAATGTTTTGAAATGAATGCCTTGAAATTATTGTCTTGAAAATGACGTGTCGCAAACAGAACCTGAAATGTTTTGAAATGAATGCCTTGAAATTATTGTCTTGCAAATGACGTGTCGCAAACAGAACCTGAAATGTTTTGAAATGAATGCCTTGAAATTATTGTCTTGAAATTATTGTCTTGAAATTATTGTCTTGAAATTAATGTCCTGAAATTAATGTCCTGAAATTAATGTCCTGAAATTAATGTCCTGAAATTAATGTCCTGAAGTTAATGTCCTGAAGTTAATGTCCTGAAGTTAATGTCCTGAAGTTAATGTCCTGAAGTTAATGTCCTGAAATTAATGTTTTGAAATTATTGTCTTGAAATTAACGTGTCGCAAACGGAACCTGAAAGAAATGTTTCAAAATTATTGTCTTGAAATTATTGTCTTGAAATTAATGTCCTGAAGTTAATGTCCTGAAATTAATGTCTTGAAATTAATGTCTTGAAATTGACGTGTCGCAAACAGAACCTGATATGTTTTGAAATCAATGTCCTGAAATTGACGTGTCGCAAACAGAACCTGAAAGAAATGTTTTGAAATTATTGTCTTGAAATTAACGTCTTGAAATTATTGTCTTGAAATTAACGAGTCGCAAACAGAACCTGAAAGAAATGTTTCGATATTAATGTCTTGAAATTATTGTCTTGAATTTAACGTGTCGCAAACGGAACCTGAAAGAAATGTTTCGAAATTAATGTCTTGAAATTATTGTCTTGAAATTAACGTGTCGCAAACGGAACCTGAAATATTTCGAAATTAATGTCTTGAAATTAATGTCTTGAAATTAACGTGTCGCAAACGGAACCTGAAATGTTTTGAAATCAATGTCCTGAAATTGACGTGTCGCAAACAGAACCTGAAAGAAATGTTTTGAAATTAATGCCTTGAAATTATTGTCTTGAAATTATTGTCTTGAAATTATTGTCTTGAAATTAATGTCTTGAAATTATTTTCTTGAAAATGACGTGTCGCAAATAGAACCTGAAAGAAATGTTTTGAAATACATGTCTTGAAATTAATGTCCTGAAATGAATGCCTTGAAATTATTGTCTTGAAAATGACGTGTCGCAAACAGAACCTGAAATGTTTTGAAATGAATGCCTTCAAATTATTGACTTGAAATTATTGTCTTGAAATTAACGTGTCGCAAACAGAACCAGAAATGTTTTGACAATGTCTTGAAATTATTGTCTTGAAATTAACGTGTCGCAAACGGAACCTGAAAGAAATGTTTCGAAATTAATGTCTTGAAATTATTGTCTTGAAATTAACGTGTCGCAAACAGAACCTTAAAGAAATATTTTGAAATTATTGTCTTGAAATTATTGTCTTGAAAATGACGTGTCGCAAACAGAACCTGAATGGTTTTGAAATGAATGCCTTGAAATAATTGTCTTGAAAATGACGTGTCGCAAACAGAACCTGAAATGTTTTGAAATGAATGCCTTGAAATTATTCTCTTGAAAATGACGTGTCGCAAACAGAACCTGTAATGTTTTGAAATGAATGCCTTGAAATTATTGTCTTGCAAATGACGTGTCGCAAACAGAACCTGAAATGTTTTGAAATGAATGCCTTGAAATTATTGTCTTGAAATTATTGTCTTGAAATTATTGTCTTGAAATTATTGTCTTGAAATTAATGACTTGAAATTAATGTCTTGAAATTGACGTGTTGCAAACAGAACCTGAAATGTTTTGATGATGTTTTGAAATGATTTTCTTGAAATTGACGTGTCGCAAACAGAACCAGAAATGTTTTGAAATTAATATCCTGAGGTTAATGTCCTGAAGTTAATGTCCTGAAGTTAATGTCTTGAAATTGACGTGTCGCAAACAGAACCAGAAATGTTTTGATAATGTCTTGAAATTATCTTCTTGAAATTGACGTGTCGCAAACAGAACCAGAAATGTTTGGAAATTAATGTCCTGAAATTAATGTCCTGAAATTAATGTCCTGAAATTAATGTCCTGAAATTAATGTCCTGAAATTAATGTCCTGAAGTTAATGTCCTGAAGTTAATGTCCTGAAGTTAATGTCCTGAAGTTAATGTCCTGAAGTTAATGTCCTGAAGTTAATGTCCTGAAGTTAATGTCCTGAAGTTAATGTCCTGAAGTTAATGTCCTGAAGTTAATGTCCTGAAGTTAATGTCCTGAAGTAAATGTCCTGAAGTAAATGTCCTGAAGTAAATGTCCTGAAGTAAATGACCAGAAGTTAATGACCAGAAGTTAATGTGTCGCAAACAGAACCTGAAATGTTTTGAAATGAATGCCTTGAAATTATTGTCTTGAAAATGACGTGTCGCAAACAGAACCTGAAATGTTTTGAAATGAATGCCTTGAAATTATTGTCTTGCAAATGACGTGTCGCAAACAGAACCTGAAATGTTTTGAAATGAATGCCTTGAAATTATTGTCTTGAAATTATTGTCTTGAAATTATTGTCTTGAAATTAATGTCCTGAAATTAATGTCCTGAAATTAATGTCCTGAAATTAATGTCCTGAAGTTAATGTCCTGAAGTTAATGTCCTGAAGTTAATGTCCTGAAGTTAATGTCCTGAAGTTAATGTCCTGAAATTAATGTTTTGAAATTATTGTCTTGAAATTAACGTGTCGCAAACGGAACCTGAAAGAAATGTTTCAAAATTATTGTCTTGAAATTATTGTCTTGAAATTAATGTCCTGAAGTTAATGTCCTGAAATTAATGTCTTGAAATTAATGTCTTGAAATTGACGTGTCGCAAACAGAACCTGATATGTTTTGAAATCAATGTCCTGAAATTGACGTGTCGCAAACAGAACCTGAAAGAAATGTTTTGAAATTATTGTCTTGAAATTAACGTCTTGAAATTATTGTCTTGAAATTAACGAGTCGCAAACAGAACCTGAAAGAAATGTTTCGATATTAATGTCTTGAAATTATTGTCTTGAATTTAACGTGTCGCAAACGGAACCTGAAAGAAATGTTTCGAAATTAATGTCTTGAAATTATTGTCTTGAAATTAACGTGTCGCAAACGGAACCTGAAATATTTCGAAATTAATGTCTTGAAATTAATGTCTTGAAATTAACGTGTCGCAAACGGAACCTGAAATGTTTTGAAATCAATGTCCTGAAATTGACGTGTCGCAAACAGAACCTGAAAGAAATGTTTTGAAATTAATGCCTTGAAATTATTGTCTTGAAATTATTGTCTTGAAATTATTGTCTTGAAATTAATGTCTTGAAATTATTTTCTTGAAAATGACGTGTCGCAAATAGAACCTGAAAGAAATGTTTTGAAATACATGTCTTGAAATTAATGTCCTGAAATGAATGCCTTGAAATTATTGTCTTGAAAATGACGTGTCGCAAACAGAACCTGAAATGTTTTGAAATGAATGCCTTCAAATTATTGACTTGAAATTATTGTCTTGAAATTAACGTGTCGCAAACAGAACCAGAAATGTTTTGACAATGTCTTGAAATTATTGTCTTGAAATTAACGTGTCGCAAACGGAACCTGAAAGAAATGTTTCGAAATTAATGTCTTGAAATTATTGTCTTGAAATTAACGTGTCGCAAACAGAACCTTAAAGAAATATTTTGAAATTATTGTCTTGAAATTATTGTCTTGAAAATGACGTGTCGCAAACAGAACCTGAATGGTTTTGAAATGAATGCCTTGAAATAATTGTCTTGAAAATGACGTGTCGCAAACAGAACCTGAAATGTTTTGAAATGAATGCCTTGAAATTATTCTCTTGAAAATGACGTGTCGCAAACAGAACCTGTAATGTTTTGAAATGAATGCCTTGAAATTATTGTCTTGCAAATGACGTGTCGCAAACAGAACCTGAAATGTTTTGAAATGAATGCCTTGAAATTATTGTCTTGAAATTATTGTCTTGAAATTATTGTCTTGAAATTATTGTCTTGAAATTAATGACTTGAAATTAATGTCTTGAAATTGACGTGTTGCAAACAGAACCTGAAATGTTTTGATGATGTTTTGAAATGATTTTCTTGAAATTGACGTGTCGCAAACAGAACCAGAAATGTTTTGAAATTAATATCCTGAGGTTAATGTCCTGAAGTTAATGTCCTGAAGTTAATGTCTTGAAATTGACGTGTCGCAAACAGAACCAGAAATGTTTTGATAATGTCTTGAAATTATCTTCTTGAAATTGACGTGTCGCAAACAGAACCAGAAATGTTTGGAAATTAATGTCCTGAAATTAATGTCCTGAAATTAATGTCCTGAAATTAATGTCCTGAAATTAATGTCCTGAAATTAATGTCCTGAAGTTAATGTCCTGAAGTTAATGTCCTGAAGTTAATGTCCTGAAGTTAATGTCCTGAAGTTAATGTCCTGAAGTTAATGTCCTGAAGTTAATGTCCTGAAGTTAATGTCCTGAAGTTAATGTCCTGAAGTTAATGTCCTGAAGTTAATGTCCTGAAGTTAATGTCCTGAAGTAAATGTCCTGAAGTAAATGTCCTGAAGTAAATGTCCTGAAGTAAATGTCCTGAAGTAAATGTCCTGAAGTAAATGTCCTGAAGTAAATGTCCTGAAGTAAATGTCCTGAAGTTAATGTCCTGAAGTTAATGTCCTGAATTTGACGTGTCGCAAACAGAACCAGAAATGTTTCGAAATTAATGTCCTGAAGTTAATGTCCTGAAGAGAATGTCCTGAAGTTAATGTCCTGAAGTTAATGTCCTGAAGTTAATGTCCAGAAGTTAATGTCCAGAAGTTAATGTCCAGAAGTTAATGTCCAGAAGTTAATGTCCAGAAGTTAATGTCCAGAAGTTAATGTCCAGAAGTTAATGTCCAGAAGTTAATGTCCAGAAGTTAATGTCCAGAAGTTAATGTCCAGAAGTTAATGTCCAGAAGTTAATGTCCAGAAGTTAATGTCCAGAAGTTAATGTCCAGAAGTTAATGTCCAGAAGTTAATGTCCTGAAGTTAATGTACTGAATTTGACGTGTCGCAAACAGAACCAGAAATGTTTGGAAATTAATGTCCTGAAGTTAATGTCCTGAAGTTAATGTCCTGAAGTTAATGTCCTGAAGTTAATGTCCTGAAGTTAATGTCCTGAAGTTAATGTCCTGAAGTTAATGTCCTGAAGTTAATGTCCTGAAGTTAATGTCCTGAAGTTAATGTCCTGAAGTTAATGTCCTGAAGTTAATGTCCTGAAGTTAATGTCTTGAAATTGACGTGTCGCAAACAGAACCTGAAAGAAAAGTTTTGAAAGTAGTGCTTTGAAATTAATTTCTTGAAATTGACGTGTGCAAACAGAACCTGAAATGTTTTGAAATTAATATATTGAAATTGACGAGTCGCAAACAGAACATGAAAGAAATGTCTTGAAATTATTGTCCTGAAATTATTGTCTTGAAATTATTGTCTTGAAAATGACGTGTCGCAAACAGAACCTGAAATGTTTTGAAATGAATGCCTTGAAATTATTGTCTTGCAAATGACGTGTCGCAAACAGAACCTGAAATGTTTTGAAATGAATGCCTTGAAATTATTGTCTTGAAATTATTGTCTTGAAATTATTGTCCTGAAATTAATGTCCTGAAGTTAATGTCCTGAAGTTAATGTCCTGAAGTTAATGTCCTGAATTTGACGTGTCGCAAACAGAACCAGAAATGTTTCAAAATTAATGTCCTGAAGTTAATGTCCTGAAGTTAATGTCCTGAAGTTAATGTCCTGAAGTTAATGTCCTGAAGTTAATGTCCTGAAGTTAATGTCCTGAAGTTAATGTCCTGAAGTTAATGTCCTGAAGTTAATGTCCTGAAGTTAATGTCCTGAAGTTAATGTCCTGAAGTTAATGTCCTGAAGTTAATGTCCTGAAGTTAATGTCTTGAAATTGACGTGTCGCAAACAGAACCTGAAAGAAAAGTTTTGAAAGTAATGCTTTGAAATTAATTTCTTGAAATTGACGTGTGCAAACAGAACCTGAAATGTTTTGAAATTAATATATTGAAATTGACGAGTCGCAAACAGAACATGAAAGAAATGTCTTGAAATTATTGTCCTGAAATTATTGTCTTGAAATTAATGTCCTGAAATGAATGTCCTGAAATGAATGCCTTGAAATTATTGTCTTGAAATTATTGTCTTGAAATTATTGTCTTGAAATTATTGTCTTGAAATTATTGTCTTGAAATTATTGTCTTGAAATTATTGTCTTGAAATTAACGTGTCGCAAACACAACCTCAAAGAAATGTTTTGAAATTAATGTCTTGAAATTGACGAGTCGCAAACAGAACATGAAAGAAATGTCTTGAAATTATTGTCCTGAAATTATTGTCTTGAAATTAATGTCCTGAAATGAATGCCTTGAAATTATTGTCTTGAAATTATTGTCTTGAAATTATTGTCTTGAAATTATTGTCTTGAAATTATTGTCTTGAAATTATTGTCTTGAAATTATTGTCTTGAAATTATTGTCTTGAAATTATTGTCTTGAAATTATTGTCTTGAAATTATTGTCTTGAAATTATTGTCTTGAAATTATTGTCTTGAAATTATTGTCTTGAAATTATTGTCTTGAAATTAACGTGTCGCAAACAGAAGCTCAAAGAAATGTTTTGATAATGTCTTGAAATTATTTTCTTGAAATTGACGTGTCGCAAATAGAACCAGAAATGTTTGGAAATTAATGTCCTGAAATTAATGTCCTGAAGTTAATGTCCTGAAGTTAATGTCCTGAAGTTAATGTCCTGAAGTTAATGTCCTGAAGTTAATGTCCTGAAGTTAATGTCCTGAAGTTAATGTCCTGAAGTTAATGTCCTGAAGTTAATGTCCTGAAGTTAATGTCCTGAAGTTAATGTCCTGAAGTTAATGTCCTGAAGTTAATGTCCAGAAGTTAATGTCCTGAAGTTAATGTCCTGAAGTTAATGTCCTGAAGTTAATGTCCTGAAGTTAATGTCCTGAAGTTAATGTCCTGAAGTTAATGTCCTGAAGTTAATGTCCTGAAGTTAATGTACTGAATTTGACGTGTCGCAAACAGAACCAGAAATGTTTGGAAATTAATGTCCTGAAGTTAATGTCCTGAAGTTAATGTCCTGAAGTTAATGTCCTGAAGTTAATGTCCTGAAGTTAATGTCCTGAAGTTAATGTCCTGAAGTTAATGTCCTGAAGTTAATGTCCTGAAGTTAATGTCCTGAAGTTAATGTCCTGAAGTTAATGTCCTGAAGTTAATGTCCTGAAGTTAATGTCCTGAAGTTAATGTCCTGAAGTTAATGTCCTGAAGTTAATGTCCTGAAGTTAATGTCCTGAAGTTAATGTCCTGAAGTTAATGTCCTGAAGTTAATGTCCTGAAGTTAATGTCCTGAAGTTAATGTCCTGAAGTTAATGTCCTGAAGTTAATGTCCTGAAGTTAATGTCCTGAAGTTAATGTCCTGAAGTTAATGTCCTGAAGTTAATGTCCTGAAGTTAATGTCCTGAAGTTAATGTCCTGAAGTTAATGTCCTGAAGTTAATGTCCTGAAGTTAATGTCCTGAAGTTAATGTCCTGAAGTTAATGTCCTGAAGTTAATGTCCTGAAGTTAATGTCCTGAAGTTAATGTCCTGAAGTTAATGTCCTGAAGTTAATGTCCTGAAGTTAATGTCCTGAAGTTAATGTCCTGAAGTTAATGTCCTGAAGTTAATGTCCTGAAGTTAATGTCCTGAAGTTAATGTCCTGAAGTTAATGTCCTGAAGTTAATGTCCTGAAGTTAATGTCCTGAAGTTAATGTCCTGAAGTTAATGTCCTGAAGTTAATGTCCTGAAGTTAATGTCCTGAAGTTAATGTCCTGAAGTTAATGTCCTGAAGTTAATGTCCTGAAGTTAATGTCTTGAAATTGACGTGTCGCAAACAGAACCTGAAAGAAAAGTTTTGAAAGTAATGCTTTGAAATTAATTTCTTGAAATTGACGTGTGCAAACAGAACCTGAAATGTTTTGAAATTAATATATTGAAATTGACGAGTCGCAAACAGAACATGAAAGAAATGTCTTGAAATTATTGTCCTGAAATTATTGTCTTGAAATTAATGTCCTGAAATGAATGCCTTGAAATTATTGTCTTGAAATTATTGTCTTGAAATTATTGTCTTGAAATTATTGTCTTGAAATTATTGTCTTGAAATTATTGTCTTGAAATTATTGTCTTGAAATTATTGTCTTGAAATTATTGTCTTGAAATTATTGTCTTGAAATTATTGTCTTGAAATTATTGTCTTGAAATTATTGTCTTGAAATTATTGTCTTGAAATTATTGTCTTGAAATTATTGTCTTGAAATTATTGTCTTGAAATTATTGTCTTGAAATTATTGTCTTGAAATTATTGTCTTGAAATTATTGTCTTGAAATTATTGTCCTGAAATTATTGTCTTGAAATTAATGTCCTGAAATGAATGCCTTGAAATTATTGTCTTGAAATTATTATCTTGAAATTATTGTCTTGAAATTATTGTCTTGAAATTATTGTCTTGAAATTATTGTCTTGAAATTATTGTCTTGAAATTAACGTGTCGCAAACAAAGCTCAAAGAAATGTTTTGAAATTAATGTCTTGAAATTAACGTGTCGCAAACAGAACCAGAAATGTTTTGATAAAGTCTTGAAATTATTTTCTTGAAATTGACGTGTCGCAAACAGAACCAGAAATGTTTGGAAATTAATGTCCTGAAATTAATGTCCTGAAGTTAATGTCCTGAAGTTAATGTCCTGAAGTTAATGTCCTGAAGTTAATGTCCTGAAGTTAATGTCCTGAAGTTAATGTCCTGAAGTTAATGTCCTGAAGTTAATGTCCTGAAGTTAATGTCCTGAAGTTAATGTCCTGAAGTTAATGTCCTGAAGTTAATGTCCTGAAGTTAATGTCCTGAAGTTAATGTCCTGAAGTTAATGTCCTGAAGTTAATGTCCTGAAGTTAATGTCCTGAAGTTAATGTCCTGAAGTTAATGTCCTGAAGTTAATGTCCTGAAGTTAATGTCCTGAAGTTAATGTCCTGAAGTTAATGTCCTGAAGTTAATGTCCTGAAGTTAATGTCCTGAAGTTAATGTCCTGAAGTTAATGTCCTGAAGTTAATGTCCTGAAGTTAATGTCCTGAAGTTAATGTCCTGAAGTTAATGTCCTGAAGTTAATGTCCTGAAGTTAATGTCCTGAAGTTAATGTCCTGAAGTAAATGTCCTGAAGTAAATGTCCTGAAGTAAATGTCCTGAAGTAAATGTCCTGAAGTAAATGTCCTGAAGTAAATGTCCTGAAGTAAATGTCCTGAAGTAAATGTCCTGAAGTAAATGTCCTGAAGTAAATGTCCTGAAGTAAATGTCCTGAAGTAAATGTCCTGAAGTAAATGTCCTGAAGTAAATGTCCTGAAGTAAATGTCCTGAAGTAAATGTCCTGAAGTAAATGTCCTGAAGTAAATGTCCTGAAGTAAATGTCCTGAAGTAAATGTCCTGAAGTAAATGTCCTGAAGTAAATGTCCTGAAGTAAATGTCCTGAAGTAAATGTCCTGAAGTAAATGTCCTGAAGTAAATGTCCTGAAGTAAATGTCCTGAAGTAAATGTCCTGAAGTAAATGTCCTGAAGTAAATGTCCTGAAGTAAATGTCCTGAAGTAAATGTCCTGAAGTAAATGTCCTGAAGTAAATGTCCTGAAGTAAATGTCCTGAAGTAAATGTCCTGAAGTAAATGTCCTGAAGTAAATGTCCTGAAGTAAATGTCCTGAAGTAAATGTCCTGAAGTAAATGTCCTGAAGTAAATGTCCTGAAGTAAATGTCCTGAAGTAAATGTCCTGAAGTAAATGTCCTGAAGTAAATGTCCTGAAGTAAATGTCCTGAAGTAAATGTCCTGAAGTAAATGTCCTGAAGTAAATGTCCTGAAGTAAATGTCCTGAAGTAAATGTCCTGAAGTAAATGTCCTGAAGTAAATGTCCTGAAGTAAATGTCCTGAAGTAAATGTCCTGAAGTAAATGTCCTGAAGTAAATGTCCTGAAGTAAATGTCCTGAAGTAAATGTCCTGAAGTAAATGTCCTGAAGTAAATGTCCTGAAGTAAATGTCCTGAAGTAAATGTCCTGAAGTAAATGTCCTGAAGTAAATGTCCTGAAGTAAATGTCCTGAAGTAAATGTCCTGAAGTAAATGTCCTGAAGTAAATGTCCTGAAGTAAATGTCCTGAAGTAAATGTCCTGAAGTAAATGTCCTGAAGTAAATGTCCTGAAGTAAATGTCCTGAAGTAAATGTCCTGAAGTAAATGTCCTGAAGTAAATGTCCTGAAGTAAATGTCCTGAAGTAAATGTCCTGAAGTAAATGTCCTGAAGTAAATGTCCTGAAGTAAATGTCCTGAAGTAAATGTCCTGAAGTAAATGTCCTGAAGTTTATGTCCTGAAGTTTATGTCCTGAAGTTTATGTCCTGAAGTTTATGTCCTGAAGTTTATGTCCTGAAGTTTATGTCCTGAAGTTTATGTCCTGAAGTTTATGTCCTGAAGTTTATGTCCTGAAGTTTATGTCCTGAAGTTTATGTCCTGAAGTTTATGTCCTGAAGTTTATGTCCTGAAGTTTATGTCCTGAAGTTTATGTCCTGAAGTTTATGTCCTGAAGTTTATGTCCTGAAGTTTATGTCCTGAAGTTTATGTCCTGAAGTTTATGTCCTGAAGTTTATGTCCTGAAGTTTATGTCCTGAAGTTTATGTCCTGAAGTTTATGTCCTGAAGTTTATGTCCTGAAGTTTATGTCCTGAAGTTTATGTCCTGAAGTTTATGTCCTGAAGTTTATGTCCTGAAGTTTATGTCCTGAAGTTTATGTCCTGAAGTTTATGTCCTGAAGTTTATGTCCTGAAGTTTATGTCCTGAAGTTTATGTCCTGAAGTTTATGTCCTGAAGTTTATGTCCTGAAGTTTATGTCCTGAAGTTTATGTCCTGAAGTTTATGTCCTGAAGTTTATGTCCTGAAGTTTATGTCCTGAAGTTTATGTCCTGAAGTTTATGTCCTGAAGTTTATGTCCTGAAGTTTATGTCCTGAAGTTTATGTCCTGAAGTTTATGTCCTGAAGTTTATGTCCTGAAGTTTATGTCCTGAAGTTTATGTCCTGAAGTTTATGTCCTGAAGTTTATGTCCTGAAGTTTATGTCCTGAAGTTTATGTCCTGAAGTTTATGTCCTGAAGTTTATGTCCTGAAGTTTATGTCCTGAAGTTTATGTCCTGAAGTTTATGTCCTGAAGTTTATGTCCTGAAGTTTATGTCCTGAAGTTTATGTCCTGAAGTTTATGTCCTGAAGTTTATGTCCTGAAGTTTATGTCCTGAAGTTTATGTCCTGAAGTTTATGTCCTGAAGTTTATGTCCTGAAGTTTATGTCCTGAAGTTTATGTCCTGAAGTTTATGTCCTGAAGTTTATGTCCTGAAGTTTATGTCCTGAAGTTTATGTCCTGAAGTTTATGTCCTGAAGTTTATGTCCTGAAGTTTATGTCCTGAAGTTTATGTCCTGAAGTTTATGTCCTGAAGTTTATGTCCTGAAGTTTATGTCCTGAAGTTTATGTCCTGAAGTTTATGTCCTGAAGTTTATGTCCTGAAGTTTATGTCCTGAAGTTTATGTCCTGAAGTTTATGTCCTGAAGTTTATGTCCTGAAGTTTATGTCCTGAAGTTTATGTCCTGAAGTTTATGTCCTGAAGTTTATGTCCTGAAGTTTATGTCCTGAAGTTTATGTCCTGAAGTTTATGTCCTGAAGTTTATGTCCTGAAGTTTATGTCCTGAAGTTTATGTCCTGAAGTTTATGGTCCTGAAGTTTATGTCCTGAAGTTTATGTCCTGAAGTTTATGTCCTGAAGTTTATGTCCTGAAGTTTTATGTCCCCTGAAGTTTATGTCCTGAAGTTTATGTCCTGAAGTTTATGTCCTGAAGTTAATGTCCTGAAGTTAATGTCCTGAAGTTAATGTCCTGAAGTTAATGTCCCTGAAGTTAATGTCCTGAAAGTTAATGGTCCTGAAGTTAATGTCCTGAAGTTAATGTCCAGAAGTTAATGTCCTGAAGTTAATGTCCTGAAGTTAATGTCCTGAAGTTAATGTCCTGAAGTTAATGTCCTGAAGTTAATGGTCCTGAAGTTAATGTCCTGAAGTTAATGTCCTGAAGTTAATGTCCTGAAGTTAATGTCCTGAAGTTAATGTCCTGAAGTAAATGTCCTGAAGTAAATGTCCTGAAGTAAATGTCCTGAAGTAAATGGTCCCTGAAGTAAATGTCCTGAAGTAAATGTCCTGAAGTAAAATGTCCTGAAGTAAATGTCCTGAAGTAAATGTCCTGAAGTAAATGTCCTGAAGTAAATGTCCTGAAAGTAAAATGTCCTGAAGTAAATGTCCTGAAGTAAATGTCCTGAAGTAAATGTCCTGAAGTTAATGTCCTGAAGTTAATGTCCTGAAGTTAATGTCCCTGAAGTTTAATGTCCTGAAGTTAATGTCCTGAAGTTAATGTCCTGAAGTTAATGTCCTGAAGTTAATGTCCTGAAGTTAATGTCCTGAAGTTAATGTCCTGAAGTTAATGTCCTGAAGTTTAATGTCCTGAAGTTAATGTCCTGAAAGTTAATGTCCTGAAGTAAATGTCCTGAAGTAAATGTCCTGAAGTAAATGTCCTGAAGTAAATGTCCTGAAGTAAATGTCCTGAAGTAAATGTCCTGAAGTAAATGTCCTGAAGTAAATGTCCTGAAGTAAATGTCCTGAAGTAAATGTCCTGAAGTAAATGTCCTGAAGTAAATGTCCTGAAGTTAAATGTCCTGAAGTAAATGTCCTGAAGTTAATGTCCTGAAGTTAATGTCCTGAAGTTAATGTCCTGAAGTTAATGTCCTGAAGTTAATGTCCTGAAGTTAATGTCCTGAAGTTAATGTCCTGAAGTTAATGTCCTGAAGTTAATGTCCTGAAGTTAATGTCCTGAAGTTAATGTCCTGAAGTTAATGTCCTGAAGTTAATGTTCCTGAAGTTAATGTCCTGAAGTTAATGTCCTGAAGTTAATGTCCTGAAGTTAATGTCCTGAAGTTAATGTCCTGAAGTTAATGTCCTGAAGTTAATGTCCTGAAGTTAATGTCCTGAAGTTAATGTCCTGAAGTTAATGTCCTGAAGTTAATGTCCTGAAGTTAATGTCCTGAAGTTAATGTCCTGAAGTTAATGTCCTGAAGTTAATGTCCTGAAGTTAATGTCCTGAAGTTAATGTCCTGAAGTTAATGTCCTGAAGTTAATGTCCTGAAGTTAATGTCCTGAAGTTAATGTCCTGAAGTTAATGTCCTGAAGTTAATGTCCTGAAGTTAATGTCCTGAAGTTAATGTCCTGAAGTAAAATGTCCTGAAGTAAATGTCCTGAAGTAAATGTCCTGAAGTAAATGTCCTGAAGTAAATGTCCTGAAGTAAATGTCCTGAAGTAAATGTCCTGAAGTTAATGTCCTGAAGTTAATGTCCTGAAGTTAATGTCCTTGTCCTGAAGTTAATGTCCTGAAGTTAATGTCCTGAAGTTAATGTCCTGAAGTTAATGTCCTGAAGTTAATGTCCTGAAGTTAATGTGTCGCAAACAGAACCTGAAATGTTTTGAAATGAATGCCTTGAAATTATTGTCTTGAAAATGACGTGTCGCAAACAGAACCTGAAATGTTTTGAAATGAATGCCTTGAAATTATTGTCTTGCAAATGACGTGTCACAAACAGAACCTGAAATGTTTTGAAATGAATGCCTTGAAATTATTGTCTTGAAATTATTGTCTTGAAATTATTGTCCTGAAATTAATGTCCTGAAGTTAATGTCCTGAAGTTAATGTCCTGAAGTTAATGTCCTGAATTTGACGTGTCGCAAACAGAACCAGAAATGTTTCGAAATTAATGTCCTGAAGTTAATGTCCTGAAGTTAATGTCCTGAAGTTAATGTCCTGAAGTTAATGTCCTGAAGTTAATGTCCTGAAGTTAATGTCCTGAAGTTAATGTCCTGAAGTTAATGTCTTGAAATTGACGTGTCGCAAACAGAACCTGAAAGAAAAGTTTTGAAAGTAATGCTTTGAAATTAATTTCTTGAAATTGACGTGTGCAAACAGAACCTGAAATGTTTTGAAATTAATATATTGAAATTGACGAGTCGCAAACAGAACATGAAAGAAATGTCTTGAAATTATTGTCCTGAAATTATTGTCTTGAAATTAATGTCTTGAAATTAATGTCCTGAAATGAATGCCTTGAAATTATTGTCTTGAAATTATTGTCTTGAAATTATTGTCTTGAAATTATTGTCTTGAAATTATTGTCTTGAAATTATTGTCTTGAAATTATTGTCTTGAAATTATTGTCTTGAAATTAACGTGTCGCAAACACAACCTCAAAGAAATGTTTTGAAATTAATGTCTTGAAATTGACGAGTCGCAAACAGAACATGAAAGAAATGTCTTGAAATTATTGTCCTGAAATTATTGTCTTGAAATTAATGTCCTGAAATGAATGCCTTGAAATTATTGTCTTGAAATTATTGTCTTGAAATTATTGTCTTGAAATTATTGTCTTGAAATTATTGTCTTGAAATTATTGTCTTGAAATTATTGTCTTGAAATTATTGTCTTGAAATTATTGTCTTGAAATTAACGTGTCGCAAACAGAAGCTCAAAGAAATGTTTTGAAATTAATGTCTTGAAATTAACGTGTCACAAACAGAACCAGAAATGTTTTGATAATGTCTTGAAATTATTTTCTTGAAATTGACGTGTCGCAAACAGAACCAGAAATCTTTGGAAATTAATGTCCTGAAATTAATGTCCTGAAGTTAATGTCCTGAAGTTAATGTCCTGAAGTTAATGTCCTGAAGGTAATGTCCTGAAGTTAATGTCCTGAAGTTAATGTCCTGAAGTTAATGTCCTGAAGTTAATGTCCTGAAGTTAATGTCCTGAAGTTAATGTCCTGAAGTTAATGTCCTGAAGTTAATGTCCTGAAGTTAATGTCCTGAAGTTAATGTCCTGAAGTTAATGTCCTGAAGTTAATGTCCTGAAGTTAATGTCCTGAAGTTAATGTCCTGAAGTTAATGTCCTGAAGTTAATGCCCTGAAGTTAATGCCCTGAAGTTAATGCCCTGAAGTTAATGTCCTGAAGTTAATGCCCTGAAGTTAATGCCCTGAAGTTAATGCCCTGAAGTTAATGCCATGACGTTAATGCCCTGACGTTAATGCCCTGACGTTAATGCCCTGACGTTAATGCCCTGACGTTAATGCCCTGACGTTAATGCCCTGACGTTAATGTCCTGACGTTAATGTCCTGAAGTTAATGTCCTGAAGTTAATGTCCTGAAGTTAATGTCCTGAAGTTAATGTCCTGAAGTTAATGTCCTGAAGTTAATGTCCTGAAGTTAATGTCCTGAAGTTAATGTCCTGAAGTTAATGTCCTGAAGTTAATGTCCTGAAGTTAATGTCCTGAAGTTAATGTCCTGAAGTTAATGTCCTGAAGTTAATGTCCTGAAGTTAATGTCCTGAAGTTAATGTCCTGAAGTTAATGTCCTGAAGTTAATGTCCTGAAGTTAATGTCCTGAAGTTAATGTCCTGAAGTTAATGTCCTGAAGTTAATGTCCTGAAGTTAATGTCCTGAAGTTAATGTCCTGAAGTTAATGTCCTGAAGTTAATGTCCTGAAGTTAATGTCCTGAAGTTAATGTCCTGAAGTTAATGTCCTGAAGTTAATGTCCTGAAGTTAATGTCCTGAAGTTAATGTCCTGAAGTTAATGTCCTGAAGTTAATGTCCTGAAGTTAATGTCCTGAATTTGACGTGTCGCAAACAGAACCAGAAATGTTTCGAAGTTAATGTCCTGAAGTTAATGTCCTGAAGTTAATGTCCTGAAGTTAATGTCTTGAAATTGACGTGTCGCAAACAGAACCTGAAAGAAAAGTTTTGAAAGTAATGCTTTGAAATTAATTTCTTGAAATTGACGTGTGCAAACAGAACCTGAAATGTTTTGAAATTAATATATTGAAATTGACGAGTCGCAAACAGAACATGAAAGAAATGTCTTGAAATTATTGTCCTGAAATTATTGTCTTGAAATTAATGTCCTGAAATGAATGCCTTGAAATTATTGTCTTGAAATTATTGTCTTGAAATTATTGTCTTGAAATTATTGTCTTGAAATTATTGTCTTGAAATTATTGTCTTGAAATTATTGTCTTGAAATTATTGTCTTGAAATTAACGTGTCGCAAACACAACCTCAAAGAAATGTTTTGAAATTAATGTCTTGAAATTGACGAGTCGCAAACAGAACATGAAAGAAATGTCTTGAAATTATTGTCCTGAAATTATTGTCTTGAAATTAATGTCCTGAAATGAATGCCTTGAAATTATTGTCTTGAAATTATTGTCTTGAAATTATTGTCTTGAAATTATTGTCTTGAAATTATTGTCTTGAAATTATTGTCTTGAAATTATTGTCTTGAAATTATTGTCTTGAAATTATTGTCTTGAAATTATTGTCTTGAAATTATTGTCTTGAAATTATTGTCTTGAAATTATTGTCTTGAAATTATTGTCTTGAAATTAACGTGTCGCAAACAGAGGCTCAAAGAAATGTTTTGAAATTAATGTCTTGAAATTAACGTGTCACAAACAGAACCAGAAATGTTTTGATAATGTCTTGAAATTATTTTCTTGAAATTGACGTGTCGCAAACAGAACCAGAAATGTTTGGAAATTAATGTCCTGAAATTAATGTCCTGAAATTAATGTCGTGAAGTTAATGTCCTGAAGTTAATGTCCTGAAGTTAATGTCCTGAAGTTAATGTCCTGAAGTTAATGTCCTGAAGTTAATGTCCTGAAGTTAATGTCCTGAAGTTAATGTCCTGAAGTTAATGTCCTGAAGTTAATGTCCTGAAGTTAATGTCCAGAAGTTAATGTCCAGAAGTTAATGTCCAGAAGTTAATGTCCTGAAGTTAATGTCCTGAAGTTAATGTACTGATTTTGACGTGTCGCAAACAGAACCAGAAATGTTTGGAAATTAATGTCCTGAAATTAATGTCCTGAAGTTAATGTCCTGAAGTTAATGTCCTGAAGTTAATGTCCTGAAGTTAATGTCCTGAAGTTAATGTCCTGAAGTTAATGTCCTGAAGTTAATGTCCTGAAGTTAATGTCCTGAAGTTAATGTCCTGAAGTTAATGTCCTGAAGTTAATGTCCTGAAGTTAATGTCCTGAAGTTAATGACCAGAAGTTAATGACCAGAAGTTAATGTGTCGCAAACAGAACCTGAAATGTTTTGAAATGAATGCCTTGAAATTATTGTCTTGAAAATGACGTGTCGCAAACAGAACCTGAAATGTTTTGAAATGAATGCCTTGAAATTATTGTCTTGCAAATGACGTGTCGCAAACAGAACCTGAAATGTTTTGAAATGAATGCCTTGAAATTATTGTCTTGAAATTATTGTCTTGAAATTATTGTCTTGAAATTAATGTCCTGAAATTAATGTCCTGAAATTAATGTCCTGAAGTTAATGTCCTGAAGTTAATGTCCTGAAGTTAATGTCCTGAAGTTAATGTCCTGAAGTTAATGTCCTGAAGTTAATGTCCTGAAGTTAATGTCCTGAAGTTAATGTTTTGAAATTATTGTCTTGAAATTAACGTGTCGCAAACGGAACCTGAAAGAAATGTTTCAAAATGAATGTCTTGAAATTATTGTCTTGAAATTATTGTCTTGAAATTATTGTCTTGAAATTAATGTCCTGAAGTTAATGTCCTGAAATTAATGTCTTGAAATTAATGTCTTGAAATTGACGTGTCGCAAACAGAACCTGATATGTTTTGAAATCAATGTCCTGAAATTGACGTGTCGCAAACAGAACCTGAAAGAAATGTTTTGAAATTATTGTCTTGAAATTAACGTCTTGAAATTATTGTCTTGAAATTAACGAGTCGCAAACAGAACCTGAAAGAAATGTTTCGATATTAATGTCTTGAAATTATTGTCTTGAATTTAACGTGTCGCAAACGGAACCTGAAAGAAATGTTTCGAAATTAATGTCTTGAAATTATTGTCTTGAAATTAACGTGTCGCAAACGGAACCTGAAATATTTCGAAATTAATGTCTTGAAATTAATGTCTTGAAATTAACGTGTCGCAAACGGAACCTGAAATGTTTTGAAATCAATGTCCTGAAATTGACGTGTCGCAAACAGAACCTGAAAGAAATGTTTTGAAATTAATGCCTTGAAATTATTGTCTTGAAATTATTGTCTTGAAATTATTGTCTTGAAATTAATGTCTTGAAATTATTTTCTTGAAAATGACGTGTCGCAAATAGAACCTGAAAGAAATGTTTTGAAATACATGTCTTGAAATTAATGTCCTGAAATGAATGCCTTGAAATTATTGTCTTGAAAATGACGTGTCGCAAACAGAACCTGAAATGTTTTGAAATGAATGCCTTCAAATTATTGACTTGAAATTATTGTCTTGAAATTAACGTGTCGCAAACAGAACCAGAAATGTTTTGACAATGTCTTGAAATTATTGTCTTGAAATTAACGTGTCGCAAACGGAACCTGAAAGAAATGTTTCGAAATTAATGTCTTGAAATTATTGTCTTGAAATTAACGTGTCGCAAACAGAACCTTAAAGAAATATTTTGAAATTATTGTCTTGAAATTATTGTCTTGAAAATGACGTGTCGCAAACAGAACCTGAAATGTTTTGAAATGAATGCCTTGAAATAATTGTCTTGAAAATGACGTGTCGCAAACAGAACCTGAAATGTTTTGAAATGAATGCCTTGAAATTATTCTCTTGAAAATGACGTGTCGCAAACAGAACCTGTAATGTTTTGAAATGAATGCCTTGAAATTATTGTCTTGCAAATGACGTGTCGCAAACAGAACCTGAAATGTTTTGAAATGAATGCCTTGAAATTATTGTCTTGAAATTATTGTCTTGAAATTATTGTCTTGAAATTATTGTCTTGAAATTATTGTCTTGAAATTAATGACTTGAAATTAATGTCTTGAAATTGACGTGTTGCAAACAGAACCTGAAATGTTTTGATGATGTTTTGAAATGATTTTCTTGAAATTGACGTGTCGCAAACAGAACCAGAAATGTTTTGAAATTAATATCCTGAGGTTAATGTCCTGAAGTTAATGTCCTGAAGTTAATGTCTTGAAATTGACGTGTCGCAAACAGAACCAGAAATGTTTTGATAATGTCTTGAAATTATCTTCTTGAAATTGACGTGTCGCAAACAGAACCAGAAATGTTTGGAAATTAATGTCCTGAAATTAATGTCCTGAAATTAATGTCCTGAAATTAATGTCCTGAAATTAATGTCCTGAAATTAATGTCCTGAAGTTAATGTCCTGAAGTTAATGTCCTGAAGTTAATGTCCTGAAGTTAATGTCCTGAAGTTAATGTCCTGAAGTTAATGTCCTGAAGTTAATGTCCTGAAGTTAATGTCCTGAAGTTAATGTCCTGAAGTTAATGTCCTGAAGTTAATGTCCTGAAGTTAATGTCCTGAAGTTAATGTCCTGAAGTTAATGTCCTGAAGTTAATGTCCTGAAGTAAATGTCCTGAAGTAAATGTCCTGAAGTAAATGTCCTGAAGTAAATGTCCTGAAGTAAATGTCCTGAAGTAAATGTCCTGAAGTAAATGTCCTGAAGTAAATGTCCTGAAGTAAATGTCCTGAAGTAAATGTCCTGAAGTAAATGTCCTGAAGTAAATGTCCTGAAGTAAATGTCCTGAAGTAAATGTCCTGAAGTAAATGTCCTGAAGTAAATGTCCTGAAGTAAATGTCCTGAAGTAAATGTCCTGAAGTTAATGTCCTGAAGTTAATGTCCTGAAGTTAATGTCCTGAAGTTAATGTCCTGAAGTTAATGTCCTGAAGTTAATGTCCTGAAGTTAATGTCCTGAAGTTAATGTCCTGAAGTTAATGTCCTGAAGTTAATGTCCTGAAGTTAATGTCCTGAAGTTAATGTCCTGAAGTTAATGTCCTGAAGTTAATGTCCTGAAGTTAATGTCCTGAAGTTAATGTCCTGAAGTTAATGTCCTGAAGTTAATGTCCTGAAGTTAATGTCCTGAAGTTAATGTCCTGAAGTTAATGTCCTGAAGTTAATGTCCTGAAGTTAATGTCCTGAAGTTAATGTCCTGAAGTTAATGTCCTGAAGTTAATGTCCTGAAGTTAATGTCCTGAAGTTAATGTCCTGAAGTTAATGTCCTGAATTTGACGTGTCGCAAACAGAACCAGAAATGTTTCGAAATTAATGTCCTGAAGTTAATGTCCTGAAGTTAATGTCCTGAAGTTAATGTCCTGAATTTGACGTGTCGCAAACAGAACCAGAAATGTTTCGAAATTAATGTCCTGAAGTTAATGTCCTGAAGAGAATGTCCTGAAGTTAATGTCCTGAAGTTAATGTCCAGAAGTTAATGTCCAGAAGTTAATGTCCAGAAGTTAATGTCCAGAAGTTAATGTCCAGAAGTTAATGTCCAGAAGTTAATGTCCAGAAGTTAATGTCCAGAAGTTAATGTCCAGAAGTTAATGTCCAGAAGTTAATGTCCAGAAGTTAATGTCCAGAAGTTAATGTCCAGAAGTTAATGTCCAGAAGTTAATGTCCAGAAGTTAATGTCCAGAAGTTAATGTCCTGAAGTTAATGTACTGAATTTGACGTGTCGCAAACAGAACCAGAAATGTTTGGAAATTAATGTCCTGAAGTTAATGTCCTGAAGTTAATGTCCTGAAGTTAATGTCCTGAAGTTAATGTCCTGAAGTTAATGTCCTGAAGTTAATGTCCTGAAGTTAATGTCCTGAAGTTAATGTCCTGAAGTTAATGTCCTGAAGTTAATGTCCTGAAGTTAATGTCTTGAAATTGACGTGTCGCAAACAGAACCTGAAAGAAAAGTTTTGAAAGTAGTGCTTTGAAATTAATTTCTTGAAATTGACGTGTGCAAACAGAACCTGAAATGTTTTGAAATTAATATATTGAAATTGACGAGTCGCAAACAGAACATGAAAGAAATGTCTTGAAATTATTGTCCTGAAATTATTGTCTTGAAATTATTGTCTTGAAAATGACGTGTCGCAAACAGAACCTGAAATGTTTTGAAATGAATGCCTTGAAATTATTGTCTTGCAAATGACGTGTCGCAAACAGAACCTGAAATGTTTTGAAATGAATGCCTTGAAATTATTGTCTTGAAATTATTGTCTTGAAATTATTGTCCTGAAATTAATGTCCTGAAGTTAATGTCCTGAAGTTAATGTCCTGAAGTTAATGTCCTGAATTTGACGTGTCGCAAACAGAACCTGAAATGTTTTGAAATTATTGTCTTGAAATTATTGTCTTGAAATTATTGTCTTGAAATTATTGTCTTGAAATTAATGTCCTGAAATTAATGTCCTGAAGTTAATGTCCTGAAGTTAATGTCCTGAAGTTAATGTCCTGAAGTTAATGTCCTGAAGTTAATGTCCTGAAGTTAATGTCCTGAAGTTAATGTCCTGAAATTAATGTTTTGAAATTATTGTCTTGAAATTAACGTGTCGCAAACGGAACCTGAAAGAAATGTTTCAAAATGAATGTCTTGAAATTATTGTCTTGAAATTATTGTCTTGAAATTAATGTCCTGAAGTTAATGTCCTGAAATTAATGTCTTGAAATTAATGTCTTGAAATTGACGTGTCGCAAACAGAACCTGATATGTTTTGAAATCAATGTCCTGAAATTGACGTGTCGCAAACAGAACCTGAAAGAAATGTTTTGAAATTATTGTCTTGAAATTAACGTCTTGAAATTATTGTCTTGAAATTAACGAGTCGCAAACAGAACCTGAAAGAAATGTTTCGATATTAATGTCTTGAAATTATTGTCTTGAATTTAACGTGTCGCAAACGGAACCTGAAAGAAATGTTTCGAAATTAATGTCTTGAAATTATTGTCTTGAAATTAACGTGTCGCAAACGGAACCTGAAATATTTCGAAATTAATGTCTTGAAATTAATGTCTTGAAATTAACGTGTCGCAAACGGAACCTGAAATGTTTTGAAATCAATGTCCTGAAATTGACGTGTCGCAAACAGAACCTGAAAGAAATGTTTTGAAATTAATGCCTTGAAATTATTGTCTTGAAATTATTGTCTTGAAATTATTGTCTTGAAATTAATGTCTTGAAATTATTTTCTTGAAAATGACGTGTCGCAAATAGAACCTGAAAGAAATGTTTTGAAATACATGTCTTGAAATTAATGTCCTGAAATGAATGCCTTGAAATTATTGTCTTGAAAATGACGTGTCGCAAACAGAACCTGAAATGTTTTGAAATGAATGCCTTCAAATTATTGACTTGAAATTATTGTCTTGAAATTAACGTGTCGCAAACAGAACCAGAAATGTTTTGACAATGTCTTGAAATTATTGTCTTGAAATTAACGTGTCGCAAACGGAACCTGAAAGAAATGTTTCGAAATTAATGTCTTGAAATTATTGTCTTGAAATTAACGTGTCGCAAACAGAACCTTAAAGAAATATTTTGAAATTATTGTCTTGAAATTATTGTCTTGAAAATGACGTGTCGCAAACAGAACCTGAAATGTTTTGAAATGAATGCCTTGAAATAATTGTCTTGAAAATGACGTGTCGCAAACAGAACCTGAAATGTTTTGAAATGAATGCCTTGAAATTATTCTCTTGAAAATGACGTGTCGCAAACAGAACCTGTAATGTTTTGAAATGAATGCCTTGAAATTATTGTCTTGCAAATGACGTGTCGCAAACAGAACCTGAAATGTTTTGAAATGAATGCCTTGAAATTATTGTCTTGAAATTATTGTCTTGAAATTATTGTCTTGAAATTATTGTCTTGAAATTAATGACTTGAAATTAATGTCTTGAAATTGACGTGTTGCAAACAGAACCTGAAATGTTTTGATGATGTTTTGAAATGATTTTCTTGAAATTGACGTGTCGCAAACAGAACCAGAAATGTTTTGAAATTAATATCCTGAGGTTAATGTCCTGAAGTTAATGTCTTGAAATTGACGTGTCGCAAACAGAACCAGAAATGTTTTGATAATGTCTTGAAATTATCTTCTTGAAATTGACGTGTCGCAAACAGAACCAGAAATGTTTGGAAATTAATGTCCTGAAATTAATGTCCTGAAATTAATGTCCTGAAATTAATGTCCTGAAATTAATGTCCTGAAATTAATGTCCTGAAGTTAATGTCCTGAAGTTAATGTCCTGAAGTTAATGTCCTGAAGTTAATGTCCTGAAGTTAATGTCCTGAAGTTAATGTCCTGAAGTTAATGTCCTGAAGTTAATGTCCTGAAGTTAATGTCCTGAAGTTAATGTCCTGAAGTAAATGTCCTGAAGTAAATGTCCTGAAGTAAATGTCCTGAAGTAAATGTCCTGAAGTAAATGTCCTGAAGTAAATGTCCTGAAGTAAATGTCCTGAAGTAAATGTCCTGAAGTAAATGTCCTGAAGTAAATGTCCTGAAGTAAATGTCCTGAAGTAAATGTCCTGAAGTAAATGTCCTGAAGTAAATGTCCTGAAGTAAATGTCCTGAAGTAAATGTCCTGAAGTAAATGTCCTGAAGTAAATGTCCTGAAGTAAATGTCCTGAAGTAAATGTCCTGAAGTAAATGTCCTGAAGTAAATGTCCTGAAGTAAATGTCCTGAAGTAAATGTCCTGAAGTAAATGTCCTGAAGTAAATGTCCTGAAGTAAATGTCCTGAAGTAAATGTCCTGAAGTTAATGTCCTGAAGTTAATGTCCTGAATTTGACGTGTCGCAAACAGAACCAGAAATGTTTCGAAATTAATGTCCTGAAGTTAATGTCCTGAAGTTAATGTCCTGAAGTTAATGTCCTGAAGTTAATGTCCTGAAGTTAATGTCCTGAATTTGACGTGTCGCAAACAGAACCAGAAATGTTTCGAAATTAATGTCCTGAAGTTAATGTCCTGAAGTTAATGTCCTGAAGTTAATGTCCTGAAGTTAATGTCCTGAAGTTAATGTCCTGAAGTTAATGTCCTGAATTTGACGTGTCGCAAACAGAACCAGAAATGTTTCGAAATTAATGTCCTGAAGTTAATGTCCTGAAGAGAATGTCCTGAAGTTAATGTCCTGAAGTTAATGTCCTGAAGTTAATGTCCAGAAGTTAATGTCCAGAAGTTAATGTCCAGAAGTTAATGTCCAGAAGTTAATGTCCAGAAGTTAATGTCCAGAAGTTAATGTCCAGAAGTTAATGTCCAGAAGTTAATGTCCAGAAGTTAATGTCCAGAAGTTAATGTCCAGAAGTTAATGTCCAGAAGTTAATGTCCAGAAGTAAATGTCCTGAAGTAAATGTCCTGAAGTTAATGTCCTGAAGTTAATGTCCTGAAGTTAATGTCCTGAAGTTAATGTCCTGAAGTTAATGTCCTGAAGTTAATGTCCTGAAGTTAATGTCCTGAAGTTAATGTCCTGAAGTTAATGTCCTGAAGTTAATGTCCTGAAGTTAATGTCCTGAAGTTAATGTCCTGAAGTTAATGTCCTGAAGTTAATGTCCTGAAGTTAATGTCCTGAAGTTAATGTCCTGAAGTTAATGTCCTGAAGTTAATGTCCTGAAGTTAATGTCCTGAATTTGACGTGTCGCAAACAGAACCAGAAATGTTTCGAAATTAATGTCCTGAAGTTAATGTCCTGAAGAGAATGTCCTGAAGTTAATGTCCTGAAGTTAATGTCCAGAAGTTAATGTCCAGAAGTTAATGTCCAGAAGTTAATGTCCAGAAGTTAATGTCCAGAAGTTAATGTCCAGAAGTTAATGTCCAGAAGTTAATGTCCAGAAGTTAATGTCCAGAAGTTAATGTCCAGAAGTTAATGTCCAGAAGTTAATGTCCAGAAGTTAATGTCCAGAAGTTAATGTCCAGAAGTTAATGTCCAGAAGTTAATGTCCAGAAGTTAATGTCCAGAAGTTAATGTCCTGAAGTTAATGTACTGAATTTGACGTGTCGCAAACAGAACCAGAAATGTTTGGAAATTAATGTCCTGAAGTTAATGTCCTGAAGTTAATGTCCTGAAGTTAATGTCCTGAAGTTAATGTCCTGAAGTTAATGTCCTGAAGTTAATGTCCTGAAGTTAATGTCCTGAAGTTAATGTCCTGAAGTTAATGTCCTGAAGTTAATGTCCTGAAGTTAATGTCCTGAAGTTAATGTCTTGAAATTGACGTGTCGCAAACAGAACCTGAAAGAAAAGTTTTGAAAGTAGTGCTTTGAAATTAATTTCTTGAAATTGACGTGTGCAAACAGAACCTGAAATGTTTTGAAATTAATATATTGAAATTGACGAGTCGCAAACAGAACATGAAAGAAATGTCTTGAAATTATTGTCCTGAAATTATTGTCTTGAAATTATTGTCTTGAAAATGACGTGTCGCAAACAGAACCTGAAATGTTTTGAAATGAATGCCTTGAAATTATTGTCTTGCAAATGACGTGTCGCAAACAGAACCTGAAATGTTTTGAAATGAATGCCTTGAAATTATTGTCTTGAAATTATTGTCTTGAAATTATTGTCCTGAAATTAATGTCCTGAAGTTAATGTCCTGAAGTTAATGTCCTGAAGTTAATGTCCTGAATTTGACGTGTCGCAAACAGAACCTGAAATGTTTTGAAATGAATGCCTTGAAATTATTGTCTTGAAATTATTGTCTTGAAATTATTGTCTTGAAATTAATGTCCTGAAATTAATGTCCTGAAATTAATGTCCTGAAGTTAATGTCCTGAAGTTAATGTCCTGAAGTTAATGTCCTGAAGTTAATGTCCTGAAGTTAATGTCCTGAAGTTAATGTCCTGAAATTAATGTTTTGAAATTATTGTCTTGAAATTAACGTGTCGCAAACGGAACCTGAAAGAAATGTTTCAAAATGAATGTCTTGAAATTATTGTCTTGAAATTATTGTCTTGAAATTATTGTCTTGAAATTAATGTCCTGAAGTTAATGTCCTGAAATTAATGTCTTGAAATTAATGTCTTGAAATTGACGTGTCGCAAACAGAACCTGATATGTTTTGAAATCAATGTCCTGAAATTGACGTGTCGCAAACAGAACCTGAAAGAAATGTTTTGAAATTATTGTCTTGAAATTAACGTCTTGAAATTATTGTCTTGAAATTAACGAGTCGCAAACAGAACCTGAAAGAAATGTTTCGATATTAATGTCTTGAAATTATTGTCTTGAATTTAACGTGTCGCAAACGGAACCTGAAAGAAATGTTTCGAAATTAATGTCTTGAAATTATTGTCTTGAAATTAACGTGTCGCAAACGGAACCTGAAATATTTCGAAATTAATGTCTTGAAATTAATGTCTTGAAATTAACGTGTCGCAAACGGAACCTGAAATGTTTTGAAATCAATGTCCTGAAATTGACGTGTCGCAAACAGAACCTGAAAGAAATGTTTTGAAATTAATGCCTTGAAATTATTGTCTTGAAATTATTGTCTTGAAATTATTGTCTTGAAATTAATGTCTTGAAATTATTTTCTTGAAAATGACGTGTCGCAAATAGAACCTGAAAGAAATGTTTTGAAATACATGTCTTGAAATTAATGTCCTGAAATGAATGCCTTGAAATTATTGTCTTGAAAATGACGTGTCGCAAACAGAACCTGAAATGTTTTGAAATGAATGCCTTCAAATTATTGACTTGAAATTATTGTCTTGAAATTAACGTGTCGCAAACAGAACCAGAAATGTTTTGACAATGTCTTGAAATTATTGTCTTGAAATTAACGTGTCGCAAACGGAACCTGAAAGAAATGTTTCGAAATTAATGTCTTGAAATTATTGTCTTGAAATTAACGTGTCGCAAACAGAACCTTAAAGAAATATTTTGAAATTATTGTCTTGAAATTATTGTCTTGAAAATGACGTGTCGCAAACAGAACCTGAAATGTTTTGAAATGAATGCCTTGAAATAATTGTCTTGAAAATGACGTGTCGCAAACAGAACCTGAAATGTTTTGAAATGAATGCCTTGAAATTATTCTCTTGAAAATGACGTGTCGCAAACAGAACCTGTAATGTTTTGAAATGAATGCCTTGAAATTATTGTCTTGCAAATGACGTGTCGCAAACAGAACCTGAAATGTTTTGAAATGAATGCCTTGAAATTATTGTCTTGAAATTATTGTCTTGAAATTATTGTCTTGAAATTATTGTCTTGAAATTAATGACTTGAAATTAATGTCTTGAAATTGACGTGTTGCAAACAGAACCTGAAATGTTTTGATGATGTTTTGAAATGATTTTCTTGAAATTGACGTGTCGCAAACAGAACCAGAAATGTTTTGAAATTAATATCCTGAGGTTAATGTCCTGAAGTTAATGTCTTGAAATTGACGTGTCGCAAACAGAACCAGAAATGTTTTGATAATGTCTTGAAATTATCTTCTTGAAATTGACGTGTCGCAAACAGAACCAGAAATGTTTGGAAATTAATGTCCTGAAATTAATGTCCTGAAATTAATGTCCTGAAATTAATGTCCTGAAATTAATGTCCTGAAATTAATGTCCTGAAGTTAATGTCCTGAAGTTAATGTCCTGAAGTTAATGTCCTGAAGTTAATGTCCTGAAGTTAATGTCCTGAAGTTAATGTCCTGAAGTTAATGTCCTGAAGTTAATGTCCTGAAGTTAATGTCCTGAAGTTAATGTCCTGAAGTAAATGTCCTGAAGTAAATGTCCTGAAGTAAATGTCCTGAAGTAAATGTCCTGAAGTAAATGTCCTGAAGTAAATGTCCTGAAGTAAATGTCCTGAAGTAAATGTCCTGAAGTAAATGTCCTGAAGTAAATGTCCTGAAGTAAATGTCCTGAAGTAAATGTCCTGAAGTAAATGTCCTGAAGTAAATGTCCTGAAGTAAATGTCCTGAAGTAAATGTCCTGAAGTAAATGTCCTGAAGTAAATGTCCTGAAGTAAATGTCCTGAAGTAAATGTCCTGAAGTAAATGTCCTGAAGTAAATGTCCTGAAGTAAATGTCCTGAAGTAAATGTCCTGAAGTAAATGTCCTGAAGTAAATGTCCTGAAGTAAATGTCCTGAAGTAAATGTCCTGAAGTAAATGTCCTGAAGTTAATGTCCTGAAGTTAATGTCCTGAATTTGACGTGTCGCAAACAGAACCAGAAATGTTTCGAAATTAATGTCCTGAAGTTAATGTCCTGAAGTTAATGTCCTGAAGTTAATGTCCTGAAGTTAATGTCCTGAAGTTAATGTCCTGAATTTGACGTGTCGCAAACAGAACCAGAAATGTTTCGAAATTAATGTCCTGAAGTTAATGTCCTGAAGTTAATGTCCTGAAGTTAATGTCCTGAAGTTAATGTCCTGAAGTTAATGTCCTGAAGTTAATGTCCTGAAGTTAATGTCCTGAAGTTAATGTCCTGAAGTTAATGTCCTGAAGTTAATGTCCTGAATTTGACGTGTCGCAAACAGAACCAGAAATGTTTCGAAATTAATGTCCTGAAGTTAATGTCCTGAAGAGAATGTCCTGAAGTTAATGTCCTGAAGTTAATGTCCTGAAGTTAATGTCCAGAAGTTAATGTCCAGAAGTTAATGTCCAGAAGTTAATGTCCAGAAGTTAATGTCCAGAAGTTAATGTCCAGAAGTTAATGTCCAGAAGTTAATGTCCAGAAGTTAATGTCCAGAAGTTAATGTCCAGAAGTTAATGTCCAGAAGTTAATGTCCAGAAGTTAATGTCCAGAAGTTAATGTCCAGAAGTTAATGTCCAGAAGTTAATGTCCAGAAGTTAATGTCCTGAAGTTAATGTACTGAATTTGACGTGTCGCAAACAGAACCAGAAATGTTTGGAAATTAATGTCCTGAAGTTAATGTCCTGAAGTTAATGTCCTGAAGTTAATGTCCTGAAGTTAATGTCCTGAAGTTAATGTCCTGAAGTTAATGTCCTGAAGTTAATGTCCTGAAGTTAATGTCCTGAAGTTAATGTCCTGAAGTTAATGTCCTGAAGTTAATGTCTTGAAATTGACGTGTCGCAAACAGAACCTGAAAGAAAAGTTTTGAAAGTAGTGCTTTGAAATTAATTTCTTGAAATTGACGTGTGCAAACAGAACCTGAAATGTTTTGAAATTAATATATTGAAATTGACGAGTCGCAAACAGAACATGAAAGAAATGTCTTGAAATTATTGTCCTGAAATTATTGTCTTGAAATTATTGTCTTGAAAATGACGTGTCGCAAACAGAACCTGAAATGTTTTGAAATGAATGCCTTGAAATTATTGTCTTGCAAATGACGTGTCGCAAACAGAACCTGAAATGTTTTGAAATGAATGCCTTGAAATTATTGTCTTGAAATTATTGTCTTGAAATTATTGTCCTGAAATTAATGTCCTGAAGTTAATGTCCTGAAGTTAATGTCCTGAAGTTAATGTCCTGAATTTGACGTGTCGCAAACAGAACCAGAAATGTTTCAAAATTAATGTCCTGAAGTTAATGTCCTGAAGTTAATGTCCTGAAGTTAATGTCCTGAAGTTAATGTCCTGAAGTTAATGTCCTGAAGTTAATGTCCTGAAGTTAATGTCCTGAAGTTAATGTCCTGAAGTTAATGTCCTGAAGTTAATGTCCTGAAGTTAATGTCTTGAAATTGACGTGTCGCAAACAGAACCTGAAAGAAAAGTTTTGAAAGTAATGCTTTGAAATTAATTTCTTGAAATTGACGTGTGCAAACAGAACCTGAAATGTTTTGAAATTAATATATTGAAATTGACGAGTCGCAAACAGAACATGAAAGAAATGTCTTGAAATTATTGTCCTGAAATTATTGTCTTGAAATTAATGTCCTGAAATGAATGTCCTGAAATGAATGCCTTGAAATTATTGTCTTGAAATTATTGTCTTGAAATTATTGTCTTGAAATTATTGTCTTGAAATTATTGTCTTGAAATTATTGTCTTGAAATTATTGTCTTGAAATTATTGTCTTGAAATTAATGTGTCGCAAACACAACCTCAAAGAAATGTTTTGAAATTAATGTCTTGAAATTGACGAGTCGCAAACAGAACATGAAAGAAATGTCTTGAAATTATTGTCCTGAAATTATTGTCTTGAAATTAATGTCCTGAAATGAATGCCTTGAAATTATTGTCTTGAAATTATTGTCTTGAAATTATTGTCTTGAAATTATTGTCTTGAAATTATTGTCTTGAAATTATTGTCTTGAAATTATTGTCTTGAAATTATTGTCTTGAAATTATTGTCTTGAAATTATTGTCTTGAAATTATTGTCTTGAAATTAACGTGTCGCAAACAGAAGCTCAAAGAAATGTTTTGAAATTAATGTCTTGAAATTAACGTGTCACAAACAGAACCAGAAATGTTTTGATAATGTCTTGAAATTATTTTCTTGAAATTGACGTGTCGCAAACAGAACCAGAAATGTTTGGAAATTAATGTCCTGAAATTAATGTCCTGAAGTTAGTGTCCTGAAGTTAATGTCCTGAAGTTAATGTCCTGAAGTTAATGTCCTGAAGTTAATGTCCTGAAGTTAATGTCCTGAAGTTAATGTCCTGAAGTTAATGTCCTGAAGTTAATGTCCTGAAGTTAATGTCCTGAAGTTAATGTCCTGAAGTTAATGTCCTGAAGTTAATGTCCAGAACTTAATGTCCTGAAGTTAATGTCCTGAAGTTAATGTCCTGAAGTTAATGTCCTGAAGTTAATGTCCTGAAGTTAATGTCCTGAAGTTAATGTCCTGAAGTTAATGTCCTGAAGTTAATGTACTGAATTTGACGTGTCGCAAACAGAACCAGAAATGTTTGGAAATTAATGTCCTGAAGTTAATGTCCTGAAGTTAATGTCCTGAAGTTAATGTCCTGAAGTTAATGTCCTGAAGTTAATGTCCTGAAGTTAATGTCCTGAAGTTAATGTCCTGAAGTTAATGTCCTGAAGTTAATGTCCTGAAGTTAATGTCCTGAAGTTAATGTCCTGAAGTTAATGTCCTGAAGTTAATGTCCTGAAGTTAATGTCCTGAAGTTAATGTCCTGAAGTTAATGTCCTGAAGTTAATGTCCTGAAGTTAATGTCCTGAAGTTAATGTCCTGAAGTTAATGTCCTGAAGTTAATGTCCTGAAGTTAATGTCCTGAAGTTAATGTCCTGAAGTTAATGTCCTGAAGTTAATGTCCTGAAGTTAATGTCCTGAAGTTAATGTCCTGAAGTTAATGTCCTGAAGTTAATGTCCTGAAGTTAATGTCCTGAAGTTAATGTCCTGAAGTTAATGTCCTGAAGTTAATGTCCTGAAGTTAATGTCCTGAAGTTAATGTCCTGAAGTTAATGTCCTGAAGTTAATGTCCTGAATTTGACGTGTCGCAAACAGAACCAGAAATGTTTCGAAGTTAATGTCCTGAAGTTAATGTCCTGAAGTTAATGTCCTGAAGTTAATGTCCTGAAGTTAATGTCTTGAAATTGACGTGTCGCAAACAGAACCTGAAAGAAAAGTTTTGAAAGTAATGCTTTGAAATTAATTTCTTGAAATTGACGTGTGCAAACAGAACCTGAAATGTTTTGAAATTAATATATTGAAATTGACGAGTCGCAAACAGAACATGAAAGAAATGTCTTGAAATTATTGTCCTGAAATTATTGTCTTGAAATTAATGTCCTGAAATGAATGTCTTGAAATTATTGTCTTGAAATTATTGTCTTGAAATTATTGTCTTGAAATTATTGTCTTGAAATTATTGTCTTGAAATTATTGTCTTGAAATTATT
Source organism: Narcine bancroftii (assembly GCF_036971445.1). NCBI lineage: Eukaryota > Metazoa > Chordata > Chondrichthyes > Torpediniformes > Narcinidae > Narcine > Narcine bancroftii. The sequence continues at coordinate 30,466 of NW_027211873.1, read as the reverse complement.
GTCTTGAAATTATTGTCTTGAAATTAACGTGTCGCAAACACAACCTCAAAGAAATGTTTTGAAATTAATGTCTTGAAATTGACGAGTCGCAAACAGAACATGAAAGAAATGTCTTGAAATTATTGTCCTGAAATTATTGTCTTGAAATTAATGTCCTGAAATGAATGCCTTGAAATTATTGTCTTGAAATTATTGTCTTGAAATTATTGTCTTGAAATTATTGTCTTGAAATTATTGTCTTGAAATTATTGTCTTGAAATTATTGTCTTGAAATTATTGTCTTGAAATTATTGTCTTGAAATTAACGTGTCGCAAACAGAGGCTCAAAGAAATGTTTTGAAATTAATGTCTTGAAATTAACGTGTCACAAACAGAACCAGAAATGTTTTGATAATGTCTTGAAATTATTTTCTTGAAATTGACGTGTCGCAAACAGAACCAGAAATGTTTGGAAATTAATGTCCTGAAATTAATGTCCTGATATTAATGTCGTGAAGTTAATGTCCTGAAGTTAATGTCCTGAAGTTAATGTCCTGAAGTTAATGTCCTGAAGTTAATGTCCTGAAGTTAATGTCCTGAAGTTAATGTCCTGAAGTTAATGTCCTGAAGTTAATGTCCTGAAGTTAATGTCCTGAAGTTAATGTCCAGAAGTTAATGTCCTGAAGTTAATGTCCTGAAGTTAATGTCCTGATTTTGACGTGTCGCAAACAGAACCAGAAATGTTTGGAAATTAATGTCCTGAAATTAATGTCCTGAAGTTAATGTCCTGAAGTTAATGTCCTGAAGTTAATGTCCTGAAGTTAATGTCCTGAAGTTAATGTCCTGAAGTTAATGTCCTGAAGTTAATGTCCTGAAGTTAATGTCCTGAAGTTAATGTCCTGAAGTTAATGTCCTGAAGTTAATGTCCTGAAGTTAATGTCCTGAAGTTAATGACCAGAAGTTAATGACCAGAAGTTAATGTGTCGCAAACAGAACCTGAAATGTTTTGAAATGAATGCCTTGAAATTATTGTCTTGAAAATGACGTGTCGCAAACAGAACCTGAAATGTTTTGAAATGAATGCCTTGAAATTATTGTCTTGCAAATGACGTGTCGCAAACAGAACCTGAAATGTTTTGAAATGAATGCCTTGAAATTATTGTCTTGAAATTATTGTCTTGAAATTATTGTCTTGAAATTAATGTCCTGAAATTAATGTCCTGAAATTAATGTCCTGAAGTTAATGTCCTGAAGTTAATGTCCTGAAGTTAATGTCCTGAAGTTAATGTCCTGAAGTTAATGTCCTGAAATTAATGTTTTGAAATTATTGTCTTGAAATTAACGTGTCGCAAACGGAACCTGAAAGAAATGTTTCAAAATGAATGTCTTGAAATTATTGTCTTGAAATTATTGTCTTGAAATTATTGTCTTGAAATTAATGTCCTGAAGTTAATGTCCTGAAATTAATGTCTTGAAATTAATGTCTTGAAATTGACGTGTCGCAAACAGAACCTGATATGTTTTGAAATCAATGTCCTGAAATTGACGTGTCGCAAACAGACCCTGAAAGAAATGTTTTGAAATTATTGTCTTGAAATTAACGTCTTGAAATTATTGTCTTGAAATTAACGAGTCGCAAACAGAACCTGAAAGAAATGTTTCGATATTAATGTCTTGAAATTATTGTCTTGAATTTAACGTGTCGCAAACGGAACCTGAAAGAAATGTTTCGAAATTAATGTCTTGAAATTATTGTCTTGAAATTAACGTGTCGCAAACGGAACCTGAAATATTTCGAAATTAATGTCTTGAAATTAATGTCTTGAAATTAACGTGTCGCAAACGGAACCTGAAATGTTTTGAAATCAATGTCCTGAAATTGACGTGTCGCAAACAGAACCTGAAAGAAATGTTTTGAAATTAATGCCTTGAAATTATTGTCTTGAAATTATTGTCTTGAAATTATTGTCTTGAAATTAATGTCTTGAAATTATTTTCTTGAAAATGACGTGTCGCAAATAGAACCTGAAAGAAATGTTTTGAAATACATGTCTTGAAATTAATGTCCTGAAATGAATGCCTTGAAATTATTGTCTTGAAAATGACGTGTCGCAAACAGAACCTGAAATGTTTTGAAATGAATGCCTTCAAATTATTGACTTGAAATTATTGTCTTGAAATTAACGTGTCGCAAACAGAACCAGAAATGTTTTGACAATGTCTTGAAATTATTGTCTTGAAATTAACGTGTCGCAAACGGAACCTGAAAGAAATGTTTCGAAATTAATGTCTTGAAATTATTGTCTTGAAATTAACGTGTCGCAAACAGAACCTTAAAGAAATATTTTCAAATTATTGTCTTGAAATTATTGTCTTGAAAATGACGTGTCGCAAACAGAACCTGAAATGTTTTGAAATGAATGCCTTGAAATAATTGTCTTGAAAATGACGTGTCGCAAACAGAACCTGAAATGTTTTGAAATGAATGCCTTGAAATTATTCTCTTGAAAATGACGTGTCGCAAACAGAACCTGTAATGTTTTGAAATGAATGCCTTGAAATTATTGTCTTGCAAATGACGTGTCGCAAACAGAACCTGAAATGTTTTGAAATGAATGCCTTGAAATTATTGTCTTGAAATTATTGTCTTGAAATTATTGTCTTGAAATTATTGTCTTGAAATTATTGTCTTGAAATTAATGACTTGAAATTAATGTCTTGAAATTGACGTGTTGCAAACAGAACCTGAAATGTTTTGATGATGTTTTGAAATGATTTTCTTGAAATTGACGTGTCGCAAACAGAACCAGAAATGTTTTGAAATTAATATCCTGAGGTTAATGTCCTGAAGTTAATGTCCTGAAGTTAATGTCTTGAAATTGACGTGTCGCAAACAGAACCAGAAATGTTTTGATAATGTCTTGAAATTATCTTCTTGAAATTGACGTGTCGCAAACAGAACCAGAAATGTTTGGAAATTAATGTCCTGAAATTAATGTCCTGAAATTAATGTCCTGAAATTAATGTCCTGAAATTAATGTCCTGAAATTAATGTCCTGAAGTTAATGTCCTGAAGTTAATGTCCTGAAGTTAATGTCCTGAAGTTAATGTCCTGAAGTTAATGTCCTGAAGTTAATGTCCTGAAGTTAATGTCCTGAAGTTAATGTCCTGAAGTTAATGTCCTGAAGTTAATGTCCTGAAGTTAATGTCCTGAAGTTAATGTCCTGAAGTTAATGTCCTGAAGTTAATGTCCTGAAGTTAATGTCCTGAAGTTAATGTCCTGAAGTAAATGTCCTGAAGTAAATGTCCTGAAGTAAATGTCCTGAAGTAAATGTCCTGAAGTAAATGTCCTGAAGTAAATGTCCTGAAGTAAATGTCCTGAAGTAAATGTCCTGAAGTAAATGTCCTGAAGTAAATGTCCTGAAGTAAATGTCCTGAAGTAAATGTCCTGAAGTAAATGTCCTGAAGTAAATGTCCTGAAGTAAATGTCCTGAAGTAAATGTCCTGAAGTAAATGTCCTGAAGTAAATGTCCTGAAGTAAATGTCCTGAAGTAAATGTCCTGAAGTAAATGTCCTGAAGTAAATGTCCTGAAGTAAATGTCCTGAAGTAAATGTCCTGAAGTAAATGTCCTGAAGTAAATGTCCTGAAGTAAATGTCCTGAAGTAAATGTCCTGAAGTAAATGTCCTGAAGTAAATGTCCTGAAGTAAATGTCCTGAAGTAAATGTCCTGAAGTAAATGTCCTGAAGTAAATGTCCTGAAGTTAATGTCCTGAATTTGACGTGTCGCAAACAGAACCAGAAATGTTTCGAAATTAATGTCCTGAAGTTAATGTCCTGAAGTTAATGTCCTGAAGTTAATGTCCTGAAGTTAATGTCCTGAAGTTAATGTCCTGAATTTGACGTCCTGAAGTTAATGTCCTGAATTTGACGTGTCGCAAACAGAACCAGAAATGTTTCGAAATTAATGTCCTGAAGTTAATGTCCTGAAGTTAATGTCCTGAAGTTAATGTCCTGAAGTTAATGTCCTGAAGTTAATGTCCTGAAGTTAATGTCCTGAATTTGACGTGTCGCAAACAGAACCAGAAATGTTTCGAAATTAATGTCCTGAAGTTAATGTCCTGAAGTTAATGTCCTGAAGTTAATGTCCTGAAGTTAATGTCCTGAAGTTAATGTCCTGAAGTTAATGTCTTGAAATTGACGTGTCGCAAACAGAACCTGAAAGAAAAGTTTTGAAAGTAATGCTTTGAAATTAATTTCTTGAAATTGACGTGTGCAAACAGAACCTGAAATGTTTTGAAATTAATATATTGAAATTGACGAGTCGCAAACAGAACATGAAAGAAATGTCTTGAAATTATTGTCCTGAAATTATTGTCTTGAAATTAATGTCCTGAAATGAATGCCTTGAAATTATTGTCTTGAAATTATTGTCTTGAAATTATTGTCTTGAAATTATTGTCTTGAAATTATTGTCTTGAAATTATTGTCTTGAAATTATTGTCTTGAAATTATTGTCTTGAAATTATTGTCTTGAAATTATTGTCTTGAAATTATTGTCTTGAAATTAACGTGTCGCAAACACAACCTCAAAGAAATGTTTTGAAATTAATGTCTTGAAATTGACGAGTCGCAAACAGAACATGAAAGAAATGTCTTGAAATTATTGTCCTGAAATTATTGTCTTGAAATTAATGTCCTGAAATGAATGCCTTGAAATTATTGTCTTGAAATTATTGTCTTGAAATTATTGTCTTGAAATTATTGTCTTGAAATTATTGTCTTGAAATTATTGTCTTGAAATTATTGTCTTGAAATTATTGTCTTGAAATTAACGTGTCGCAAACAGAGGCTCAAAGAAATGTTTTGAAATTAATGTCTTGAAATTAACGTGTCACAAACAGAACCAGAAATGTTTTGATAATGTCTTGAAATTATTTTCTTGAAATTGACGTGTCGCAAACAGAACCAGAAATGTTTGGAAATTAATGTCCTGAAATGAATGTCCTGAAATTAATGTCCTGAAGTTAATGTCCTGAAGTTAATGTCCTGAAGTTAATGTCCTGAAGTTAATGTCCTGAAGTTAATGTCCTGAAGTTAATGTCCTGAAGTTAATGTCCTGAAGTTAATGTCCTGAAGTTAATGTCCTGAAGTTAATGTCCTGAAGTTAATGTCCTGAAGTTAATGTCCTGAAGTTAATGTCCTGAAGTTAATGTCCTGAAGTTAATGTCCTGAAGTTAATGTCCTGAAGTTAATGTCCTGAAGTTAATGTCCTGAAGTTAATGTCCTGAAGTTAATGTCCTGAAGTTAATGTCCTGAAGTTAATGTCCTGAAGTTAATGTCCAGAAGTTAATGTCCTGAAGTTAATGTCCTGAAGTTAATGTCCTGAAGTTAATGTACTGAATTTGACGTGTCGCAAACAGAACCAGAAATGTTTGGAAATTAATGTCCTGAAGTTAATGTCCTGAAGTTAATGTCCTGAAGTTAATGTCCTGAAGTTAATGTCCTGAAGTTAATGTCCTGAAGTTAATGTCCTGAAGTTAATGTCCTGAAGTTAATGTCCTGAAGTTAATGTCCTGAAGTTAATGTCCTGAAGTTAATGTCCAGAAGTTAATGTCCTGAAGTTAATGTCCTGAAGTTAATGTCTTGAAATTGACGTGTCGCAAACAGAACCTGAAAGAAAAGTTTTGAAAGTAATGCTTTGAAATTAATTTCTTGAAATTGACGTGTGCAAACAGAACCTGAAATGTTTTGAAATTAATATATTGAAATTGACGAGTCGCAAACAGAACATGAAAGAAATGTCTTGAAATTATTGTCCTGAAATTATTGTCTTGAAATTAATGTCCTGAAATGAATGCCTTGAAATTATTGTCTTGAAATTATTGTCTTGAAATTATTGTCTTGAAATTATTGTCTTGAAATTATTGTCTTGAAATTATTGTCTTGAAATTATTGTCTTGAAATTATTGTCTTGAAATTATTGTCTTGAAATTATTGTCTTGAAATTATTGTCTTGAAATTATTGTCTTGAAATTGACGAGTCGCAAACAGAACATGAAAGAAATGTCTTGAAATTATTGTCCTGAAATTATTGTCTTGAAATTAATGTCCTGAAATGAATGCCTTGAAATTATTGTCTTGAAATTATTATCTTGAAATTATTGTCTTGAAATTATTGTCTTGAAATTATTGTCTTGAAATTATTGTCTTGAAATTATTGTCTTGAAATTATTGTCTTGAAATTAACGTGTCGCAAACAGAAGCTCAAAGAAATGTTTTGAAATTAATGTCTTGAAATTAACGTGTCGCAAACAGAACCAGAAATGTTTTGATAAAGTCTTGAAATTATTTTCTTGAAATTGACGTGTCGTAAACAGAACCAGAAATGTTTGGAAATTAATGTCCTGAAATTAATGTCCTGAAGTTAATGTCCTGAAATTAATGTCCTGAAATTAATGTCCTGAAGTTAATGTCCTGAAGTTAATGTCCTGAAGTTAATGTCCTGAAGTTAATGTCCTGAAGTTAATGTCCTGAAGTTAATGTCCTGAAGTTAATGTCCTGAAGTTAATGTCCTGAAGTAAATGTCCTGAAGTTAATGTCCTGAAGTTAATGTCCTGAAGTTAATGTCCTGAAGTTAATGTCCTGAAGTTAATGTCCTGAAGTTAATGTCCTGAAGTTAATGTCCTGAAGTTAATGTCCTGAAGTTAATGTCCTGAAGTTAATGTCCTGAAGTTAATGTCCTGAAGTTAATGTCCTGAAGTTAATGTCCTGAAGTTAATGTCCTGAAGTTAATGTCCTGAAGTAAATGTCCTGAAGTTAATGTCCTGAAGTTAATGTCCTGAAGTTAATGTCCTGAAGTTAATGTCCTGAAGTTAATGTGCTGAAGTAAATGTCCTGAAGTAAATGTCCTGAAGTAAATGTCCTGAAGTAAATGTCCTGAAGTAAATGTCCTGAAGTAAATGTCCTGAAGTAAATGTCCTGAAGTAAATGTCCTGAAGTAAATGTCCTGAAGTAAATGTCCTGAAGTAAATGTCCTGAAGTAAATGTCCTGAAGTAAATGTCCTGAAGTAAATGTCCTGAAGTAAATGTCCTGAAGTAAATGTCCTGAAGTAAATGTCCTGAAGTAAATGTCCTGAAGTAAATGTCCTGAAGTTAATGTCCTGAAGTTAATGTCCTGAAGTAAATGTCCTGAAGTAAATGTCCTGAAGTTAATGTCCTGAAGTTAATGTCCTGAAGTTAATGTCCTGAAGTTAATGTCCTGAAGTTAATGTCCTGAAGTTAATGTCCTGAAGTTAATGTCCTGAAGTTAATGTCCTGAAGTTAATGTCCTGAAGTTAATGTCCTGAAGTTAATGTCCTGAAGTTAATGTCCTGAAGTTAATGTCCTGAAGTTAATGTCCTGAAGTTAATGTCCTGAAGTTAATGTCCTGAAGTTAATGTCCTGAAGTTAATGTCCTGAAGTTAATGTCCTGAAGTTAATGTCCTGAAGTTAATGTCCTGAAGTTAATGTCCTGAAGTTAATGTCCTGAAGTTAATGTCCTGAAGTTAATGTCCTGAAGTTAATGTCCTGAAGTTAATGTCCTGAAGTTAATGTCCTGAAGTTAATGTCCTGAAGTTAATGTCCTGAAGTTAATGTCCTGAAGTTAATGTCCTGAAGTTAATGTCCTGAAGTTAATGTCCTGAAGTTAATGTCCTGAAGTTAATGTCCTGAAGTTAATGTCCTGAAGTTAATGTCCTGAAGTTAATGTCCTGAAGTTAATGTCCTGAAGTTAATGTCCTGAAGTTAATGTCCTGAAGTTAATGTCCTGAAGTTAATGTCCTGAAGTTAATGTCCTGAAGTTAATGTCCTGAAGTTAATGTCCTGAAGTTAATGTCCTGAAGTAAATGTCCTGAAGTAAATGTCCTGAAGTAAATGTCCTGAAGTAAATGTCCTGAAGTTAATGTCCTGAAGTTAATGTCCTGAAGTTAATGTCCTGAAGTTAATGTCCTGAAGTTAATGTCCTGAAGTTAATGTCCTGAAGTTAATGTCCTGAAGTAAATGTCCTGAAGTTAATGTCCTGAAGTAAATGTCCTGAAGTAAATGTCCTGAAGTAAATGTCCTGAAGTAAATGTCCTGAAGTAAATGTCCTGAAGTAAATGTCCTGAAGTAAATGTCCTGAAGTAAATGTCCTGAAGTTAATGACCTGAAGTAAATGTCCTGAAGTAAATGACCTGAAGTAAATGTCCTGAAGTAAATGTCCTGAAGTAAATGTCCTGAAGTAAATGTCCTGAAGTAAATGTCCTGAAGTAAATGTCCTGAAGTAAATGTCCTGAAGTAAATGTCCTGAAGTAAATGTCCTGAAGTAAATGTCCTGAAGTAAATGTCCTGAAGTAAATGTCCTGAAGTAAATGTCCTGAAGTAAATGTCCTGAAGTAAATGTCCTGAAGTAAATGTCCTGAAGTAAATGTCCTGAAGTAAATGTCCTGAAGTAAATGTCCTGAAGTAAATGTCCTGAAGTAAATGTCCTGAAGTAAATGTCCTGAAGTAAATGTCCTGAAGTAAATGTCCTGAAGTAAATGTCCTGAAGTAAATGTCCTGAAGTAAATGTCCTGAAGTTAATGTCCTGAAGTTAATGTCCTGAAGTTAATGTCCTGAAGTTAATGTCCTGAAGTTAATGTCCTGAAGTTAATGTCCTGAAGTTAATGTCCTGAAGTTAATGTCCTGAAGTTAATGTCCTGAAGTTAATGTCCTGAAGTTAATGTCCTGAAGTTAATGTCCTGAAGTTAATGTCCTGAAGTTAATGTCCTGAAGTTAATGTCCTGAAGTTAATGTCCTGAAGTTAATGTCCTGAAGTTAATGTCCTGAAGTTAATGTCCTGAAGTTAATGTCCTGAAGTTAATGTCCTGAAGTTAATGTCCTGAAGTTAATGTCCTGAAGTTAATGTCCTGAAGTTAATGTCCTGAAGTTAATGTCCTGAAGTTAATGTCCTGAAGTTAATGTCCTGAAGTTAATGTCCTGAAGTTAATGTCCTGAAGTTAATGTCCTGAAGTTAATGTCCTGAAGTTAATGTCCTGAAGTTAATGTCCTGAAGTTAATGTCCTGAAGTTAATGTCCTGAAGTTAATGTCCTGAAGTTAATGTCCTGAAGTTAATGTCCTGAAGTTAATGTCCTGAAGTTAATGTCCTGAAGTTAATGTCCTGAAGTTAATGTCCTGAAGTTAATGTCCTGAAGTTAATGTCCTGAAGTTAATGTCCTGAAGTTAATGTGTCGCAAACAGAACCTGAAATGTTTTGAAATGAATGCCTTGAAATTATTGTCTTGAAAATGACGTGTCGCAAACAGAACCTGAAATGTTTTGAAATGAATGCCTTGAAATTATTGTCTTGCAAATGACGTGTCGCAAACAGAACCTGAAATGTTTTGAAATGAATGCCTTGAAATTATTGTCTTGAAATTATTGTCTTGAAATTATTGTCCTGAAATTAATGTCCTGAAGTTAATGTCCTGAAGTTAATGTCCTGAAGTTAATGTCCTGAATTTGACGTGTCGCAAACAGAACCAGAAATGTTTCGAAATTAATGTCCTGAAGTTAATGTCCTGAAGTTAATGTCCTGAAGTTAATGTCCTGAAGTTAATGTCCTGAAGTTAATGTCCTGAAGTTAATGTCTTGAAATTGACGTGTCGCAAACAGAACCTGAAAGAAAAGTTTTGAAAGTAATGCTTTGAAATTAATTTCTTGAAATTGACGTGTGCAAACAGAACCTGAAATGTTTTGAAATTAATATATTGAAATTGACGAGTCGCAAACAGAACATGAAAGAAATGTCTTGAAATTATTGTCCTGAAATTATTGTCTTGAAATTAATGTCTTGAAATTAATGTCCTGAAATGAATGCCTTGAAATTATTGTCTTGAAATTATTGTCTTGAAATTATTGTCTTGAAATTATTGTCTTGAAATTATTGTCTTGAAATTATTGTCTTGAAATTATTGTCTTGAAATTAACGTGTCGCAAACACAACCTCAAAGAAATGTTTTGAAATTAATGTCTTGAAATTGACGAGTCGCAAACAGAACATGAAAGAAATGTCTTGAAATTATTGTCCTGAAATTATTGTCTTGAAATTAATGTCCTGAAATGAATGCCTTGAAATTATTGTCTTGAAATTATTGTCTTGAAATTATTGTCTTGAAATTATTGTCTTGAAATTATTGTCTTGAAATTATTGTCTTGAAATTATTGTCTTGAAATTATTGTCTTGAAATTATTGTCTTGAAATTATTGTCTTGAAATTATTGTCTTGAAATTAACGTGTCGCAAACAGAAGCTCAAAGAAATGTTTTGAAATTAATGTCTTGAAATTAACGTGTCACAAACAGAACCAGAAATGTTTTGATAATGTCTTGAAATTATTTTCTTGAAATTGACGTGTCGCAAACAGAACCAGAAATGTTTGGAAATTAATGTCCTGAAATTAATGTCCTGAAGTTAATGTCCTGAAGTTAATGTCCTGAAGTTAATGTCCTGAAGGTAATGTCCTGAAGTTAATGTCCTGAAGTTAATGTCCTGAAGTTAATGTCCTGAAGTTAATGTCCTGAAGTTAATGTCCTGAAGTTAATGTCCTGAAGTTAATGTCCTGAAGTTAATGTCCTGAAGTTAATGTCCTGAAGTTAATGTCCTGAAGTTAATGTCCTGAAGTTAATGTCCTGAAGTTAATGTCCTGAAGTTAATGTCCTGAAGTTAATGTCCTGAAGTTAATGTCCTGAAGTTAATGTCCTGAAGTTAATGTCCTGAAGTTAATGTCCTGAAGTTAATGCCCTGAAGTTAATGCCCTGAAGTTAATGTCCTGAAGTTAATGTCCTGAAGTTAATGTCCTGAAGTTAATGCCCTGAAGTTAATGCCCTGAAGTTAATGCCCTGACGTTAATGCCCTGAAGTTAATGCCCTGACGTTAATGCCCTGACGTTAATGTCCTGACGTTAATGTCCTGACGTTAATGTCCTGAAGTTAATGTCCTGAAGTTAATGTCCTGAAGTTAATGTCCTGAAGTTAATGTCCTGACGTTAATGTCCTGACGTTAATGTCCTGAAGTTAATGTCCTGAAGTTAATGTCCTGAAGTTAATGTCCTGAAGTTAATGTCCTGAAGTTAATGTCCTGAAGTTAATGTCCTGAAGTTAATGTCCTGAAGTTAATGTCCTGAAGTTAATGTCCTGAAGTTAATGTCCTGAAGTTAATGTCCTGAAGTTAATGTCCTGAAGTTAATGTCCTGAAGTTAATGTCCTGAAGTTAATGTCCTGAAGTTAATGTCCTGAAGTTAATGTCCTGAAGTTAATGTCCTGAAGTTAATGTCCTGAAGTTAATGTCCTGAAGTTAATGTCCTGAAGTTAATGTCCTGAAGTTAATGTCCTGAAGTTAATGTCCTGAAGTTAATGTCCTGAAGTTAATGTCCTGAAGTTAATGTCCTGAAGTTAATGTCCTGAAGTTAATGTCCTGAAGTTAATGTCCTGAAGTTAATGTCCTGAAGTTCATGTCCTGAAGTTCATGTCCTGAAGTTCATGTCCTGAAGTTAATGTCCTGAAGTTAATGTCCTGAAGTTAATGTCCTGAAGTTAATGTCCTGAAGTTAATGTCCTGAAGTTAATGTCCTGAAGTTAATGTCCTGAAGTTAATGTCCTGAAGTTAATGTCCTGAAGTTAATGTCCTGAAGTAAATGTCCTGAAGTAAATGTCCTGAAGTAAATGTCCTGAAGTAAATGTCCTGAAGTAAATGTCCTGAAGTAAATGTCCTGAAGTAAATGTCCTGAAGTAAATGTCCTGAAGTAAATGTCCTGAAGTAAATGTCCTGAAGTAAATGTCCTGAAGTAAATGTCCTGAAGTAAATGTCCTGAAGTAAATGTCCTGAAGTTAATGTCCTGAAGTTAATGTCCTGAAGTTAATGTCCTGAAGTTAATGTCCTGAAGTTAATGTCCTGAAGTTAATGTCCTGAAGTTAATGTCCTGAAGTTAATGTCCTGAAGTTAATGTCCTGAAGTTAATGTCCTGAAGTTAATGTCCAGAAGTTAATGTCCAGAAGTTAATGTCCAGAAGTTAATGTCCAGAAGTTAATGTCCTGAAGTTAATGTACTGAATTTGACGTGTCGCAAACAGAACCAGAAATGTTTGGAAATTAATGTCCTGAAGTTAATGTCCTGAAGTTAATGTCCTGAAGTTAATGTCCTGAAGTTAATGTCCTGAAGTTATTGTCCTGAAATTAATGTCCTGAAGTTAATGTCCTGAAGTTAATGTCCTGAATTTGACGTGTCGCAAACAGAACCAGAAATGTTTCGAAATTAATGTCCTGAAATTAATGTCCTGAAGTTAATGTCCTGAAATTAATGTCCTGAAATTAATGTCCTGAAGTTAATGTCCTGAAGTTAATGTCCTGAAGTTAATGTCCTGAAGTTAATGTCCTGAAGTTAATGTCCTGAAGTTAATGTCCTGAAGTTAATGTCCTGAAGTTAATGTCCTGAAGTTAATGTCCTGAAGTTAATGTCCTGAAGTTAATGTCCTGAAGTTAATGTCCTGAAGTTAATGTCCTGAAGTTAATGTCCTGAAGTTAATGTCCTGAAGTTAATGTCGTGAAGTTAATGTCCTGAAGTTAATGTCCTGAAGTTAATGTCCTGAAGTTAATGTCCTGAAGTTAATGTCCTGAAGTTAATGTCCTGAAGTTAATGTCCTGAAGTTAATGTCCTGAAGTTAATGTCCTGAAGTTAATGTCCTGAAGTTAATGTCCTGAAGTTAATGTCCTGAAGTTAATGTCCTGAAGTTAATGTCCTGAAGTTAATGTCCTGAAGTTAATGTCCTGAAGTTAATGTCCTGAAGTTAATGTCCTGAAGTTAATGTCCTGAAGTTAATGTCCTGAAGTTAATGTCCTGAAGTTAATGTCCTGAAGTTAATGTCCTGAAGTTAATGTCCTGAAGTTAATGTCCTGAAGTTAATGTCCTGAAGTTAATGTCCTGAAGTTAATGTCCTGAAGTAAATGTCCTGAAGTAAATGTCCTGAAGTAAATGTCCTGAAGTAAATGTCCTGAAGTTAATGTCCTGAAGTTAATGTCCTGAAGTTAATGTCCTGAAGTTAATGTCCTGAAGTAAATGTCCTGAAGTAAATGTCCTGAAGTAAATGTCCTGAAGTAAATGTCCTGAAGTAAATGTCCTGAAGTAAATGTCCTGAAGTAAATGTCCTGAAGTAAATGTCCTGAAGTAAATGTCCTGAAGTAAATGTCCTGAAGTAAATGTCCTGAAGTAAATGTCCTGAAGTAAATGTCCTGAAGTAAATGTCCTGAAGTAAATGACCTGAAGTAAATGTCCTGAAGTAAATGACCTGAAGTAAATGTCCTGAAGTAAATGTCCTGAAGTAAATGTCCTGAAGTAAATGTCCTGAAGTAAATGTCCTGAAGTAAATGTCCTGAAGTAAATGTCCTGAAGTAAATGTCCTGAAGTAAATGTCCTGAAGTAAATGTCCTGAAGTAAATGTCCTGAAGTAAATGTCCTGAAGTAAATGTCCTGAAGTAAATGTCCTGAAGTAAATGTCCTGAAGTAAATGTCCTGAAGTAAATGTCCTGAAGTAAATGTCCTGAAGTAAATGTCCTGAAGTAAATGTCCTGAAGTAAATGTCCTGAAGTAAATGTCCTGAAGTAAATGTCCTGAAGTAAATGTCCTGAAGTAAATGTCCTGAAGTAAATGTCCTGAAGTAAATGTCCTGAAGTAAATGTCCTGAAGTAAATGTCCTGAAGTAAATGTCCTGAAGTAAATGTCCTGAAGTAAATGTCCTGAAGTAAATGTCCTGAAGTAAATGTCCTGAAGTTAATGTCCTGAAGTTAATGTCCTGAAGTTAATGTCCTGAAGTTAATGTCCTGAAGTTAATGTCCTGAAGTTAATGTCCTGAAGTTAATGTCCTGAAGTTAATGTCCTGAAGTTAATGTCCTGAAGTTAATGTCCTGAAGTTAATGTCCTGAAGTTAATGTCCTGAAGTTAATGTCCTGAAGTTAATGTCCTGAAGTTAATGTCCTGAAGTTAATGTCCTGAAGTTAATGTCCTGAAGTTAATGTCCTGAAGTTAATGTGTCGCAAACAGAACCTGAAATGTTTTGAAATGAATGCCTTGAAATTATTGTCTTGAAAATGACGTGTCGCAAACAGAACCTGAAATGTTTTGAAATGAATGCCTTGAAATTATTGTCTTGCAAATGACGTGTCGCAAACAGAACCTGAAATGTTTTGAAATGAATGCCTTGAAATTATTGTCTTGAAATTATTGTCTTGAAATTATTGTCCTGAAATTAATGTCCTGAAGTTAATGTCCTGAAGTTAATGTCCTGAAGTTAATGTCCTGAATTTGACGTGTCGCAAACAGAACCAGAAATGTTTCGAAATTAATGTCCTGAAGTTAATGTCCTGAAGTTAATGTCCTGAAGTTAATGTCCTGAAGTTAATGTCCTGAAGTTAATGTCCTGAAGTTAATGTCTTGAAATTGACGTGTCGCAAACAGAACCTGAAAGAAAAGTTTTGAAAGTAATGCTTTGAAATTAATTTCTTGAAATTGACGTGTGGAAACAGAACCTGAAATGTTTTGAAATTAATATATTGAAATTGACGAGTCGCAAACAGAACATGAAAGAAATGTCTTGAAATTATTGTCCTGAAATTATTGTCTTGAAATTAATGTCTTGAAATTAATGTCCTGAAATGAATGCCTTGAAATTATTGTCTTGAAATTATTGTCTTGAAATTATTGTCTTGAAATTATTGTCTTGAAATTATTGTCTTGAAATTATTGTCTTGAAATTATTGTCTTGAAATTAACGTGTCGCAAACACAACCTCAAAGAAATGTTTTGAAATTAATGTCTTGAAATTGACGAGTCGCAAACAGAACATGAAAGAAATGTCTTGAAATTATTGTCCTGAAATTATTGTCTTGAAATTAATGTCCTGAAATGAATGCCTTGAAATTATTGTCTTGAAATTATTGTCTTGAAATTATTGTCTTGAAATTATTGTCTTGAAATTATTGTCTTGAAATTATTGTCTTGAAATTATTGTCTTGAAATTATTGTCTTGAAATTATTGTCTTGAAATTATTGTCTTGAAATTATTGTCTTGAAATTAACGTGTCGCAAACAGAAGCTCAAAGAAATGTTTTGAAATTAATGTCTTGAAATTAACGTGTCACAAACAGAACCAGAAATGTTTTGATAATGTCTTGAAATTATTTTCTTGAAATTGACGTGTCGCAAACAGAACCAGAAATGTTTGGAAATTAATGTCCTGAAATTAATGTCCTGAAGTTAATGTCCTGAAGTTAATGTCCTGAAGTTAATGTCCTGAAGTTAATGTCCTGAAGTTAATGTCCTGAAGTTAATGTCCTGAAGTTAATGTCCTGAAGTTAATGTCCTGAAGTTAATGTCCTGAAGTTAATGTCCTGAAGTTAATGTCCTGAAGTTAATGTCCTGAAGTTAATGTCCTGAAGTTAATGTCCTGAAGTTAATGTCCTGAAGTTAATGTCCTGAAGTTAATGTCCTGAAGTTAATGTCCTGAAGTTAATGTCCTGAAGTTAATGTCCTGAAGTTAATGTCCTGAAGTTAATGTCCTGAAGTTAATGTCCTGAAGTTAATGTCCTGAAGTTAATGTCCTGAAGTTAATGTCCTGAAGTTAATGTCCTGAAGTTAATGCCCTGAAGTTAATGCCCTGAAGTTAATGCCCTGAAGTTAATGCCCTGAAGTTAATGCCCTGAAGTTAATGCCCTGACGTTAATGCCCTGACGTTAATGCCCTGACGTTAATGTCCTGACGTTAATGTCCTGACGTTAATGTCCTGAAGTTAATGTCCTGAAGTTAATGTCCTGAAGTTAATGTCCTGAAGTTAATGTCCTGAAGTTAATGTCCTGAAGTTAATGTCCTGAAGTTAATGTCCTGAAGTTAATGTCCTGAAGTTAATGTCCTGAAGTTAATGTCCTGAAGTTAATGTCCTGAAGTTAATGTCCTGAAGTTAATGTCCTGAAGTTAATGTCCTGAAGTTAATGTCCTGAAGTTAATGTCCTGAAGTTAATGTCCTGAAGTTAATGTCCTGAAGTTAATGTCCTGAAGTTAATGTCCTGAAGTTAATGTCCTGAAGTTAATGTCCTGAAGTTAATGTCCTGAAGTTAATGTCCTGAAGTTAATGTCCTGAAGTTAATGTCCTGAAGTTAATGTCCTGAAGTTAATGTCCTGAAGTTAATGTCCTGAAGTTAATGTCCTGAAGTTAATGTCCTGAAGTTAATGTCCTGAAGTTAATGTCCTGAAGTTAATGTCCTGAAGTTAATGTCCTGAAGTTAATGTCCTGAAGTTAATGTCCTGAAGTTAATGTCCTGAAGTTAATGTCCTGAAGTTAATGTCCTGAAGTTAATGTCCTGAAGTTAATGTCCTGAAGTTAATGTCCTGAAGTTAATGTCCTGAAGTTAATGTCCTGAAGTTAATGTCCTGAAGTTAATGTCCTGAAGTTAATGTCCTGAAGTTAATGTCCTGAAGTTAATGTCCTGAAGTTAATGTCCTGAAGTTAATGTCCTGAAGTTAATGTCTTGAAATTGACGTGTCGCAAACAGAACCTGAAAGAAAAGTTTTGAAAGTAATGCTTTGAAATTAATTTCTTGAAATTGACGTGTGCAAACAGAACCTGAAATGTTTTGAAATTAATATATTGAAATTGACGAGTCGCAAACAGAACATGAAAGAAATGTCTTGAAATTATTGTCCTGAAATTATTGTCTTGAAATTATTGTCCTGAAATTATTGTCTTGAAATTAATGTCCTGAAATGAATGCCTTGAAATTATTGTCTTGAAATTATTGTCTTGAAATTATTGTCTTGAAATTATTGTCCTGAAATTATTGTCTTGAAATTAATGTCCTGAAATGAATGCCTTGAAATTATTGTCTTGAAATTATTGTCTTGAAATTATTGTCTTGAAATTATTGTCTTGAAATTATTGTCTTGAAATTATTGTCTTGAAATTATTGTCTTGAAATTATTGTCTTGAAATTGACGAGTCGCAAACAGAACATGAAAGAAATGTCTTGAAATTATTGTCCTGAAATTATTGTCTTGAAATTAATGTCCTGAAATGAATGCCTTGAAATTAATGTCCTGAAATGAATGCCTTGAAATTATTGTCTTGAAATTATTATCTTGAAATTATTGTCTTGAAATTATTGTCTTGAAATTATTGTCTTGAAATTATTGTCTTGAAATTAACGTGTCGCAAACAAAGCTCAAAGAAATGTTTTGAAATTAATGTCTTGAAATTAACGTGTCGCAAACAGAACCAGAAATGTTTTGATAAAGTCTTGAAATTATTTTCTTGAAATTGACGTGTCGCAAACAGAACCAGAAATGTTTGGAAATTAATGTCCTGAAATTAATGTCCTGAAGTTAATGTCCTGAAGTTAATGTCCTGAAGTTAATGTCCTGAAGTTAATGTCCTGAAGTTAATGTCCTGAAGTTAATGTCCTGAAGTTAATGTCCTGAAGTTAATGTCCTGAAGTTAATGTCCTGAAGTTAATGTCCTGAAGTTAATGTCCTGAAGTTAATGTCCTGAAGTTAATGTCCTGAAGTTAATGTCCTGAAGTTAATGTCCTGAAGTTAATGTCCTGAAGTTAATGTCCTGAAGTTAATGTCCTGAAGTTAATGTCCTGAAGTTAATGTCCTGAAGTTAATGTCCTGAAGTTAATGTCCTGAAGTTAATGTCCTGAAGTTAATGTCCTGAAGTTAATGTCCTGAAGTTAATGTCCTGAAGTTAATGTCCTGAAGTTAATGTCCTGAAGTTAATGTCCTGAAGTTAATGTCCTGAAGTTAATGTCCTGAAGTTAATGTCCTGAAGTTAATGTCCTGAAGTTAATGTCCTGAAGTAAATGTCCTGAAGTAAATGTCCTGAAGTAAATGTCCTGAAGTAAATGTCCTGAAGTAAATGTCCTGAAGTAAATGTCCTGAAGTAAATGTCCTGAAGTAAATGTCCTGAAGTAAATGTCCTGAAGTAAATGTCCTGAAGTAAATGTCCTGAAGTAAATGTCCTGAAGTAAATGTCCTGAAGTAAATGTCCTGAAGTAAATGTCCTGAAGTAAATGTCCTGAAGTAAATGTCCTGAAGTAAATGTCCTGAAGTAAATGTCCTGAAGTAAATGTCCTGAAGTAAATGTCCTGAAGTAAATGTCCTGAAGTAAATGTCCTGAAGTAAATGTCCTGAAGTAAATGTCCTGAAGTAAATGTCCTGAAGTAAATGTCCTGAAGTAAATGTCCTGAAGTAAATGTCCTGAAGTAAATGTCCTGAAGTAAATGTCCTGAAGTAAATGTCCTGAAGTAAATGTCCTGAAGTAAATGTCCTGAAGTAAATGTCCTGAAGTAAATGTCCTGAAGTAAATGTCCTGAAGTAAATGTCCTGAAGTAAATGTCCTGAAGTAAATGTCCTGAAGTAAATGTCCTGAAGTAAATGTCCTGAAGTAAATGTCCTGAAGTAAATGTCCTGAAGTAAATGTCCTGAAGTAAATGTCCTGAAGTAAATGTCCTGAAGTAAATGTCCTGAAGTAAATGTCCTGAAGTAAATGTCCTGAAGTAAATGTCCTGAAGTAAATGTCCTGAAGTAAATGTCCTGAAGTAAATGTCCTGAAGTAAATGTCCTGAAGTAAATGTCCTGAAGTAAATGTCCTGAAGTAAATGTCCTGAAGTAAATGTCCTGAAGTAAATGTCCTGAAGTAAATGTCCTGAAGTTAATGTCCTGAAGTTAATGTCCTGAAGTTAATGTCCTGAAGTTAATGTCCTGAAGTTAATGTGTCGCAAACAGAACCTGAAATGTTTTGAAATGAATGCCTTGAAATTATTGTCTTGAAAATGACGTGTCGCAAACAGAACCTGAAATGTTTTGAAATGAATGCCTTGAAATTATTGTCTTGCAAATGACGTGTCGCAAACAGAACCTGAAATGTTTTGAAATGAATGCCTTGAAATTATTGTCTTGAAATTATTGTCTTGAAATTATTGTCCTGAAATTAATGTCCTGAAGTTAATGTCCTGAAGTTAATGTCCTGAAGTTAATGTCCTGAATTTGACGTGTCGCAAACAGAACCAGAAATGTTTCGAAATTAATGTCCTGAAGTTAATGTCCTGAAGTTAATGTCCTGAAGTTAATGTCCTGAAGTTAATGTCCTGAAGTTAATGTCCTGAAGTTAATGTCCTGAAGTTAATGTCTTGAAATTGACGTGTCGCAAACAGAACCTGAAAGAAAAGTTTTGAAAGTAATGCTTTGAAATTAATTTCTTGAAATTGACGTGTGCAAACAGAATCTGAAATGTTTTGAAATTAATATATTGAAATTGACGAGTCGCAAACAGAACATGAAAGAAATGTCTTGAAATTATTGTCCTGAAATTATTGTCTTGAAATTAATGTCCTGAAATGAATGCCTTGAAATTATTGTCTTGAAATTATTGTCTTGACATTATTGTCTTGAAATTATTGTCTTGAAATTATTGTCTTGAAATTATTGTCTTGAAATTATTGTCTTGAAATTAACGTGTCGCAAACACAACCTCAAAGAAATGTTTTGAAATTAATGTCTTGAAATTGACGAGTCGCAAACAGAACATGAAAGAAATGTCTTGAAATTATTGTCCTGAAATTATTGTCTTGAAATTAATGTCCTGAAATGAATGCCTTGAAATTATTGTCTTGAAATTATTGTCTTGAAATTATTGTCTTGAAATTATTGTCTTGAAATTATTGTCTTGAAATTATTGTCTTGAAATTATTGTCTTGAAATTATTGTCTTGAAATTATTGTCTTGAAATTATTGTCTTGAAATTATTGTCTTGAAATTAACGTGTCGCAAACAGAAGCTCAAAGAAATGTTTTGAAATTAATGTCTTGAAATTAACGTGTCACAAACAGAACCAGAAATGTTTTGATAATGTCTTGAAATTATTTTCTTGAAATTGACGTGTCGCAAACAGAACCAGAAATGTTTGGAAATTAATGTCCTGAAATTAATGTCCTGAAGTTAATGTCCTGAAGTTAATGTCCTGAAGTTAATGTCCTGAAGTTAATGTCCTGAAGTTAATGTCCTGAAGTTAATGTCCTGAAGTTAATGTCCTGAAGTTAATGTCCTGAAGTTAATGTCCTGAAGTTAATGTCCTGAAGTTAATGTCCTGAAGTTAATGTCCTGAAGTTAATGTCCTGAAGTTAATGTCCTGAAGTTAATGTCCTGAAGTTAATGTCCTGAAGTTAATGTCCTGAAGTTAATGTCCTGAAGTTAATGTCCTGAAGTTAATGTCCTGAAGTTAATGTCCTGAAGTTAATGTCCTGAAGTTAATGCCCTGAAGTTAATGCCCTGAAGTTAATGCCCTGAAGTTAATGCCCTGAAGTTAATGCCCTGAAGTTAATGTCCTGAAGTTAATGTCCTGAAGTTAATGCCCTGAAGTTAATGCCCTGAAGTTAATGCCCTGAAGTTAATGCCCTGAAGTTAATGCCCTGACGTTAATGCCCTGACGTTAATGTCCTGAAGTTAATGTCCTGAAGTTAATGTCCTGAAGTTAATGTCCTGAAGTTAATGTCCTGAAGTTAATGTCCTGAAGTTAATGTCCTGAAGTAAATGTCCTGAAGTTAATGTCCTGAAGTTAATGTCCTGAAGTTAATGTCCTGAAGTAAATGTCCTGAAGTAAATGTCCTGAAGTAAATGTCCTGAAGTAAATGTCCTGAAGTAAATGTCCTGAAGTAAATGTCCTGAAGTAAATGTCCTGAAGTAAATGTCCTGAAGTAAATGTCCTGAAGTAAATGTCCTGAAGTAAATGTCCTGAAGTTAATGTCCTGAAGTTAATGTCCTGAAGTTAATGTCCTGAAGTTAATGTCCTGAAGTTAATGTCCTGAAGTTAATGTCCTGAAGTTAATGTCCTGAAGTTAATGTCCTGAAGTTAATGTCCTGAAGTTAATGTCCTGAAGTTAATGTCCTGAAGTTAATGTCCTGAAGTTAATGTCCTGAAGTTAATGTCCTGAAGTTAATGTCCTGAAGTTAATGTCCTGAAGTTAATGTCCTGAAGTTAATGTCCTGAAGTTAATGTCCTGAAGTTAATGTCCTGAAGTTAATGTCCTGAAGTTAATGTCCTGAAGTTAATGTCCTGAAGTTAATGTCCTGAAGTTAATGTCCTGAAGTTAATGTCCTGAAGTTAATGTCCTGAAGTTAATGTCCTGAAGTTAATGTCCTGAAGTTAATGTCCTGAAGTTAATGTCCTGAAGTTAATGTCCTGAAGTTAATGTCCTGAAGTTAATGTCCTGAAGTTAATGTCCTGAAGTTAATGTCCTGAAGTTAATGTCCTGAAGTTAATGTCCTGAAGTTAATGTCCTGAAGTTAATGCCCTGAAGTTAATGCCCTGAAGTTAATGCCCTGAAGTTAATGCCCTGAAGTTAATGCCCTGAAGGTAATGTCCTGAAGTTAATGTCCTGAAGTTAATGTCCTGAAGTTAATGCCCTGAAGTTAATGCCCTGAAGTTAATGCCCTGAAGTTAATGTCCTGAAGTTAATGCCCTGAAGTTAATGCCCTGAAGTTAATGCCCTGAAGTTAATGCCCTGACGTTAATGCCCTGACGTTAATGCCCTGACGTTAATGCCCTGACGTTAATGCCCTGACGTTAATGCCCTGACGTTAATGCCCTGACGTTAATGCCCTGACGTTAATGCCCTGACGTTAATGCCCTGACGTTAATGCCCTGACGTTAATGCCCTGACGTTAATGCCCTGACGTTAATGTCCTGACGTTAATGTCCTGAAGTTAATGTCCTGAAGTTAATGTCCTGAAGTTAATGTCCTGAAGTTAATGTCCTGAAGTTAATGTCCTGAAGTTAATGTCCTGAAGTTAATGTCCTGAAGTTAATGTCCTGAAGTTAATGTCCTGAAGTTAATGTCCTGAAGTTAATGTCCTGAAGTTAATGTCCTGAAGTTAGTCCTGAAGTTAATGTCCTGAAGTTAATGTCCTGAAGTTAATGTCCTGAAGTTAATGTCCTGCAGTTAATGTCCTGCAGTTAATGTCCTGCAGTTAATGTCCTGCAGTTAATGTCCTGCAGTTAATGTCCTGCAGTTAATGTCCTGCAGTTAATGTCCTGCAGTTAATGTCCTGCAGTTAATGTCCTGCAGTTAATGTCCTGCAGTTAATGTCCTGCAGTTAATGTCCTGCAGTTAATGTCCTGCAGTTAATGTCCTGCAGTTAATGTCCTGCAGTTAATGTCCTGCAGTTAATGTCCTGCAGTTAATGTCCTGCAGTTAATGTCCTGCAGTTAATGTCCTGCAGTTAATGTCCTGCAGTTAATGTGTGGCAAACAGAATCTGAAAGAAATGTTTTGAAATTAATGCTATGAAATTGATGTTGTGAACTGGCCCTTTGCAAAATGATCATTTTAAAAGACTACTGGAGTGATGAAATATTATATAAAATGTGGTAAAACAACCTGATAGTTTATGGAGCAGTTGTGGTTTTTTGCTCTGTGTGCCTTTTCTGTTTTCAGGTGACATCCCAGAAAGAATTGAACCTAAACCAACTTTACAGGTATGGCCTTGGAGACTGGACAGAAAGGAGGAGTAGATGGATGGAGATAAAAAGATGCAGTGAAATGAGGATTATTTTTATAAAAATCTGAGGGGGTTAAGAGGGGTAGGGTTAAGAGGGGTAGGGTTAAGAGGGGTAGGGTTAAGAGGGGTAGGGTTAAGAGGGGTAGGGTTAAGAGGGGTAGGGTTAAGAGGGGTAGGGTTAAGAGGGGTAGGGTTAAGAGGGGTAGGGTTAAGAGGGGTAGGGTTAAGAGGGGTAGGGTTAAGAGGGGTAGGGTTAAGAGGGGTAGGGTTAAGAGGGGTAGGGTTAAGAGGGGTAGGGTTAAGAGGGGTAGGGTTAAGAGGGGTAGGGTTAAGAGGGGTAGGGTTAAGAGGGGTAGGGTTAAGAGGGGTAGGGTTAAGAGGGGTAGGGTTAAGA